>NC_132939.1:71349000-71949000 GCF_034638445.1 Ciconia boyciana | reverse complement strand
CTTCTAGAGTTTGCTTACTATTTTTTTGCACCCAAATATTCACTGCAGAGCTATTAATGCAGAACGTATTATTGGTAACATAAGCTTGTGGGCATGATAATACTGACTAAAAAGGGTCTCTAAGTTGGTTTCAATAAGGCTGGCATATGTGGAAAAAATAGTGCCAGTGGTTTAGTTTTCTTCCTTGGTGTTGCTACTTTTCTGCAGATTTTTGAACAAAAATGGAATTTGGCCATGCTTACAGTTTTGTTCTGACTGCTCTTTTCCAAATTGCATTGATTATGCTGGATATGTTGTTTCTTCCTATTTTCAAGAAAAAGTCTGCTCAGTGAATTATGCAATTTTAGTTTTTAGCCTTTTGCTTTGCCTGTGAGTAATATTAGCAAATACTACAGAGATAAGGGCAATTTCAGAATCTGTGGGCTGTTGTTTCAATTTTGTCTTTCATTTTTATGTCCTATTTTGTCAGAGGGACTGGGATTTCTGCTCAGTGTCAGACCACCATTGTTTGGAATAGCAGCACATTTTCATCACTTCTTGTTTCTGCTCTCTTCTTGGTTTTTTTTTCCATTGTTTCCCCCTAATTTTTATCATGTCTAGCACTCTTCACATACTTTTTTTCCAGATTAAATGCTAGAGATAAACAGGGGTAAGTAGGTGCATATTTCTGTGTACAGCTCTGCTAAAAACTGTAGAAGAGAAACTGCCATAAAAAATGTAGCCATTAGTAAATGGTTGTGGATTTCAATTCTGCTTTTATTCTTTTTATCTTGTTGAAGGGTTCTATGCATACAGCTGTTATTGAAATGTTTTAAGCTCATTTTCCTTTTGAGGGTCAACACCATTACATTTCTCTTATATGATTGTTTTTTATATTTTATATACAAAACGTTCTCCACTATGCTGCCACATTCAGATTTTTCCAACACAAAAAATGAAACAGAAAAACAGTGCTGAAACACATCTTATTGTGTACTCCTTTTATTTTCAACATTCACTTTTCCTTCTGTTTTTCAATCTTAGGTTTGTTTACTTGATCATTTTAAATTTTAAGTAAATTTTCTGGCGGAGAATAAAGGTTTTGAGTAAAGTACAAGATGCCAGCCTCCTGGAGAGGTCTCTCTAGGGGGACTGAAATCATATTACAGTGAGGTAACAGGTGTCTAGGAGTGAGAAAAAGAAAAACTCGATTCCTTGAACTTTCACAGTTCTGGAGAGCACAAAATACAGTGGCAGTGACCCTTCCTGGCTCGCAGGGCAGGGCAGTCTCCTCCCATAGCTTCTTCTGCGGCGCTGAGACATCGAACACCCTTCCTCAGTCCCTGTCCTTCCTGGGACAAGGTCCTCGGAGTCTTGCAGCAAGTTGCGAGTTGGGAGATGGAACAATGAAGAAATCAGATGTTACTGGACGTTTGCAGCTAGCACTGTGGTGTTAGAGATGCTGCCATTCAAGGAAGATCTGGGGATCTTCTGTAACACAATACTGTTACAGAAGAGTTAGAGTGGGGACAACAACAAAGGAAACAAAACCACAGAAGAGCCCTGAATTTCTTCCAGAGGAGGCTTTGTACCCTGCTGGCACACCGAGTCCAAGAGAGGGCAGAACAGAGAGGACAAGTGCTTCTAAGGAGCTTCCAGGAGGCAGCCGAGTTGTCCAAGGGGGCCAAGGCCAGGGCTGGAGCTGCTCTGCCCAAGCCCATGTGAGAGCCTGGAAAATGAAGGCACAAAACCTGCAGGTTCCAGAGCTGTGTAAAAAGCAAGGAAGAAAGAAGGGGGATAATTTTTGCTCTGGCTAAGGTTGCTACAATGCATTGTAGCTGCTTCCACTGAAAACCAGGGTAGGCATGAAGTGTCTCTTGATAACATCTTTGCTAACCACGGTAAGCGAAGCTTTCTGAAGTGAGAGAAGATGTCACAGCCATTAATATGACTATTTAGTAGTTATCACAAATAGTAATAAATATCTTTTTTTTTCCCCCATGTTGCTCCACCAGGCTGTCTAGAATGAATGAATTATGATTTATTTTTTATTAAGTTAATGATGTAAGTGCACGTATGAGATGGGAGTTGTTGCAAGATGACTGTGGTCTTTTAGGTCTATAAGAAATACATTCCTTCCCAGTTATTATTGCTATGAAAACGGCAGCAGTGATTATCTGATGATCCATGATCCAAGCCTTCCTTATCCTGGGACCCATTTTGCCACAGCTTGCTTCACCCAAATTTCCTTTGATAACCTCTAATTTCTGTTGAAAATACAAAGGCCAGCTTCCTGCTACACTGTTCTGAATACATCACACTCTGTCATTGGCACCTTTTTTTGGGGTGGGGTCAAACATAAGGTCTCGATCTTGTCCTTCAAAATTCTGCCAGTTTATCGCCATCTGCTATGCCCAGAGGACAGGGCTGCTCTTTGCTGCGCCCATGGCAGCAGCTTCCTCACTGCCAGGTCCTGACCCAGCTGAAGCTGGCATCCTTGCGGGGGGAGCTGTGCACTCATCTCTCAAAGCCTCTGCACTGGTTTTCCTGAAACTCATTTCAAGTTTCTTAAGTTGTCTTAAATTTCCTTCTCATCTGAAATAGGCTTCCAGGTTATCCAGGAACCTATCCCTCCATCAGGCTCCAGTTTCCATCTGAGGAAAACATGTTCGTCTTCAAAAGGCGTTTCATATGGTTTTGAATTCAAAGGTCTTACAACCTGCTTGTAAGTCTGGAGCCTGGCTTGTCAGCACTGACAGCTGCACTCAGCTCTGTGAGGCGCAGGGTGACTTTGCAGTGCGCTCTTACCTGGACTGCGCTTTCCAAAGTGTGAAAAGGGTGGCTGGGTTCATGAAACCGTTGCCTCGAGGCAGACGCAGCCTGGTGTGAATGGGAAGAGGAGCGGGGTGCGGGTGGGAAAGCTGAGCAGAGGGTTGGGTGCCGCTGCGTCACCCGGCGAAGGACCCTGTGCCCATGAGGGCAAGGAGCAGGACTGCGAGACGGGACTCAGCTGTCCCAACTCCCTTAGCAAGCCCCTCCAGCTCCCCTGGCGAGACCCCTGGTAACCTTGGGGAAGGACGAAAATGTGTAAGCTTACGTTTTAATTCTCACAAACTTTCAGTGTAATAATCCTCTTTCATGGAATTACTGTAGACAGCCATGGTTTGTGGAGGATCTGTTGCATGCATCTCTCTCATTGGCATTTAGTGCAGCTTGTCTTGCACATCTCTGCTCAGCCTCCACGTGCCTGTCATTACCTGAACCCACATTCCCATGTTCTTGTCAGCAGCATTTACTACGCTGGTGAAAGTCTATCAACAGCAAAAGAAGAGCAGTGGCTTTCTAAGCATACTGCAAGTTTTCACTATTAACCTTTCAGTTCTTGACAGAAATTTGCCAGTAAAGTTCCAGGTCAGTGACAGGAACATGAAAATGTGAATTTAAGAAGCAGGCAGGTGGGAGATGCAGCAGATCCTCCTGCACGCCGCTCCTGCACAGCACTAGCGTGCAGCTACAGGGACAGGTGGTTAAAAACAACCGCAGACGCAAATAATGGCTTAGCTGTCACGGGGTGCTCCAGTTACTGCCAGGGGTCAGGCAGGTGGATACTGTTTGTTCATCTGAAAAATCTTGCAAAATCAGATTATTATTTATCCATCGTGTAACTAAAACTTGTTTCGAAGTATCTACATTTTTTTGAATCCTCTTTTCCCTGGCTTCAGAGATATAATAGCAATTTGTGTGCCAAAGTGCATATTTTTTTATATGTACAGGCAGCAAAAATATCTGACCTGTTTTTTTCCCTAGCATTGCCTCGTCGTCATCTGCCAGCTGCATGACTGTGCACCTTGTCCTGTCATCCGGGGCCTCGATGAGGATGTTAAACGGCACCGGCCCCGCTACCAACCCCCAGTCGGCATCACTTCTAAGCAGGCACCAGTCTGAGTTGGAGCCCTTGGCCACCACCCCTTGAGCCCAATGGTCCTGGCAAAGCTTTTCAGCTACCTTGTCACCTACCCATCCAGGCCATACCTCCACAGTTTGACCTCAAGGATGCTATGGAAGATTATGTTAAAAACCCCACTGAAGAAGAGAATACACCCTCAAACCCCATCATGATAAGAAGGCTTTTTGGGACATTTACCTCAAGAACACAGATGCCTCCACTTCCTGAGGATGGACAGTGATTTTTATTGTTGTCGGCAAATGGGAAAATTGAGGAAAAGAGACTTCTAGGTTTTTTTATTAATACTGGATGTGTTATCAAAGCTCATTGACAAGATTCATGTTTTCTGTACTTCTTTTGTTATTATTTTAATTTTATATTGTCCTATTTTAGGAATCACTTTCTCTGTTCCTCCCAGCCCCCATTGGCAACCCCTTTTAGTGCACTGGGAAGGAACTCCATCTCTCTTGAATTACAGGAACATTGCCTGCTCTTCTGTGAACCCTCTTGCTAAAGAAACCTGATGGGATGATTAGAAAAATATAAATATTTCATTATGAGGCACTAAATCTGCTACTTTCCTAGAGAGATGCTTACGAGAGAGCGCTCTGTCCTTGACTCGCTCATGACACTGAGCTGGCTGCTTCATTAGATGCAGTGTCAGTGGGCAGGGTGTCGTAAAGCCGCTGCTCAGCATTCATAAGCTAGGATTACATATTAATACTCAGCATTGTGCCATTCATTAATTTACTAGAACACAAACCCAAGTGGTAATTATTAGCAGTGCCCATTTATTATAGCCATTTTATTTTTCATGTCCCTTAAACATTAATCGTTCTTCTTAACAGGATGAGGTTGGTTGAACAGATGTGAAATAAATGGTATAAGTCTGTGATCAGTAAATGCTTTTTAAATTTTTTTTCCTCTTTTTTATATCCTACCTGTGCGAACACACCATTTAAGATTATTCTGAGTGTTTAATAGACTCTCATGGCTAGGCGTCACAAACAGTTACCCGAGACCTTAAAATAAATTAGCGGTGTTATGTATCACAGGTACTTCTTCTCTGCGCAGCACAATTCAGCAGTAGAGCAGTTACAACAGGGGTTGCTGGGGGAGAAGAAAGTGTGTGCCATTGAAGCTACCACGCAGTGCTGTATCGTGCAGGGAAGTGCAGTGACTAACTGTAACAATTTTTTGTAGGATGGAAATCTCTGTTTGGATCTGTATTGACGGATATCTTGCACAGTGACATTCAGCCAGTCAGGTTACAATTACTTTTGAAGACTACACAACAGCAAATAATATAATACCCTTAACACTGTTGTATTTCCTAATCAGGAAAACAAATGGATCTGTAAACATTTGGATACCAAGTCACCATCCCTGATGACCTCATGTAATTATACATGTTTGGTCTAGAAAAATTCTCGAAGCAGCCACTGCAAACACCCCCACCCCAACTACAAGCCACTGATAGACTTTGGACCTTGTAAAAGTCTGAAGTTGAGCATCACAGTGTCTCACAGGCAAGGTCAGAGGCACCATCCATTCTTACAATGCCAAGATATTTGCTTAATATTGTGTTGTGGTGGAAGCTTTTCTTCCACCGTATTTTTTAAAGGCAAAGAATAGCATTGATGTGAACAGAAATGTTTGGCATAGAACCCATGTCCTCAGAAGGTGTTAATTTCATTAGAAAACTTAAAATTTGATGTCTAGTAAATATATAGACAAACATCTTTTGTAAAAAGAAAATCTTCAAGTTTTTCAATTAATTAATTTAGAAAAAAAAAAATCACATTTGTGCAGAGTGCCTTCTCTCTCCACTGTCTTCTCCTGGAAGGAATCAGGGAAAGAGGCAGGAGAGCACCAGTCCCTGCCCCCGCTGAGCGTTGCACAGGCACCAAGCACAATTGCATTCGTACCCCAGGAGTGCAAGCTGCTTCTAGAAGGAGGTGAGTGTGGATGGACAGACAGACAGGGGAGGCTGAGCTGGGCATCGGGATGACAGAAAATGCCTTCAGCTTCCCAGTTGTGCACTCACGGTCAATCTGCAGAAATTATGCAGAGAAGTTTTTGTGTGATACTACTTGACTTTTCTCTACCAAAATACCAGAGAACATCTTCTGTTGTTTGTTTTTTGGTTGGTTGGTTGGTTTTTCCAGATGTCTGTATTTAGTGTCTAGTGTGGCCAGAAGGTGCCTGTTCTTAATTCCCAGTAACCTGTCCAAGAGACATATTGAGAGCTGGCGTCCATCAAGCCTGAGCTGCTGTGTGCGGCAGTCCTTCACATGGAAATGTTCTCGCTGACCGCACAGGATCTGGCCTTTACAGGCTCGAAATGAGAGAACAGAACAAGACCTCTTCTGCTATCATTTCACCATCAAAAATGGTAATCTTGCCTCCAAATAAGATGTTTCCCTATCTGGGGCACAGTGCTTTGCGCAGACATTTATTGTATTGGTTCTCTCCTCTGCTAATTTCCTTTTTAATGTGGTTGAATCATAGAATCATAGAGTCATAGAGCATCTCAGATTGGAAGGGACCTCGAAAGATCATCTGCTCCAACCTTTCATGGGAAAGGGAGCCCAGATGACATTTTCTAGCACCCTGTCCAGCCACATGTTGAAAACCTCCAGCAATGGGGACTCCACCACATCCCTGGGGAGGTTGTCCCAGTGAATGATTGTTCCCACTGTTCTTGCTTATAGTGAGGTGAAACCTCTCCTGGTGCAACTTGTACCTGTCTCCCCTTGTCTTCTCCATGTAGCTCCTTGCGAATAGAGGGCCTCCGTCCTCTTTGGAGCCACCCTTTAAGTACTGGAATACTGTGATAAGGTCCCCCCTGAGCCTTCTCCTCTCCAGGGAGAAGACACCTAACTCCTTCCATCTTTCCTCATAGGGCAGGTTCTCCAGCCCTTTGATCATTGATTGTGGTTGTAATAATCATTAGGTTGTGGCCTAATTTCTGCAATTCCTTATTTCTCCTTCACTTAATTGCTACCCTGTGTTGTTTGGGTTTTTTTGTTTTTGTTTTTGTTTTTTTTCCTGAGCTACTAAAACACTTACCGTGATTTGTCTTTTTAGGAAATAGGAAACAAGATGCTGAAGTGGGTTCTGGAAGCACCTACTGCAATAATTTGCAAGTCGGCAAGTTCCTGACCATTTGATGCTATTAAACGTAAATGCTTGGGTCATTCTGTCCTCTTCTGTAATGCATAGGAAGAATCACTCTTTGCTTCTGGAGCAGGAGTAGTTTTGTTGATACACTTGGGAACCGGCCTATTCAGTACCCTGTAAACACAGTCCTATCCCAAAAGTGAAGCCTCAAGGACTCCAAGTCTCTTCCACAGCCAATTTCAGACTCTGGAGAATGAGAAAATAACCGTGTAGGCAAAAGATTACTAGGCAATTATTTCTGATTGTTTCTATTTCTGCCTGCTTAGAAAACCAGGAAACAGGATTTACTTTTGAACAATTGCTTTAATAAAGTCAGCAAAGTTTCACCTTGTTGGAAGATGGGTACTGTTTGAACTAGGAAACCACAGAAGTGGTAATCCAAAATACTTGACCTTGGTATAACATCTGTTTCTAGAGCCTTAAATTATGACAATTGCAAACACCTCTAACTCATCAGCGAACTCATTTTGCTCGGATCCCACGTCATCTTCGCAAGAAAGGTATTACACGTGCTTTTTCAGTTTCACATTGAGAATTAGCATTTATTTTCACACATGTTCTGACGATGACAGTTTAGGCTTGCAAGCAAATGGGGCTCAGGGTCATAATGGACAAGTTATATCCCTTCCTGTGTGTTTCCCTAAGTGTAAAACAGGACATGCTTCTCTCTTCACATAGCCATTTTCCATGGGGAGATGAAAGTGCTGCGTACGCGTGTGACCTTGCAGCAGCTCTGCCAGCGTGGCAGGATCCTCTGCCAACAAGGAGCCACGCTTGTGGGTTTTGCCCCAGCATCCTCGCTGCTCTCATCATCGGCGCTGTGACCAGGAAAAGGGAGGATGAAGAAATTCCCCTGCACTCTCCTGACTTGTGACTCTCCCTCGAGCTGTGGGTAGGCAAGATGGATTAGACCTCCCAACATGCCTGAACACGGGGCATGGTTCATGTGCACCCAGTCAGCAGAGGCAGATGCAAACCAGTGGCTTCATTCCCTGCCCCCCATTTCCCCCCCAGCACTGCTGCTACATCCAGCCACTGTAGCATAACGCGGGGGCTCAGCCCCGCTCCGAGCAGGTTTCTGGTCTGCCTGGCGTTCTCGCCTGCTCTGAGCTGTGCAGGGTATTTCTCAGCCCCAGACACACCTGCAGATCCCGTAGTACTGGATTCTCGACACGTCAGATTAGCCTACCACAACGTAATCATCTGAATTACCTTTCCCCCCGCTTCCTTTGGGATTCAAGCAGAGAGGAGACACTTAAGAGAATCCTTGACCTTTGTGGGTCTCTTATGAATCATTAACCTAGAAGATGGATGGGGGAGAGATCCTGCAGCCTGGTCATGCAGCTCTTGCATTTCATTTCTGTATATCTCTAATTCAGCTGCTGTTCTGCTCTTTTTTCTGGCATTATAACATTATTGCATGCGGTGGAAGCATAGCAAAGGTCAACTTTCCCATATATCTCTTCAATTTAACAATCTCTGTCCTTTATCCTCACACATTTGCATAATGTGTGTATAACGGAGGTGCAAAATTCTGCCTTCTTACTCCAGAACCTGCAAGTGAGTTTGTCACAGTGTCTGCTTCTTTAAAGAAATAATGTTGTACTAATGTGTAACCTTTGGGAATTACTCTGACAACACGTTATATAGTATGGCAGAGCTTTACATTTCATCTTTTTTTTTTTTTTTTTTTTAATGTTAAACCTTTTGTTTTGCTCTTAGGTTGAAGAAAACTCTTCCCTTGTCACAGGGCTTTCACAGACCTCCCCTTGGGGTAGTGCTTGCTGCCCAAGGCTACAGGTACATTGGACTGAAGCTTCCCTGTTTGTGGAAAATAATTCTGGTGTACTTCAGTGCAAGGCGATCTGTCAGTCACGAAGAATTGCCTTCCTGCGTGAGCTGTCTGATGAGAAGTCCAATTCCAGAGCAGCGTTTGGGTGGTTATCTTTTTGCGGGTCTGCTAAAGCATCTGATTTATCAGGCTGGATTGGTGGTCACAAAACAAGAGCCCCAGTTTTGAAGGTCCAGGGGGCATTGGTACTTCAACGCTGCCCTTCAGTCCCCGTCTGGCTGGGCGCAGGCTGGTACGTGGCCGCTGTCTGCGGGGGGTTCAGCGGGTTACGCTGGGCTCTCCTGGCCACCACCAGCCACCCGTGGCATTGGGCACTGGGAACCGTCCTGCATCCTCCTGGACACAAACCTGGAACAAGCCAAGTCCTCTCTCTGTGTCAGTAAAGACCGGGGGTGTGCGCGAGGAGAGCAGTGTCTGTAACGACGGTTCTGGCACTTCAACCCCCAAGTTGGATGTGCCCCGCTGAACAGCTGTGCCCTCTTGAAGTATTCAGCATGAGGGCAGGTGCAGTGTGAGCACCTCCGAGTACACGTAATTGCTACACACGTGAGAAGACAGCTTAACATAGATAACAGAAAGCTGTTCAATGTTTCCCTACGTGTGACTAAGCATGGAGCGCTGCCTAGATGTGAAATCATTTGGGGATGCACAGAAAAAAGACAGGAGAAACCAAGAAAAATGTCATAAAGAACACAGAAGAAGGGACAGAAATGTGGATCTTCCCAGCAGCAAGATTAATACTGAATTTCCTGCTCCTGATCTGAAAATGGAGTAGAGCTGCTGCTGACAGTAATACCTCCTGAAGAGAAAAAAAAGGTTTCCCATTGATTTCCTCCTTGATAATTATGTGTACCAAAATGTATTACCCATAGTCACTAATCAGCTAAGCCTGGCCATGTGTACGTGGCCAAAATCAGAGAAAGACAGACTGAAGCATTAATTCTCTGAAGACATATTTTCCTGGAATACAACATCAGTTTTCTCCAGGCTATAAAAGGTGGATGTCACCTGAGTGAAGGTGTACGTGGGTGTCGTGGACACAGGGGATGTGGAAGAAGGGCACTCACAGGTCGCCCTTGAGGGTGCCGGGTTTGAAGGAGGAGAATTTACAGCCCAGCAGCAGGTGCTGCTGGAGCACAGGCAGCGGGCTCTCGGTGAGCACAGCTTTTCCCCAGGTTGTGAGCTGCCCACACTGACAGCAATTCCTGTAGCAGCTTGTTTTCTGGGTCTGGGGCACAGCCCCGGTCAGCCAAGGGCACACGTGTGGCCCTTGCTCCCTGCGCAGACATGACTCTGTCCTCGTGCCAGCACCGTGGGGACGATGCTCGCGGCTCAGAGCACGGGTGTCACTTTCTGCTCGAAAATGATGAGTTATGCTTAACTCCTTCTGTGCTGCTGCCATAGCATGGATGGGCTTAGTCACAGTGTCATCAGATGGCAGCCTGAATCAGTGGGTTTAGTGGCACTATGATAGAGACGGAGTACCTAGCCTAACTATCATTGAAGAAGTCACAGTACATTAAAAGTTTAGAATGAAAGAAAATGTAAATTTTTATGTGCCAAACGTTATCCAGAAAGTGTGAAAGAGAAAAAGTAAAGATTGAAAGACTCTTTAATTTTAAAAATAGCTCTATTAATCTCCTCTCTGGATTAAAAAAAACCTCATACCAGGAAGAGCATGGCAAGTGCTCGTGATGAACTTTGCTGTCCCATTGGAAATGCTCTTGGGGAGGTCGTGGAGGTAGCCCTGCCCTGGCGACCCACCGCTCTCCTCTGGCTCCCAGAGGCTCCCTGCAGCCTCGGGAGGCCTTTGCAGGGCACCGGGGCAGGTTGATGTGGTGGTGGCTGCAGCACCATCCCGTAGCATCCCTGTGCCTTCCTGCATCCTTGGGGCTGTGTCACCCACGGGGAGTCAGGCAGCGTGGGACCCCGGGCTATTCTGCCATGAGGGCAGCTTGGCTTTCTGCACCTTATCCTGCTGTTCCCAGAAAATGCCACCCCTCCTCTGCCCCCCAAGGTAAATAAATCGTCCGGGTGAAAGAACGAGGTCTGCATGCCTCCTGCTGCATTCAGCCATGTGCTTTAGTTCAGGTGCCAAAGGCGGGGCAGGACCTTTGCACTGCCGGCAGCAAACAGCACAGGAGGGCTTGCTGCCTGTGTCCCTCTGCGCTTGCCCGATCACCAGTGTCTTTCATGGGATCCCCAGTCTTTCTCGTGCAAAGGGAGCAAATGCCTGTCCACAAGATGGGAGGTGCACACCATGCCCTGTGTGGGAAGCAGTTGCAGGTCTGTGTATTGCAGGCTGCCCGGGCAACTCTGCACGCTGCAGTTCCCAGGGGAAACTTACCTTGAAGTAACAAAACTGGAAAGGTTGGGTGTGTGCAGAACACAGGCTGGTGAAAATCAGCAAAGACTTATTACAGGTGTGCTTTCAGTGTTTGGTTTGTAATTATGTCGAGTTAACAGCTGGTAAACTGTCAGGCCCAATGGAAGTCCCAGAAAAGTGAAATACTGTGCTACTGCATCTTGGTTCCTGTGCTCCCGTCCACAGGAGCTCTGCGAGACCTGGAGATTTAGGAAAGCCAGCCTGCACCACTGTGCCCACTGGGATCACTAAATATTATGGCATACTGCTAAGCGAGGAGAGGTCAAACCCAAGCAATTAATGCTGTAGGCAATGAGTTACGGTGTGGACCTTGGCACAAACAATCTGGCTTGTGTGGGTTGATGGGCGAAGGAGGGCAGTGGTGGTCGCTGCTCCTTGCGAGCCCCTGGTACCCCAATGCATGAGGGGGAGCGGTACTGAAATCACTGCCTTTGAAAAACAGTTGAACTTCAAGATGCTTTGGCTACTTTTGTTTGCTTATTTGCATGCCTTTTTTCCCCCCCTTAAAATCTCTTACGATGTTTTAGCTACAGAGCCCACAGACACAAGCAGAGTTTAGCTGCAGGTCTCATGGAGTATAAGGGGAATAGACGAACAGGAACTGGGCTGCTAATTGTCCACAGTAATTTTCTGATTTTAGCCTGGCCTCGAGCGGCACGGGACTTGTCCTGTCTGTCCCAGGAGACTTGTCACCGAGGGCAGGGAGCAAAAGACATGTCATGAGGCAAAGGAGAGCTTTTCTAACCCAAAAGTAACAGCAAATGTAATTTGGTCTCTGTGATGGGGAGAGGAAGAGCAGCATTTCACAACAGCTGCGTTACTGAGTTATTGAGTACAAAGCACACGTGAATTCTTAAAATTTACAGCATAGCCTTGGAAGAAATGGAAAAACCCTTACTCCCAAATGAACAAAGACTTCATCCACCTGTCAGGAAAGTGCCCGTCCAGCTTGCCTATTCCCAGGCACTGCAGTTGTCTGACACTGTGGGAAGATTTTTTAATAATGAACGATAAAACCTGGATCATTATATGAAATCTCATTAAGAATCTGTCAGAAGGACTCTCAGATGAATCTGGTGCTTGTGTGCAACTTATGCACAGAGCAGCAGGGCTTTCCTCTGCTGTGCCCTGGAAGATAACCCTTCCCTGAAATTCATCATCTGGGATGCACGTTTCCACACCGTTAGGTAACTCACTTGTGTTTACTTGCTTTTTAAAATTAGGTGTATTTCTTTTACTGTGGGTTTCTCAGCTGCCCGTTGCCCTCCGATGCTCCCAGGCATCCCGCTTCCCAGCCGGGCGTGCTCCCCTCCTCCCGGCTGCTCTCTGGGTCTGTCTCTCTAGCCAGCTTTTCCCAGAGATGCAGGAGCATGGCTGGGGACCCAGGTTGCAGGGAGCGGGGTAAGAGGATAAATCTCTTTTCCTTAGGAAATCAGGCTAACGGCCAGCCGGAAACGTGAATACTGTTTCTGGACAGCCTGTGCCCTGTGTTACTGGCTGGTAACTACTTTATCAAAGCCAAAATGGTCTTTATGAACACCGAGTCTGTTCCTGGGTGTTGGCTGCTCCAGCAAGTCTATCCCAGTAACTCCTGCTGCAAGCCCAGTTACTTGTATGAGAGCCAGAGTACATATTTTGGGCTGTCACTCTTGACATGTAATCTTTAAGTAATGGTCTCATGCAAATTGTCTCAGCAGTTAATTACAGTCTGTATTTTCTGCAGTTTTATTTTCTTTTTGTTCTCTCTCCTGCCTTTTTTTTTTTTTTTTAATTTCTGGAAATTCAAATTCAGCTCTCTGAGTCTTTTTCTGCTTTTACCTAGTAGGTTAGAGAGTCATCAAGGATCAGGTATCTCCTCCTTGTACTTGCAGAGCACCAGCATGCAGCTGACCTTCATTGAAGGGTTGTGTGTGTCTGTTTATATGTCACAATGGACTGCTAAATTATATGCTGTCAGGCTGAGAAACTTGATAAAACTGGCTGAAGAGGAAGATCTGTTTTGTGTTAGGTGTCCTTGTTTGCCTGGAATTTCATTACAGATGTAGCTGGTTAACGGTGGACACTTTCTGTGGCAGGTTTACCTATTCTGCGGGCTTTCTGGGTCCCTCGTTCAGTTTTGCCAGGATAGCGGCATGTTAAAAAACCCTCCTGGAGACCCACCGCCAGCTATCTCCTCCGGCTTCTCCGTCCCGACGGCTGTCAGAACACCTCCGGCGGCTGGCGGTGCCGGACGTGCTGCCGGCAGCCTGCGGTGAGCTCGGCAGGGAAGCTGCACCTGCGGGCAGGAGCAGAGAGCTGGGCCCCGCTCCACGGGAGCAGCCGTGGGGCAGGCGCTGACGTCCCGGCCAGCGCAGATGAAACTCCCCCGAAAGATTAGCCCAAAGTTTTGCATCCGCTAGATCCACCGGCAGCCTCTCCCTGCACCTTGTTTCTCTGAAAAGACCATCTTTAACCTTATCTGGTTATCCAACTAAGCAATCCCGTCGTAGCTTTTGCTTCACCAGAACGAACGAGCCCGATTTTCGTAGCATCTTCTTGCACAGGCAGCCCTGCTCCCCTCTGCCCCATGCTCCGAGTAATTGACCTCAGAGTTAGCTTACCACCTCCAGAGAAAATATACAAGAGTTTCCTAACAGTGTCACAGTAAGAATAAGATCGCCCATCAGCTACAACACAGTGTACAGTACAGCAACATTTCCGATCATCCTGTGCTAGTGAGGAAAACCCAAAGTTGGATATATTTAGGTCGATTATTTGAAATATGCCCACGAGTTTGTAAAATGTAATGATTTGAAAATATCATTAATTTTAAAATGCGCTGCCGTCTTGGAACACAAGGAAAATTAAAAATAAAAAGAAGAACATTTAACAAATGCAATTAATCTGGAATTACTTGGCAAGGAAGTGTCACCATTGATGTATTTAACAAAAAACGCATTAAAACAAAATTCAGACTGAAAATAAAAGATGTTATGTAATGCAAATAACACTGATTAAAAACTGTAGCCTCAAGAATTCAAAGCCTATGTAGATAAATCATGGACACGTGTACATTTTGCAGAGATCAGTCTTTAACAAAATTCCAGTCCTGTACATGACCAAATTTTTCAGTGGAAAAATTTCCTTTTGAAGGCCCTCAGTCGACACCCATATTTTAATAATGTATACTTCAAAGAGTTTTCCTATATGCAAATTCAAGTTCAGGTCTGCAATGGCAGGGGAAGAGCTGATCTTGCTGGGGGAGGGAGCGGTTCACAGACCCTCTTCAGGGCTCTGCAGCACTATTCCATGGTCCTGCACAAGCCACCTCAGGTTTGAACCGTTGATTCAAGTGATGAAGGTGCTTGTGCAAAGAGGAAATGGCCTGAAGAGAAGCAGGAGATCAATAACCTGTTAGCAAGACTGCTCTAGGTGGATTTTGAAGCAACACCGTTTTGCACAGGGAATCTACACTGCGGCTTTTCAGAGCCCTGTCTGAAACCAGTTTCAAGCTGGTTTGAGTTTGCATTGCTCCTGTAGCACCTGGCTTGCTCACAGGCTGCCACTTTCAGAGAATTAATGTTCTGCTTTAGTCCTGTCCTAAGCGATGACCACCTCTCAGGAGGATGGAGGGACAATGAGGAGGGGACCGGAGTCCGGCCAAGGCAGTGGTTCCCCCCGGGAGCTTCCTGGTTGCTTGGGGATTGTCCCACACATGGCTCTTGAGGAACGTTTTGTGGGGCTGTTGGGGGGCTGTTGGCCCTTCCTTCCCCACGGGCTGTGTGGGAACGATTCGATGGTTACCCTCATCTGCCTGGCTGGGTGCCACTACAGCTGCAGCTCACACGACTGCTGTGCTCTTGGGGAGCAGAAAAGCTGTGCCCAGAAACACACGCACACACACGTGCACAGAGGCACGCATGCATGCATACACGCCTGCACACGCACAGACACGGGAAAACAGCGTGAGGACAGACGTTCCCATCCCTCCTCCTGAGGAACTGCACTCTTTTACACACTTGCCTCATAACCAGCCTCCAGTTATCAGCTCTCACTGACCCATCGTGACACCGGGCTCTGACTCAGGTAATGAAAAGGAGGATTGCATGACAAGAGCCAGCTGCACTCTTTTCATTATCTTTTTTAAGCTGGATTTTCAATTAAGCAATTTATTCCTTTTCTGTAAAAGGAAATAGAAAAGCCTGCCTGGCACAGGAAACCCTTAATTTGGTGTCTGAAATACTGTGACAGGCGTGGCCTCACGTCTGCAGTTGTCCCTGTTAGCTTGGCTTCTTGGCAGATGAAATCTCCTCTGATCAGGGTGAAAACTCTCAAGAGAAATCCCATCCCAGCAGTTCCCAAGCTTTCTGCAGCCAAGCCTCACTCCAGGAGCTGCTCTCCCCAGAGCCCCCGGGCTGCTGCCACCTCCAGGTCACCTTTGCCTGCTCCTCCTCTGGCTCTGGGTCTCTGCCACCACGCGCTGCCTCTCCAGGAGTCCTCAGGAGGGATGCTGTACCAACACCTCCGGCTGCCTTACACAAACTCAAATTGGATGGTCAGAATGGCCCAGCTGGACCCTTTTGACTTTAACGCCTGCACAACAACAGTTGCTTCCCAACCACGCTGAGGGTTCCAGAGCAGAGAGCCCAGGCCCAGTCAGGTGTTAAGGCCCACGCTGCCATCTGAAATGTGAACAAAACCCAGTCACCTCTGGTTTTTCAGCTGATGTTAAAGCGTGCTGAATTTGATAAGAGAGTTAGCAGTGCTCCCTGTGCAGTGTCCTGCAGGGAACCCCATGGTCTTGGAGGTGACCAAGGACACAGGGGTGACGGGTCCTCAGTGCATGGGAGAGTGAGAGTTTATTTTTCACCTTCCAGCAGGTGACCTCTGACAGCAAGGGCTTTCCAGCAGATATTAAATTAAGGAAATTTGGGGAACTGGCTGGTACCAGTCACTCCCATGTAAACTCCAGGGCTCCTTCACTGGCAGCTGGATGCTCTGGTGAGGGAGAGCACCTCCTTTCCCACCCCCTGGGGGTGTCTTCTTCAGCCTTGCAATAGTCTCCTTCTGCTGAAATGCTGTTCTTTCATTTAGCTTTTAGTTAATATAATTGTTGTTTTCTCAAGTTTGTCAGGTTGAACCACCTGGCAGGCACAGCAAGATGCTCTGCAGCGTTTTCAATGCAGTGATCATCACCTGCGTTGCCAACAGATGAAGATGTAGTGGTGGGGTCTATACTTTCCTCTTCTGCACTCATTGTTCTTTGAGTGCATCTATTGTTTAAGAAAGCACTCACGGCAATTTTTGTGATGTGCTGCGGAGAAGGGCAGTCAGGCGGTCGGTCACTAGTGCTGTTTATTGACAGCACAATGGCTTTAAATGGTGGGGCAGAGTTTGACAGATCCTAGGTCCTGGCACTAGTGAGATTAAAATGGAGCCTGTAAGAATGGTTCAGAAAAAGTCATCAGAGAAAAAATTGTGTGTGGGAAAAAGAAGGTATGGGAAGAGTTACAGAATAAAATGTTGAACTGCTCAAATGTCATGCTCAGATGGAGATGATTATGAAATAACTGTACCCTCCTGGATCCCTGTGGTTTGATTGTCTTCTCATGGGCCTCAGGAAAGAGCAGAGCTTTCTGCATCCTCTGATTGCTGCCCAAGAGCTGTGTGATTGTAACTGCACAATATCTTTCGATTATGAGAGGTCCCTGTTTACTTGGTGCTTTTTAACCACACCTGGAGTACTGCATCCAGCTGTGGCACTGTAAGGGGTTTGGATGGAGACCCCTGAGGTCCCTTCCCACATCCATGGTTTAGTAAGTTTTTCCTACAGTATTCCATGTTTAGTGTTATCAGCACTGTTGTCTGGTTTGCCATTCCTTTCTTTAACAGAAAGTGAAGACCCCCCACCCCATTGGATTATCCAAGGTAAAAGAGCCAAGATTTTACACTCCCAGAAAGCGTGAATGTGAGGACATGCTCTTGCTCAGATTTTAATTAGCTGTTATGGTAGGAGTCTTTTTGTCTTTACTTTTACTGCTTTATTTTTTCTCCTCTTCCCTACAGAACGACACCGGTTAAGCAGAACACCCTTGTGTCTCCTCACCCCCAGGTCCTGCTCACCTCGCGGCAGCAGTGTGCCAGGACACACCGACTGAGGAGCATGACCGCTTTCCCTCGCTGCCCTACAGCAAGGGAGCTTATTGCAAACCGTGCACAGCACCTGTTTTCTGCAAAATGTTATCATAAACTCTTAGGAAAAAAAAACCAAACCAAACCACCACACACAACTATATGGCTGTATATATTGTGGCATTTGTTGTTAGGCATTTCCCTACCGCACACTGATGCTGTTGCACCTGAACACTTGTCAGTGTTAATGATGTGAGACTCATCCCCCTCTCCATGGGCAGGGAAGTTTAACCGGAATAATTCCAGTAGCAAGTTCTCATGATCGTGAGAGGACACTGATGAACTGTTGAATTCAAAAGACAAAATGTCTAATGCGAACCTACCGTGAGCTGTGCAACGCAGAACAGGAATGGACCAAGTTAAATACTCTGTTCAGCTCAGCTCCCCGTTCAGCCATGTTTATAATTTCAGTTCAGTGGATCTCTGTATTTTGCTTTTCAACTCACTGCACCCAGTCCAGAGAATCGATACGAATTATCAGTAATTTGTCAGGGGTTGATAAATGGCATTATGATGTGGAACGGCTGCTAATCCTTGCCTTGTCCTTGCTTGTTGGGTTAGCGGCATTTTTTTTAATCCTTTGATGTCACAGTGATATGCTATTCTACAGTGACTAATCTGCTGGCTTCTTAGGAGGTTAAGCAAACAATGGCACTGTCAGCAAAATATGTTTATTGTAAAGAGATATGTCAAAGCAGGTGTAGGGTTCTTTACATTTTGAAATAATGGTCACATGCAATGTAGAAGCAATTATCTTCCCACGTGGCATTTTTCGGTTTGTTTCACAGACGGCTCTCATTTCCCCAGGGCCAGACGCTGTATCCACAGCCTGCTGAAGGCACATGCCCATGGGTGCAGTCGGACCCATGGCTGCAAATATCTCAGTGCTGCTGAGGGGCAGATGCTCTGGGCTTTTCCCTCCTCCGTCATCCCAGCTTTGCTGCTGGGGGAGAGAGCTGAGCTGGTCTAGCCTCTTCCAAAACCAAGGTTGGGGCAGGGCTTTAGGGGAGGAAGGGCAGGAGGAGGCTGACGCTTTTGGCAGCGGTGGAGCATGGGGTTGTCCCGGGGTCTCGGGGCGCTGCTCCCCGGAGCAGCCTCCCCTGCATGCTCCTACCTGCAGCACTGTGGTGTCGCTTAACTTTCAGCAACCCGCTTCAAGAGCCTGCTGGTATTGAAGGACTAAGAGGATGTTTAACCTGAAACTGGAGTTCAGCTACATAAGACTGCTTATTAAAAATGAATGGATTAATCTGATAAGAATCATAACACTTACTATGTGATGCACTAGAAGAACTGGGTCTACTATTTTCTGCCCTGCTCTTTTCTCAAGTACAGTAACTCCTGCATTTCTGTGTACTGAAAATATACTTGTTTTGTTTTCACCCAAATTCCCTACTTATTGATACCTCTTCAGACAGAAAGTGCAACAAACAAAGGAAGAAGCTAAGTGAGAGCTGCACAGCAGCTCCTTGGTACTCCTTGGCCATGCAGCCCGCAGAAATGTCCCCTTTTCAGCTGCTTTTGATGCACTTGCACACTTCAGGCCCGCTTATCCTTTCTTTTTGTCCACCTTTCATCCCACTGGACATTTAAATTTTGAGCCTCTGGGCTAGGGCTAATGTTCTTTATTGCTGTTGTTGGCCACACAATAAAAATAGATACAGGTTAATTAGCAGCTGTTAATGTGGTCCGTTCAGCGGTCACTAGCTCCGTTAGCAGCAGTGCAGAGAGTCACAGGCCGACTTGAGCCCAGCTAAAGAAACGCTTGCCTTATGTGACGAAAATAAAAAAGATAAGCTTTTGCAGAGGAAAATCCTAGAAGCATTTTATTATCCCTGCCCTAGCTTAGTCTACAAGAGCAAAATGATGGGCAGATGTGAAAGATATCAAGTTCCAGTAACCTTTCCTCTTGGAGATTTATAACTCAGTTATCAGTTTCCCATCTTGATTGGAATAGCTTGCAAGATCATTGTTAATAGCATTTTGTAGTTGCTCTCGCCGAACAGAATTGTAGAAGCTTCAACATTTCTGTACTGAAGTGACAATAAAGAAAAATAAATATTTTTCCAGATGTGAAAACTGTTTAAATCTCAGATCTCTATTTTTTTGTAATAAGAATTTATCACAGATTACAAATTCCCAGTCCTTCCCAGGCCAACTCCTGATTTTCACCGGTCTGCAATCCTATTCATTGCCATTAATCTGCGACTTACTTACCCGTGCCTCCCATCCGAACTGCCTGCGGCACGGCAGGAGCTGCTCCTTATCCCGCCCCTGAGGCAGGGGGACGGCGGGTGCCCCATGGTCAGGCACCAGCGGGGCTCAGGCAGGAGTGGCCCTGATCCGCCGCGTCCCCGTCACGCCCGCGTCCAGCCGGCCCCGCGGCAGGCACGCAGACCCGCCGCAGAGCTGCTTGGGGCCGGGGGAAAAGCTTTGGTTTGCTTGCTGTGAGCACAGGCCTCAGCAGTTTCTCCTGCTGATGCAAAGATAAAAGCGATTTTCACCTGCAATTTCCTGCAGCTGAGGCTGCCCTGGAAAATGGCACTTTTGTCCTTGGTGTGTGCAGCCCTGGCGAACGGAGCAACTCCCTGCTTCCAGCTTGCCTGTGCTGCCTGGGCGCTGTTCCTGGATGCCAGTGCACGGGCTGAGCTTTGGGTCTGCATTAATAACGAGCCTGTCATTTTGCCTCACGTTTCATCACGTCGCTCAGATTGGAAAACCTGTTACCTGATCGTCAGAATTTGCAGATCAAAAAGGAAGATGGGTGGATATTTTTTTTGTGTCGTGAGGTCAGCAACAGCAACTGCCCCTCCCCTGTGTTCTGTCTTTAACGTCAGTGGTTCATTTGCACAGCTGGTAGCTAATGTGAGTAGATAAAGGTTAATGCAAATAGTCCCAGCATTGACAGACGGAGGCATGCTCTGGTGTAAAATACCCACGGTGGACGCTGGGGATAGAATCATAGAATGGAGTCACAGAATCATTTAGGTTGGAAAAGACCTTTAAGATCATCAAGTCCAACCGTTATCCTACCACTGCCAAGTCCACCACTAAACCATGTCCCTAAGCACCACATCCACAAGTCTTCTAAATACCTCCAGGGATGGGGGGGCATGTTCCAATGCTGACAACCCTTCTGGTGAAGAAATATTTCCTAATATCCAGTCTAAACCTCCCCTGGCGCAACTTGAGGCCGTTTCCTCTCGTCCTATCACTTGTTCCTTGGGAGAAGAGACCGACCCCACCTCTCTACACCCTCCTTTCAGGCAGTTGTAGAGAGCGATGAGGTCTCCCCTCAGCCTCCTTTTCTCCAGGCTGAACAACCCCAGGTCCCTCAGCCGCTCCCCATCAGCCTTGTGCTCCAGAGCCTTCCCCAGCTCCGTTGCCCTTCTCTGGACACGCTCCAGCCCCTCAATGTCTCTCTTGTGGTGAGGGGCCCAAAACTGAACACGGTATTCGAGGATATGTGCTCTACCGTCCCGAGAAACCCCCGGACCTGAACTCCTGCTTGCTCTGCAGCCAAGGATGGTCTCAGCATCTCAGAGCATTCCTGAGTAATGCAAACGAAATTGCATTTGTATTGCAATGCAAGTGAAATGCAAATGAAATCAAGATAAGGAAGAAGGAAAAAAGATTTCAGCTTCCTGGCTCAGGCACCCTGCCCCTGTGCCGCTCTCCTGTGACTGGAGGATGCCATCGTGGTCCCGGGGCTCTGGGCAGCCACCGTCATCGCCAGCGCGGCCGGGCAGGAGGGGCTCTGTGGCCCAGGCCAGCAGCACGCCCAAAGTGCCCGGCGGCCGTGGGGCTAACCGTCCGTCAGCCTGCCTGCAGCCTTCGCGTCACTGGAACACGTTGGCACTTCGAATAACTCATTAGAGGGGCTGGGTTTAATAACTGACGGTGGATTCCTCGTGCAGAGGAGGTCTGGCACACGCCAGATAAGCCTGGAGAGCCGTAGCTCCCGAGTCAGCTGGGGCTGATGTGTTTCTTTGTCCCCAGTGAAGAATGAGAAATTTCATCTCTCTCTCTTGTTATGCTGAGACAAATGGTAACCTTTGCAGGCAATCCCTATGACTGTCGAACGAGGAAAGAAGCAAGGCTATTTTAAAAGCAGGTAATTACGTCCTAAAATGGAGCTGCCTGAGAGAAATAGGCTCCTGCTCTGGACTTTGCCCATCCCTTTCCTCCTTCAGTATTGGCAGAGGGGAGAGCCACGAGGCGGAGGAAAGAGCTCTGCCATCCCTACGTGCAGTCATCAGAATGGTATTGCATTACCACAGAATTTCACTTTTTGTCTAAATTTTAAAGTGAGGAATAAAACTGCCCTGGACAGGAGCCCAGGCCACGGCTGCGTCTGGGCGAGTGGAGCAGGGGACAGCCCCGCACGGGACCGGCGCTGCCTCCCAGCCGTGTGCCACGGACCGCCGGACCCGCGGGGGTCCCTCCAGCGTGTCTACAGCCACTGGGCTACGAGAGCTGAGAAAGAAGTGACCGACGTGCACCAGGCACCCTGAGTCCTAGCAGCTTTGCCCAAAAGCTGTTAAAATAAACAGACATTGTCTTGTATTCTGTCTCCAGCTCAGGACCTGAAGTCAGTGGTTGTTTCCTCCGGCATTCATTAAGCCATCCCTGACAGTCATGTTTAGAAAGCTACATCAGATACCACCTCAGCTTTCCTGCTTTTTTGTTATAGCCAAGGAAGAGATTTCATAGAATCATAGAGTCATTTAGGTTGGAAAAGACCTTTAAGATCATTGAGTCCAACTGTAAACCTAACACTGCCAAGTCCACCGCTAAACCATGTCCCTAGATGCCACATCTACACGTCTTTTAAATACCTCCCCCAAATTTTGGCCAACACTTTCTGGAAATTGCAAGAGGAACAACTGTGATTTATTTTTTTTTTTAAATCTATCTAGTTTGCTGGTTTCCAAGGGAGATGCTATGCCTGACTCTTTTGCCTGGGGACTCTCTTCGTGGGCACTGAGGGTGTCTGTTCCTATTAGAAATGGTGCAACAAATAGAAATTACATGCAGCATTTCATCAAAATCTCCAGGCTAGAGAAGGATACCCCTTTTGTTTTTTCCATTACCTTTTTTTTTAATTTGTTTTGGTGAGATGCAGTGTAGAAAGAAGAAAGTGATCCTAAAGGAATTATGACTCATGGAGATTAGATAAATAAGACAACTATAAAAGCCATGTTAAAAAGCAGTTTTGCATACAAGTCCTAAAAATTGTCTAGTGGTTTGTAATTCCATCATGTGAATGCAAAGCTATTTCTGAGACAAAGATTTGGGTAATAAGTATGCACTTGAATTTTAGTTAAGAAAATAATATGTCCTAAGGGTACGTATCCTTGAAATCATTTTGCATGCATGCCATGTTCCTTTTGAAAAGAGGAACTGCTATTATTTGACAGCTAACTACATAAACTAAGAAAATTAATAAGAAGATGTACTCGGAGCATGTGCTTTATTGCTGGGGACAGTCTGCTCGGCAGAGGGATGACCCTGGAGGAGCCCAGGGGAGAGCTGCGCCTGTGGACCCGACGGCCCATGTCCAACGGGAACACGGAGGGAGCGACCTGGCTGCGCAGCGAGCACCCCACCGAATACGTGGACTGGGGAAGCTGGCACTTAGATAGAAAGGGAGGATGACTGATCCTCAGGGAAATTACACAAGCAATTTGTTCACCAATTTTGTTGTTGAGTTTTTGTCCAAAAAAAAGAGATTTTTGTGCTCTGCTTAGCAAATGTTTTTGTTATTCCAGTAATTGTTTTTTTGGGAATTGAAAAAAAAATCAACGGACAAGAGTTAAATGGCAACTTGAGAGATTGTGGTTATTACCTCGAAAGGGGAAGAAGTCTCAGGTGACCTTTCTTGTTCAGAAAACTCTGCTATCGACTGCATTTTATACATATCTGAATAAAATATGTTTAAGTTTGATTGAAACATAAGCCCCCCATCAGGAACCCTTGTCCGGCGAGCCTGTCGGGGGTGTCGTCCCAGGAGGAGGGCTGGAGCACTGCGGACAGGGCGGCAGGGCTGCAGCCACTGCGCACCTTCACCGGCGGTGGGGCTCAGACACGGGCACGGGGCAGCGCGCAGCTGGGGCTTGTGGGGTCAGCCCAGCCAGCAGCACTCCAGAGCTCCGCTGTTAGCGTGCCTGACCAGGGACGTAACCCGCACCACGGACTCTCGCGGGCACAGTATTTCCCTTCAGAGCAAGGCTGCTAAGTGGAGATGACACTGAGGTGGCTGCACTCGTGAAATGTGGTGTGGCAGGCTGCGCAGGGTGACCTGCTCTCTGCTAACGAGGAGGTGCCAACCCCCGTCTGATTGTGTACAGAGCCTGTGCTGAAGGCAGAAGCCCGTGGGAGCAGAGTGACACCGGAGCACCAGGCTGAAATGAAGGAGGAGAGGAGATGCTCATCTCCTCTCCTAGAGCTTTCCCCTACTGAGATGACTTCTCGTGTTGTTGACGAACTCACTGGCTCCTTCACTGATTTTTAGGACTTCAGTTGTTGCTTATCCAATCCTGATCCCTTTGGTTACTCCCAGCCACCCTTACAACCCCCCTGTGCCAGGGGTTTTCTCCTGAGCATCCTTGCATGGCTTAGGTTCTCCGCCACCCTGTCCTCCCAAACCCGCCTCAGCTGGGGGAAGTGTACAAGTCCTTAGCAGACCCCATTTTTTACTGTGTCAATAGGGTCAGCATCTGAGCTCCGTTATTTCTCATTTCCCAGAAGTTTCTGATTAAGTTACCAAAGCTTTCCCTGCTTTTGGGCTCTTTACTAACTTTGGAGACTGCCTTGCTGGGCCAGCAAGACGTAGAGGTTGGCCTGTTCATTCCTGCACTCGGCAGCTGGATAGCCGTCCCCAGGACACCCTGACTGCCATGTGCCGGGGCTGGGACACACCCCCACACCCCCCGTTATTGGTCTGGTTTGGGGATGAAAACCATTCTTTCATGAATTGTATTTAAACAGTTGTACCTTTGGGGCTGAATTTTATCTAACTCTTTTTTTTAGATTTTTTCAGTTTGGGTTCCTCTAGCTTCCGTCAGTAGAAATACTAATTAATAAAGCTGAAGCGATGGAGGTTTTCTGGAACCTCTGGTGGTGTGAGGGTCTGTGGAGGTGCCTGGAGAGGGGACACTTAACCAGGCACAGGCAGCACCCTCAGCCTGGCACCCCTGCACCCCAGGGGTAGGGTTGTGTCCCAGTGTCCCCATTGCTGGTGGAGACCCTGGCACACCGGGGCAGGAGCACGGTGGGAGCTTGTGAGGGGGGCTGGCCACCTCCAGCGCTGCTCTGGACACAGGGGATGCCAGGGAGAGCCCAGCCTGGCTCAGTGCCGGAGCTTGGGCAGCGCTGGCTGGGGAGCAAAGCCCCGAGGAGCAGCCGGCGCCGGACCCCGGGGCTGGGCCCCCCGTCCCACTGGGGAGGTGACCAGGTGGGCAGCGCTGGGCACTACCAGGGGCCTTAAAAACAGTGTCTCAAAAACATGCAGCCAGCTGAAGTTTTATTTTTGTGGTTTTTCTCCTCAAGTACTTAGCGGCTGGACATATTATCTGCTGCAGCAGGGAAAAATCAATATGATTACTATGCCATGGGGCTACATCTAACTACAATACCCCAGACAGGCAGGAGACACATCATTCCCAGATAATGCTGCATTGCAGGTGAAGGGGAAATGTCGTGGCTGGAGGGGAGTGCGCTGGAGAGAACAGTACTAATATAAAAAAGCAACCCAGATCATCTTTTCCCCTGAAAGCAATTACAAAAGGCAACAGACATTGACATGACTCTATAATTAACAGGAAGGCAAATGGTTAAAGATTAATGGCTATTAACGAGATGCTATGTAAGCAGCTTACTGGCCCTGTGCTCTAGCTGGAGGTCTACGGGCAAGCTAAGCAGCTTGTGCTTTTGCATAGGTGACTTCTCCTTCCTGATCCTGACTGTAATTATTAGTAGGCCAAAACCTGTGCTGACTCACAGGCGTAATTCTTAGGGGAGCTGCACTCCGGCTGGAAGACAGCCATGCGGATTTGAGGAGCCTGAGGAGTTTGCGTTTGCACGTATCCTTTGGGGTGAAGGGAAGTGTGGGTGGAGTTTTGTCGCCCGATTAGCTTGCTTTGAGTTACCAAGTAAAAATGAAATAGTTCCTCCCTCTTCCTCTACTTTTCTCCAAGCAGAATAGTAATCTTCCTCTCATCTGCCAAAGCGCGAAAATGAAATCCTGCAAGCAAATAAAGTGCAGTTGAAAAGTGTTCACAACGAGCTGCATGCAGCCTTCCCAAGGAGGCGAGTGTAAATGCCAAGCGAGGGCGACCTGCTTCTCCCCCGGCTCTGCTCTCACGTGCCCCGGGCTGCTGCCAGCCCCCTTGGCCAGCAGTGATGTGGCAGATGTCGGCCAGGACCCACTGTCCCCAGGTGGAAAGAAAGTTGACCCATAGCGTTCTCCTCCCAAGCTGAGTGCACAGCTCCTGCCAGGTGGCTGCGGGTAATTACTGTGACCTGCCGTAGGCTTTGCAAAATATTTGCCTGTTCAACAGTTTGCTCTGTTCAAAAGTAGCAGAGGTCCCTCCCTCCACACATGCAAACCAAAGCAGAATATTTTTCTGTCCCGAGTTACAAATCCAAAAGTACGTATTAACTCCTTGCATGCTACAGAGCTGCAGGTGACCAAGCAGGAGGGTTTCTTATTTCTTGTGGTTGTGATATAGCCTCAGTAATATGGGATTTTTTTTAAAAGCATACTTAAATCCTCAGCTGGGCTCTGGCTGACATGGGC
This sequence comes from Ciconia boyciana, assembly GCF_034638445.1. Classification (NCBI taxonomy): domain Eukaryota; kingdom Metazoa; phylum Chordata; class Aves; order Ciconiiformes; family Ciconiidae; genus Ciconia; species Ciconia boyciana. The sequence goes on along the minus strand of NC_132939.1, from coordinate 71,922,683 downwards.
AGAGCTATGCTACACCCAACCCGCAGCTCTGTCTCTGCTAGGGTGGAAGAAAGTCAGCGGAGCTGCCACAGCTCCTCTGCTCCCTGAGCCAGCAAATGCAGTGCGCGTAGAGCACGTCTGCCCCTTCCTCCTCGTAAATGTACCGGAGCCTCTCCCAGCGCTGGTGCCGTCCCGGCACCCACCTGCTGCAGTGCCCAAGGCGTTTATATCCATCAGCAGAGACCGTGGGGACGTGTGTCCTGACTCACCGGGAGCAGGTCACCAGCACACTCGCGCAGTCTGTTTTGAGCAGGTGGGTGAAGGACACGGTTGTCCATAGGTACACAGTTAGAGGCAGACAAATAAAAGAGCAAGACCAGAGTTTTGGAAAACTTCTGGAGCAGGAGTTATGAGTTTGAACAATTCCTCTGGATGGACGGGCTGGCGGGGGGATAGTTGGTCTCCATGGCTTTTAGACGCATGCAGTGTTCCAAGGGGTGTATCCAGGTATTTTGTCCATCTGACCCATGGTCAGGTATTGCAGAGGGATGCTCCAGGGAGCCAGAGCATGCATCTCTGTGGCTCCAGGTAGGACACAAAACTGTATGAGGATGCTGAGAGTGTAAATGCACAATTTGGAGATCAAAGTGGGGGTGAGCTTTGTGTACAGACACGCTGGCTGTCATGGAGGATAGACTTTGCCGTGGCGTGTACCACCATCTGCACAAACCTTCACTAGTAATGAAGTTAGAGTACTTATATACAGAAAAGTCACAATAATGCTAATAATACAGTTAAAAGTGTAGCATGCACACACACACTGTTCTCATTTTCTATCCCTTCTCATAGGGCTGTGCTTACCCTTGCCCTGCTCCTCTGGGTCTTCAAGTCAGCAGCTCGGAGGAACATGATGCCCATGCTGATGATTTCCTCTTCCTCCTTCCAGGACTCCTTTGGGGTCATTTTCACATGTTTGCTAATGTGCTTTTATACTTTTTCCCTTTCTTCATTGGTCTTCATTGGTCTGCAGCTCCGGGTTACGTCTATTATGTATGATGCCTTTTAAGTATGCTAGTTATGTTTTCTTTGCTCTCTTTGTTAACTCTGAAGATAGTTTTGTCCCTTTGCAGTTGGCAGTGAGTGAGGGCACTTGTCCCCTTAAGTGATGGAGAAAGCAGGCACTAACCCTTTTGCGTACACTTGGGACTCTCCTTGGCTTGGAGACCAGTGTGCTCTGGTAGAGAGTGCAAGGTCCAGCAGAAGCAGGAACATTTCTGCTCAGAAACCCGCAAGCACCATTTCTCTGAGTACTTGACTCCTCTCTAGGCGATTTTTCTGAATCTTTATTGCACTTTGATTCTGATTATCAAAGAGAAAAATCCATGGTAGGCTTAAATAAACAGATTGCCTGCTCTTTACTTCATGTATTAATTGCTATACACACCACAAGCACTTCGGTGATGAGACATCTCTCAAGCTTATTTGCACAAAAACTCACATCTGGACTACCTATCTGCATGGCTAAGTTTTAAATATTTAAAAAATATATTTGCGTATGTTAAAATATTAACTGTTTCAAATAGAAATATATTTAGTAATAAAATTAAAGTGGCCACTGAAGGTCTTGATGGATTTTGTGACATTCTGTCCAGATTTCTAGCACTTAACTTCTACTCATTGTACCAAAAACCCATTCTTCTTTCAAGGCCAAGGGTGGGTAATTCCTTTGCCACCTAAGTAATTTTCAGCACTTTGAAGGATGCATGCAGAAAAAATACCAGTTCAGAGTGATGACAGGAATATCATCTATCATGCTCAAACTGACTATCATGCTGCAAACTGATTTTTCTCCTGCAGCTTTCCACGGGAGCCCGGAGGGAAAGGATGAGGCGGAACGGGGGCGGGATGGAGCCCGGAGAGCTGCAGGAGCCGTGCGGGGGAGCAGCACGGCATCGCCCGCACCCCTCCTGGGGCCGGAGGAGTACCCCCCCCGCCCTCCCCGCGGGCAGCCCTGGGGACCCGGCAGGGACGCAGCCTGCGGCCCCGGCCTGGGCTGTTCTACAGGAGTCCGGGCATAGGGCTAGAGGGCTTCTGGGGCAAAATTCATCTGGTTTTGGTAGCTGTGGCATTTGCTCAGCCTCCTACCCACAGTGCTGATGTGTCACAGCAGCTCAACAGATCCGGGAACCATTCCCAGGGTCGCTATGGACCTCGAGGTCCTGATCCGGCTGCCAGTCCCCCTCCTGAGGGATGTGTGGTCCTGGGAACCGCTTCTGTCCTCACATGCCCTTTCTGTCAAGCAGGATGAGAAGATAAGCCCCAGTTCTGATTGCCTATTTAATATGACATGGATAATAATGGTTTACTTGGTGGGTTTATTTTATTTTATTAATTTTTTTACATTCAGCATCTAGCCCGTTCTTTCCATTGCTCGTATTGGTAACTCAGCTCTTACGCCAGGCCTAGGACGAATAGGAGGGGAAGGGCTGTTGGAAGATGAGACACCAGAATGGGAAAGGGAGGGTAAGAGGAGAAGAAACACAATGAGAGTTAGTGGAAGAACTAAATTTAATAAATCTCAGAAATCGCAGTCTTCCAGTCCAAGTGCGTCACTTACTGGTTGCTGCTTGATTATAGCTAATAATTATGAACTTGTATTTAAAGCTGGCTTTATTCTAGCTGCACTGTAACTGAGTAACTATTAAAGCTCTTTAAAAGCTGTTGATGATCTTCCTCTGGAGCCCCGTCTTTAGTCTGAGAAACCGTGGACCTGAAGAGAGCGTCCTTGGAGGACGGTTTGACAGAGGCATAGGAACCAAGGGTTGTGTTGGGAATTTTAAGCACAGGCACCGGCTTACAGGAAGGTTTCTTTGCCTTTTCCAGTAGAACAACTGGCAGGATGAGCTTGTAACGTCCCTGCGCTCCCACACACGGCAGCCCACAAGAGCTGTTGCTGTAAAGGACATCGGAGCTGATGGGGAGAGCATGGCGAGGAGAGCAGGAGGGGGGTCCTGCGTCTGCAGGTGGTCCCAAAACGGCAGGGGGGAGCTGCACAGCACAGGCAGCACCCAGCTCACCCATCCTGCGGAGGGGTCCGTGCTGGGCAGCTCGCCGGGAAACAGGCAGAGCCACACGAACCGGGAAGCGTCCCTTAACCTTCCCGTCATGCAGAATTATTCATGTGAATGCAGGTGGAAGGGGTTCCCTGAGAAATGCGGCTTTCATTCAGGAAAGGCAAGCTGAGCACCTGGAGAAAGGGGCCCCTGTCAGTGGTGGGACCTGAAACCCGGGACAAGCGAAAACCAGCCCCTGTGCTGGAGTCAGCCTCAGCCTTGGTACCATGTGCTGGAAGCCTGGTTTAACACTGGCAAAACAGGACAGCAGTGCAGGACGTGCATGCTAATGCATTCACAGTTCCTACCCAGGGCAGTGCGCCTCGTGCAAGGCTGGAGCGTCTCAGAGACCTGTGGCCTTTCCAGGATGCTCCAGGAGCAGACACTGTTGTCTGAGGACCACGGTGCTGTGTGTGCCACATACGAGTGCACCCCCACCACAGATGTGCAAGCACAAAAAAGGTGAAGGATATCAGGGTCCTCTTCTTTTTTTCTTTTTTTCTTTTTGGATTGAAAGAAAAGCTGCTGTATGCAGGATTTAATTCCTTTCTCTTTCTTGTACATATTGGCAAAAGTAATGAAAATCAGACTATCTAAGCCTAAAATGGAGCCCACATAACTGTCAGGTTTTAACTGAATCTCATTTTTCCCCACTTAGCAATATGTTTTAACTGTATTATGGATTCGCTCTGAGTAATTTTATGGCTTACACTATCCCAAGGACAAGCTAGGTAGCCACAGAGCTCTCTTCAAAACTATTAATGCACTATTTTTGAACTGTGCATACCAGTTAATGAATTTCTATAACTGGATGAGTTATAGAAATTAGAGTCCATGTTTATGAACCCATCTAAGTAAGCATTGTTGTTTTCCCATGTGCTGAAAAATACAACCTAAACCCAAATGATTCCTGTCGCTACAATTCCCAGGGTGACGGTACCTGCTTGCTAGCTGGTTTTGTCACGGTGTGAAGCGCGTCCTGTTTGGAGGCACCGCGCTGTCAGCAGTCACAGCAGAGCCGGTGTCACCCACTCGTGCCACCAGGCTCGCCCGGGGCTGGCAGCGGGAGGTTGCTGCGATGCGGGATGCGGCGCGGGGCTCTGGCGGGACTCGGGCTCGTGGCATGGCTCAGCCCGACCGGGATGCGGCTGGAGGCATGGCTGCTGGCACGGCCTCGTGTCGTGGGGGAGGCCCATCTCCAGCCCCTCCATCCCTCTGAGACTCCAGGAGACAAATATCAGGCCAGAAGAAGTGGTTTGTAAGCCACGTTTGCCCCTCAGGTCACCCGGTGGACCACTAGGCAAAATTTATCAGTCATCTGTATCACAGAAAGGGGATGCTGCCGCTGGGAGTATTTGTAAAGTGTCACTTAATTTAACCTCCTATCTTCCCTGAGGTGACGGGTTTCACAGTGAAGGGAGAGTATTTATCAGATTCACACTTCTAACTCACTGTTACTCATCTTCATTTCTAATTCCAAACCTCATGTCCTGAGTTGAAAAATGGAAAAGTCAACTGGGCTGCAATACCCACCTGCTGTTACACCTTTGCCTTTTAAACCTCTCAAGTGAAAACTGATTTTCAGTTGAATTATAGCTCATCAGGTGTGGTTTTGCAACAATTTCATTTATTTATCTCAATTTATCAGAAGTCATCAATACATAAAATGGGAACAATAGACCATAACACAAAAACCTATGTTTCTCCATGAAGATGTCTCAATTGTTACAGCAAAACTCTGTGGCGCTGTCATAGTCAGGACAGATTTATTGGACCTCTTACTCCTCTAAATTAGATTATTACTAATAATCTGAATATTTTGCAATGCTTTGATATAGCCAAATAAAGCTTTATTATAAAGTTGATGTACAATTTTAATTAGATTTTATGTCATTACAATAGATTTTTTCTATGAAAAAGCAATTTCTATCCTGCAGTCAGGTTAAGGAGGGGGAAACACAGAACTCAATGCATAGTTAACACTGCTACCACCTTTGAACTATAAAGCTCACTTTTATGTAAACATAATTGTGAGGTTTTCTGTCTGATTTTCAAATCTCAAGGACAATGAAAGTGTCTTAATGTGTCCTGAATTGCTTGCTTTTTATTGTTCACTCAGCTCTAATATCCATACATTACTTTCTCATCATATTTAAATATGTGGAGAAGGCATAGCTCCTTCACAATAAAGCAAAGTAACAAAAATCTGTATGCATTTATTATTAAAGCAATGGTTATATTCTCACATGCAAACCCCATCCCGACACTTTCGTATGTTGGAAGAGGCGTGTGTATAATCTGATGTTGCAGGGACTATTGGGTGAAGCGTCCTGTCTACTGTCAGCGCTGAGTCCGGAGCGCGGGTGCTGACACACGGCATCGTCCAGAGGGAGACCCTGCGTCACCCCGAGGGGTGGCACGAGGTATTTAGAGCAATGTGCCATTGCTGCCCTGTCCTTTCACCGGCCCTGCACGGTCAGGGATGCTGTGCTGCTGCTGCCTGCCCCGGCAGCTTCATCGAGCTCTCCTGCGAGGCAGAGGCTCCTGCAGGAACCGCTGCCGAGCCCGAGGGTGGTCTGCCGGCTGCCCGGCACTCTGCTTTCGGGGACCCCTGTGCAGAGCCGAGTGCATCTCACCGGGTAACGCCGTCGTGCCTGCCCGCTGTGGCCCCACCAGCAGATCAGATCTCTTCCGACTGCATTCCCTGGGCGGCTGCCTGCAGCGCGGCAGCAGCCCGACTGCTTGCAGCTCTCTTAGCAGCTCAAGTGCCCTTTCCCAATCACTTCTGTTTTGCCCGGTGTCCCCCCATCATAAAGATCACATCTTGGCCAGACTAAGTGATTTAAATGTTTAGCCGTGTCAGATGGGGGTTAACGGCTCTTTAAGGATGAGAAAACATTTTTTCGTCCTCACTTGAAACATTACACTGTTCTGCTGCTTCTGAATAGAGAACAGCAACGCCTATTAAACGTTTCACCATGTTGCTCTAGCAGCAGTCCTATTCTATGGTTGGAACTTTTTTTCTTCCACATATACTTAAAAAAAAAAAAATCTTCCTTATTGACTCATGGTAATTAATAGAGAAATCATGATAAAAATACATAATTTTTATTCTCTCCTCATGGCCGGTCTGTACTTGTAAACTCCAGCCTGTCCCCCAGCAGAGACCGGTGTCAGAGGGACATGGTGCCAGGGCTGGGGGGATGCTGTGGGTGCACCCTGCGGGGACAGCACCTCTGCACCTAGGCGTGGGGAGGCCAGGCTGGCCAGCGCTGCCAGGCACAGACAGAAAGCAGAGGTAAAGCCATTCCCTTCCTTTTTTGCTTGGTGTCTCCGTGTAAGCAGCGGGAGGCATGGCTCCTCAGTCACGACAGGGGAAGCAGGAGCCTGCACCCCCTTGCCGGCACCCCCCAAAGAAGCAGGCTTTGCAGCGGGCGTGCAGAAGATGCTGCACAGCCCCCGCCGGCAGGAGGGCTGCCTGCAGGGTTCCCCTGCAACGCTGTGGCTGGTAATCGCATTACCCAATTAACTCTGCTTTCCCGAAATGTATTCACAAATTAAGGAGCCATTATGAGCAACAGGCAGAGTTCCCTAAGGATCAACAAAATGCCCCTCATCACTTACGCTAGACAGCCACGAGTCCAGGGGTATTTCACAGTCTAGATGGTGTATTTCAGCTTTTCCTGGAAAATACCTTGATATTGAAAAGTTTTCTGTAATTATAGAAAGTCTGAAATTGCAAATGATAGCAGCATTCACACATCATTTTAATGCCTATTGTATCATACCAACCTGATCTATGATAGCCTTTAATAAGAGTCTTTATTCTTGTTGTCCTACAGAATTGCAATGTCACATCAGGCAGCCGAGCAAGGCTTACAATGAATTGATTTGAAATTAAAAATGAAGACAGACACTCACTTTTCATTACTCACCCTGTTTTTCAGAAAGTAAAGGTAAATCACTGTCTCTGCTTCTTAGCAGATGAAGAAGGCTTAAGAAGACACACACATCCCAAAGATATCTGAAATGTCTGTGTGCATGCTCTCCTGTACTGCATCCTTAACCATGGCCTGATGCTTCGGGCTGAGGCTTCCATTTAACCAATAGTTAACCAATTAACCAATTTCCATTGGTTTATTCCATTTAACCAATTAACCAATAGTTAATTATGTGATATACCATCCTTCACTGCTGCTGCCTCCATCCTGGAGAACGGGATTTTGTTCTTCTGGATGCTGTGAAGCAATGGATGCTGTATAACCATAAACACCAGCACCTGCCATTGACAGTCTGTGTCCTTTGTGCTTTCTACTTGTTTCCTGAAATTCTACTGTTGTTTTGAACAGAAGTGTTTACCTACTTGCAAATATTTTGCATATATTTTCTTACAGCCTTGCTATTTACATCTGTTGCATGTGTATCCCAAAATGGCACATTTTCATTTAGCTTCTGTCATTGCATGGCACACACATTTGGGTTTCTGAATAATTCATCACCATCTAATCTGTGTTATAAACTCTTGTAGCTTTTGAGTTCAGCACTCAGCTTGTATATTGTGGGCAACAGTTGTGTTTTTTTTCTGAAAAGCAAAAGAAAAAAAAGGTAAATGCCCTATGAATAAATAAACTGAGAACTTTTCAGAATATTTTGATTTTAGTATATAGCTATAGTCAAGTGAATATCACTAAAAACTCCAAAACCCAGCTTGCCCAGTTTCTCTGCAGCCCACACCAGGGTGTCCCCACTGGTCCAGCAGAAAGGGGAAATCTGAGCAGAAGGCGAGAGCAAAACAGCTGGTTCTCGACTGTTGCTGCATCCCTGGAAAGGCGTCGTCTGGTCATCTGCCACCCAGCACTGCAGAAAGGATTTGGCAAGAGAAAAAGAGGTCTGAAAAAAGGCCAAGGAAGCACTATATTGAAAATAAATTCGGTTTCTTGATAATCTAAAACTGTGTTCATGAACAAAAGTTTCTGAAATAATTTTATCTCATGAAAGTATGATAGTACCAACTAGCTAGAAGTATCAGGCTGAGAGCTCTGGGTTGGCTGCGTGCGGCCTCTGGAGAAGCCTGGCTGCCAGGCAGCCGGGGTGGGATGGGATGGGATGGGATGGGATGGGATGGGATGGGATGGGTCGGGATGGGATGGGACGGGACGGGACGGGGACTTGGCCACCTCCTCTGCAGCAAAGCCTAGACCCTGGAGCATGCGTTTCATGCTGCTGCAGGCTGCTGTGTATGGACACACCACCGGGTCCTTTCCAGGGTCCAAGACTTCGTCGTGGCCAGTGTTACACTGGACAATTGTAGCATTTGCTCCTGCCCTCACAACCTGGGAGTCTGTTAATGTTGTGCCAGATTACCGTGAATAAGTTGTTGGTACATCTGGCCAGCTGTCTCACATCCTTTATGGGCAGCTACAAGTGGAGAGAGAGATGGATTCTCAGTTTTTCACTCTGAAAGCAGATGTGATCAGCAGCACAGCCTCTGTAAGAGCTAGTTTGGAAACACCAGCTCACATGCAATCGCAAGACGTGGAGGCTGGGATGGTTTGGGTTCCTCCACTGAGAGAGACGCTGGCACCAAAGGGGATGAGCGATCTGCATGTGCTCGTGCAGTGACCTGTCACTGGGCAGTAAGGTCACTAGTGCATTAAATAACCGTCATACCTTCCTCTAAATTATTTTCATACATTTATATGCAAAGGGCATATGTTTGTGTGTGTGTATGCATATTTTCTCTTTAAGCTAACACAATATAAGATGAATACTTTTATAAATCAGATTGCATTTATTATGATTTTTTGCAGACAGCTGTCTCTGATTCGCCTGCCTTTCAAGGCTGATAGTAGTGTTTTGGGGGTCGGTAGGATTTTTTTTCTGAGATACAAGGATGCCTGCAATGCCTAGGATGGTGACTACCATGTAAATCTACCATTTAAATTCAGAGCAGGCATGGATCAATAGAAAAATCATTCTATGTGTAGCAAAACACATTTCCGCTGTATTTAATCATGCGGTTTATATTAATTTGACGTGTGCCTCTTCAAAATGGCACTGAATCCAGGTCAAAACTCAAAACCAAAGTCTCTGCTGGTAAAGTCATAGTGAAGTGAACAGAGTTGCAGACTAAATATCTCTTTTCTGAGAGCTGATGCTGCTTGCCAGCATCTTCCAAGGTTTCGGTACAAGTTGTCACCGTGCTGCAGCTATTTTGACTCTGTGTGTTCTTCCCTGTGCAGTGTTGGGCTTTTCCCTTGAGGATGTGGGTTGTGATGGATCAGTAAAGCACCATGCACTGCTTCCCACGACAGAGCCTGTATTAAATGGTTTGTGCATTTTCCAGGTGTGCTTCTCGGTGGTATAATCCAGCTCTGTTACCCATGGTGCTGCTGTCTCTGGACTCCAGGGCTGCAATATTGTGCTGGATGCATTTGCATGTCTTCCATAATGACAGGCAGAGCATATGATTGTTTTAGCAAAATAGGAAGCTGATGAGCCTCACCTCTTTGTATTTTTTTACTGTGATTTTCCCCCACCTCGTTGCTGATTTTAGATTAATTGACATATTCACATTGTTTCCCATGTAGCAGTGTATTAACCAGACCATGTACTGAGTCTCGTTGCTAGAGGTCTGCAGTAAGTTCGTTACAATTGATATACACTGCTTGAAAAATAAAATTATTTGGGTTTTCTGTTTGTACGTGTCTGTTATTTCTGGTCCCTAGACAGGGGGCTGAGCTCCTTAAAGCAGATATTCAGTTGTGAGTACTGTCTTTTCCAAGGTCAAAATTTGCTTTCTGTAGATGTATTTTACATCTGCATTTCTCTGGTTTTACTGCTCCTCCTTCCTTACTCAGCCTTCCTGGCACTGACTATGAAATAAAGTTCTGGAACAGAATTCTAAAATGCTAGTGATATATTTCAAGGTATATAGGGTATTTATTTTCTTCTTATATAAACATAAGAAGACTTATGAACATACTGAATTATGTAATTAGTGAATTACATACTGAACTACATACTGAATGAATACTATGAATTACATACTGAACTATGTAAAAATCCTGCCACAGTAATATATTAAAAAGTTTCAAATTTTGGTCCATCCAATTATTTTTTCTGTAACCTGTTCTTGCAGTAGTTTACTACCTCGAAGATTCAGAGCTGCTCATCATTTAGATATTATTCTTTCTGTCTTCTATTAATATATATCTACAAAGCAAAAGAAATATATTACAGGAGAAACAGTGCAAACTTTGAAGGCTTTAGCATCTGCCCTAGCAAAGTTCCCATTACATCCAATAGATGTTTTGCCAGTGTAAGGACACAATGGAATCTGCAGGGTATTGTCCTACTTGAATTTTAATATGTTTTTGTTTCTTGTTTTTCTCGTTTGCGTGTTTTTGAAACAGTCAGTAGCATATAAACATAGGTTTGTAAATAAGAAAGTAAAAGATATGTCAATACTTGTAATCCTGGAGGACTGAATTTCTTTAATTTTAATTATACTTAAAGTCAGTCTCCCCACACACCTTTTGCTGAATGTTTCTCTCTTCCTAATATTATATGGGGAAAAAAATGCAGGCAGCGTCTGGTGCCTTCTTGACAAGTTCAATTGATTGTAGCATGAATGAGAAATAAGGCTGGTATAAAACAAGCTTTCATTGATTGCTAGAGTGGCATTGGCTTCACAGGGAATTTGAAGCAACATCAGGTTCAGGAGCAAGAGCCAAAAAAGTAACGAGGAACTGATGTCTGCGTTTCTGGAGGGCTGTGGATTGGCTTTGCATTTTTACTAGCTTTCAATGGTGCATCAGCCATAGTGGACTGGAATTTTCTTTTCTTTTTTTTTTTTTTTAATTATATTATTTAAACTCCAAGTAAAATTAAAATAACATTTACTAAACACAATAATGAAATGAATACCATGTGATAAAAAGGCTTATTATTCCAAAAATACGTGCACCTCTGGCCATAACAATTAGTTTAAATAAAGGACATTAGCTTTCCTTACTAGCTAGGCTTCTAAATCCTCAGACCATCTAAATTAATGCTATTATTGCCAACGATCACTGTTATCAAGAAGCTTAAAATCTATTGTGTGATATTATCACTAAGCGGATCGTGATCTGTCAGGTCTTGCCATTTGTCCCAGAAAGTTGAACAGAAGTGAAAAAAATCTGCACTGTTCTCGATACGTATGTAATCAAGCAATGGATGTGGTATTTTTAAGTGATGTATAACTAAAGGAAAACTTGAATAATAAAACCAATAGCAATGACAATAAATCACTGCAGTCTTGTAAAAGAAGAACAAAGGCACTGCCCCCACTGCCCTGGAGAAAAGCCAGTGGAATGTTTTAAAATGCTTCCACTCCTCTGTTCAACTCAGAAAGTTGGTTTGGGGGATTCTCATTGCAATTGTTACTAGCAAAGAACACAATGAGCCACATGCTTAACTGATACAAAGCAGTACTATTTTTCCTGTTATGAATGATGCTGAACCAGTTTACACCAAATGGGATCTGCCATACATTTCCAGTTCTTCCAGTGGGACGCATGACTGAAGGGCTCTCGTGGGGATGAGCTGCCGCTGGAAGCTATGGAAAGAAAGGACCAGTCCAGACCTGGGACTGTCCTCGGGTCTGGTCAGGCCAGTGACACTGCACAGGTCCTGAACCCCGAACATCTGTACGGACCTGGGACTTCTTTCAATGGCTCCATGGAAACGTTGAACAACCTTCATGAGCTCGTTTGTAAATTCCAGACGATGAGGGATAAGGCTGTCTAGATTAAGATCTGTGATTTCATCTATAATTAGTAGTGATAGCAGCTTGAATAGGTATTGTATGCATTTTTATTATACCATTTTCTGAAGTACTGCTATTAAAAATGTGACATTCATTGTACATTCCAAAAGAAAATGTGTATCCTATTGATTTCTTTGTGTTTACCTTAGAATTCTGTTTATCCTATGTTATCTTCTCAATGAAAATGAAGATACAGAGAATCCAATGTGTTTCTTTACTGCAGTGAAAAATATCCCTCATCTTTATACTTTGAACCATCACAGAGAATAACAGCCAACATCCCAATATTTTTATCTCATCTCACATCCTAGTCTGAAATATATCAGTGTAGGATAATAATGACTTATTTTTTCACAGGATGCACATAAAAGGAAACGTACAACCAACTTTCACGCTGTTATCACTCTGCTATTCCAATTGTGAATGGTCCATAGTGAAAAGAAAACAAGACTTAAGGAACAATAATTCTAGCCTATAAGCTTTTTTTTTTTTTAAGTATTATGCTTCTTCCACTCATTAAAAGCATGACTCCTCATTTTCTGATGAGAAAGAAACCCTAATAATTTATATTCATCTCTGTACTAAGCAGAGCACGGCCCAACATTACATTTGGGGGACGGGGGATCTCTGTGCTGATGCCCTCACCTTGTTGCTTTTACATGGCATCGTTACCGACACGGCCTTTGGCGATGCTCTTCTGCAAGCAGCTCAGATGGGAATAACCCTGCTGCTGCCAACAGCTGAACAGGCTGTACCGAGGGAATCAAGTGGCACAAAATCATCCACATTTCACAGAAAGAGGGATGGGAATGCGTCCTGGTAACTTGCTGTGGGTCCTGGGGAGGTGGCATCCAGGGTGTGTGATCAGTCCAGTTCGTGTTTGCTTTGGGGTTTGTCTTTGTTTTATTTCGTGAGGGCTGGGCACAGCCAGTTGCCAGTCCTCCGGCACAGATAACGATCCTTTCAGGTTCCTGATTAAACACTATCCTCTCCCCAGAGTTAAGTTAAATAAATTTGTTCTGACTTTCTGTTTTTAGCTTACAAAAGAGCCTTTTCCTGATTAATTCACATCTAAATATCAAACAATTCTCACTCTGGCTGCAGGAATATTCATCGCCTTGCTGACAAAAGCCTCTTTTAGTTTTGTCCCTCTTCAGGCTGCCTGTGCCCCGTTGCCCAGGACCCCCCAGGGGTGGCAGGGGCTGCCCGCCCCTCGTCCTGGTGCTCGGGAGGGCAGGTAAGGTCCTGCCTGAAAACCCATCGCCCCGGGACACACACCTCTTCTGAGAGAAGGGCAGTCGATCCTTGCTTTGTGTGTGTGGAGAACGCTGTCTGAGGAAGCTATGAAAAATTACACTTTAAAATTACATCTATGAATAAAGCTTGGGGCCACGCATTCGGTGTGAGTCAGCACAGGCTGTGTGTGGCTGCTTGCCTCATGGAGCTGACGTCTGAAGGGATTGCTTATGAGACCAAAATATGAATAATTTTTTAAGTGTTATAGCAATAATTATCCTACCCTGAGTGAGAATTTCTGTCTTGTGAGAGGCTGCTCCGTGTGCCACGGTGGCTCTTGGGGAACACAGATGCTCCTCAAGTCTTCCTTACTCCTTTCGGGCTCTCTTAACCCCGTTTTCTGAGAGTGATGTGCATCACTTTTAAAACAGCTTAGAGCCACTTACGTATTGATTTCATGATGGGTTTGTATACCTGGGCTAATGCATGTAGCACTGACAACACTGCCGGTGTGGTAGGATGCTGCAGCGGCGTGGCAGGACCCCTGGGCTGCAAGGGGAGGTGCTGTGACCCAGCCGGGACAGCCCATCTCACTCAGAGCTGTGGTCCATGGGCAATGCTTATGTACCGCTTTCACGGAAAACAAACCAGGGCTGTTGCCAGCTGGTGTCTGGTCTGTGCAATCTGTTCAGAATTCCAGTTTGTGCTTGGGACTGGGTGGAAAATGTTTCTCATTGTGATGGAAAACATGTCGGATAAAATGCAAAAGATTCATATAACACTGTGTCCATTTTTATTATATCTCTTTATATCTGCTGAAAAGAAATATATTTTTTTGTGGAAATGTTGCTGAAGAAAGACAGTGAAAGTATTTTCCCCAGTTCATTCAAAAATGAAAGCAGACTGTGAACTGTCGAAATTTCCCACAGAAGATGAAACGTCGAGTTTCGACGGCCTGGTCTCTGCTCGGGGACGAGGACAGTGCTTGTGCCGAAGCCCGACTTTGCTCTGGGCGATGTGGAGCGGGGGAGCCCGCGCTCGCCCCGGCAGGGCTGTCCCTTCCCACCAGCGGTGTGGTGCCCCTGCCTCGCTCCTCTCCTCTCCGCTGACCCAGACCCTCACTCCTGCTCAGATGCTTTTACCTCCTTCCTTACCTACTTGGTTGGCGCGTCTGTCCCATTCCTCCCTCATCCTTGCTTCCCTATGGACTTTATATTTTTCTGTCCCTAGACACATGCCCTAAGAAATGATGACAGCTATGCATGTATTAGCTTGCATAAAAGAGTGATCATCTTGCCCTAGGCAAGCCAAATGTGATTTCCTTCCCAGTCTTACAAAGTCACAGAATGTAATTTCCTTCTTTCTGTAGAGCTGCCATGGTGCAACTTGCTCCTGGTTTAATGATCAAAATCTTTTACCTTGTCATTTAGTAGGATGTTTGCATGCCTGAGTCCTCCAGTTCTACCTTTATCCCTAATTAGCCATTCACTGTCACTAAACGAGAGACAGATTTATCTCTCGTTTCCCGTCCTTCTTCCTCTTTCCGATTTCTAATTTTCATCCGACAAGCTCATTTTTAACCATGTGCTGCTTTTGGCGGGGATAGAGTTAATTTTCTTCATAGTGGCTGGTATGGGGCTGTGTTTTGGATTTGTGCTGAAAACAGTGTTGATAACCCAGGGATGTTTTTGTTCCTGCTGAGCAGTGCTTGCACACAGTCAAGGCCTGTTCTGCTCCTCACCGCACCCCACCAGCGAGTGGGCTGGGGGTGCACAAGGAGCTGGGAGGGGGCACAGCCAGGACAGCTGACCCCAACTGCCCAAAGGGCTATTCCACACCATATGGCGTCATGCTCTGTATATAAAGCTGGGGAAGAAGGAAGGGAGGACATTCGGAGTGATGGCGTTTGTCTTCCCAAGTCACCGTTAGGCGTGATGGAGCCCTGCTGTCCTGGAGATGGCTGAACCCCTGCCTGCCCATGGGAAGGAGTGAAGGAATGCCTTGCTTTGCTTTGCTTGTGTCTGCAGCTTTTGCTTTCCCTGTTAAACTGTTGTGACGGTGTGCTCCAGCCCCCTGCCCCCCAACCTAACCTTTGTCTCCCGTAACCCTGCTCAGACAATAACCACCAGTGGTGATCGTAATGGATGCGTCTGGTCGTGATGGCTGCATCAGCTCAAAGTGGATTCAGCAGACAGATAACAACACAGTAGCCAAGGGCTCTTGTGCAATGCGCCCACCTAACCACAGCGAAGAAACCAAAATCTCTGGTCAGTATGCAAATATGACCATAAATCAATCATCTTATCCCCATAAATAGTGAGCAGCCCAGGGCCCTTGGAGCTCTCCTGCACGGCAGCGGGCTGCACGCCAGGATCTCCCCTTGAGCAGGGACACCTCTCAAGGTTACTCCTCGAGGTTGAGAGATTCCTTGCCACAACAGATCCTTGGTAAGTGACTAACAGCATGCTAAACTTTGAAATCTTAGCTAAGTGATACAAAGAATTGCTTGCACATATATAATCCTTTAGACATACACCGTTGGCCAAGTCTGGGACTATGGTTGGATCCAGCCACACCCAGACTCCTCTCCGAGAAGGAGTTTAGAAAGTCCTTTCTGAATCTCATGACTCAACAGGAGGGTCTCCATGACGGTTTCATCTTGTCCTCTATGCAGTAAATAATCAAGTGTACCTTGCCATTGAATCTTGTTAAACCACTGTCGTGTTTACCACTGAACCTTGTTAACTCACTGTTTTATATCAATAAAGTATATTTTTGCTTCTGTCTTACAAGTGAACTGCATCACTCCATCTTCAACAACTGTCTTTATCTCAACCCACGCGTTTTCTCACTTTTACTCTTCCAATTCTCTCCCCCATCGCACCGGGGGGGAGAGAGCAAGCGGCTGGGTGGGGATTAGTTGCCGGCTGGGGTTAAACCAGGACAAACTATCTGGTGGCAGTTTCTCAAAAAGCATTCAGATATTTTTAGAAAATTTTGTGAAGTAATCCTTAGAAAGTCTTTTAATGCTAAACATCAATTCTAAGGGGCACAAATGAAACATCTTTTATGGTTCTCTAAAACACTTACAGAAGTACCTAACAGTGAGCCCCTGGAAACTGCCCAGTTGCTGTTTTCCCCCTGGGAAGGGTCTGTTTTGGCACTGGGAAGGGTGAGCTCTGAACGCTGAGTTGGGGACCAAGCGAGGCTGGGCAGGACCGGACACGTGCAGAGCGGAGGCAGAGCGGCGGCACAGCTAGCGGCTGCTCCACACTGTCCTGCCAGACCCTACCAAACATGTTTCTCAGTAAGTTTACATGATCAAGCTGAGGAAGGAGAGAAATGAGACTATAAGACACTTTTTGTTTGCATTTGAAAGCTGTCCCAGGTTTGTCCTGAGCAGAAACCTGTTCCTGGCAAGGAGCAGAGCAGCCAACCAGCCGCTGTCTGCAGGATGTGCTGTATGAACTGTGGCCAGAGCCTTGCTGGCTCTGGGATTTGGTTGTACAGAGCGTTGATAAACACAGGACTGGAGATGGATGAGCTCTTTACAAAAATGGAGACTGTACTAAAGCTGCGTTCATCTTTCATCTTTAACCCCAAGTGTCAGTTTTCTTCCCTGAGACTGAAGTCTGGGAACATCTTCTGCCTGCCCCGTGACTTTGCGTGCCCTGCCCTGCTCTCATAGCCACGTCTGGATGCGCTGCTTCGCTTTCGGAGTCAGCTCTTGCGTGGTTCAGGGAGGGTGCTCCGGCAGCAGGGTCTGCGCCAGCGCAATCTGCCCCGGCTCTGCCACAGCCGTCGTGCTTGGACCCTCAGGGGCTGCCCCTAAACCTTCACGGGAGCCTCTGGGGGGACATCACAGGGTGGACAAGCAGTGGCCTTCCAGACAGCTGGCTCTGAAATCTGGAAGGCTGAAGGGGAGGTGGAAGAGGTGTAGCAACACCCTTTAGCATCATTACACCCTTTGGACTTAGAAAGATTTTGGAATTTTGTTTATTTTTCATTTGATGGGATTTTTGCAATGCCTTTTTCCCCATTATTAAAAGCATAGGCAGTCGCATATCTGGCTTGAAAAGGTCAGACACAGAACCATCAAAATATTACAGAAAAGACTATTGTTAGATTTTAATTTTTGCCCCTGCCAATGTTGATATTAGAATAAATCATTCACGAAAGCCCAGCCCTATGACATTTCTAGCTAGATTCACACATCAAAGACCCTTTCCATTTTCAGACTCGGCTCTTGCATTAAAATGTTAACCTTTTTTAATGTTTTGCAATTGTATATGGAATCTGGTATAGTAGTTTAGCAAGCACAGAACATTTCTTAGTAAGATATTGTAGGCAATGATTGATTTTATTTGCAGAGGAGTTCAGCTTATTTTAGTGAGCTACTGGGTCATTTGGAAAATAAAGTTCTGGGAAAATGACAGGTCAGAAGGACTGATGAAGATTGTAAAGGCATAAAGCACAGCAGCTCCTGTTCACAGGCAACTGAAGGTGAGAAAAATTTCTTATATATCTCACTGTTATTAAAATATCAAGTATCCTTACCTGCCAATTATGTAACCTTTATGCCACAAGGGCAAATTATTTTAATTATAGGATTGTTACATGCTCAGAGAAGATCATTTCTTTGGAAAATAAAATAAGCTGAAATTCAGGCATTACAGGAAAAAAAAAAAGGTTAATTGCTTTGAGCTAGAGACTTGTAGTGAGGGAGGTGGGACACTCAGAGAAGTTTCATCAGGTCTGCCAAGAACCAGCAAATCCAAGTTAAATACAGGTTAGGCTGAATCACTGCTAGCTTCATATGATTAGATTATATTATTGAGAGAAAATGGTCATTAGTGGCTGTAGCGCAAAGGATGTGAGCAGAGGAAGGGAACAGAACATTTATCCTGCTGGAACAGGGATGAGAAAAGTCACCTGTGCCTGTGAACACCCAGTGCAGAGGGGCCAGCGGGGGGTCACAGTGCCCCCAACCCCAAAGCCGATGACTGTGAGTCTCTCGCATGGTTTGGAGTTTAATTTCATATGCTGGGGCTTTGGAGTTATTTATCCAACCTGCAGATGCAGGGAGGTTCTTGGCTTGACACTTTCAGATCTGTTTGAAGGGAACCACGAGAAGCCCTCCTGCACCAGCCGGTGCTGTGGGACTGATCCTGCCGCAGGAGAGGGGGACGGAGAAGAAAGGGAGCAGCCAAGTGAAATGTGCCTTTGGTTTCCAGCTCTCTTCTGGGGTCTGTGAGTGACCATGACCAGCACACTGAGGGTCGTGGTGCTGCTCGAAGTCACTGCAAAACTTCCTTTGTCTTTGGAATAAGAGCGCCAAAAGACACATTTGGCCACAGGATGAGCAGAGAGGAACAAGTGAGTCAAAAGCAATTAGAAGGTGGCAAAAACCTGAAGACCACACAAACACAACCAAACTTTTTGCCTCACTGCAGGTTTCACGTCCTTGGAGGCTGAATTCGGTTATCACTGGCACTAGTAGCAACCTGGCACGGTGCCTGAGGCCAGTGAGGCTGCTGGAGGCTGGCACCGTGTCGCGGGGCAGGATCAGCCCTCAGACTCCAGCGGCAACTGCTCAAACCTCAGATACTGCAGGTAAAGGAATATTGGGTGCTGTGGGGTGGATTCACACCGGAAGGTCTAGAAGTTGCTTAATACGTCCTTTGATGTGATAACATATTCTCATCAGACAATGGTATCTTTTATAATCTGTCTCCTTTTCTACACAGAGGAAACAAGAATTGTATGGAAATTTTATCCAGATCTGCTGAATGAAGCTAAAGGAGTTTTGCAGATTCATTGAAATGTTTCTCCTTTTAGACAATGAATCGCAGTTTTAAGTAGAAGAGAGTATTAAGCTAATATCTTTTGGACCAGCAATGTATTTCAAAGGGCATGCAAGCCACTGAGGTCTCCAGTGACTCTTTGTCTTATTTTTATTAAATACTTCATCACTCTAGAAAATACCTTAGAGCTCGTTACAGCTGAAGATGGCTTGAAAATATGATAATATAATGCACTACAATGACATATCCATTTTTACACCTCTCCATTCAGATTGCAGAGCAAGGATGCTCATAACAACCATATTTAGGTTTCTAGGAACTGTTGCTTTCTTCCAGTCACATTCAACTGTTCCTTAGATAACTCCCTTCAGAAGGAAGTTTCACATGACACTCATTATTCAAGGAGCAGTCTTTCCCTTTCCAGGTAAATAATTTTCAAATATTGACCAATTTTTGTTAGAACAATATATTCTACTCACAAGAAAAGGATGGGCTGTAGTCCTGCTATTCACAGGAGACGGACAGTGGAAATTCTGCTCCAGCATTTCTCTTCAGCAGCCCCGAGGCAAGCTCGAGCCCCTCCTGGTTGCCCCGTTCTCTGTGGTGCTGGAGTCCCGCAGCCGGTCAAAGCTGGAGCCGCGGGGCTGGCCCCAGGTGGGGTTTGCGCACCGGCCGCTCACCGAGGGGCTGACAGCTGCCACGGGGGGATCTGCAATGAGCCCCGCAAGGCTCGCAGTGCAGCAAGGTGGGTGTGCTGGTTTTGGCTGGGATAGAGTTAATTTTCTTCACAGTAGCTGGTATGGGGCTGTGTTTGGGATTTGTGCTGGAAACAGTGTTGGTAACCCAGGGATTTTTTCGTCACTGCTGAGCAGTGCTTGCACACAGTCAAGGCCTTTTCTGCTCCTCATCAGCGAGTGGGCTGGGGGTGCACAAGGAGCTGGGAGGGGACACGGCCAGGACAGCTGACCCCAACTGCCCAAAGGGCTATTCCAGACCATATGGCGTCATGCTCAGTATATAAAGCTGGGGAAGAAGAAGGAAGGAGGGGACATTCGGAGTGATGGCGTTTGTCTTCCCAAGTCACCGTTAGGTGTGATGGAGCCCTGCTGTCCTGGAGATGGCTGAACCCCTGCCTGCCCATGGGAAGGAGTGAAGGAATGCCTTGCTTTGCTTTGCCTGCCTGCACGGCTTTTGCTTTACTTATGAAACTGTCTTTATCTCAACCCACGAGTTTTCTCACTTTTACTCTTCCGATTATCTTCCCCATCCCACCAGGGGGGAGTGAGCAAGCGGCTGGGTGGTGCTTAAGTTGCGCTTGGGTTAAACCATGGCAGCGGTTCACCATTAAACATGTGAATTCATAAACATGTGAATTTACTGTGGCAAATTCTGCTGCAAGGTTGCATGGCCTTGGCTGGCCGAATAAAGGCATTTCAGCTAAAAGGGGTCTAGCCAGGCAAATACCAAACCACAGGAGGTGTATAAGGCACAGCCACATCACAGCCATGGTCCCAAGGTCCTGAGCCCAGCCAGGGGGCTTTGCCTGCCCTGGGCTGGCGAGCCTGGAGCTGCTCAGGGCAGGGGCTGGCGGCACGGTGCATCCTGCAGCCGCCCGCTGCCGAGCCCCACGGCCAGCACAGCTTCCCCGCCCTGCCTCTCCGCCGCTCCCGGCAGCTCCTCACCTCCCCGGCTTCACACAGCCACCGCCGACTGAAGCCAGGTTTTCATCCTTTCCTGCATCCGTGCGTGAATGGCGAGCGGAGGATCGGCTGTAATCTTCTGGGAGTGCTTCTGACGGATGGCCCATCCTCTCTCGCAGCCTTGACAAACACTTGAGAACTCAGACAAATTAAAAATGAGGCACAGGAAAGCAAGACAGGTCTCCAGGAAGAGCAGTTGACATGACTGCTCTCCAGGGACAAGTTTATGGAGTGCTTGTGGAATTCAGATCTGAATTTATAGATGCATGTATGCATATATATGTACATGTAGACTTACAAATACATACATATTCCTGCAATTCTAAAATAATTCCAGAATTCCCAACAAACTGGGAAATAGTTCTGCTTAATGAAAACATTTTATTTCAATGCAGAGCTTTTGATTATTTAATCAAAAACTAGAAACATTGCTCTATGGGCACTTTAAATTTCTAAGTCCAGAAGCTTGAGATGCTCACTGAAGCTGTCTCTCACTGCAAAGAACTGAGGTTTAAAAACCTTTTATTTTCAGACACATGTAGTATTTTTGCTGGAAAACTGTTACACTTCCTTGGAAAGCGACCTCCCCCGCTATGGGAACAGAGCCCTCCCAGCCCCACCGCCCATCCCCTTGCTGGGTGTCTGGGTGTGAGGAGGGGCTGTGTTGGGCCATGTCACAGCATCGTCCTCTCCAGGTACTTGGAATAATTTGAGTACCAGACCCGCTACTTTTTGCAACACGAAAAATGCTTTGTCACCCACTGGTCATTTTGCTTTCAGCAAAAGTGTGTCCTAATAATTGAGTAGGAGAAATCTTCTTGTAGATTTGCTTGTGGGGAAAATACATCCTGATCAACAAAATAAAACAAAAAAAATTATCTCTGGCAGGATCCAGATCATTAAGTGCAACATCACCAAAAGGCTGGCACTCTCTAGACACACACCAGGCCCTTGAAAGAAAATCCTTGTTAAAAACTTGCCTTATTCAGGGAACGGGCACAAAGCGCCCAGCATGCTCGTAGGCAGCTTCTTCGGTTGTCCCCTCTTCGCTGTTAGCTCTCTTTTTATCTCACCTCCATTTCAAGGGAGCTCAGACAAAGCCAAGAGCTGAGCTGTAGGAACTGGTAGAAAGCTGGTGTTGCCATGTTATATATTATCACAGTGATCGCCATGGAAACGGGAGGATGGGACTGACCTTGCTAGTTTGCCACTGATCCTGCGAGGGCTCAGCCTTGCATCTCGCGTTAAGCTCTTCTGGGATTGGAGATACACATCTGAAGTTAATAAATTAGAGGGGTAAAAGCCACAGAATTTTGGAAATGCAAAATGTGGGATCCTTTAATCTGCGCTTCAGATGTGCTTGCTGTGAAGGAAACAGCTATTTTTGTGCAAATGGCTCACTGCAATATAAAAGAGGTTTAATATTAAGTTCACTGTTAATTATACAATTCCCTAGGCTTTCTAGTGCCTTTCTATAATACAGGTCTCCAAATGGGCAGATAGTTAATCCCTTCTTTCAGAACCGCCCTCCCATCCTTGTCCCCGCGGCAGTGCCCAGCTGCAGCCTGCAGCAAAGGCTCCTTGTTTGGGGGCTTCAGACAGCAGCAGTGACTCAGTGCTCTGCCCACCTCTCCCCATTAACTTCACAACTTACAGCGGGTTTTGTTACAATGATGAGCCAAGGATCACCCTGAAAGAGAAATTGGGTGCTTACATGTATCTCCCTCTCACATAGGTACAGACGCATTGTTTGAACCACATTTTTAATTATATCCTATTGCTATATTTATACAGAAAGCCAAATCTCCTGCATCGGTCTGTGGTTCTTAATCAGTCTGCAAGTAACACTGCAGAAAGGCTCCAAATAGTCTGGATCTTTTCTCCTCCGCAGGTACACTCTGCCCTGTACCTGCACACAGATACCTGAGGGCTGCATGGCACCCGCCCTGGGCAGCCAGTGCACCACCAGCCCTTGGGAGAGCTTTCCCCGATTCATGATGTTTTTCTTGCCGTGGCTATGTTGCAGACACAACACCTTTGGGGGTGTCCGGTGGCTGTCATGGAGATGACGGTCATTCTGTTCTTTGCAGAAATGGCAGCGGTCCTCAGGCCACAATGCCCCAGGGATGGGGTATAAGGAGGGGGATGAGGAGCAGGTACAGAAATGCTGAATCTCCTGGAGCTGCTAAGAAAATGTGTGCACTGATCCTACGCTCTGTGTTGTGGCAGCCAGGCACTAACATCCCTTGGCCAAGAGCCTTTTCAGGGTTTCATCTGCATGGGGGACCTACCTGTGACAGTCACTTCTGTTCATAGAGAATACGGACAAGAAAACATCCGAGACAAGAAGAGCAGGCCAGTCCCCTCATACTGAGCAAAGAATTAATTACAAAATACAGCTGTAAAGTAATAGGAATAATTGATGCGTTAAAGTAATCCAACAGTGAAATGCGCAAAAGGCCAGCAATGTAAGAACCTGGGTGTTTACAGTACTCAGGCTACAAATTTACATAATCTATTCAAAACCTGTAGGCTCTGTTTACTTGCAGATACCCACTGTAGTGAACCAAGAGCTTGCGCTGCATTTCTTCCCCTCTAGAAACAAGGGTGTTTTCCCCTGTGGGATTCTGAGTCCGTTTTTATCGGTAACAATAGCGGTGTAATTTTAAATTTATTTGAAGAATGGCAAGTTAGGTAACCAATACTATCTGAATAAATCAGTTTGTCTCCAAAACTTGATTTCAAATGCCTCATACTGTTATTTTAGATTAATGCGCATGACTGGAAATGTAAGAAAATTTTTACATGGGCTTAATTTGTTCTCTGCTTTTTGACCTATGTTCACAAGTGACCTATATAGCTTTTTATACAGCTGTTTGAAATTATGAAGACGTTAGTTTCATATTTACATTTAATTTGATTTGTAAATTTCTTGCAAGTTTTACATCTTCTCTTGCTGTTTGCATTATTTGGACTAGTTTACAGGGATTTTCAAAGGGGAGAAACCTTTTTTGCATTCCGTTCTCTTGATCTTTTCTGCTATATCTTCATTTTCATAGTAGTTTGTCTTCTCACTGGTGTTACAAACCCATCACATCCCACAGAGAAAATATTCAGGACGGCCTGAAAAA
Source organism: Ciconia boyciana (assembly GCF_034638445.1). Taxonomy (NCBI): domain Eukaryota; kingdom Metazoa; phylum Chordata; class Aves; order Ciconiiformes; family Ciconiidae; genus Ciconia; species Ciconia boyciana. Next base: position 71,898,908 of record NC_132939.1, on the reverse strand, counting down.
AAAGCCAACTGTTATTTAAGAGGCTAAGGCAGACAGCCTTATTAGACCGGCACAGCGTGTCACTACATTAAGCTCTAATCAAGGGCTATTAATATGCCCTTGAAAAGCTTACCTAACTCCAGCTTTTGGGAAGCTCTGATGTCTGTGCAGGCTCCTTTTGTTTCCCTTTTATTGGCAAACCTCATTTCTAAATAACACTAGCCTCAGCGTACGCTTTAACGCGTTGGTCACTTTGCAATAGCATGAGGAGGGAGGGATGCTCCTGTGTCCAGCTGAGACTGTTTGGTTTTTTCCCCTGTGAAGTTTCCATGTGCGGCTGCTACATTTTGGTGACTTGTCACTGATGGTCTCTGGCTGTGCAAAACCAGTCGCAACTGTTTCCCCCCTCCAGCTCTTCCCGGCAGTGATGCCGAAAGTCTGGGTACTGCTTACTGTCCCCCCCAAAGGCTGCCAGGGGCGTGATGCAAAACACACACACAGTAATGTGATGGGGGGGAAGAGCTAGCAACTTCTTAAAAACAAAAACTCAGGCTTAAATGCCTTGAGAGGAGCACCCTGCAGCCGCTGGTATTTTCCTCACAAATTATTCTCTAATTGACTCAATTTTAATGTCACCACCATGGAAGAATGCAGTAGCAGCACCTTCTGTCTGCTTTTAACTTCCCATCCAAGCCATCAGGGGCTGGCTGGATTTACAGCTGCTGATATCGATTGGGGAGGGAGAGGAGAGAGAGAGAGAGAGAGAATGTGATCTGCTTATTTAAGGAAAAAGTAGGAAAACACCCCAAAATTTACCTTAACAATCTAACAGACTCTACAGAACACAGCTATTACTTTGGCTTCATTCATGACCACAGAAATTGTTGTTTCCCTACAGACTTAACAAGAATGCCTCCCTCGGGGAATTATAAGTACAACCATACACACATGCACACACAAAGGGGCTGCTTTTCTCGCTGAGGGGCAGGAACATATTTCCCTCTTCAGATAGCTCTGTTGTCTGCTGCAGACAGTAGGAACGGGCATTTAGCATTAAGGAAATAATTGCCTGTTATTTATTTTGCAGTACCATTAATGTGTCCTACTCACGGGGCCAGGTCCTTCAGTGATGTTTCACACGTGGCAAATACCCAAGCAGTCCCTACCCGTGGTGGCTTGCAGAGGAATGGCGTGGCCGTTCAGACCGTGCCTGTGTTCCTCCCCTGGCCGCGGCTGCTGTGTGCATGGGGCTGCACTCCTGTGCCGTGGGCAGCTTTGCCCAATCTGCACAGGGAAACCCGTGTAAAACCGGTCGCAGGAGCTCTGCCAGCTCAGTGTCACAAACCTCACCCTTCTGCCACGTCCGGCAGGCTCCCATCACCACACACAGCTCTGTTTCATGGCCAGGCATGGTGCATCACCCTGGACATCTCTGAGGCTAGCTCTTTGGTGTTAGCCAGTGACTGAGAGCTTCTCTTCATTTAATCTGAGAGCGAAATATTTCCTTTTCTATTCAAAACAAGAAAACAACCAACCCCCGCTAATCCACCAGCATAATTCTGGAGGACACAGCTCAACAGGGTTTTCACATGTGGTTTAATTAAGCCAAGAGACATTACTGAGCCATCGTCCTGGCAGCAATAAGCTGAAAACCACGCAGGTATGTTGGCTGCCAGGGAAAGTGCAGGCGTTACAAATCATAGACTCATAGAAGGGTTTGGGTTGGAAGGGACCTTTACAGGCCATCTAGTCCAACCCCCCTGCAATGAGCAGGGGCATCTTCAACTAGATCAGGTTGCTCAGAGAATACTGTATCAGTCATTTCTCAGGAGCTGCCCGAAGCCACATGAGACTCAAACTATGCACAGAGGGAAGAAGACAGGTGCCCTTCAACATATTTTTTTGTTAGTGTGAAGAAATGACTCCCCAGTCTTTCAGATAATAAAGCATTACCATTCGCAGTGGAAATATTGAATAAAAAGGTGTTTGCTTCAGTTCAAAGCCAAGTTTGCTTCAAAACTCCAGCAGTTTTCTTGGTCACTAAGCTCTCCTGGGATTTCTGGCACCTCTCACTTCCTCCCAGCCAGAGGCAGCCTGAGAAGAGCTTTGTCTCTTCCTCACCCCGGCGCTCTCCAAGGAGAGACCCGGCAGATTCCTCGGGTCCCACATTGCCTCCGTCTGCTGCAGGAAGCAGCTCGAAGCGGTGGCACGCAGAGGGAGAATCTTGCACTGTCACGCGGAGTCCTGACAGTGGCAAGGAAATTGCAAGGGAAAAATATTGCCACTCCTGGCCATGAAAAGTCATGAGGCATAAATACATATTTTGTAAAATAGTACTTTGTCTTTTTTTTTTCCTGAGGTATGAAGGTGTGCCTGGCTCATGCATTTTATTTTATCTCTAAAATAACACAGGCTAAAAATAAGAGCTTGGCAAGGCATTAGAGAATTTGGTCAAATTTTACTGAACGGTGTGAGGTGAAACATCTTCCAGAAGACATAACAATTTATGACAATTTTTAAAAAAATCAATATTTAATTTCAAAACATTTATATTTAAAATTTGTCAAAATGAAAAACTGAAGACTATTAACAATAAAAGATAGAGCAAACTGAAATTGCTCTTTTGCACTGAAAAGAGTAAACTCAGGTAGACTTATTTCTGGTTTTATTATTATTACTCGTATTATTTTCAAGAAGCTAGCAAGTAATGAAACAAACAAAAAATCAATTATTTGCATAATCTTGCTGGAATTTAATTTAAGCTGGAATTACCTCATAAGCACAAGAGTCTGTATGTTAGGGTTTTCGGGAGTGCAATAAAGACGCAGCATTTTTGATAAAATGGTATGCATGGCAATAAGGTGGGGAAAAGTCCAATCCATAAGCTTTCAACCCACAAAGAAGATCAGTTTGAGGCAAAAGGTCCGACCGGTTCCCTGTGCTACCCGGCCTTGTTCATTCATTCCTTCTTAAAACATCTGGATTCACCACTGTATTGTCCTGCAAGGAGTTTTGTCACTGCCTGCGCCTCGCCTGCCAGGGGAGGGTCACTGGAGTCGTTTTGGGCTCTGCAGTGAGATCTGGGGTGGTTGTGCAGCCCCAGTTGGCAGCTGCCTAGACAACTCATTAGCTCTTGGATAGAGATGTCTATGGCCACTGGAGATGGAGGTGCTTTTGGTGGTTGGAGATGGTCATTGGAGATGGAGGTACTTATGACCATCGGTGACAGAGCTGCGTATGGCCATAGAAGACGGAGGTTCCTATGGCCACTGGAGGCTTCTGAGAGTGCCTGAACAGCCATGTGGAGCTGGCAGACAAGGTGGCACTCAATGGGGCACCACTTCTCTCTGAAGAGTCACCTGGAAGCCAGGCGTGGCATGTCCTAGGATGTCTCAGATGGCACTGGCACCTGTCCCAGAAGGAGGCCTTTAGGTAAGGTCACACCTATAGTGCCGTAATTCAGTCTCCCTCTGGTTATGGCTACCAACACATGTAAAACAGCCACAAGCATTGCAGAAGTACCACTGAATTAGGCAACCCTGACAAAATCTAGATAAAATGACCCATTTGGACAATAAGCAGGGAGCATTATTTCAGGGAAGCCTTACTGGCCTCTGACAGTCTGGGTCTTCACTGTTTCAGCCAGCCCAGCCCAGGTCTCTGGCATAAAACTCAAGCCAGTTCATGTGTAAAGCCTTCATCTTCTATTTTGGTGTTTGAAGAAGGAGACCTGGTACTTGGACGTCTTCAGGAGGTTATTCATATCCATGAAGATACGTGGGCGAAAGGGGAGAGAAAACTGGAAGGATATTGCTATTGATCATATTTACTCCATATAGGAGGAATAAGGGCAAATCTATTCATCTGTCCAAAAGCCTCAGACCTTCCTTGGGAAGTGAGAATAATTATGTTTGAAAAGGTCAGCGTGAGAGTTTAAATCCAGAATGCCAAAGAGGAGAACACGTCGGATGCTCTGTGACAAGGGAAAGTTGAGCACATACACATGAGTTGCCAAACAAAATTGGATGTGTCATTTACTTGAAATAACTTGATTTGCAAGAGCACACGTACCTGCTTGGCCAAGAAGGGAGCCCGTGGTCTCAGGCAGCCTGATGGGCACAGCAGAGCAGCAGAGCAGGGGCAGGAGCACGGGGCAAGGGCTCGGTCACTGCTCCATCTCACCCAGCCGCGGGATCTCACCCTGCAGCAGTCGAACCTGCTTAGCATTGGAGCCTGCTGGGGACCCTCCTGGTGTCCCTCGTGCCGGCTGAGCACCGGCACCACCGGGCCATCCTGGCATGTGCCGGGGCAGGGGGGAAGTTCCCATTCTTCTCCCCCTGCCCCTTCTCCTCTCCCTTTACATTTCTGAAAAACAGGTTGTACTTCTTTTTTTTTGGATATGGGAAGTAAAAAGGAAAAGAAAGCTTTACAACTTTAATGGGAGAGTAAAGTGCCTTTTTCTTCTCATTTTACATTATTATTTTTTGCTCTAGAGCTTTGCACGGTAACGCCTTCAGTAAGTGACCAAATTTTCAGCAATTGGGCCATGGCTGAGCAATGCAGGTTTGTAGATAAAAGCTCACGGCCCCAGGTGAGGATAAGGGCACACCATCAGCACCATCGAGCAGCAGCCTCTGCTCAAGTCTCCTCCCTTCCCTAACAGGAGAAACGTGTGGTTTGCAGCTCCACTTTGCTGTGGTTGTGTGTGAGACGGCCAAGGATGTGTGAAGCAGCCTGTGTGGAGGTGGGTTGCACAAAGCCGTCCGGCATCCTCGCTCCTCACTCTGCTCGCCCCCTCGTCTGGAGCCGGGCCCCCCACCTGCTTCCTGCTCATCGGCCCCCACGCACCCCTTCAGCACTGTATAGACACTTACAGCCCCTGTGCTTGGAAGGCGTTACTGATACACGGCACTTTGGTCTCCCCAGACGGGTTCCCATGGGCACCGCACCCGGCTGCAGCCACAACCGGTGAGCAGTGAGAGTGGCAACCCCGGTACCCCGCACCCCTCACGTCCCCTTTGTTGCTTTTGGAGGTTGTGGCTTTTGCAGGTGTTATTTGAAACTTCTCTTTCTCTTTGCAGACAGTTATTTCTTTCCTCGGAGCACCACTAAGTCCTGAATCTATCCAACAGGTTTTAGGAGGTAATCTGATAAAGCCACTGTTTTCCTATGTGTCTTCTTTCCACGATGAACGGTGCATCAAAGCGAGCTTGCAGGACGGTGGAGGAGGCTGGCGTGCAGCAGAGGAGAGCGGCGCACGCGCAGAAGGGCGTTGCGCGTTCCCTGTCAGCAGCCGGGCTGGTCCAAGGGCTGTAAATGCTCTGTCTGGAGCCAGAGCTGCACAGATGCTGCTGGCACGGCACAGCTGCTGGCTCTCCAGGGAGCCAGAGCCCCTTGGGGGCATCCGCGGTGAGACGCTGCTGTGGAAAACTGCAGGATGATGATAGTTTGCTACAGAACTCATTTTTAATGCGGAAATGAATTAGTTTGTGTCTGTGGTTGCTCTGAAATATAAGGTGAATCCATGCCGTAGTCTGGTCAGGACTGTGAGTGGCTGAGCAGAGGACATATCAAGGACATAAGTTCCCTGCTCATAGTTAGCTGATGTTACTTTATCCGAGTAAGAACCCAGGTAATTTCAAATAAAAAGATTATCAGATATCAGAGTGGTTAACTTTTAGTTAAAAATAAAACTTTTCTTTTCCTTGTTCCTTAGGTATTTAGTGAGAATAGTCCATCTTAATCCATCTTCTAGCTATCAATGGTACTTTGTGAGCAGTGATAAAAGAGAGGTTTCAAAAGACTGTGGTGCCCTGGGTTCTTACTAACCGCCACAGAACCGGATCAGAAAACAGTGCATAGGAAAGAGAGTTTTCCCGACTTTTAATTAACTAGAATTTTTCATCTGACTACAGAAGATTAAAAATAAAATCATAGCTGGGGGATAAGAGGTGGGAAGATTTGAAGACTCAAAGCTGCTGCCAGACTCGCCTTCGGTCACTTTCTGAGGCAGGTCCCTGGCTGAAGGCCATCTGGGACAGCTGGAGTGTCCCTGGCATGGGGCTGAGCTGCTGGGGCAGGGGGCTCACGCTGTGACCGACTGACTTGTGTCACGAGATTTTCTGTCCTGTTTTGAATCACACTCCACATCAGCTACCACATGCCTTTTGGGGAGCATTCCTTTCTAGTTTTAAAAGGCCTTCCACGACAGAGGAGGCACAGCAGGTTCTGGAGAACCGTGCTGACTGATCCTTGCGGTCATTGCTCAAAAACGCCTTCCTCTGCTAAACTGACCTTGTCTACCTGCAGCATCCGTCCGTTTGTTTCCCTTGCTTTGCAAAGTGAACCAAGAAGCCTCTTCTCAAATTTCGGCTCATATGCAGGCATTTACAGATAAAACCATGCTTTCATTTCTCTCTTAGCTAAACAGAGAGTCCAGATGGGACTCCTGACATCTGTTTGTAAAAACCTGATGTCTCCAACCCGCTGGCGGTTGTGCCTCACCTCCCAGCTCTGCCGCTGTCTTGCTGGGTGACCTTCCCCCAGCCCGCTCCTCCGGCGGGCTGTTGCTGACACCGGTGTCGGTAACTGCTGCCCATTCAGCGTGTCAGCAAACCCCCTCGCACGCGTGGCTGGCTGTGTTTTCTGTAGCATTTGCCATCCTGTGCTCTCGTGCCATGTGCTGTGCAGTGTCTTACCCATCATTGAGTAACCTGGGACCAGGCTGTGGCACGGACCGAGCTGTAAAGCTTTACCTGCAAAGTCTGGATGGTTTTGTTATGACAAATGCAGGTGGACTGTGGCTGAGAATGAACTTACCATAGACACTCTTACTAGCAGAGTTTCAATGTAAATGGAAATTGGACATGAATATAGAGATGTCTCATGCCTGTTCGCACTGAAATTAGTTTAGGATTCAAACAAATAGTCATATATTCTATTACTGTATTCGCACAGCTCTAATCTAGAATAATAGACTTTACTGGATAATTGCAGAGACTTAACATGCAGCATTGCATAAATTAAATAAGTGAGTCAGAGCTGTTTTGCAGGCTAACAAAGAATCACAGCTACGGTTGGCGAAAGCAGAGACGCGGGTGTCTGAGCAAACGTGGACAGAGCTCCCGGGGCCGGGCCGAGGTGCTCTCCTCTGCTCTGCCCCGTGTCCCCGCGCAGGCTACCTGTCCTCGCCCACCCCTCCGCTGGAGAGACACTGCCTCCCACTGTCTGCAAGCCTGGGGAAAATCTTTTTGCAAAATCTTTTGCTTTTTTTTTATAGCAAACAAAAACAAAACAGAGAGAAACAAAAAGAAAAGATAGAAAACAAAAAACAAAACCTGAACTTTTCGAATTAAATTAATCTCACCTGAAGGGAACAAACTTATGCCAGGACAAACCCCTATAGTACCACTGCCAAAATTGCCCTCGCCCGGGGGCTTCAGCAGTTGCTCCGGTGTCCCCGCAGGCCCTTCAGCAGGTCCTGAGAGAAGCTGTGCAATGGACGTTAGCGGAGCAGTCCGCTGATGCCGTGGTGTGCAAACCTGCTCTTCCACCATCTTCCCCTTCCCCCTCGGGCTCTCAGCCCGCCTTTCCCCCTGCTGTGCCCCGGGGGCCACCCTGGCCGGCTCCCTCCTGGGCACCCAGGGATGCAGCGGCCCCGCGAGCCCCCGCATCACCCTGCGGTGGCATGGCCCACGGGACCGGTGGGGATGACACAGGAACTGCGGGGGGCTGCACCTGCCGCAGTGCAAACGAGGTACCTCGACAAGGGGGTTCTAATTATTTTTTTTTTCTTTTAGGAAAGTGCTTAATCATCTAAACTGCTACTTTCCATGCAAAAAGATTAGTGATGCTAAATAAAAAAAAAAATATTTTTTCAGCATTTGTTAGATGAAAATGTTCCTCTTTTATTTAAAATGTATTTTTTCATAAAGATGGGGCAGAGCTGAGAAGCAAAATAGATACTTTTAATTTATGGATGTGAAATGTTTGGTTGACTCATTCCTAGCCCCCTGGCAGGCACAGAGCAGAGAGAGACCATGCCGATGCTGCAGAGGGGCAAGAACACTGCGTGGCAGAGGAAGGGGGGCAGCGGGACTCGGCAGCCGCCTTCGGGTGGCTGGGGACCTCAGCCCGGCTCAGCCCCGCAGGACCCCCGCCCAGACGGCGCGCTCAGGTCCCATTTGCATGTGAGTTACTGCATCCGAGGTCAGCCTACCTGCCCTTGCCAGCCAGATGAAATGGAATTAAATGCTAATTTAGGTGGTGCAGCACAGTGAAACCTTCACTCGCTCAGATGGGCAAGGGGTGCAGAGCTGAAACTAATGAGACTAAAAATACTGCAGAAAATGTACAGGATCCATGCATACAATTTTGAATGCAGTTAAAACTTAATATATCAGCTAGGTCATTCCAGATGTCTCTTTCTGTCACATGTTAAAACTAAAATATATCCAGCATGCTTGATATAGTTCAATTTAACAGGTATGTGGATTGCAAATACAGCTGCTCTCTGAAATTAGTGTAGTGCTGCTGCAAGAGGTTCAAATGCTAAGGCTTTAATCAAAGATTTCCAGTTCTCTTTCCTTTGCAAACAAATTAGAGCTGAGAAAGTGCAGAAGTGTCCACATTTCCTTAAACGAATGATCTGTACTTAGACACGGTAGAGTGAACAGTAAATATATAACAACACTTATTTCTTCTCCATTATATTCACTTACCCTGTTTTGTTTAAGGAAATCGATGTTTGGAGATCATGCTGGTAACGATGATAAAAAAGTTTGCCAGATACTCCTCATTACAAAAACTCATTTTAGCTGCTAATAACTTTTGCCAAGGTTTCCAAATCAGGCTCTTCCCTCAGGCTGATGATTTTGGGATGGCTTAAGAAAAAAATATCTCTTGGCAAGTTTTTGTTGTCTGTTTGTTCCCCCTCCCTGTCTGGGAGGACGACTGAAGAAAACCAATGCAAAATGACACAATGGGCTCATATGATCCCAGTGCATCCAGCTGAAAGGGGCCCAGGAGGTCCCCTAGCTCTTTTTCCAGCCTCTGGCAGGATTAGCTGCACTGGCAGAGCCATCTCGGACAGGTCTTTTCACAGATCTTGTGGGGCCACCAGCAACCTCCTGGGCCCTGGTTGAGCAGGCAGCAATGAGCCCCTTCACCTTCCCCTCTCCTGGCATCACCTCAGCCCCTCCGCTACCACCCGTGGGGCTCGACCCAGAGCACCCGGGGCTGCCTGGCGCTGGGGCAAGCTGGACTCAGCCAGCTCAGTCAGTGGGAATGACCTTGTACAGGGAAAATGCGTTGCGCTGTGTTTTCTGCAGCGAGGTGTTCAGTGGAGGATGGGGATGGAGCTGAGCCCCACAGGGCAGCCCCTGCTCGCCCCCTCTGCCCCTCGGTGGGCTGGGAAACGGCCTTTCTGCTTTGCAGGAGAGTCGTCTTTGAGCGAGTTTTCTTTGCACAGCATTTATCATTTTATTTTACTTGCCGAGGTGTTATGGGAAAGAGAACTCCTGGTTCAAACACACCTTGAACAACTTTAAAGTGCGGTGATGCCTGGCAGCCGCTGGCCCTGGCCGCCAGCATCAGCAGTTCCCGCTCGGCAGGGAGACGAGGGCACGGACTCTGACCTGCCAGGTCTGGGTCTGACAGCTTCTCTGTCACCATTAGCCAAGGGAACAGAAATTTTCAGCTCCTTCTGCATAATCTCATAAGTTCTGTTCCTTCTCTTGCTTTTTCACCATTTTTTAGTGAATTACCATGTCTGCTATACTATGGAAAAAAGACATTTTCATACCTTGCTGCCACTAGGTCTCATTGCTCCTTCCACCATATATGATTTTCTCATTCTATTTTTAATCAAGGCAACCTTCAGTTTCATTGTTATGCAGATAACATGCAAGCATCTGACTGTTTCTTCAGATTCTCCGAAAATAATTTCCACTACTGATTGGTGTTTTCTAATACTATGCATAATAGAGTCTTTCCGAAATAAACATCTCTCCTTGATTTCTTTATCGAGGCTCTGTAATTTTACTTTCCTTCACATCTCTGTGACTCCTGATGAGAAAGTTCAGGCTGCTGCGTTCCCCACGCCTGCCAGGAATGCTGATTCCCTGCATGCCCCAGTCCTGCCCAGTGCAGCCCCCCAGCCGCACCAGCAGGTCTGCCGGCCGCCGGCTGCAACGAAGGCTCTACTGCGTCGGGGAGCTCACTCTGCTTCGGAAATTAAATAATTGAAATGGCTTTAGTAAACACTAGAAATAACGTAACTGGCACTGCCTGAAAGGGCATGAAGAGAATAACATAGGCACTTGTGGCCTCTGTAGTTGTTACCACTCGCTTTCCTCTCATGTCAGAATTCTGTTAAAAATCTGCTCCGTGCAGTAGCAGTGTGATTCAATCAGCTTAATGAATAATTTGTAATATTATCTAATTGAAGTTACATCTGGGGGGAAAACTGATGGGAAAAGCGGTCTCTGTATTTGTGGTTATTTGTAGGCTCAACAGCCAACCCAGCCCTCCCCAAAGCCTGCACTTTCCTCCCCTTGGAAAAAGACCTTTTTATCAGTGTACCATCAATACAAGTTTTCAAGAGACTTCTCTAAGCAACACGTTTCTGTTCCTGTGCCCATATTTTAAAGAGCTTTTATCTCTCCAAACAATCCCAGTATTAGTTTATTGCGTCCTTGCCTTATTGATAATAGCCCTTCTCTATGACAACCATTGCGAGGAGACACTTGCTGAAGCAGGTGTCATTTGGAGATGCTCTGGGTGAGTACTCGATGGCTCTGGCACCTGCGAGTGCAGCAGTGCTGTGCCCGCGGGCTGCCCTGCTGGGTCTGCACCGATGGGGATGCTCACGCCCAGCCGTGCGCCCGGCCCACACACTGCATGGGCACCGTGCTGCTCCTTCTGTGCTCTGCTCATTTCTGGAGAAGTTTTCTGTCTGGGCTGACCAGAATATTTTCCACAGTGCATTTTTTCTTCAATATTGTTGATCATGTGCCAAAGAAGGTCAGGAATGAATTATAACAAATTTCATCTCAGAAATGAAAATATCATTTTGTGGTATTATGGTGCTATATGTGGGAGAGGCAGCACTATCACTCAGTGCGCTGTTGGGGCGGTGCATCAGATCACACCTCGCTGGGGTTGCTTTTCCCCCTTTTGACAGGCACGATGATCTGGACTTTTGACTGGATGAGGGTTCACAAAAACTAACTGTCCCTCTCCCACTGACCTTCAGTGCTGCCTTCAGGAAAATCACTTCACAGCTTTGGATCTCTCCCTGCTTCCACATCCCTATATCTTAACCTTATTCATGGTGTAAATACTTTGAGGCAAGGCAGGACTTGTCACTCTGTGCGTCTGTCAGTGCCTTGACAATGGTGCCCAGAGCCAAGCTAGGAGATGCCGCTGAAAAACCACTGCTTGTGTTGACTGTTCTCCATCTGTTTCAGACCTTAAAGAATAAGGAGTTAGTTAAGCACAGAAGTTAGTAGGGTTCATTCAAAGAGCTTTAAACTAGATTTCAAGGGGGGAGAGGATAAAACCAGGCTCGCTAGAGATAAGCCTGAGGGCAGGACGCCAATGTTTGAGGGACGGTGTGCTAGCGAGGTCCTTCGGTCTGCCATCTCAGTGGAGGTAGGGCATGGAGATCCATGCGGCAGCAAAATTGAAAGGGTTATGGATGTGTTCGAAACCCCAGAAGCACCTGAGAATGGTCATGTAGGAATTAGGGCTTCTCCCCCCAAAAAGGTGGCGGGATCAATAGCCCAACTGAAGTGCATCTACAACAACACACGCAGCATGGGCAACAAACAAGAGGAGCTGGAAGCCATTGTGCAGCAGGAAAACTATTATATAGTTGCCATCACAGAAACACAGTGGGATGAGTCGCACAACTGGAGTGCTGCAATGGATGGCTAGAAACTCTTCAGAAGGGACAGGCAAGGAAGGAGAGGCAGTGGGGCAGCCCTGTATGTTAGGGAGTGTTTTGGTTGTCTAGAGCTTAATGACGGTGACAATAGGGGTGAATGTTTATGGGTAAGTATCAGGGGGAAGGCCAGCAAGGCAGATATCATGGTGGGAGTCTGTTACAGACCAGCCAACCAGGATGAAGAGGCAGGTGAAATATTCTATAGGCAGCTGGGAGAAGTCTCACAATCACTAGCCCTTGTTCTCATGGGGGACTTCAACTTTCCAGATGCCTGCTGGAAATACAATACAGGAGAGAGGAAACAGTCTGGGAGGTTGCTGGAGTGTGTGGAAGAGACCTTCCTGACACAGCTGGTGAGGGAGCCAACTTGCCCGCTGGACCTGTTGTTTCTGGAACAAAGAAGGACTTGTGGGTGATGCAATGGTTGGAGGCCGTCTTGGACATAGTGATCACAAAATGATAGAGTTTTTGATTCTTGGAGAAGTAAGGAGAGGGGTCAGCAGAACTGCTACCTCGGATTTCAGGAGGGGAGACATTGGCCTGTTTAGCAGCCTGGCTGGAGATGGTACCCAGCACCTTGAGCTGGAAAACAGGGACGGCAAATAGAATGAAGCCCCATAATCCAAGGGGAAATGGTTAGTGACATGCTACACCACTTAGACACACACAGGTCTATGGGGCTGGATGGGATCCACCCAAGGGTACTGAGGGAGCTGGTGGAAGTGCTCACCAAGCCACTTTCCATCCTCTGTCAGCAGTCCTGGATAACTGGGGAGGTCCCAGTTGACTGGAGGTCAGCAAATGTGACACCCATCTACAAGAAGGGCCGGAAGGACGATCCGGGGAACTACAGGCCTGTCAGTCCGACCTCGGTGCCAGGGAAGGTTGTGGAGCAGATCACCTTGAGTGCCATCACGTGGCACGTACAGGACAACCAGGTGATCAGGCCCCGACAGCATGGGTTTAGGAAAGGCAGGTCCTGCTTGACCAACCTGATCTCCTTCTACGACAAGGTGACTCGCCTAGTGGATGAGGGAAAGGCTGTGGATGTTGTCTACCTGGACTTCAGTAAAGCCTTTGACACCATTTCCCACAGCATTCTCCTGGAGAAACTGGCTGCTCATGGCTTGGACGGGTGTACTCTTCTCTGGGTAAAGAACTGGCTGGATGGCTGGGCCCAAAGAGTGGTGGTGAACGGAGTTCAATCCAGTTGGTGGCCGGTCACAAGTGGTGTTCCCCAGGGCTCTGTGTTGCGGCCAGTTCTGTTTAATATCTTTGTCAATGATCTGGATGAGGGGATCGAGTGCACCCTCAGTCAGTTTGCAGATGACACCAAGTTGGGGTGGGGAAGTGTTGATCTGCTGGAGGGTAGGAAGGCTCTGCAGAGGGACCTGGACAGGCTGGATCGATGGGCCGGGGCCAATTGTATGAGGTTCAACAAGGCCAAGTGCCAGGTCCTGCACTTGGGTCACAACAACCCCACGCAACGCTACGGGCTTGGGGAAGAGTGGCTGGAAAGCTGCCTGGCGGAAAAGGACCTGGGGGTGCTGGTCAACAGCCAGCTGAATATGAGCCAGCAGTGTGCCCAGGTGGCCAAGAAGGCCAATGGCATCCTGGCTTGTATCAGGAACAGTGTGGCCAGCAGGACTAGGGCAGTGATCGTGCCCCTGTACTCAGCACTGGTGAGGCCGCACCTCGAATGCTGTGTTCAGTGCTGGGCCCCTCACTCCAAGAGAGACATTGAGGGGCTGGAGCGTGTCCAGAGAAGGGCAACGGAGCTGGGGAAGGGTCTGGAGCACAAGGCTGATGGGGAGCGGCTGAGGGACCTGGGGTTGTTCAGCCTGGAGAAGAGGAGGCTGAGGGGAGACCTCATCGCTCTCTACAGCTGCCTGAAAGGAGGGTGTAGAGAGGTGGGGTCGGTCTCTTCTCCCAGGTAACAAGCGATAGGACGAGAGGAAATGGCCTCAAGTTGTGTCAAGGGAGGTTTAGATTGGATATTAGGAAAATTGTCTTCACCACAAGGGTTATCAAGCATTGGAAGAGGCTGCCCAGGGAAGTGGTGGAGTCACCATCCCTGGAGGTATTTAGAAGACTTGTGGATGAGGTGCTTAGGGACATGGTTAAGTGGTGGACTTGGCAGTGCTAGGATAATGGTTGGGCTTGATTATCTGAAAGGTCTTTTCCACCCTAAATGATTCTATGATTCTAAAAGTGCTAAAAGAGAAGACAACTACAGTTTGTTGCTTGCTCCAATCCCAGCCCAAGCTGCACAGTTTGTACGTGGCTATACAGCCACCAATGAGATATCTGGAAACATCCCCACAAGGCAGGAGAACTTTTTCTGGTTCTTCAAAGATACGACAGAGCTTGCCTTTATCAGGGATGCAACACACAGAGCCAGACACTTGAGTATGTAGATCAACATCCTACAGAACAGCTGATTTTAGGTGTGCCAGACACCTCCAGTTCCTATCAAGACACATTTTGAAAACATAAGCCATTCTTTGTGGATCACGGTTACTGGACTGGAGACTCACTGAAGAGCCTCCTGCGCAAAACCGAGGTCATCCAAATGCCACTCCCTGGCTAGAAACGGGGCTGAGCCGGCCTGCAGGGCTGGCAATACCCACTGAGAGGGGACTGTCATGAACTTGCTCCTCACAGCGACCATGTGAAACACTTCTAATACCCACAAAAGAAATGGGGGCTGCAGAAACCAAAGGGAGAGACAAAAAGGCTCACTCAAGCCTACAGCCTTTGACTAGCTTTCCCTGCAAGGGTTTTGTAAAATGGTGGCAGTGTTAGCTCAGCAGCAGAGCTTCCTCTTCTGCCCTTCTCTCTTCTGTTGTGCCAGACACTCAGCAGATGAAGGCCCTTTGCAATGACAGGGAAAACAATCTATGCAAAGACAAAAAAGGAGAAAAGTGCAAGTTTGATTCAGTTGGCATAATGATCTGTAAGACAAGCTCTCTTTTAAATGTGCCACTGCAAATCGCATACAAATTGCACACCACGCTGGCATCAGGCTTTGCTGCAAGCTGCTTCCCCCGAGCAGCTCCTGACCGGACAGGTTTCTGGCTGTGCTTCCTGCATTGGAAATAGCCATCCTGACACCTCTGCCAGCAGGCGGGTGAGCAGCGTTGATCTGCAGGAGCCCGAGCTATTCTGCCCAGGTGCTGCTTGGCATACGTGGGTCCCTGCAGGAAAGCAATTACTCCCTTCTTCGTCGAGTGAGAGGCCCTGACCAAGTTAAACTCATGCTCGCTGTTATTTGTGACTGCCTGGGTCACCCCAAGAGACATGTCCAGCTCTGGGTCGCTGCTGGTCGGGACAGACGCTGTCTGCAAATCCCCAGCATTGTCTGGGCAAACTGCAGAGGAGCTGGTGGCATGGTGGGGATCCGTCCCTGAGCAGCAAGCTGGTGGGAAAGCTGACGGAGCAGCTCTGCACGCCGTCTCCCCTCAGCAAGCAAGATCCATCCCACACACTCTCTGCAGCATATTTGGTGAGCACAGATTTATTCCCTGACCTTAAAGATGCAGTTAGTGTGTCCATATGTGCGTGCATATCTGTGTGTGCATATCTGCGTGCACACTTTATAAAGGAAAAGAAAAAAGAAAGCAAAGGGAGACGGGAGTATTGAAAACCCACAGCTTTCTGTGACTAGTAGCATCTCTCTTGAAGCTTCTCAGCCAAGTTACACTTACAAGAAATATTATTTGTGATTGAGGTAGAAAGTACTTGGAGAGAAAGTATGTTTTGAAGACAGCGTCTGATGCAGATAAATGGTGGCGTTTCACAGGTTTGAACCTGCTCTTTCTCCTCGCTGCCCGAAGCCTCCAGGAGCAGCGATTCCCATGGGGAAGGCTGCGCTTGCGGCCGAGGAGAGTCCAGACCGCTGTATTTTATCAGACGTGCAATCTTCTGACAGGTTTTTCCACGGGAAACTAGTGAAACATACATTTCCTGAAGCAGAATTCAGGCCTCCAATGTCAGACCAACTTTGCCTTAAGAGAAAGTAAAGCGGAGGGAGCTGCTCACGCGGAGCGGGGCGGCTGGGGGCGGCTGGGGGGCTCCTTGCTGTGCCTGAGCAGGCACCGCAGGGATGCTGGCGGCCACGGGCAGTGGCTGTGCTTTCCCAGTGCTGCCCCCACCCTCTTGATTTGGGTTATGCAGAGACTTTTGAAAATTCAGGTGAATTTTGATTGTTTCGATCAAAAAAATGTGGTCAAGGAAGGAAAATCTGGAAAAGCCAAAAAATGTTCTTTCGCTATCTCAGAATTAACTCTTTTAATCAAAATCATTAAACTGTGCTAAATACACATTTTTTAAAAGATTTAATGTGCAACACAGTTTCCATTTGATTGAGAAAAACTGTTTGAACCAAACCCAAGCTATTTGGAATTATTGTTTAAGCATAACAGAGCAGATGAAAGAAGAGGCTTCTTGGCCCTTATTCAGTCTGTTGCTTTCTCTCTAAATCATAGAAAACGTGTCAAAAAAAGTGAAGTGAAATCTATTACAGGAAAGGGATCTTACACCTGAACAGGCACATTAATTTACTTTCTTTTCAATAGCTCAGCTGTCTTATCTATCTCAGCCATTCAGTCTAATTTAATTGGCTGAAAAATGTTAATTCTTTTTCTCTTGATCTGTCATGTTTTATAATCCTGGAAACAAAAAATCTAGCTACCCTGATGTAAAAACTTTTGAAAGTCCAGCTGCATTTAATTTTGAAACACAACAGAAAAACAGACTGAGCTGCGTGATTAATAACTTTAGTCCACAATTATTTTATTAAGATGCATAAGAGGAAAAATTATGAGAGTAATGCAGCAAAATGCTAATGACAGAAATGAAAAATTATGTCATCTTCACAAAATGTATATGTTGAAATTCATTATAAGTAAAAATTGAGGTCAACACTTTCAATCTTTTAACTAAAACCTTTAAAATTTCCTAATTCTTTTAGTATAATCGGACATTTTGAGTTTTAAATTTAGATTAATTTTTCCTTTTCCTTCATAAAAATAAAAAAACACTCCCTTTATAAAAAAGAAAATTCAAAACCATCTAAACATTATGTGCATATGCATACATATATAAACTACATATACAATGTACATAACATATTTATATATGAATATTTTAACTATATATTATTATATATTAGATATATCATACATGTTACAGTAGTATAATACACTGGTACATATACCATGATTGCATACTATTGTATATAGTAGTATATATCAATTATACAATTATCACATATATGTACACACACACATATACACAACTTTCCTTGGGTCAAATTCAATGTCTAATACTTTACTGTTACAGCAACAGGTTTCTTTCAAAACTTTAAATAAAACCGTCAGGTATGTTTCCTGGAAATCTCTACAAAGAGAGCGTACCTTTATGCTTTGTAAGACATATGCTGCTTAAATTTGGGGCCATATCAACCTCCACTAAATCAATGACCCAAATGTCAGGAACGATTTCTAAGCCTGGCCGATGAATTTGCCTTGTCCCAGCATGTCTTCATAGTAATGGATGCACAGAGATGTGCTATGTTTGCAGAAAGTTGCTTCATCCCCACTCCCGGCTGTGCCCGGAGGAGCGGGGCAGCCCCAGGCAGGGTGACGGCAGCTTGCCGTCAAGCTTGGGCGTCCTATTCAGGCTGCTAATGAAATAAATAAAATCAAGAAAGTCTATCAGTGGACGGACATTTAATATCAGGACTGAACGATTGACCTGTGCCTGAAGGCCAGCCTCAGACCTGGAAGTGTCTTGCTGGGACTTTGGAGCTCGCATGATGGCTGGTCCTTCCCCTCCCAGCGCCCCAGGAGAGGGAACGTGATACAGACCCCAAGAAAACACTCCAGTAAACAAAAGTTTGACAGCTCCTCTCTGCTGCTTCGGCTATGACAGTTTGCAATGACAGGTTTGGTCCAGGGAGCTGCTAATGCCTCACTCGCTGGAGTTATTGTATTAGCGTTGGAAACTCACACCTTCTCCCAGAGCCTGCCCGCGTGGGCTGAGCTGGGGCCGAGAGGTGCCGTGCCAAAACATTCTGGGTGCGGGCATGGAGCGGGGCACGGCAAGAGCCCGAAAGAGCAGCAGACTTGACGGGACTGGGTAGGGGCTGCCACGTGGTTCCTTGGGGGCCACACCAAGGCACTGGTTTCTCACACCCACAGCCTAACAGCTGATAATAACAACAGATACAAGAGGGCTGAGATGTTTCCCAGATTGTAAAAAAAAAAAAAAAAGCCACCAACTGAAAATCAAATAAGCCAAGGACAAATAACACAAGGGTGTGAGGGACGCTGCTCCTCTGGGTGCTGCAGCAGAGGACCCCCAGCCAGGACGGGGATGTTCACCCCCCAGCCAGGATGGGGATGCTCATCCCTGGGTGGGATGTGATTTCCCACAGCCTAGTAGCTGCTATGTCCTTCTCTTGGTGAAAGAGCCAAAGGTAGCACTGTACCTTCAGTTCACAAGCAGTACAACCACAGACTGAAAATACCCTGACAATTTTATCCTCCTCAATATTCATTCATCAGAAAGACAAAAAATTAGTGTGGCCATCGTGCAACAGATACCAGTATTTTCATAAAGCAGAAAATTTTAAGTTAGACTTTTTCTTCAGTATTGCATATCTGCAAAATTTCATTGTGATAGAAAAGCATTGCTTTAGTACTTCTCCAGGTAAAACCATCTATGCAATTTAAATAACATTCATATAATGTTTGACTTGTGTTTATTTATTTTTTCTCTCATAGTCTCCTCTTTCTGTACTTGCACTTTCACAAACCTTGCGTGTTTGTGGGGGGTAAAAAAAAGAGAAGAGGAAATTTCCATCTTCCTCTCCTTAAAGGTCACCCCTGAAGCCTGTACTTTCAGAGTCTGAACGGTTCCCCGATGCATCAAAATTTCCAAAGATTATGTGATTTCTAAAAGCGTATTCTTCATCATTCCAACAGCTAAAATCTCTCCACCCCTTCCAATTGCAAAAACTCCTTAATCCAAGCTGTCTTTGAAGAGCTTGGTAAATCCAAGTGAGGAAACCGACGTGGTTCTGTTGTCTGTGATGTCCATCCTGCGTGGCTGATGCTTCGAAAGGGAGCAAAAGGAGTTCCCCTGCCTCCGCCAAGGGCGTGCGGAGGTGATGCTGTGCCTCTGCGTCTTGCGACGGTTGGCGTCCGGAGGGGGGGTGTGTGTCTCCTGGGGAGAGCAACTTGTTCTGCCAGCTAGGCTGTTACTCTGCAAGGGTCACACTTTACACCGAATCAATGAGCAGGTTGGGCTGTTATGTTGTTTGCGGTTTACATTTTCAGGTGAAGTCATACCCCTAAAATCAGCAGAAATGGAGAACCTGGAGCAAAATATGCTTTCCTTTCTGCTCACAAAACATCAAGGGATACCAGCTACCAAGAAATAAGGCTGAGGTATTTGCATTGCAGTTTGTTGTGTTTTGCCAGAGGAAAGCAGTGTACTGCATTAAAATACTCTCTCTGTGCTTTCCTTCCCTTTGCATTGTTAAGATCTATCAAAAATGAGGTTTTGAGGAAAACAGTGTTTTATTAGAAGCTGAATATGTCATGATAAAAATATAATGAAATAAGCAAATTTCATGGCAAAAAAATCCACCACCTGACAGAACTCTCTTATAGCTGAGAGCCATCTCCTGCTGAGAACTGTGTGTAAAAATCACAGTGTTTTATTAACACATTTATGTCTATAGAAAAGAGGTGCAGGAAACGAAACAATCCCTGTCTGAAATTACGAGTACATATGCATTTGTGTGACACTTCAGGAAAGCTGCATTTCTGAAACAGCCCCTCTGCTTCTGGGAAACAGGATGATCACCCAGCACGTTGTTCATTAATGGTGAGGAGAAGGGGACAGCAGGGAGATGACAGCATTTATAGGTGACACAAAGTTATGCAGGTCAGTCAACACTAGAGAAGACATTGAGGACACTGCAAAAAACAGGTTAAACGGATGTGGGGATGGCTTGTGAAAGCTGGCACTAAAGAATGCAAAGCCAAGCGCACTGCTGAGAATAATTTGGTGCTGGGATCTGGATTAAATGCAATCCCTTAGAATCCACAAAGTTGTAAGGGCTCAGAAACACAAAAAGCAGACTGAAAGTAGTGAGCTCCTGCTTGGCAGCTGCCCGGCAGTAACAGGGGCTGGTACAGCACTGATGTAGTCGTGGGGTCCGTGCCACCCCGCACACCTCACCCCTGCACGGTGTCAGTGGGGGGATCATGCTTATAGCCCTTGCAGATGCCTCCCTAGGCTGCAAAACAAATGAGATGCTAACACGGGCAAAACTGCATTATCACACATTAAAGCTAGGATCACAAACGGACACTGCAATCAGTTGAATAACTGTAAATGGTTATTATGTGCTGTCCTGTTTTTAAGCTTCCGACTGATCAGTAAGACTGTAAGGGACAGTTCAGATTAATGCTCAGTAGTTTTTCAAGAGAAATAAGTAAATTTTCATAGAATCATAGAATCATAGAATTGTTTACGTTGGAAAAGACCTTTGAGATCATGAAGTCCAACTGTTAACCTAACACTGCCAAGTCCACCACTTAACCATGTCCCTAAGCACCACATCCACAAGTCTTTTAAATACCTCCAGGGATGGCGACTCCATCACTTCCCTGGGCAGCCTCTCCCAATGCTTGACAACCCTTTCAGTGAAGACATTTTTCCTAATATCTGGTCTAAACCTCCCCTGGTGCAACTTGAGGCCATTTCCTCTTGTCCTATCGCTTGTTACCTGGGAGAAGAGACTGACCCCACCTTGCTACACCCTCCTTTCAGGCAGTTGTAGAGAGCGATGAGGTCTCCCCTCAGCCTCCTTTTCTCCAGGCTGAACAACCCCAGGTCCCTCAGCCGCTCCCCATCAGCCTTGTGCTCCAGACCCTTCCCCAGCTCCGTTGCCCTTCTCTGGACACGCTCCAGCCCCTCAATGTCTCTCTTGGAGTGAGGGGCCCAACACTGAACACAGCATTCAAGGTGCAGCCTCACCAGTGCCCAGTACAGGGGATGATCACTGCCCTACTCCTGCTGGCCACGCTATTCCTGATACAAGCCAGGATGCTGTTGGCCTTCGTGGCCACCTGGGCACACTGCTGGCTGATATTCAGGCAGCTGTCAACCAACACCCCCAGGTCCTTTTCCGCCAGGCAGCTTTCCAGCCACTCTTCCCCAAGCCTGTAGCGTTGCATGGGGTTGCTGTGGCCCAAGTGCAGGACCTGGCACTTGGCCTTGTTGAACCTCATACAATTGGCCTCGGCCCATTGATCCAGCCTGTCCAGGTCCCTCTGCAGAGCCTTCCTACCCTCCAGCAGATCAACACTCCCACACAACTTGGTGTCATCTGCAAACTCACTGAGGGTGCACTCGATCCCCTCATCCAGATCATTGATAAAGATATTAAACAGAACTGGCCCCAGTACTGAGCCCTGGGGAACACCACTTGTGACCGGCCACCAACCGGGTTTAACTCCATTCACCACCACTCTTTGGGCCCAGCCATCCAGCCAGTTCTTTACCCAGAGAAGAGTACACCCGTCCAAGCCATGAGCAGGCAGTTTCTCCAGGAGAATGCTGTGGGAAATGGTGTCAAAGGCTTTACTGAAGTCCAGGTAGACAACATCCACAGCCTTTCCCTCATCCACTAAGCGGGTCACCTTGTCATAGAAGGAGATCAGGTTGGTCAAGCAGGACCTGCCTTTCCTAAACCCATGCTGTCGGGGCCTGATCACCTGGTTGTCCTGTACGTGCTGCATGATGGCACTCAAGGTGATCTGCTCCACAACCTTCCCTGGCACCGAGGTCAGGCTGACAGGCCTGTAGTTCCCTGGATCGTCCTTCCGGCCCTTCTTGTAGATGGGTGTCACATTTTCTAACCTCCAGTCAACTGGGACCTCCCCAGTTATCCAGGACTGCTGATAGAGGATGGAAAGTGGCTTGGTGAGCACTTCCACCAGCTCCCTCAGTACCCTTGGGTGGATCCCATCTGGCCCCATAGACCTGTGTGTGTCTAAGTGGTGCAGCAGGTCACTAACCGTTTCCCCTTGGATTATGGGGGCTTCATTCTGCTCCCTGTCCCTGTCTTCCAGCTCAGGGGGCTGGGTACCCGGAGAACAACTGGTCTTATTGTTAAAGACTGAGGCAAAGAAGGCATTAAGTACCTCAGCCTTTTCCTCAGCCTTTGTCACTATGTTTCCCCCCTCATCCAATAAAGGATGGAGATTCTCCTTAGTCGTCCTTTTGTTGCTACTGTATTTATAGAAACATTTTGTATTGTTTTTTATGGCAGTAGCCAGATTAAGTTCTAGTTGGGCTTTGGACCTTCTCATTTTCTCCCTGCATAACCTCATGACATCCTTGTAGTCCTGCTGAGTTGCCTGCTCCTTCTTCCAAAGTTCATAAACTCTTTTTTTCCTGAGTTCCAGGCAAATCTCTCTGTTCAGCCAGGATGGTCTTCTTCCCCACTGGCTCATCTTTCGGCACATGGGGATGTCCTGCTCCTGTTCCTTGAAGATTTCCTTCTTGAAGAATGTCCAGCTTTCCTGGACTCCTTTGCCCTTCAGGACTGCCTCCCAAGGGACTCTGTCAACCAGGCTCCTAAACAGGCCAAAGTCTGCCCTCCAGAAAGCCAAGGTAGCAGTTCTGCTGATCCCTCTCCTTACTTCTCCAAGAATCAAAAACTCTATCATTTTGTGATCACTATGTCCAAGACAGCCTCCAACCATCGCATCACCCACAAGTCCTTCTTTGTTCACAAAAAACAGGTCCAGTGGGTCACCTTCCTGAGTTGGCTCCCTCACCAGCTGTGTCAGGAAGGTCTCTTCCACACACTCCAGCAACCTCCCAGACTGTTTCCTCTCTCCTGTATTGTATTTCCAGCAGGCATCTGGAAAGTTGAAGTCCCCCATGAGAACAAGGGCTAGCGATTGTGAGACTTCTCCCAGCTGCCTATAGAATATTTCACCTGCCTCTTCATCCTGGTTGGCTGGTCTGTAACAGACTCCCACCATGATATCTGCCTTGCTGGCCTTCCCCCTGATACTTACCCATAAACATTCACCCCTATCGTCACCGTCATTAAGCTCTAGACAACCAAAACACTCCCTAACATACAGGGCTGCCCCACTGCCTCTCCTTCCTTGCCTGTCCCTTCTGAAGAGTTTCTAGCCATCCATTGCAGCACTCCAGTTGTGCGACTCATCCCACCGTGTTTCTGTGATGGCAACCATATCATAGTTTTCCTGCTGCACAATGGCTTCCAGCTCCTCTTGTTTGTTGCCCATGCTGCGTGTGTTGTTGTAGATGCACTTCAGTTGGGCTATTGATCCCGCCACCTTTTTGGGGGGAGAAGCCCTAATTCCTACATGACGGTTCTCAGGTGCTTCCGGGGTTTTGAACACATCCATAACCCTTTCATCTTTGCTGCCGCGTGGATCTCCATCCCCTACCTCCACTGAGATGGCAGACCAAAGGACTTCACTAGCACACCGTCCCTCAAACATTGCCCTCAGGCTTATCTCTAGCGAGCCTGGTTTTATCCTCTCCCCCCTTGAAATCTAGTTTAAAGCTCTTTGAGTGAACCCTGCTAACTCCTGTGCAAAGATCATTTTCCCCCTTGAGAAAGGTGTACCCCGTCTGTCACCAGCAGGCCTGGTGTTGTGTAGACGGACCCATGATCAAAAAACTCAAAATTCTGTCAGTGACACCAGGCTTGCAGCCAGGTATTGATCTGGCTCTTCCTGTTTCTTCCCTCATCATTCCCTGCAAATGGAAGGATAGAGGAGAACTCCACCTGTGCTCCTGATCCCTTAACCAGTTGTCCCAAGGCCCTTAAGTCTCTCTTGATTGCCCTCGGATTTCTAGTTGCAACTTCATCACTGCATACATGAAAAATCAATAATGGATAATAATCTGAGGGCCATACCAGGGTAGGAAGTTTTCTCTTCATGTCTTTTACCCGCTCCCCAGGGAAGCAGCAGCCTTCCCTAAGCAATGGGTCTGGCCTGCGTACTGGGCCTTCTGTTGCCGTCAGAAGGGAGTCTCCTATGACAATGACCTGTCTTTTTTCCTTTATGGAAGCAGTTTTGACGCAGATCATAGGCCGACTTAACCTTGGTGACACCTCCAAGCTAGAACCATCATCCTCATCATTGTTTGGTTCCACTTGCAGAGCCTCGTACCTATTACGCAAGGGCACCTGGGATGGTGGGGCAGTCACAGAGGAGACGCGCCTGCTGCGCCGGGCGGGAACTCATCGCCATTGCCCCATCCCTTCAGTCACTGCGTTCAGCCAGGTGGAGAGAGGATACGGAATGCTCCGTGTTGTGCATCCCGTCTGCCTGTTGGGCCTGTCTCGGGGAAGGCGGGGTGCGATTCCAGTAGTCTCTCTCTCTCTCGCACTCCCTGATACTCCTCAGCCTACTCGCCTCCTCCCAGAGCTCTGTCACTAAGCGGAGGAGTTCCCCTACCTGGGCTCACCTCCCACGTGCTCACTGCTGCCGTCCGGTACTGCCATAAGGGCAGGGCACACCCTGCACCCCGACACCTGGGCGGCAGCGTGTTCCCACCGCGCTCTGTCCGGGAGCTGTGTCAGTCGTGGTGAGTGCAGAGCTTGGAGAGGCCATGGCTTTCTGCCGGGTGGGTACCATCGCTCCCTGGTCGAGCCGGCAGGGCTTCAGCGCCCTTCCTGCACGCCCTTCCGCGCGAACAGCCGTGCCAGGCCCTTGCTGCCGTGCCATGCCCTGCGTGCCCGCCCTGTTGGTGACGCTCCTGCTTGCAGCGCTCCCTGAGGGCTCCTTTCATACGGGGGCAGGCTCAGCTGCCATTGTCCTTGCCCTGCCCAGGTCCCGTCAGCCACTGCCACGTGAGCTGCGGGCTCCTGTATAAAACCACAAAAGCGTATTTCAAATAGCATGGCATTTCATAGGTGAGTAGGCCATCCTCATCTGAATCAAATGCTGAATCAAATCTTTATGTTAAAGAGTTGTTGATGGTCCAGAAAGGTGCAGAGATGGAGCAGAGTGACTTGTACATGCTGTTGGGAGGGTATCTGGAGGGACTGTGGTGGTAGCATTTGAAGGGGTAATTAAGAGAAAGTATGATAAAAATATAAATCAACCGCTCCGTGTCCTCCTGCCTGTCCCCTCTGCGGCCAGGGATGGTGTCCAGAGGCACCGCAGGGAGAGGCAGCAGGAGAAGGGAGATAAACGCCTGTATCCCAGGGCTTGGCCAGCCTCTTGACAAAGGCAGGGACCTCCCGCATCGCTGTGAGGATTCTTCCACATCTGTCTGCAGAAGAGGGAATTGGCCACTGCTGAGATCTGGAACCTGGAGCGAGCAGGCGGTAGATCCTGACCAGTAGCCCTGTCTAAAAATTCAGCTTTATTTAAAACAGGCTATAAATGCTTAATTTTCCTGAATCAGTGCATGTCTGTCTTCATTTACATTTTTTTAAAATTTCTTTCTATTTAGATATACGTGGGTATATACATTCCACAATCTGGGAGTGCAGTTATAAAAACTATACATTATATAAAAATTACACATTTGTAACTATGGAAGATGTAAGAGTGTACACATACATACAGGTGTATACAACGTGCATATGGGCACACACACTCATAGGCAGCCTCCCTATCTGCTGCTTCCTCTGAACCATGTCTGTGATTTAAAATAAGCTGCTGTGTTGGCGTCCCAATGCCCCAGCTGCGATTCCAGATAAGCAGCCAGAAAAGGTGCACCCAAGAGGAAGGAACGTTTTTGAGTCTTGTTATTTCTTGATCCCCATGAAGGTAAACCATGTTTTGCAGTATATTATCTCAGAATCATCCTCCAGGAGGACACTGCCAGGCTGAACGCTGCCCGGCTGAACGGAGGCTCTGGCTTTGGCGTCAGGCGTGTGCAGGGACATGCGTGTGCAGGGACATGCGTGTGCAGGGACACGCGTGTCATGGGGCTGGGGATGGAGACGAGAGGGGATGCTCCCAGGAAGGGTGCCTGGCCCCGGTGGGGTCTGCTTGGGACCACTGTCCCCACTGCAGCTCCTGGGGCCAGGTGATGTCAGCCAGATTGGACCTGATTTTGGCCACTGTAGCTTACATCCATCGTTAGACATCCCCAGCTTTACAGATTTGTCTTCTGAACAAGAAAAGCAATTCAGTGCTCCATTCAAGGGTGCAAAAGGATGCTGGAAATCATTTATCCATGACCAAAACGTAAATAATTCAAACCCCTGGTGCTGGATGGGGAATCACAGTTTAGGAGTTTGGACTGTTGCTGCCTTCTGGTTGCTCCCGTTGTAGTTTTGGTTGTTTCTTACCACTCATACACTTGTCAGAAGAGAGATTACTGCTAGGTTTCCAGATGGTACCTGGGTGTAAGTGTGTGCATGTGCATGCACATGTGGATGTGTGCACACACTGATGCAATCCAGTTATGTGGCAGTTCAGCAGCAGAGTTATTGGGATCCCCCTCCACCCTAAGGACATAAATATCTGTATTTCAGTCTAGTAAGAAGCTTTCTAATCCTTCATTGTTAAGTAAAATTCCAAGTTTATCTGAAACATGGATGAATAGTTAATTCATTGTGTTTGAAATACAAAGGACAAGGTCTGCAGAGCAGAAATGTTCACATTTCTTGTAAACCAGGAATTATGCTGTCTCTTCAATATCCTGTTAATTATTTTGTCTCAGAAAGATTCAGCTCCTTTTGAGCATGCCTTGAAGGCATTTAACTTTTCTGTATGCTCTGCTGTTTCCATGCCACACGCTGGAGAGAAGGAAGCCTGTCCACCTGCCTGCTCCCCACTGTGCAGTGCAACAGCCGTCCGAAACTGTGCTGGACTGCCCGGGCTGTTGCCAGACTGGCGCTGCTCTTGGTGTGTCTCACACGGGTCCTTTGGTTGTCCAGTCCAGAGGCTGTACTGGAAACCTGCTCAGGTGCTGTTAGTGATGGGCAGCGGCGGTGGAGGTGCCGGAGGTGGCAGCTCCCTGCTGCGCTGCTGGTGGCCGTGTCCGGCAGCGGGGTGGCACAGTCTTCATCTGCGGTGACACTGACGGTGGCTGCAGGAGAGCGGGCAGACCGCAGCAGGCTGCTCCTTTGGTGGTGACAGCCTTCTTGCTGCAGTACTCAGTCAATATTTACTGCTATGCTTCTCTTACCTTTAAATTAACTCTTATAATATACCTTCAGGACTAATGAATTTGATACATAAAGCCCATGCACTAGAAACGGTGCCATTCATTTTCTGATGTTCTCCACATAAAATGTTTGTCAGCTCCTCAAGCTTAGCAGTACAAATGCTGATACAAATCCCTCACTGTAATTATATTCCCCCGGACTTCCTTTTCATTGCTAATACAGCCATCTCTTCCCCTTTCTCCCTTAATAAGGTTGTTTGCCTCCTTGGCAAGGACAGTGTCATCCGTATTTTGGTGCCACATTCTGCGCCTCCTGGTTTCTCTCTTCAATTTTAAGATAAATTATCTTGCCTTTGCAGGGCTGTCATCAGCATGTTTTTGAAGAACTGTATTATCAAACAGTATAAGGCTTGCAGTGGGGCAGCCTAACCTAAAAAGACATGTTTATCTTTATTATCACACTCCTATCTCTTCATTAACTTTCAGATATCTTCATGTTCCAAGGGTAGCTGTTGTCACATCTTGTGAGCGATAGTATTAATCTTCCCCCATGCCTCTGCCCAGGATTGCTCTGCCCTATGGCTTCCTTTGAGGTTTCCTGTTATTTTTGTAATCAGGTCAATATTACAGTTCTGCATAAATAAACAAGTAATGTTTGTTATGAATCCTTATGAATTTATTATGATGGAAATTCTTCTCTTTTATACACATGGTTATTCCCTGACCTATTATTCCAGATTTCTGATGCATAGAAGGAAAAGTATGAGCAGTTGTACATAATTTAATCTCTTCTCCCATTACATTAACATTCGCCTCTTACTGAGAAACGTCCAACTCGCTTTTGATGGCGATGGCATTACGACAGCCTGGCAGGGCCGCCTAAGCTGGCGGTGACTTGCCAAAGGGAAGGCAGCTTTCTCAGCTGGGAGTGAGACATGCCTCTTGGTCTTCCTCCGCTGCCGCGGGAGCCGTGCGAGCCGTGTGGGGATGCTCCTGTGCATGTTTTTGGGTCCATCCCCTGCCCAGGCCTGCATGTCCTACCAGCCGTGCCTTGCAGAAGCACTGCGGGCATTGCGGGAGTAACGTAAGGGGCTGCTGTAGGAAAAAGAAAAATTCTTCCTTATTTAAAAGGCAATGATCTTTTACTTTTTTGCTGGGATAGGAAGGTATGAATGAAGCAGTAGATAATGGTGCAACATCTCTAATGTGCTGGGCTTGTTGCCCCTGCTCTGGATGTCACTGGAAAACATGACCGTCTGGCCAGTGCAATAGATCCAACACCATCAACCTCTCCTCTCCAACACAACTCTTAAATCCTGGTCCTGTTCTGCTTTCCTTTCCACAGCAAACCATGGTCCTGCAACGCAGATTGACTTTACTGGAGATTCAACCAAACAATAAAAATGTGGCATGGATGCAAAGGCAGGGAAGAGCATGGCATGCCCTGGAGAAGAGAAGCCAGGATAAGTAGTATTAGTCATGCTGCTTTCACAGGCAAAAACCAGCTGAAATTGTGAAGGCTGGCAGGTGGCTTGTGCTCGGGCAGGCGAATGTTGAAACCCAAACTCTCCAACTCTGTCAGGAGCCTGCTACTTTCCAGCTGCCACCAGAGTGGACTGGCTGTAAATATTGGTAACACCTGGAGTAAACAGAAGTGGCACATCCCGAATCCTCCAGTGGATAAAGATACACGAGAGAGGAGCAGCAGCTGGGAGGCTAACCACTCATCCTGCTGCTGCCCATAGACTGGGAAACCTGGGGCTTAGAGGGCTGCAGAGAAGAGGGGTCGCTGACAGAGGAAGGCTTCCCGAAAGGGAGGTGAGGTCTCAGAAGGACGAAGGGGCCAGACAGAGGAAGGTGCCGGTCCTGCCTGGAGGAAAGATGCTGAGGAGCCTGGAAAGGAGTGCCAGGGTGCCCAGGGACTGCCGGCAGCGGTGCAGCAGGAGCCGGCAGGGATTTCTGCCCCACCGCCCCGGAGCAGCAGCGCGTAATGCTGGGGGGGAGTGAGAGTGTGAGACAGGTGAGCAGGGTAAAAGCTGTGGTCTCCCCAGGCCTGAAATCAGCCCCAGCTTCCAGATCCAGCGCAGGGTGCTGCTTTCTCGGTCCTGCCTGTGCATGCTGGACTACTGCAGAGACGAGCACAGCAGAATACAGCAGGGGACTTTCTGCTCTCTGTACCGTCCATCTTGAGATAACTTCTACTCCATCCCTCATCTGGTGCCAGGTCTCAGGCCTGTCCTCAGGGGCTTATCTGTGAGATGAGGAAGATTAAGGTTCCCTGTCGATTCCTCCTGGAGTCAGATACACCGAGCAGATGTTAAATGACTGCTGTGGTGCTGGAGCTGTTAGCAGGGCTCACAGGGGTCCTCACTGCATGCAGAGGATGTGAGACGTTGCATCCACTTTAGTATTTTTGTTCAGAAAGGAGTGAGGTTTTGAAGCAACTTCCCTATTTGATCCCATTTACTAAGCATGATTTGGTTTGCAGAGTGGTGTTGGTGCATGCAAACCAGAAATTAAACCAGAAGATCTGTTCCAGATGGGTATCGAATGCTCTCCAGTCCCCAACAGATACAAGGGTGCAAGGCAATGACTAGTTCTTCAGACAGCTCCAGGCCATGTCTGTGGTGGGGATGCTTTAGCTGAACTAAATTAAATAAGCCAAACAAAACCAAACTACATCTAAAGGATGGAAACTCCCAGGTCACAGACTGTGTAGAGAGGTGGCTCTCAGCTCTGCTTGGTTTGGCTTAGTGATGCCCTTCTGTGGCACTAAGCAATGTGCTAAAGGAGATGCAGCTAATGTGGGAATATCTGGGATAAGATCCATGCCAGCTTGCTGGTCTTAGGGGTCTGAGTGAGACCCACCAGCGCTCTCCTGTTCCTACAGGCTCCTCTGCCCGATGTTCGCTAATCTGCTGGTTGCTCGAAAGACACATCTTATTTCTGGAGCTCCAGGCTCTTCCAGCCCTTCCTCACTACTTTCCACCACTGCCAGCTGGACTCTGAAGCCAAAAGAAGCTGAGTTGTTCCCAGAGTCAAGCTGCTCCCTGTCCGCAGTGACCACTTGCTTCTGAAAGTTTATCATGATACTGTCCAGAACATAAAGATTTTCCTGAGTGCTATAAACAAACCTGCCCACTTCCTCATGCCCTAAATTCGCATCCTTTTCCAATTTCATCAACACATGTAATGACAAGATGGCACTGTTCCTGTAGGGTAAGAGAAGACAAACATGGAGCTGCGCAATTGGAATAGTTAGGATTTTTTTTCTTTTTACAAACATACTTTTCTCTTTTTTTTCCAAATCAGACAATCCAGTGTTGTTCATGCTCTTATCTGTGCCCTGAGCAGGATGAGTCAGTGCTTCAGACGCGAGGGTGTATTCTGGTATCTGCATCACATCTCTGACAGCTCCCACAGGTATGTTCCTGATTTTTATGTCCTCAGTGAACACTGAGCAAACAGGCTGCATGGGGGACATTTTTATTTTTCTATATCTTTAAACCACCAAACTGAGTCCACATAAGTTCCATTGCTGCCCTTTTGGAGTCATCCAAAATGATATTTTTTTTTAAGCAAGGATTAATGGTAGCAGTTTATCGTCAACTTCCTGATTTCCAACACAGCTTTAATCTAGAGAGGACACAAGAGTGGATTTTAGAAACAGCAGTTTCCAGCAGGCATGTATTACATCTGCCCGCAGTGTTGTGTTGCAAAATACGAACTCACTGCAAGAGAAGGTACAACACTCTTATCCTTTATACATTTTATCACATGAACTCCCTCTGTATTGTGGAGACCTGGAATTTGAAACCAGTTCTTTTTTTTTTTTTTTTTTAATTCTATAAGGAGCATCTGGACAATGCTCTTAGTCATATGGTTTAGTGCTAGGCAGTCCTGTGAGGAGCAGGGAGTTGGACTCGATGATTCTTATGGGTCCCCTCCAACTTGAGATATTTTATGATTCTATGATTCTACGAATAAAAAGTGTTTGCCACGTAACACGACTTTCAGGCAAAGCATTGTACTCTCAGAGATTGTGCTCCCACGGTACGTTTTTAGGCTTGACCCCTTTACATCTCAGGTGTAGGAAGAACTTGCCTTCACGAAGCCTGAGATGGGCCTTCCCATGAGCAGGTAACGCCTGGAGAATATCTGTGGGGCTGGACAGGATCCAGCAGATCTGAGCAGTGAAACGCAGTCTTCAAATCTTGCCAGGGGAACACTGACATCGTCCTTGCATGAGGAGTTGCAGAAGCCCCACAGGTCATGCTGCCCCACAGGGACCCCCCCATTCCCCTCCAGGCTGGCCACGATGCCCCACGGGGGGACCCCCTTTCCCCTCTTAGCAGGGGGAATTCCTGCAGCTTGGGATCAGCGCAGGAGCCGGGGCATCTCTTGCAGGGGCCTTCTGGGGTCTTCCCACAAGTAACGGCAGGTCACCTTAAATCGAGAGGACACCACGAAGCACTAGCTGGGGCATTCGTTATCTCCGGGTTGTGAGGTCTATCCGCAGTCTTTTATTAATGAAGTTACACAATCCTGGTCTGCCCCAGAGGCACTGTCCGCAGCCATGCTCTGCATGAGGCAGAAAGGGCTGTCACGACCACAGAAAATCATCTCCTCGCATTTCCTCCCACTCTGCCTGCCCTCTTCTTTCCTTCTACAGTATTCTGCATTCTTGTGTATTTTCTCTACTACATGTGTCCCTGGTTTTGTGGCTGAATAATCATATCTTTGAGAAGCCTAAAATAACTGTGCATAATTAGGATCTTGTTATGCTGACTGTAGTTTATGGAATAATTGCCACAACCCAGGATAGAAAATAACCTTATAAATAAATTAAAAAGTGAGACCACGGACTCTGTTAAGGCGTGCATTAATGGGAGCTCTGCGGAGGAGCGCGGTTCCTTCTGGAGCAGGGCAGATGCAGAAACTGCTGTGTGAAGCATCAGCAGGGCCGCAGAGCCGGCCTCGCAGGGACGGGCTGGGCTTTTCCCTCCCCAGACCTTGCAAAGTCCCTCGAGTCGCTGGTGGGTGGGGAAAATCACTTGGGTGATTTTTCGGCTGGACTGTGCAGAGCACCAAATCTCACTTTGCTTTGAGGTTTGTTCTGAGATAGAAACAGTAACTAAAAGTTTGGTATTGAAATTTCTCAGTATAATGAAATGGCTGTAAAGGCAAGAAAGAAGAGAAAGAGGTTGTTGGAAACAGCCCCTTTGGCCCCCGTGGAGGAAAAAGGACGTTTTAAACTCCCAGTACCTGTGTTCAGGGAGAAAAGTCACTTTTTTGTTGGCTTTTGAAAACTGTATCTGGTATGCACAACTGTGGATTGTAATTAGTTTTAAAAACAATCGCTCTTCTCTCCCTTCTCCTTTCTGTCCCCCCAAAAAAACCCCAGCCCACACTCATACTGTTCCCTGTAGAGTGATAGGGAGGATGCTGTGATTTTGTTCTGAGAAGGAACTGTTTCTGCTTCTGGCAGGTGTCCGACCCGTTATTTCCACCTTGCACAGTGACACGCCACTGAGCCACTTCTCCTTCCAACATGTTTTTCGCTGAGGGCTCCTGGCTGGTATCCCTGGCTTGCAGGGGTGCAGGGGAGAAGAGGCCTGAGTGAAGGTGCAGAGGCTGATGCTGCTGCCTACAGGACTTGCTACAGCGATGCACCAAAGCACCATCTGAAAGCAGAATACAACATTTTGTTTGACTCACAAAAATCCGTATCGGGATGTGCTGTTGGCTGCAAACCCCAAGACACCGGCTGTTGTTCACTTGCTCTTTCTCCCCGTATCTTCGGTGGAGCAGAGGATGGTAATGGCTCTCTCTTCACAGCAGGCGAAGGTGCAGGGTGTTTTCTGGAGGCACCCCCAGGCCCTGAGCACCGCAGAGGGTGGCCAGAGCCAGGGAGGGGCATCGGCGCTGCCCTCCCGTGGGCTCGGAGCCGGGACCCTCTGGGCAGGAGCACCACAGAGCCAGCCCAGCTCCCTGGGGAGCTCAGCGCGAGCAGGGGTGTTCACCCTCGTGCATAAACCCTTCCAGCTGCCCAGCAGGGAAGTGTGCGTTTCACACAGGGGAAGACGCACTGCGACGTGCCATGAGACAGTCACCCGAGCCAGGACAAAGAAATGTGTGACTGCTTCCCAGCCTGCGCAAGTATTGCACGCTCAAGACGTCTCTTCTTGTTTCCATCTCTTTTCTGAGTTTGCCGACAGAGGTGAAGAAAAGGCAGTTAAGGAAATATGCAAAAAATGAAATGACGATGAGTGAAACTTTTTTCGTAATTAAAAGCGTAACATGAAAATGTGAAATGTCAAAAGGATCAACTTCAAAGCTGTATGAAATGAAACCCGCACTTTGATTTGAATATTACTTTATGAAGAAAGACATAAGAAAAAGAGCTTTCTGTGTAAATAGTAGAATTACAAATCACAACTTTCATGATTAAAATCATACTTTGAACAGTAAAAAATTTCATACTACTTCAGAACTGGCAGAAGAGCAGAAAAGATGGATTTTCTTGTTGCATCATGACATTGGCAAGCGGCACGTGGAGCTACAGGCTGCCTTCGCAGTCCCACACCTTCCCTTAGAACACAGACACGGCCGGCGAGCCTTTGCCAGCTGAAAACCCTCCTGCACAGAGGGATGCTCCTGCCGTACACAAACCCTCCGTGCTGGCTGTGGGGCTCATCCCACGCCGACACCCCACATCCTTCACCCTGCAGTGCGGAAATCCTCTTCTATTGCTGGGGGAAATGCGCCTGCCATGCCTTGGCTTCCTTCTATTAATATTATAACCTGACGCTTGAATTCTGTACCTCCAAAGTTTGGGGTTTGTTGTTTTTTTTAATTTCAAGATTGCAACAAACCATCACAGAGTACTGTGTGAGACTCCTGTGCCATGCTTGTGTCCAAATAAAATGCAGTTCTGGGTCTGTAACCTCCTCCGTCCATACTAGACAATGCTTTTCCAGGTGCCAGTGAACATTTCCGGTGCCTGTGTATGCAACTGTGGACAAGAGCCGTGACTTCCCGCATGCACTCTTGGGTCCAGCCCATGGGTTGCTTGTTTCTGCAGTCGCCTGAGGGACACGTTTCTGTCTGCTGCTTCTCTGAATATGCTCTGATCTTCTAAGGAAAAAAAAAAAAGGCAATTCATTTTAAAGCAGCTCCATCCATGAGTTTACCTCTGAGAGGATAAAAGAGAGGAACCTGCTGAGTTGTCCTGCATGCATCTTATGGAGTAGAAATCCCCTATCCTCACACCTCGATGACATCAGCCTTAGCACCTGCCTTCAATTCATCCACATACACAGGAGTCTTCAGTCCTTTGTCTGACTGAGGGGTTTTTCTTGGAAAATTTTGCATTAACTGAAGCATACCATGATTATAAACCTAGATACATTCCCATACTGATCTTTCAAGTTCTTCTCTGTGTTATTGAAACCTCGGTGCCCACAGCTGAGATGCAATGTGTGCAAAATGTAAAAAATCCCTCAGGTTTATGGGCATAATCTTCATTGCTGTGTGTCTTCTCTGATAAAATAAACCCATAGGCTCATTTTCAATCAAAGTGATCAGATCTTTTGACTCTTCTGAAGCATCCACACAGCAAAGACAGAAACAAACACACACATGCATTTTCCTCTCCTTTGGCTTTCTCTGTCTTGCAAATGCTTGTGATTTTTTTTTTTTTAATAACAACTGTAAGGATTCCAGATCTAATTTGAAACTTCACATTTTGGGGGTTTTTTTGGTTATTTTTTTTTTCCTCAGGAGTCAGACACCTGCAATCCCCATGTCCCACCTCCGCCAGCCACTCCTCATGGCACTACCTGGGCTTTTGCCACACCTCACACCTTTTTGTGTCCACCCAGCAATTTATCCCCTCGTGCCCATTTGTGTCCAGTGTCCTGCCCAGGTGGCACAATGCGGGGGGCCATGTCTGCATGCCTTATCGCACCGGTGCAGTCGAAGGATGCCCACCCGAGACTGCTACCACAGGTGAGCCACGGCCGCTGCTCAGCCTCTGCTGAGGACCGGGGTTCAAATTACTCTTCTTATTGCACCGAAATCCATGGAAGAAGATCAAAACCCATTCGATTGCAAGGAGATAACACATGCGACTATTCCTGAATCAAATCTTCTGACTCTACCCTCAGTTGTGCAGGCAGCCTTGCCTGGTTTTGGAATACAAAGGTTCTCTAACAGCTACAACGCCATGCCCAAACCTTTACTGCAGGGAGCCTTCTTATCTGTGCAAGACTGAACGCTGTCCCGGCTGAAAGGAGAGCTGTAGTATTTCTATTCAAATACTGCAGGGATTAATCAAGAAGCACATTTCTTCTTGGAGCTTGTGGGCGCCGTGCACCACCCCTGCCTGTGGTACTTACCCGGAGATGCTGATGCGGGTGCGTTATCTCACTGGGAGCAGGTAAATGAACGCAGTGATATTTTTAAAGCCTGCTCATTTCTTAATAACCTGGTTATATATCTAGTGCATACTGGGGAGACTTCTTTGTTTCACTTGTTACCTAAAATGAAATGCAGATCACTGATGTAAGGCAGGATATTGGATTAAGCCACACTTCTACCTCAGCAGAACAAAGATCTCTGCAGGCAAAGATTAACATTGCCTGGGTAAAAAATATTTAAATATTTAGATTGATTTACAAATATTTAGATGTGATTTACATTTGCAGCTTTCCACGTTGGTTGGCGGTGCACGTTTTGTGCAAATGACACCTCGCCTCTCAGTTTACAAGCTTCTCAGGTTTTTGGTACGCTCATATCAGGAGGACGTAGCACATCCTTCACACGCCTGTGGCCTGCTCATGCTCCCATACATAGAGAAAAACTAATTGCTGGCATATTTAAAATAACAAATGTGAAGATAAAATGAAAATTGGAGTTTCTTAGTCAGCAGAACACAATTATTTTAAAATGAATTATTTTCAGTTTTCTTTCTATTCTTTCTGAATTTCATAGAAGGTGTCACTGTGGTTGCTTATAAATGAGCACCGCGGTAACCTCAACAAGTAGAAGATGAATTGCATTACACGTATTTAAAATTCATCATTTTTATCCAATCTGAAGCAGAGTTTTTTACAACAGCTTAGAATGAAAAATTAAAAATTTCTCTCAGGAGCATTGAATAAAATTGTCTAAATTATCTACTCAATGCAAAGAATTGATTTGTGTGGTTGGGGGTGAAGGGTGAAAATTGACCTTCTGTCAGTGGCTGGAGCAGGAAGATACACCTCGAGCTCGGGGACATTGCTGTGTAGGAGCACAGAGAACCACCACCTTTTCATTTCACTCCTCAGTAGACACTGACTTGCAGATAAAAACCTCCTTGCTCACTTCTGGTCAATATTACAAACTATGTGTTTGTCACTCCAGGGCATTTTGATCCTTTGTTTGCTTTTGCCCATGTATAGATTTGTTTGTCCTCAGACTAATAGCAAGGTTTGAAAACACGGCAAAATATAGCCATTTTTTGCTAAACAAGCACACCAAAAACCAAGCTAAACAAGCTTGCTAAACAAGTGTGCTAAACAAGCACGCTGCTGATCAGCTCCTTCCATGGGGCTCAGGGGGCTGCAGCAGGCTGCGTCCCATGGACCACGGGCTGCTCTGGAGCCATGGGAGAAGCCAGACCCTCTTTTAGGATTTTGGCAGGCAGGAAAGAGGCTCTTCATGAGCGGCGGCTGAACCAGGCTCTGTGCAGGCATGTCCCGAGAGGGCTCGTTGCCTCGTTAGGATAACCTTGCTGGAGGAGGAACAGCCGTGCAAGGAGGGCTGGGGCCGACAGCTCCCCAACTTCTGGGCAGGGCTCTGCACAATTAGGCTTCTGCAGTGGTCTTCACCCAAAAACCCAGCTCAGCTCATCACACCGGGTTTGCGCAGGCTAAGGCACGCTGGATCCTTGCTTGTGGCCTCTGGCCCGCATGTTTATTCTATAAATAAACTGAACTGAGCTGAATAACTCACTAGAGGAAATGTGTAAAATCC
Organism: Ciconia boyciana; assembly: GCF_034638445.1. NCBI lineage: Eukaryota > Metazoa > Chordata > Aves > Ciconiiformes > Ciconiidae > Ciconia > Ciconia boyciana. The sequence goes on along the minus strand of NC_132939.1, from coordinate 71,861,761 downwards.
CTTTTCAGTTCAAGATACCATCATCATGTTTAAAAAATACCTCTTATTTAAGTCACAGTCCATTAAATATTATCAATTTTCTGATTATATATTATTTGGATAAACAGAATTATCGAACAACAAAGTATTTCTCAAGTGAACTAAGTAAAAAACACTGCTAACACTTCTGTGTTTTAGCTGCTGTAAAGATAATTAGCAGGACAGTTATTTTTAGCTTTAGACATTTTAGTAATTCGAAGAGATTGTCCCTGGCTAACAGATGTAACAACGTGCCATGAGGCTCTCCCGTGCCGTGATGTTATTTCCTATGGCAGTACATACGGTCCCTGCATAGTCCGGCACCCGGGCTCTGGGACTGACAGCCACAAAATCCAGAACTTTTTATTGCTGGCTGCATAGCTGACCAGGTGCAGGACCATTTCTGGGTCCATATTCCCCCCCAGAGAGGCTTTGGGGAGCGCCTGCTCTCCCGCTGCCCCAGACGCCCCAAGGACACCCCTGAGATCCGGCCAGGCTGGAGGCAGGGACGGCCCTGGAAGGTGGTGCCCTGGTGCTGCAGCCCAGCAGCCGAACAGGGTGCCGTGAGGGTTTCGTGTTCCCGTTCCTGTTAGTTTGGATTGAAATAGTGATAGTTTTTTGTTGGCCAGGACATGCACCTCTGGAGCTGATGTGTGGAAATGGGTGAGCAACAGGAGGCTGGGATGAAAAGAGGATAATATCAGGGAAGTGAGCCAGGGGAGATTTTTGTCTAGGTTATTTTACTAGGCTTTGGTTTAGGCTACTGATGTTCCTTCTGGTCTCATATATTCACGGGAACAAACCAGAAATGATTGTTTCAGCATGATGCCTAGGGTGAAAGGCTCTCTCCTGGTTATGGCATCCATCCATCCATCCACCCATCCATCCCTTCCTTCAGGCTGGGCTGGACCCCTCCAGACGTTTCTCCCTGACATGGTCTGTGAAGGAAAACATCCTCCCTAAGTGCAGCACCTTCAGTGGCTGGGATGTCGGTGTGTGCAGGGAGAGCAGCTGTGGGCAGCAGTGTGTGTCCCACATGCCGACACAGGCTGGAACCTCTGCCCCACACACGTCCCTCGGAGGCACCTAGACAAAAACAGGGGAGGAGATGTAGCTGCCAGGATGAAGTTTGGTGCCATGGCGGGGAGGAGGATGCCCCAGGGCATGAAAGCACTGCGATAAGACAGAGGTCTTCTGGGATGCCCTTTTGGAGTTGCTGGAGCTAGATGGGACAGGGTGGTAGAGAGGACAGGGATGTGCTTAGGGACTAAAAGCATCCTATCTCACTGCTGTACACAGGCAGGGCACTGATTGCTGCCACCCCTCTGGGCCCTGCCCCAGCCCCTGCCACCCTGTACGTGCTGGCAGGAGCAGAGGACCTGCTGGAAGCTCTGTCCCCTTCATTTTGGCATTGTTCCTTCCCCCTTGACCCACCTCCACCAGCCTGGATGGAGGTTTTGTTGTTGTTGCAAACACATTTTTGTAGCATCAGCAAAGCATGTGAACAGCGGAGATCACTTCTCAGCCTCTGTGGCCCCAGGTGCTCCGCAGAGCCCCCAGCTGAGGGCTGTTTCGATCCCCCTGGCCAGGTGTGAGAGCCACGCTGGGGCGAGTGCACCACGCTGCACAAGGTGGGCATGGGCAGAGCCCCTGGGCACGTCCCAAGCCAGAGCTTCTGCCTGAGCTGCCACTGAGCCGCAGCCACTGTGCTTTGGAGGACAGTTCATCTACTAATACCCGTCTACACCATTTGGTTTTAGCACTCCTGAGCTTTCCTGCGCACACCCTGTTCCCAGTGCAGCTATTTTCCCATGTGTTGCTTCTGTGGGTTCTTTGCCCGGGAAGGAGTTCGCACCCAGCACCTCGAGCACGATGAGGCTCCTTCCAGCCCTCTCCAGAAGCTGTGCAGCAGTCCTGGCTGAGCACTCTGCTGTAGGGGGGGATTTCCCAAGGGGGAATCAAACTCACCTGGAGAGTGAACCCGAGGCAGGTACATCATCCGGTTTCCTGCAAAATTCTATCTCGGGCTGAAACTCAGCAGGATTTTTCAATTGCTTTTTCAACATCTCCTATACCCCCTTGAGATTAAGCAATTATGCCAGGAACCAAGTGTATTTTTTTGTACTTTAGAGACTCCACGGTCCTGATACTCCAAAAGTAAGCGCTGTATTCAGTGAACTAGAGCAAATGTTATTCTCAAGCGTATGCATCTCTGTAATTTTCCTTTTTAAGGTACAATATAAACTACAATATAAATGCACATATATTTAAAAAAAACCTGCCTGAAAACAGGGAGTGAATAGTTTGCATGCATATATTCCTATGTCCCTTACTAAATTCTCTCCAAATGCAGAGCAAATGGTAATACTTTAAGTCAAACACTGAAAAGTGCAGAATATAGGTTTTGATAGGTTGGATTTAAAGCGCCAATATAATTTTTATCAACACAGTTAAGTCTAACCTCACCATGCATGATGCTTTTCTTTTACCTGCCTTTCTTTACTGGTATCCTGTACTTGTGGTAATTTACTCTTCAGCAGGGGTGTCTTCCTCTGGAGCTGTGCCTCTCAGTTCATGCCATTTCCCCATCAGCTGGTATCATTATGTCTCCTCTGCATCCCACTGGATCCATGGCTGTAGCTGTTAGGGAAGTCCCAGATGTCACCCATTAGCTTCCCGAACCCTTTCTGAGAGATGTTGATGAGATACCTGTGCTGTTGCAGGTCCCCAGATGGTACTCAGCACGCCTGAGATAAAATCTGAGTACCAGCCCAGTTTTGCTTGAATGAGACGGAGAAAATATGGAAGAAGCTTAAAGGCCAGCTGGAGACTTTTTTCTTTAAAAGAAAAAAAAAAGGAAAAAGAGACCAGGTTGTTGATCCTAGAAATATCCAGGGATTACTTTGGTCGTTGCATAACTTTAAATGGCTTTTGGCCACTCCAGCTCGTGCCTGTTGTTTACGGATGCCTCTGCCATAGCTCTGCTCCAGGAGGCCTCCAGCAGCCACTGGCCTGGGGCTGGGGCAGCCCCTTGTCCCCGCACCCAACGAACGTCTGGGGAGGGTTCATTGGGGAGCTCAGGGGCACGGGGGCACAGCTGCCCTTCAATGTCCTCGGGCAGCTGGTCCTGCCGGCATACGTTGGTAAGGAACAGTGTCAGAAACTACCATTTGAGTAATTTTCTCAAGGAAGTTACAAGAGACACCTAGAAATGGCCATTTCATAACTCCTGAACACATGTGGCTAGCGATCTCTGCTGTTAGGAAAGGGTGCGGTGTGCATCTGCAAGGGAAGGTCTTGCAGCTGGGCACCTCCACCCAAGCTGCACTGGTGCTACAGGCAGTGCGCACCTCCCCAAAGCCTCATCAAGAGAGAGCAACTCTGGAAACCTTTTCTTTGGTCACCTCTTGTCTTCCTTCATGACAGCCAGCCTTTCTGGAGCACCTCTCTTCTGGGCAGTTATTGCTGTGCTCGGTAACCTGTGCATACATCACCTGGTATACACAAATTGCTTATCAACTGGAAGAAGAAAATGGTGGTCCAGGAAAGGCGAACCATTTTGAAAGAGCAAGCCTTTCATGACTCAATCAGCCATTTGATCCTCCATGAAGAATAAAGGCTTATTTTCTGGTCGCTGGCTGCTTTGCCATGAGGGAAAACAAACAAACAAAAAATGAGCTCATTATTTTCTGATGTGCTCTCAGTGATAAACCATAGATGGCTTTCAAAGGGGAATAAAACACATGCAGTGATGCATTGCTTATTCCTGTCAGGTCTCTTCTCTTAATTTTTTGGTTTTGGGTTATTTTGTGCTGGGTCCTAAAGTATTGGTTACAATTATTGTTGCCCGAGAAGTCCAACAGAGAGGGAGAATATGGGACTATAAGATTATAGGGAAAAAGAGAAAAAGAGAAGTTATCTTACATCCTTTTTAGGCTGTGCAGTATTCATCTATCCATAGGCACAGAAAAATGTGAGCATATTACTTTTCTTGCATTATAGTTAGATTTAGAAAAGCAATAATTCAGGTCTGAGTAAAGGATACAGTTCCCTAAGTGGAATGTGATGAAAAAAGGCTGACTATGAGTGATAATTAAAGAAGGTTTTTCTGGACTCATAAAGTATCTTTCATTAAGTATTATATAAACATAAATACAGTTTCATTAATTAATACCAAATATATAGCATAGAAATAGATATCAGAAAGCAAAAATCTGTTTGTCCCGTTTTATTAACTTACACCTATGTTTTCAGCACTGCCTACTAGGTGTTAAATTTGAGCCTTATTAAAATAAATTGGATGTTAACACAGGCTTCAGTTGAGACAAAATTTCGCCTTCTGCATACAACACAATTAGTTTGTGGATCTTTTTGTCCTGAATATGTGTAATTATTTTTGAATATATTTATATTTTTAATTTTCAAACTCTCCCATGTCTCTCAGTTCCATGTTTAATTATACATTATGTGGAAGAAAAGTTCTACTAATTAAACTCTGTTTTTATTTTTAAACTACCGTTAGACTAATTGTTCAGTGACCCCTAGTCCTTACGAGGGGAGAAACAGTGGACAACTGTTCCCAGTTATTATTTTTTCATGCCATTCACCTTGGCTTTTTTGCATCAGAAGACTATGTCAGATTTGAAAACATAGATATAGTTTATCTGGTACTAGAGATATCCAACAGCAGCGTCACTGATTACAAACACCGATAGACCAAACGTGATTGTGCAAATATGCAACAATGGATAAAGTTGCTTGAATGTGTGCACCATGATCCCTTTTTAGTTTAAAATTTACTATGAAGTGAGTATAAGTCGGGTTTGGCTCGGGAATCTTGGTGCACTATTTGTGTAATATATACATATACACACAGTATTGCCACATTTTGAGTATGTGAACGACACAAAGAAAAACCTGAGTGGCCAAGATGTGTAGCAAAAGTGTGAACCACATATTCTACCCGGGACAGTGGGATCACAATTTTTATCCTTCCCATTCCACAACAGCTTTCAGATGGACTTTCTATGACTTTTACCAATTGCTGGGAGAACCAGTTCACTGGTTTTATCACTCTAAAAACTTTGCGTGTAACTCCTCTGTGTGCCTGGGGTTGGGCTCACCATCACAGCCATGCATCAACACGACAAACCAAGGATGTTTTAGGGATCTGACTAGCAGGACCCCTACTGTGGGATACTTTGTGAGAAGAATATCATCTCGTGGTGTAGATCCAACACAATGAGATCCCGCAGGGAGGGCATGGGGCTGCGCACAGGGAGGTGACTGCGCTCTGCAAGGCCAGGGCAATCCCTCTGAAAGCAACGTTTTGAGCACTCAGGGAGTGTCCAGGTGTTTAACACCCATTTATCTGCCAGGGGCACCAGGTCAACACAAAGACATCTGGAGCAGAGACCACGGCAATGCCAAAGTGTCCCGTTTCCCAAAATTATACCCTGATTTGCTTGTGTTTTCTTTTCTCAAGGGACAGCCAGGTTCACACTTACCCTATTTCTTGCACCTTCCCGCAGTGTTAGCTAGAAGAAAAAAGTAACGTGTGAGTGGAGCCATGTGCAAGGTGGGTGAGAGCCACTCCGAAGCCCCGTGGGGGCACAGCTCCTCGTCGGGGCGGGACAGGATGCTTCACACGGGAATGAATGAACCGGCGCTGCTGTTGCGGGCTCAAGGGATGTGGGTCATTGTCATTGCCACTCCACAGCTGGCTCCTCCCATCCACCAGCTCACAGCGCCCACGAACATCCACCGAGCTGCTAAGCACTCAGAGACACTGCTAAGAAAAACAACCTGCTTAGTTTCATTTGTTGTTTAGCACGCGAAAGCACTGTCAGTGGGATATTGCCACCAATAAAATGCTTTTGTCAGAATACCTGAATGTATGCTTCCTGAAATAAGCAGTTAATTTATTCTTTTCAGACAAATTTATTTTACTTGCCTTTGGTTTATGTATCATGAATTGCAAAAGGAAATGAGATTTAAACCATTTATTTTATTGCAAGTTAGCATTGCAATAATGGTAACTGTAAATGCCAGGAGAAATAGTTGGAGCTGAGGAGGAACCTTACAGTCTTCTGAACTCCGTCTGAACCGCATCTTGACGGAGACATATGGTGGCACAGACTTGCCACTAGTGGCTCTGGTGCAGTCCCAGACATACTGCACACCTCTCACCGGGAGAACCAGGTGGCTTTTTAGGATTTTGGAAAGCCCTTTGCATGATTTACTCTCTGCAAGCTAAGGCTATACACAGGCTTTCATCCTGAGATTTCTTGGTTCACCCGCTTCTTCAGGTGAGTTTTTCCTGAGCTTTCCCCTGCAGCGTCCTACCAGCTTGAGCATCTGACTGGAGTGTTGGTATGAACGGGCAATTAGCAGTGGGCACATACATGAAATAGACCATCCATCATTAAACATCCACCAGTTCCGCTCATTAAGACTGTTTGTTCTGTTTGCCTTAGAGAAAGACAAAGTGATAAAATGCAGCTCATCCCCGATACCAAGAGAAACGTCCAGGATTCATGACCCTCCTCCATGTTTCTCAGCCGCAGTGCTTTATGACCAGCTCTTGATCCTGCACCAGTGGATCGCTCATCCCCTTCAAGACGTAGTCGCTCATGGGCCGGACCCACACCCAGACACTGCCAGCACGTATCCCCTGGATGCTATCTTCTCTCTTCTGAGCTGTCTAAAGAGGAGAGGTGCTCCAACGGCAGCAACAACGAAGCCTAAACGATGTCTCCTCTGGAAGGAAATGCAGACCTGGGGTCCCGCTCACCCCAGGCCAGGCACTGGCTCTGGTCTGCGGCAGCATCGCTGGAGGCCAGGAGGTCACCCCTTCCTCGGGACAGCCCGTGTGGGACATGTGAAGCGGCAGGTGCTGCAGTGTGAATTTTAACTGGTAGTGCTTTATCGTGAACCTGTATTAACGTTATAGCTGAACAGCTTTTCTTCTTCCAGCATAATTCCGAACACAAAATATTTGTTCTTCAGTAACAGGACATGTTTTGATTTAGTTTATGTTGCTAGGGAATAGATTTAAGTTATAGTGAAAAAGCTGCTTTATTCAATAGCAGTCACTACAGGAAGAGATATAGTGAAATAATTACTGTGGTATAGTTATATGGTAATTATGTTGGTATAATTGATGAACCTTTCCGGTGCAGAAAAACCTTTACTGCTAACAGCAAAAAGAAATTTAGTTTTCCTGTCTTTAGAAAATGGTTTATTGCCCAGTCAAAGTACGTAGGCAACCAGTTTGATAGAGAAATTTAGGCCAGAGGGGGAAAGACCTCTACAGCAAAATTAATCTTGATCTATCTAGAGCCCCATGTGAAGGGCAGAGTAAATTCTGGGATATAATTAAGCTTTAGTTCAAAAGCCTAAACTTAAATTGCATTCCCTGCCCTGTTGTACCCCTCTGCACATTTCACTGACAACATAATAAAAGCATGCGACGCTGATTTCCATCGGATCCCAAGTCCATTTACTGTAGAGAGAAACTTTTGCTCCTACAGGGATGCCTGCCTTCTAAAACTCCTAGCACATTTTTCTCTTTCCATTGTAAAGCAAGGGGCCGTTCGTGCTGCGTGTGTGAAGCGACCCAGGGGTTTTGTGTCCAGAGCTGCACTGAGCAGTTGAGGCTGGCTGCACTCAGAGAGAGGAGAAGGCGGCGCGTAAGTGATCAGCAAACCCACAAATCCCTGGTCACCGCGCGGGCGGGGAGCAGGGGGGAGAGGGCAGAAGCAAGAGACACCTTTCAGCTAATGTTTTAAGGAGTAACACATTTAAATTTGATTGCCCCTTCCGTACCCCTGGATAGTCACACCGCTCTTGTTTATCAACCTGCTCACACCCACATTAACATTTCACAGAGATTTGCTGTTGTTCAAGTAAGACAAGGGCTCTAGGGAGTGAAATCTCATTTTCAGTACTCTCAGGAGCACATCCCTCTTCTGACCTGAGGCAGCAAACTGCTGGCTCAGGGTGTGGCTTCAGGATGTGTGGCCTAAAGTGGCCATGGGCACTCCAAACGTTAAAAGATGAAGAAATAAAAATCTCAGATCCTGGATAAGGGAGCATTTTTTTTCTGGGTTTAAGGCTTTTGATAGTATCAACAAAGCCCGTTTGGAGTTTAATTCTAGCTTTCTAACAAGTGCTTCATATGCAATGGAGATTCATCCATGGTTGCTCACCCACGAGAAAGAGCATCTCTAGGCAGGGGACTGAAAATGACTGCTGCTGTATCTCCATTTCACACTCTGCTTACAGTCACAGTCTCTCTTGTGCTTCACAGGGAGGCGTCGCTGAGTGCGGTCCAGGGTTTCCCCCTCCGACGTCCCCCTGTGCCAGCACATCCCTGTGCCGTTGGGCTGGGACAGCAGGACACAGTGCAATCGGGGCAGCAGCTGTCTCACGCTGGTGGGACCACTAAGGACGAATCTTGTCTGCAGTTCTGGTAGCAATTCTGCAACGTGATCCAAAATTCAAATTATGTTACCCTGCTGCTTGAAACTTGATTTATCTCAAATGACTCAGGCATCCTTGAATATTACCTCCTAATAAATAAAAGCACAATTCTGTTAATGCTGCAAGTCAGATTGCATGGCAGCCCAAGGGCATCAAGGTTCTCTCTCTTTTCATTACATTTTTATACACTGTTGTACATTTTTATACCCAAACCCCACAATTTTGTGATTCCTACCTATGATAGTTAAAAGGCACCATCAAATCAGATCAGATTCTGCTAATATTTAAATGCAAAGTAAAGGGAAAATAAAAACATTGAGTGTCAAGATCTGAAGAATCAAAAGGATGAAACCCCTCTTATCAACCAATTTGTCTTATTCATTAAAGCCACAGTAATTGGGAGGATTAAAATCTTATTTTCTTCCACGTGTTTGGAAGGACCAATTACCCTGATGAATGTGGCCTTATCTCAGTTTGTACCAAAATACATTGTGCTCACCGGTGACTTGATGAAGCCAGCGAACCTGAGCTATTGACCGCACTGAGCAGAAAATCATACATAACGAGATGCTGTATTTTCTGCTTATTTACTCACCTCCCTTAGGTTGTACCAATTCAAAGCCATCTCTTTTCCTTAAAGCTTCACACCCTGTCCTAGTGCAGACAGGATGAGATGCTGCTCACCTGGGGACAGAAGCAGTTTCAGGGACGTTGAGCAGGGCATCATGCTCAGACCGTCCCTCTGAGGCCGGAGTCCTGCGCTAGCTCTGTGTGTCTGGCACGGCTGGAAGGAAAAACAGACGCTTTCAGCGTGAGCTAGTGTCACCATTCGAGGCCCAAGCGATGCAACAGCCCTCACGCCTTGTTTCTGATGATGCCCGTGAGCTGAAGGAGCCACCTCCAGGAAACTGAAGGAGAGAAATGCAGGTCACATCATCTGATGGTGATTTTGTGGCATTAAAATCATATTCTGGATGAGGATGACGAGGGCAGCATGCTTCACTGAAAAATAAAATTTCATTTTTTGTAATCTCAGAAACCGTATGGTTCATGTTTGAAATGTGGAGTTCCCACTGGTTTCAAAGTTCTAAAAATGATGGAAAGTTCAGGAACGTTCTTTTCAGTAATTCCAGTTTGCTGTGGGCTTAATATTATAAAGGTTTCCTGAGGTTTGCATCATCAGTTATTCAAGTTCAGTGGGGTATTCATCACTAATGTGGGGATAAGGAAGAGAATTTACACTTTCAAAGTAACTTTTCAAAATTAGTTTAAATATTGATGCAATTTCCTAGAAAGCTTTGAAATTAAATCTATTTGTCATGATAGGAAAAGCACTAAGCCAGGAAAAAGGTCAGTGTCATTTTATTACAGATGCAACTTTTCTTTTCTGTATTGCTCCCATACTGAACCAAATTGGCATGCACAAGGGTGCTAATGCTGCCATTCTGAGGAAAATTAATTAAGCAAATACAATACTAGAAATACCTTTTGTGCCATCAATAATATTGTATACATATTGTATATACCTGAATTATTACCATAATTTTAAATACAATTAAAACCATTTATTGTTGAGTTTCTAGAAGCACAATACAAAGCTACAATAATAGATGATCATATATCACACTGGAGAAATTTTGATAGGAGTTGGTGATTAGAGAAGAATAAATTGCCATTGCTACCCACAGAAATGGACAGATAATCTTTTTTTTTCATAAATGTAATCAAAACCTTGAGGGTTTGCGGTTTGGTTCCCTTTTACATGTATCTAGGTGCAATTATCCAGTTTGCTCCACAGGACTTCTCTCTATTCAATTTTGTGAAGTGAGAATGGACAACAATTATTTAATTGAATAAAAAGGAAAGATTTCAGCCTTATCCATAGTATTTTGTCCCCTTTCCTCTCTGTTTTGTGTGAATAGGGCTGGAAATTTTGCAAGGGGAAATGGGCATACTTCCTTCCCCTTCCCAATGCAACAAGGGGAAATGGAAAATAGATAAAATATTCTAAGTTTAGAAATCTGTTATTTGTTGCGAGTTTTTCTGTAAAACCTGTGTCCTGAGAAAAATGAAATCTATTTCCTAAGAATTTTCAATGGAATTTATTTCTAATTTAGCTTTAAATGTTAAAAGATCCAACTAGAATTTTAAAATCTGTTTGAACTCTCTAAAGTTGTCCCCTTGTTTTAGGCAAAAGCTTCCTGCCCCTACGAAAGCTTCCATGGGTCATATTAATTCCTACAAATCCACTATTTTTCATTTTAACAACTATTTCTAAGGGAACCATTGAAACCCATTTCCCGCTGAGTTCTGGCTTCGGATTGTGCTGATGAGTGTTATTCTTTATAAAGCGAAAGTTCTCAAAAGATTGGGTACTGAGGATGAACGGTGAAGGGCAGAAGGGCTGTCAGATACAAATCCGCCAGCGCCGGGGTCAGGCTGCCAGTGGCTGCGGTTTCTCGTCTGTGTCCATCACGGGCCGGCGTGGGGACGAGGGAGGGGGAAGAGGAAAGATGCACTCATCCTCGGGTACAAGACCCCGGCTTTCTCCTGGCATGAACGAGCCTCTGCAGAAGCTGGTGCATTTCCCGCGCAGCCTGCAGCTCCTTCAGCCGGTGGAAAACGGGCCGGAGTCGTTCCCTGGCTGCTCCTCGGTGGCTGCAGCTGCATCCCCGGGCAGAGCAGCATCCCCTGCCTGCCGGGACGGGAAAAGGGCCTCTCCCCAGCCCGCTGCCTGTTTCAGCTTTTAAACAGGTCGGGTTGTAGCTGTGATGGTCTAAAGACATAAACAAGCCAGGGCTGGTGAGTGAAGGAAAGAGCTTTTATTAGACAACCGCTCTGTCTGGAAGGAACAGCCGGGCGTGCAGGCACAGCAGCTCCTGCTCGGGATTCCTGTTGGCATTTCAGCCAGCCACGGTGGGGAAAAAACCCTCATTTCGATCATCTGCCTTGCTCTGGGGGTACATTGGTGGGTATTCCGGCAGTCACCCAAACTAGTGACTTATCTTCCTGTAGTGTAAGAGTCTTTCCAAAGTCAAATGAACTTTTTCCATTTTGAAATCTGCCTTTTCAATTCAAAAAACTATTTCAAAACAAAATCAGCAAATGTTGTCTTTTTCCCTATTTTTTCTTTTTTTTTTTCTTCTTTTTCTTAACTTTTATAGTCTTGCTGAAGCCATGGTTCAGATCCAGTCTTGAGGAAGCCAGCAGGACTTTACCAGGTTTCTCACACGTACAGACCGTGGCCTGACCTTGCTGCTGCGGACAGACCCTTGATGCCCACCAGATAGCAGAGTATCAGCATCTCTTCCACTACAGCTTTGCACAAAGTGATAAGGAATATGTGCTTCTCCACTAGCACAGGTCCCAGGAGCTGAGAGCTCCGTTGGCTGATGCACATTTTGAAGGGAGACGCAGGAACCCCAGGCTCTGTGCTGCTGGGGACCTGCAAGCCAAACGTTCACAGTGTAACCCCAGAGCTGGCTTATCTGTTGAAAACCATCTTGGTTGGAGATTTGTGCCATTCGTCGCTTTATGTAGCTGCTTTCTCTAGAGGAAAAAAAAAAAAAGGATGTTCCTTGGAGAGGACAAGGCAGACACTCGTGTTTATTTGTAAAGCACACATTTCTGTATTGCCCTGATATCAGCTGCTGGTTGTGCCTCTGCCTGGGAAGCGCTAAAGAAACAGTGTTTATCATAGAAAGGTCAGTACCGCAAACAGGCAACTTGCACTTCGCTTTGCTACTATAGCACAGACAGCTGATAGTGGCATAATAAACTAACTTTTACCCTTTAATGTTGTCGTGGTTTAACCCGGCAGGCAGCTAAACACCACACAGCTGTTCGCTCACTCCCCTGCAGTGGGACTGGGGAGAGAATCGGAAAAAAGGTAAAACTCTTGGGTTGAGATAAAGACAATTTAATAGGACAGAAAAGGAAGGGAAAATAATAATAATAAAAGAATATACAAAACAAGTGATGCACAATGCAATTGTTCACCACCTGCTGACCAATGCCCAGCCAGTCCCCGAGCAGCGACCATGCCGCCCCGGCCACCTCCCCCCAGTTTCCATACTGAGCATGACTCCATATGGTATGGAATAGCCCTTTGGCCAGTTTGGGTCAGTTATCCTGGCTGTGCCCCCTCCCAGCTTCTTCTGCACCCCCAGCCTCCTCGCTGGCAGGGCAGGGTGAGAAGCTGAAAAGTCCTTGGCTTAGTGTAAGCACTGCTCAGCAACAACTACAACATCAGTGTGTTATCAGCATTATTCTCATGCTAAATCCAAAACACAGCACTATACCAGCTACTAGGAAGAAAATTAACTCTATCCCAGCCAAACCCAGGACAAATGTTTACAAACATAAGTTAAATTTGTCTAGTGTTTGTCATAAACAGCAGACTTTGTAAGCCTCTGTACAACCCACTCCTGAGGAAACAATGACCATTTGATGCAGCTTTTTTTTTTTTTTTTGTAATACAAAGAATAAGATTGTGAGGAAATAATATTTTCATGATAAGCAATGTGATGTAATAAGCACAAAGACTGCAGGCTTTGCACTCTGACTTGTTTATCTTGTAAGATAATGTTATGCCAAAGTCTTCCCCAGATAGATGCTATGCCAAATGTAAAAGAAAAACATAGATCTTCTCCTTATTCATTCTAAAAATTGGAAAATTGGAAGTACATTGGAAAAGCAGAGACATAGAACTGCCCTTGCTTGCCACTATTAATGCAGCACCTTCAGCAACTCGGCTCCTGAAGGTTGCTGGGAACAAAAAAGAAAAGAAAATAAGAATTAAATTTAAACTCACATTAGCTCTTCTCATTAATTCAAATATATTTCTGTGGTTTGAATGACAAGCAGGGTCAATGCTGCATTCTTGTCAGAGGGCTGCCACGGTGCAGGCTGTGGTTCCAGCTTTCCTCCTCAGCTGTGGCTCAGTTTCCAGAGTCAGGACCCAAGAAGGCAGCTGTTACCCTGGCTGCTGTGGGGTTCCCCGTGGCCCTGGCCACCCCTCGCCACAGTCCCGGAGCTGTGGGAGCTCAGGGAGGCTGTACAGGGAGGGGACTGCTGTCCCTGCCTGCCCCTGCCTGCCCCTGCCTGCCCCTGCCTGCCCCTGCAGCTCGCTTCTGGGAGCTGGAGGATCTGGGGCTATATTGAATTTGGCTTGCTTGATATTTGCAAAGAAAGACAGGATTGTGCTCAAAGGACCTCAATGCCATCTCCTCCTCCCACCCTTCTCTTCCAGCAGCTCCTTGCATCTGTCAGCATAAGCTCACTCATTCCTAAATCAATTTCAGATTTTGTATTAATTTTTTAATCATCTGGATATGAATGATTAATAAATGTTTAACAGCTCATAAAATATGTATCATGTTTCCCTATGGTAGGTGCTCCATCTTCACTTGTTATCACTCGTGGGTATGAAAAATGTCTACAAAGCTGCAGAGTGAAGAAGCAGCCTTGTATCTGCCTCCCCAAATACAGCTCTTGCTTCTTTCTAGAACATGCAGTCTTTAATGGAAAAACAGGTGAGGAATCTTGATTAACTCTGCAAACACTGAGGCGCAAAAGTATCTGCACTGGAATAACTCAGCTGCCCTAAAAATCACTCTGGCCAGGCATTCAGAAGTGATCCATTCCAGACGGTGAGAATAAAGAGAGCAGGATGTGCGGGAGCCATATGTACCTGCTCCATGTGAATAACCCTCTTCTGACATGGTGATTCTTTTTATGATTTTCAGTGATTATTTTTGCATTGAATTATCTTAGGAAGTAGCAGCTTTCAGATAGGTAAGTCATCGTCATCAAATTATGAGGAGAATTCCTCCCTGTATTTCTTTTCTTATTAGGGGTTCAGAGGCACTGCAGCAGTTTCTGCCTTTGGTTGCTCACTGCGCAATCAACCCCGTCCCGCCAACGCTTCAGAAGTGTCCCCCATGGCATCGGCAGCATTGCCCCGGACCCGCTCTGAACCAGGGGAGTTTCTCCTTACCTGGCAGCCTGGGCACTGGATACCGGTGCCATCAACCATCTGGCTGCTTCAAACACGACCAATCTGTCCAAGAGTCCGAACTCCTACAGGAAGCAGCAAATCTTGGCCATCAGGTCTACTTCTGAGTGCCCCAGACCTGCCCCTGTGCTCTGGGCAGCTGAGCAAAGAACAGCAAGCATGGTTTATCTCCAAAGCTCTCAACTGATGGAGTGAGCCTGTTATAACTAAAGAAGAACTAATGAATAAATGAATAAATAAATAAATACATAGGTAAAGGGTTTTGGTGTGATAACTATTCTTAAAATACCATCACATGTTCCTCCTTTAAGATAAGCAGATCCATACCAGAGACAGGACCAAGTAGAATAAACACATTCAGCAAGCGGGGACTAGTTTGTGTTCCCAGCATGGTCTCTTTGCCCGTGGATAGGATTAACAGCCTTCACAGTCATCTTCTAAAAACAGGATAAAGCCTATTTAAAAGAACTGTAAGTGTAAAACAAAACGTTTTACTGTCAAAATGGTTCTGCTAGGGAGAGGCAAAAGGGATAAACCCTTATAATATAGTGTAGTATATATTATATAGTATAGTATATATTAATATTATAGTATATTATTAGTATAATATAATAGTGTGCTCAATACTTTGAACGAACTACTGGAAGATGCTCAGATGCCTGCTGGGAGAAAAAAACCAGCACCTTGTGAACCCCTTTGCTAGACCCGTCAGCCTGGTACCTCTTTCATGCTTGGGATATTCCACGCGTAAGCTTCCTAAAGTGACCTGTGCCTGTCTGTGGCTTTGTGCACATGGGTGTGTGTTTAGTTTGCATGATACTAAACTGTGATAAGTGGGAATTTTGCATGCCCACTGGCATTCAGTGCAGTAGTAGCACTGGCAAACTGGTCTAAAATTGCATTTGCATTTGAGCATGGAGGCTTTTCCTAACTACCATCTTTGGATTTTGCTTGATTAAATAACGTAACTGTCACCTGTAGTAAGGCTGACTGCAAACACTACGCAGGCGTGGTAGTTACTGAGATGGCCCACTTCATCTTTTCAATACAGAGGCTGGACTTCAACCTAGGACGAACCATTTTAAAAGCGTATTAGTTTACTTCAGTAGACCCAGTCTAAGCAATTATGGCCTTTACTTTAATCATTACAGAGTACAGCCCAAATACAATCCAAACAAGATTACCAGGAGTGACTTTTCTTCTAAAAGTTCCTTTTTCAAGGTTATTCTTTAGTATGAAAAAATCTTATTGCAGAACCACTCAAAATTAAAAATCTAAAAGTAGCTACTTCTACCTGGGTGAACAGCAGTTTTTAAAAATTTTCTGGTATTTAAAGTATTTTAAATATTTTAAAAATTTTCTGGTATTTTAAAGTAATTAAAAAATAACAAAAAAAATATAAAAGTAAAACTTTTTCCTATACACCAGTTTAGTCCCGTATGACACGTGCAGTCAATGGAGGTGGGACTTCTCCCCTCCCGAACGTAAAAATCAACCCAAAATCATTTGATGCAGAATTGGTTGTGACTGGTCCGTCAGTGGGATGGCTGCGGCAGCCTTGGGGGCTCCAGATTTGGCCCTCCCAGGAGAAATGCTCCCGCGCCCCTGGGCAGCCCCCAGCCCTTGCCGCCACGCAGCCTCGGGGAGCCCTCAGGCATCCCCCTGCTTGCACAGCCCCCCGAGTTGTGGTCTGTTGGATGGGACGTTATCTGAAAGGTGAGATTTTATGCTCTTCTGACCAGAGAACAAAACTCTACCACATTCACCAAGTACTAATAACTATTCTAGTTAGATCTGCAAAAAATAATTGGAAAACATGTTTTCCAAGTCAAACACAACTGTATCTTTCTTCCTATTTTTACCAAAAGACTGGTGTTTTTTCACTTTTATTTTTTTTAATTGTAATGATTTTTTCTTTCAAGATTAAGGAGGTTGTCTATGAAGGATAAGAAGCAATGATATATATTTATAAATAAATATAAAACATTATAGGACAAAACTCTGAAGAAACTGTCATCTGACATCATTGGCTGTTTGAGTAAAAGCAAATACTCTTCAGAGGAAAAAAATTAGAAATAGGTGGTGTATTTATTTATAGATAAATGACATTCCTTCCACAACAGTGCTTCTTTTTTGATTTTTAACAGTTCCCTCAAATCAGACATGTCTTTCTGTTTGTCAATACAGTCAGCCAATTCAATTAATATTTATCAAGACTACATGGATGACAAATGGCTCTGCTTACTGCGGGGATTTAGTTATCTTTGGCAACTCGGAGTAACAATTACTACTATTAAAAAGAAATAATTGCCCTAAATGACAATTCAGCACACAATCAAACTGTACATAATTGCATCTAGTACATTGTATTATGTCACATTATGTCAAAAAAGAAATCTGAATCACAAACTGAAAGGCAAAATCACTTCTGTGCTTCTGACACAGGAATAAAGCGTGCTTGCTAAATCCAGCAGATTGAAAATAATTGGGTACAGGAAAGAAAGAATTCAATTCCAGTGCCACCAGCAGTGCGCCAGCCACACCAGCGTCCTCGGGAGCACTGCATGGTCCATGGTGTGGGGTCCACCCTGCACCAGCCCCAGCTTTTGATCTGATTTTAGCGAATGATCCCTCCGGGCAGGGCTGCATGCTGGAGGTTGGTCCTGCCGTGCCCTGAGTGTGCGGCCGCTGCCCGCTTCGTGCACCCTCCATGCGCCGGTGCGCCCGGCTCTGCGCCCGGGGGGGCCACCGACACCCCAGGACAAAACCCAGAGCCCCACCTTTGGGGAGGTAAGAAGTGTTAATTCACCGGGCAGTTTTTAAAGATGTATTCTAAAATGAGCAAAAGGTGGATATTTCCCCTTCTCTGGGAGGCTCTTTGTACGCTACAACCTTACGGAAACTTGTTTCTAGCAGCCAGAGCCATTTTTCAGCTAATGAGGGACAAGTCCTCAGACCACCTGCAGAAGGTGGCAGCCTGCTGTGATCTGTGTAAGGACTTTTTTAAGAAAATACCAAGAGTTCATGTCTTTAAAGATGTTTCTACAAATTGTAAAAGATTAAAACTAAAATCAGTAAAGTGGGGAAAAAAATACCTCTGGCTAAATCTTTGGAAGCATATACTGGAGCGAAGGTCCCTCTGGCCTCGCAGCGCTGAGTGGCCAGAAGGATTTTTTTTTGAAAGAAAATGTAGGAATGGAACAAATGCAAAGAAGCGTCACCAGGAAATGCGCTTCCCGGTGCGGCACCTTCCAGCTCCATGCTGGGGCACCACCTTGCCTCCAGAGCTGCCCCCCATTGCCCTCCTCTCCCCTGGGCTCCTACAGTTGGTTCTTTGAACCCTTACAGCCGTTCAGCACCCGCATGTGCACGAAGAAACCCCCCTGTTGGTTTTTAACCTCCACATTTCCATTTCCAGACCTGACATGATGCATTTCTGAGGTTGCTGCTGAGCCCTCATCCGCCTTTTTCATAGATCACCCAAGTGTGACTCAAAGATCCTTTTCCAGTGAGGTATTAAATGGCTTGGTGGCCTTCATCCCACTTTTGTAACGAGGGCTTCCTCCCCTGCACCGTTGCACATCAGTTAATTTTCACCTGTTTGAATTTTGCTTTGTTTTTTGTTGCCCATCCCTCGGTGCCCTGCGGCTCCTGTGGCTCTGAGAGCTCGATGCTGCTCCTGCTGCCACCCCGAGGAACCCGTTTTTGCCAGCAGACCGTGCCAGCTCGCCGTACACTGCCTCGTCCTTACCACTCATGAATACATCCACCAGTGCAGGGCCCGGCTCTGATTCAAGTGGGGGCTCCGCAGAGAAACACGACCATTACCCTCCGCCTCTGTTTGCTGCCTCCTCGCAACACGTTTCTCTCTGTGAGCATTTTTAACTCCCATTCCATGTCAGTTCCTGAAATAGGGGAAAAAAGGTACCACTGTTACCCCAATTACATCTCTTCACTTGCTCAGGAATTTCTTATTGCCTGCGTCCATTATACTAAAAATAACTATGACGAGCTCATTTAATTTTAGCCTATGAGTGTCTGTATGAATATTTATAATACTCCACATTATAAATGCTGAAAAGTTCCAGACTCTCAAAACATGACGGCAGAACCCAGGGGAATAGAATGGCTTTCTTTTTTTTTTTTTTTGTCGTATTTCAAGACAGTTTCACACATCTTGCATTCCCAATGTGAAGTCTAGCACTGAATGTTTAAACCGCTTAAAAGACTTTATGATGTTTTGTGCTTGATGAACACAGACTGTGTTCCCATGCAAGAAAAAGGGAATGTTTCCAAAGGAATTCCCTATGAATTTATGCAAGGAGAAGACACTTATTAAAGTACTTTTCTCTTCACATCTGGCTTTCACGTCCTTTTAATTTCCAAATACATGAGAAAATATGTATTATCAGCTCTCACCTGCCAAAACCCAGAGCTTCATGCCCTGCTTCACACAAGCAAACTCTTTTCACCTCCCCTAAAACCCTCACTGCACCCCGGGACTGCTGGTGCCAAGAGGGAGCTCTCCCCACGAGCTCTGCTCCGAGGAAGGGGTCTCACCAAGGTGTGGGAAGCGCTGGACGAGCGCAGACCGGCCGTGCCGCCTCCACGCAGGCAGCCCAGCACGGCGCAACGGGCTCCCATCACACAGTTCCCTTCTTTAATGAACCGGAGCTATGTTTTGAGGGATTGCCCTCACAAGTCATTAAGTATGGGATAATGGTGGGCAGCTACACAATGTGTTTCTAACTGGAAGAGAGGTTTAATTGCAGCCAAAATGCTTGTGTAAAGGCTGTTTAAGACATAGGAATAACCGGATGGGTTTGTACAGGCAGATGTCTTGTTCCATATCTTTTCTGTACCCGTGGACTGGGCATACACAGCAGAGGAAGATACCTGAAATGCTTAGGACTCAAATGTGGAAAATCTTACCTTGGGAAATTTCTCCTAATGCTTTCTAGTGAAAGGGTATTTTAAGCCCTGAAGCATGAAGAAATACCCAAAGAGCCAGTTCAGGACTTTCTCAGAGATTGCTGTCTTACCAGGACATGCCTGGCTTCCCCGGATAACAGCATCTCAGCCCAGCTCCATGCTTCGTGGATCCTTTGTTTTCCTCTTGAAAACGATCTCAGCAGAGAGAAGAGATGTGTAACTCTTCTCTATTACTCAATCTTTTTTATTCCGTCTACTGCAGGGCACACTTACATCAGATCACCCTACTGGAGTGAGGTTTTTAAGCACTTGAGCATAAGAGGCAGGATATGAAAAACTCTTGAATTAAAGCCTTTTCCTTTATAGGTCACTTGGAAGAAATAAGTTATTAAAAGAAAGAAAGGAAGCAAGGGACTGCCGGGCTCTGTGATTCTGGTATCAGAAATAGAAAGACGGGACAGCAGGAGGAGGTCCTGGGCAGGGTCCTGGTGTCACATTCCACCTACCCAGCCGAGGATGCGAGGAGAACACTGGGGGAGAGATGCAGAGAACTGATGCGACTCTTCCCTGTCTCCTCTCTCCTCCCCCAGCTCTGAAGCTGTACCAAGAACAGCTGCAAAATAGAGCTAAAATAGATCTGAAATGAGTCAATCTCAGATGCCAGCAGGAAGGCAGAGAAAAAGACAACCCTGAACGACCCACTGGCTGCTCTCCTTCATCCCTCCCTCAGCAGAGTGGACCCGGAAAGGGTGGCATCCCTCCTCCTCCCGTGTCCCCCTTCTTCACCGCTTCTGCCTGCTCATCCTTTCTTCTCTTTCACAACCGAGCTGGCCCTGCACAAACTTTTTCATGTAGTGCTACCAAAGCCTTGGAGCACTTGAAGTGCCATTATTGTTGCTCTTAAGAATTCAAGGTTTCTGTACAATCAATATAAGCATTGCAATAGATGACGACCTCTCTCTTGCTTTAGAAATTTTACATCCTTCACTCTTCTCTGCTTTTCATTATGTCTAATTACCTGATCTATAGTCCCAAACAGGAATCAATGGGGCTGCATTACAACAAATTATTGTTAATTCTCTTTTTAAAAAAGGATCAGAAAATGCTATTGAATATGACACTTCAAATTATGTAAAGCAAACTAGCTTTCTGTTGGAGCTTGAGAGTGGGTAACCAATCCATTACCAATGTCTCAGGTTCATATTCCACTAAGGATATAATCTTTTAATTTTCCAAATACTGTAGGATTTTTTCCCCCACCTTCACAGTGAGGCTCTGTATCCTTAGCACAGTACCATGGCGCTGCTTTTTGTAAGATTGCAGCCTGGTTGCAGAGTGTGTTGGGTACAGAGGGAGATGTGCTCTACGGGAGCCTCTCTACACGGTGTGTGATTGCTCCCATCTGATTGCTCCCATCTGATGGGATTGCTCCCATCAGATTAGCTGTATGTTAGTGTATTAAATGCTCTTTTCCAGTAGCACCTACGATTTTTTCTAATTTAATAAAGGGGTTTGTGTTTCCCTGAGGTACACAGGGAGAAATCTAGGAGCTGTAGCACATTGCTCTGCCTGGAGAAGTGGGGTCATTAGTGGTTTTCTGGTTATGAGTCAATGCCTGCTGAACATCAACCTTCCCCCCTCAAAAAAATCCCCTGTTTCTCCAGCACTTCTCCCCTCACTCTCATTGCTCCACACTGTATCCTCCCTGGAGCTTCAGTTCAGTTGCCTAAAATTAGGTGCCAGTCTAACCTGGCTGAAAAAGTAAGGCTATGAGAAAGTAAAATTAAATTATGGATTATGAAACATCAAAAATAAGCTAGTTTTTTATATTCCCAACTGTGGTCATCTTGTGTACAATGCAACATAAACTAAAATGAACGACATAAAATATGTCTTAAGGTCAAGCAGTCACCATCCACCGAGTCCAGAACTGGGTCCACCACATGCAAATCATTCAGGTGTACTGGAGTCGTCCCCTCCGATAATGCCCCCCCATACACACACACAGACAGTCTCTAGTAACAGGGCAAAACCTAACTTTGTACAGTTATTAAGGCAAACTTGGAGCTAAACCAAAACAACCTGTGGATGACAAAACTCAAGCTTCCTGCTGAAGGATACTCAACACCAGGAGGCAACTTTTGGCAGAAGTGAGTCAGGACCAAAAGTTAGTTCTGGACCAAAACAGACCTATGGACTTCGGGCACCTCAGGCAGCAGAAAGAGGTTCATGACCCTGACCCCGGGCCATTCCACATGGTTTCACCCACCTAAAGCCGCTTCTGCTTCCAAATTGCTGTTCACATACCTGTCCCCTCCTTCATGCCAACAAGGGCGTGCCTCAGCCAATGGAGTGGAGGGATGGAGGCCTCTGTACCTGAAGTCTCCCCATATCTCCTCCTCCAAGCATACAAGAAAGAAGACCCTAAACAAGTGATGATGAAGATATCAATGACAAAGTAACAGCTTGTCTTAGGCAAGAGGCAAAAGACAAATACTGACATGGTCTGTACTCTGTTATCTAGACAGGTGACCTAGGTACATTAGATCATGTCTTTTCCAGTCCAGCCTACAAATGGGGAAATCTTTCCTGCCATTGGAAAAAGCAGGTGTGGATGCAAAGCAGTGCACAGGGCTGTAATCCTGCAAACCCCTCAGTCTGAGCACAGGAAAAAACAGACCAATGAGCGATATGCGTGAGTATTTGTGGTATTGAGACTAGAAGCATAACGGGTCTTCAACAGTATGCAAGTGCCTAAAGAAGTGGGGATACTTCTTAGACTTTCAGGCTTTAAAGAGCCGGCGAAGTGGTCGACTCCACTTCCCTCTACCTGAGCTGGGCTCACCTCGCACAAGGATGCACTTTTGGAAACGCTGCTAGTCAGTCCCTGAGCCCTTGCACAGCTCCGAAGTCTTGAAAACCTGGCCTGAATATTTAATTACTGTGGTGGCTCTGGACTTCATCTCAAGGGTATTGTTTTAATTAAGAAAATGCCATGATTTTGGGTTTTTTTCTATTGGACTCTCTGTCACCTTCCGTGATCTCTCCATTTGTCAGTTGTGCTTGAAGATCTGACACCACTGGAACTCTGCTGAAGGGAAAAAGTGAGTATATGAGCATCCTTTAATCACCCGGCAACTGAAGCAAGAGGGGACAGACAATAGTAGAGAAAAGCAATCTCAAAAATAACTGCTTTTAATGTTTCTATGGAAAGGAAGTGTGTTACACAGACATACTGCTTCATTTACTATGCACAAGATACATCATGCTGAGCTGCTAATGAGATAGCAATTTGGAGGTTTAGGAAGTACTGGCTATGCTTCATGCCTGCAAGAATCAGTGAGAACTGATGAGTGAAGTTTTACAAAATTTCAGTGTAAGAATTATAGAAACTGTTGTGCCCTATGAAAGAGTCAGATCTGGTAGCAGAGGCTCAATTCCTCATGTAGCTCACAACAGTGAAATGCATGTACAATGTCTATGCAAGACTGAAAAATTAGTGATTTACAATGGCCATTTGGGGCAAACCATGCATTTTATATTTACTTGACTTGATGTGTGCAGTACTAGGAAAGAGTGACAAATTGTGATTGATGGGAAAAAAGTAGAAACAGAAAATTATGTGAGGATAGAAGCAGAAAATATTGTACACAATCCTTGTGTAACTTGCCCATGGAAGGAAAGAGTGAGTGTGCTTTGAGTACAAAGGCAATGAGAAACAGCTTCTCTCACTTTCTGGATCGGCTTTTTTTTCCTAAAGGTACAGCAAAAAGGCATACCTGTTTTCCATTTCAGAGTTGGAACTTCATAAATATTTTAATTTGCCAAGTGCTTACTGTTTAATGTTTGCATACAAGAAAATTTGAGTGAACGTTGCCTTGCATGAAATGCTCTGAAAACAAATTTTGGCATCTTTGATTGCTTGCCCCACTATAGAATAAGGTTACTGTTATCTGACTTGTCCTGTCCATTGCGAGCAAGCAACGCTTCTGGATTATTTGTGTTTGAATAGAGTACCTCTGAAGACTGAAAGTTTTGCTTTTGGCTATTAAAGAACCAGAATAAAATAAATCACTTATGCTGAATAAATCATTGGTTATGAGTTACACGAGTGCTCCTCAGTGTTGGCTCCCAGGTGAGACGAGTGGGACATGTTTATGTGACTTGACTGTTTAACCTGCAGTCTGAGTCTGTCCCAAGGGCTTCCCAAAAATGACTGTTACTGGGCTGAAAAACGAAGACGGGCAGGGATCAAGTCCACAGCATACAGCACTACAACCTCTGCCACTTACCTCTTTGTCACAAAGTGAAGGTGGAAGTGCCAGCAATGCCGTGAGGGCAGCGGCAAAATGTGGGTCAACCTTTTCCCACCTGAGCCCCTGTGGGCTGAGCCTCCTCCGCCCCATGCCCCCCACGCAGGAGGGGCGTCCATCACCCCAGCACCTCCGCCTTCCAGCAGCAAATCATTCTGTTTTGTGGCAAACGCAAAGCCAGATGAGCAGGTCAGTGTGGTTTGAAGTGACCTTTGCACCCTTGTCGGGCTGGTATTAGCCAACTCCTGCTGCAAGACAGCCCAGTGCATGAGACAGATAATATGCATTTATTTCAGCCTTGGATCAAGTAAGCACATACATAAAAACTTAGGTCCTTATGGTTTCTGGATTGATGGTGCAGTCTCGAAAATGGAGGCTGTCTCTGGCAAGAGAGAGAAAAAGCTGCTGGCAAAAAGGTATTAACTTCACTATGCTGCATTTTATGAGGTAACAAAGAGTGTCTTGGTTCTGTGCCTTGAAAGTAAATAGAACAATATTTCAGTCCTCCTTATTCAGTTGTCCAAATGCACATAACCGATTTTTGCAGATAGGGATTTATGTGCGCTTGTCAGCATCTAATAAAGTAGAGCAATTGAGTCTGCCATTTATTTCAGTGCTGTTGCCTTTATTTCAGTATCCTTGTGTACACTGCATGGTGCCTGCCTTCAGGTTTTACTAAGCAATATGCTCCCTTCGGCGGGTCTGTGAGCACGCAGGGTTGCTCTGGACTGCACGTGTCCAAGCTGCCAGATTTTAGAGGTGTTTGGAGAGTGTGCCCAGCTGCCAGTGATTCCTCCTGGGCATCCCCCATGCCAGACTTGGTCTCGAAGGGCACCAACCCTCAGCCATCCTTCAGAACCGAGGACGCAGGAGAAAAAAACGCACTTCCACCTTCCTGACCTGGTCCACACTGATCTGTGAGAGCACACGTGGAAAGGTTGTGTCCTACCTGACTGTCCTACTCCGCCAGCATCCGTTGCTGATAGTCATTATGGGCTACACAGAATCCTGGGCTGAAACAAGCTTAAATTCATTCCTGTGAGTCTTTCTGCTTCTTTTTCAGTCTAAGAGTTTGTTCTGCTTGGGGCATTTCCTATATTGCTCAGCAGCAGGGTGTCAATTTAATAACCTCCGAGACAGGGAGGCCTCTCTCTGAAAGGGTCCTAAATTATCACAGCCTGCACCAGAATCCCACAGCATTTCCATTCTTCTTTTTTTTGGTTTGCTTTCCATCTGGATTTTTGTTTTTAATTGATGCACACTCCAGCAATTGCTCACCGAGACACCTCTTCTCGCTTTAGGGTTCACGCATTCACAGCCTTGTTGCGTACTCCATGCAGCACACGCCAGGGTCCGTACATCAGCGGATGAGAAAAACTGAATGTGCAGTGCTCTTGCCACTGTGAATCCATACCATTTTCCTCTTGTGAACCCTGTATGAAGATGAAACGTGATTATCAAATTGCAGATAGGATAGTCACAGGGGTGTTTGCAGGGCTGTTGGGTGACCTTTCAGAGTCCTGCCGCTGCTGTGAATCAGGAGCAGTGGTTAGTTGTGTGTGAAAGGAGTTTAGTAAATAGATCCAAGCAGTCAGAAAGCTGCTGACCCATGTCCCCTCCTGCCCTGCTCTACACATTGGCAAGTGATGGGGATGCTGGCCGGGGGCCGTGCATACCTCCATGCTGGGCACGCAGGGTTTGCCCACATGATCACAGAATCACAGAATTGTATAGGTTGGAAAAGACCTTTAAGGTCATCGAGTCCAACCGTAAACCTAACACTGCCAAGCCCACCACTACACCATGTCCCTAAGCACCTCATCCAAACGGCTTTTAAATCCCTCCAGGGATGGTGACTCCACCACTTCCCTGGGCAGCCTCTCCCAATGCTGGACAACCCTTTCAGTGAAGTGATGAGACTCTGCATGGGCAAACTGGGAGCCAGCACATAGTTCTCATTACTTTGCCACAATAATTCAGAAAGAAAAGAGGTTTCTATGCTTCAGTGGCAGTTTTTAAAGATTTTTATTTTCATGTTTTATTCAGCTAAAATTTGTATTTCAGCTACTAGTTCCTTGAGAGGAAATATAAATCGATCCAGACTAACACTGGCCGGTTCATCCTCAGAACTGTCTTTATAAAGAATTGCTCTGCAGAGACAGAGCACAGCAATGTTAGCAGAAGAGCTGCTGAAAAAACCCAGGGGTCTTTGCAGTCAGAGTATGGTTTACGGCTGCTTTGCTCTCATCTAATGTTAATGGCACTGCACTAATTTCTGAAGATCCACACCAAAGAGCA
Organism: Ciconia boyciana; assembly: GCF_034638445.1. Lineage (NCBI taxonomy): Eukaryota > Metazoa > Chordata > Aves > Ciconiiformes > Ciconiidae > Ciconia > Ciconia boyciana. The sequence continues at coordinate 71,835,700 of NC_132939.1, read as the reverse complement.
AGCAAGAGCAATGCCACTGGGATCCTGATCTTTTGCCACTGTTCATAAAACATGAGCTGGTGGGGAAAGGGCTGTCATGTCCAGTCAGTTTTGGGAAGCACGATTTTAAGAATGATTTTATTCTGGATGAAAAGTTTCCAACGAAATGAAGAGTGTTAGTTCATATGATGGTTTTATTGAAATAATGCAATTTTATCTATGATGCATTTTTTAGAATATGCACATTTTTCATACTTCCAATATCCTCTCATCCAAATTTCCTGATGGAAATGTTTTGGACTTGCATTTTTTAAATTGCAAAAAAGAAACCAGTGTTGAAATATTGCAACCCTTCTCTATGCACATGTTTATTTATGTTCTTGACATAAGGTATCTTGACAAAAAATGTGTAGCTAGTTCCCATTGAAATGTACATCCCAAGTGTTTCAGCTTTACATTAACACCTAGGAGAGGAGAAGGATAAAACATTGACTTTTTTGTGGTTTATTTCATAAAGGATGTGTCTGAAAGACAAATAAAGAAAAAAATGAACAAAAGACTGCTTTTGAATACCAGGTGCTAAAAAAGTCTATGGTTAAAATATCTTCATGACCCCTCTGCTTGTCCATCATTATTCACAAAGGAAGAGAAAAGAATGACAGGGGTCAGCATCTGTGTCTGCAAATTCAAGTCTGTAAATGAACTAAATATTTCCTACATTTTAGCTGTTCCAGTAAAATGAAATCCTGAACTCTATTTTATTGACTTTTTTTTGCATGTGCTATAAATAAAATTGCACACTGGAGGAGAACCCGGGGGTTTGGTGTTTATACAAACACAGGGAGATTCTCCTGTGTGTAAAATCGACTGAATTTAAACGAACTGCTGAAGGTCTGTATCCTTCACAGCAGAAGGATTACCAGCGATGCTGGCAGCCTGCTGCAGCAAGGGCTGTGCAGAGCAGAGCCTCATCTCACTGTCAGCACAGGGCCACAGTCACTGAACCTCCTCTTGCCATTTTCAGAATGGTGCAGGGAAACACAGGGCTCCAAAAAAGCCAATAAAAGCAATAAGGGATGTTTACTGTGATAACCTGGTGCTATTGAATATACAATTTTATTTTCTGTTTTAAAAATTGGTTTATTTTTTACAATGATAACATGCACGATTATAAATGTTACATTGGTATTTATGAATCTAAACATCAAAGGGAACATTGCATTGAAAAGAAATGTGGCAAGGTTAGGATATTTCCATGGAAGGTCATAAACAGCTTGCAAAATCTACCGATTTTAGCTTAGATTCCCCCTAAATGAAACGCTGCGGGCAGAGGACCACAAGCACATCCTTACGTCAAGCAGAAGTGTCCGTCAGCATGGTGTGGGGCACCTCTGGGCTGCAGCTGCTGGTGCTCAGCCCTGGGCTTCCACAGGGAAGGGACACCCCTTGGGGCTGGGTCTAGCCTGGCGCCATGATCTGAACACTCATTAGCAGACGGAGCTCATTACTTTGCTTACGCCATGCGCATTTTCTTTGCTTTTTCTTCCAAGAGGAGTCTAGTCTAGACAAGGATGTGAACCAAGCCTTGTAAGAGAAACCACCGTGAGACCCAGTCCTGGTACTAACTGCAGAACATGACACTGTGATGGTTAAAAAAAATCCAGTTTCTAGGGAATTACGGTATTAACCTTTGCCTATATCTCTTTGGGTATTTTCCTCCTAATTGCCCTTTTTGCTTCAATACTTTTGTCCTTCTTCTCTTCATGATTATTCCCAATGTGTTCACAGATGTCAATCCTATCCTTAGTTCAACCATTTTTTGCTGTGCTAAACAAGTCAAAAACTTTTTGTTGCCCCTTTTATAATATACTGTCCATCCTCCTTGCCAGCTTGTACCTGGTTGACATCAGTTGCCATCTGATTTTTTCCCCTGCTCAGGTTCATACGTTATTCCGTGTGAAGTTTCTCCAGTGATTTGTGCAGCAGAATTACAGGGGAATATGCCCTGGTTGCCAGTTACCACCTTTCCAGAAAACGCTTTTTCTATTTACAGAAGACCTCTGTTAACATGAGTCTTCTCTCAAGCTACTTAGGAACCCGACAGGGCTACCTGGTGAGTAGTAGTTGATACAAATATATTTGAAATCAACAGACTTTGACATACTGGCAGTGTAAGCTCAGCATTTCTGCAGAAGCAGCCCTCCATGAAATGTATGTTGCAGCTCAGTGTTCTTCCATCCCGTCCCCAGTTTTATGATGTTCTGTTGCACATTTGCTGCGCTGAGTAACAGCAGCTCCAGGCAGTTTCCACGTGCAGCCATGCAACAGCTCCTCAGGATCTTCTTTCATCTATTGCCCATGTTTGGTACCTCTCATGCCAGACAGCCGTGATGTGTTTAACAATGCCAAAAGATAGGCTTGGGGCTCAGGGGATGGGACAGTGCTGCAGGCGTCCTACTTAATTAATTTTTACAGAGGTCCACTGAGTATCTGCAGCCAGGTCTTCCAGTTCCTCCGAAGGCTAGCTCAGCGGGATGCTGCGGGAGGTCCAGGAGGAGCTGGGACGGTGCACAACAGCCGATTCCTTCAGGAGAGATGTGGGAGATGCCCTGGGCAGGACTCTTACCATCTACCTTTAGACATTATGAGGTTAGTTGTCTAAGCCTGGACTGCCCATCTGGGCTTCATCTCTAGTCACCAAGAGAGATTCATCCCAGTTGTCTTCAACACTTGTTTTCCACTGTGATAACACCCTCAGGGAACGCCTGCTCTCTCCACTGAGCACAGCATGAGTCCAGGTGAGCAATTTGGAATTGGACAACTAACTTTCAAATGTCTACAATGATTAATTTTCCCTCCTCTCTCCACCCCCCAAAAAATTCCTGGGAATTCTGCAAAGTGGCAGTACTGACCGGCGGCTGGCAGGGTCCCCCCACACGCTGCCTGACGCAGCCCCCAGGCTGGTGCCGTCTGTGCTGCGAGGCACTTTGCCAGCTCGTGGGCAGCTTGTGCCTGTTACTTGCTGCAAAGTTGGAGTTTTTCTTGGAAAGTGTCTCCTATTGCCAAATAAATGAAGATTTCTTTGGGATGCACACCAGTCTTGTTTTCAGTCAAAATTTCTTTACAATACTGGTTGTGTCTTGAAAATAATCAATTTGTCAGGAAGTTAAAAAGAGAATAAAATTGAGAGGCTTGAAGGCTGGTTTCCAGTTCTCATTCCTCTGTCTTTATCTCACAAGGAAAGACTGCACACAGGTGTCAAATGAGAAGGCTGCTCATAATTACACTCCTTAAACACTTAATAACATTTTCTTAAATTAATATATTCCCCATCTGTGTAGCATTTAAGACATTCAGCTCATAATATTGCCTAGTTTATCAGTGTCAAATGACACATACTCAATCCATTGGAGAATATTATCAACAGATAGAGGCTTAAAGTGCATTATTGCTCATTCAGCTAATGAGTGTGACTCGAGCTAGTACTTATAATTAATAACAGAACTAAAATACCAGTTATAGTGGGCATGTTAACTTAGCTTGGTGCTGAAAAGCTGTGCAGATGTAAAAGAAACCAAACCCCACCAAAACCAAACCAGACGAGGTTCCCTGTAGCCGGGGCGGAGGGCTGCGCACTGCTGGATGGCCCTGCAAGCAGGCATGCCGCGGGCATGGACCTTGCTCCGGCTAAAGGCCAGGAGAGGCCAGGGGGCTCGAGTGGGGGAGGAGAAGACCGAAGGGTTCAGCAGTTGAAGACTTTTCATTACCATTGCTGAAGGAACGTGGGGAAAGGGATTCAGCAGTGCTGGGATGCTGAGGCGGAGCAGTGGGCTCCACATCTGGATGATCTGGTGGATGCACCTGCAGCTCCTTCCCAGGTGTAAAGGCTTTGAGGTGCAAGGGACGTGTGGGACCAGCTGCTCCAGCCTCCTCTGCCGTGAGTGGCGGCACTATGCCGAGGTCTACCAACACAGCCCAGTGCTGTGATGGACCCATGGGGGGCATGGAGAGCCCTGGGGCAGGTGATGGAGAGTGGGGCTGCCAGGCAGGACCTGGCCGCACAGCCCCATCGGCACTGCGGCAGTGTCCAGACACCCGAGGCTGGAGGACTCAGTGTGAGAGGACTCGGAGGAGAGGGCCGACCAGTGCTCCTGATAAATACCTGGTTGTGCTGCTGCTGCTAGCCTTCTGACCTCAAGCAGTGCCAAGGACGCAGCCAGCGCAGGAGACAGGGCTGTGCTGTCTCTGTGCATGGCAGAACCCAACGTGCTTTCGGGTTTTTGGTTCTGTCTGGTTGTGTTGTGATCACTGAGCAGAGCTGGGTATGGAATAATCAGAGTTTGTTTTACCATCTCTCCTGCTGCTGGTTTGCTTTGGATCCTCAGTGTAATGGTACCTAAAAGCATTTGTGTCTTAATTATTTATATCATTTTTTGTAATTAAAATACATGTTCATTCTGTTGCAGAATTTCTACTCTAACTAGTGCAGTGCCTTGCTAAATAAAAGCACATCATTAAAATGCTTTTCTTTCTCTTCTGCACACTCTGGCCTCATGGTCATTGACTCAGTTTTACAGGAGGTAAAAATGTCAGGAGTTCATCTGGCCATGACCTTCTGCTAGGATACTGGATCAGGCTTCAAGTCTCCAGTCCTTCAGCTAGGCTTAATATGTTTCTGATGAGCTGCTGTGCTTGCATGTTGCTTGCTCCCATGCAAGCCAGCTGGGAATCAACTTACTTGATTTGGTTTAGTTTCCCCTTTCATTTTTTTTTTTAAATCAGCCTTGAAGGTTTTGCAGCTAAAACAGATCAAGTGAAGTGCTCTGCAGAGCCTGGCCCCATGCTCCCCTCCAAAGGGAAGGTGCACAGCTCCCTGCATCCTAGCTTCCTTTTTATTAAACAGCCTTTCCTTCTTCTCACAAATGTTAACATTTCATGGGATCTATAGATCAGTTTACGAAACATAAATAATCGATTCAACCAGATTTTAAAAGAGAAGAGACAGAGACTAAAAACCTGTGCAGCATTGACCAGACAGTTTCATGACTCTGTGTAAGGATTTGGTCTAAAAAACCAGAAAGAGAGAGGTGGATGAGAAATTCCAAATGGAAGGAAAAATCAGGGTATTGTGAGCTTAAAAAAGACCTATAGTCACTGTTGAGTCAGAAGGGTCAGCTGGTGTCTGCAACAGAGAAATTAGTTAGGTCCTGCTTTCCCGAATGACTGTGTACCCCAGTCCCCCAGGCCAGAAAATGGGCTTGCTTTTCCTATGAAAACCTGGAGAAAGGGAACTTGGTGCTGATGGGTAGGGGTGCAGGGATGGCTGGCGCAGGTGCATATGTGAGCCAGGCTGTCAAGGAGGACCTGCAGTGTGGACCCCTGGGCTGTGGGGCTGGGGTCAGTCCCGGCCGTGTCTCTGCCTGGAATGCTCATGGAGTCCCACCGGATCAGCCTCTGGTGGCAGGGTCTGGCAGGAGGGTTCTGGAAACCTCTCAGGAAACTGGTGGAAGAAGAGGGATTTCGTGAGGGACACTCTGGCATGGCGTGCTGCTGGATGGGTGCGAAAGGGATGATGCTCAGGACATGGCAGCTCTCATTCTTCAAGGATTAACCATCTGCCCCGGAGTATTGCAGAATTTGTGCCTAAACATATGACTTTCTTTCGAGATGTCTAGTGGAAGCAGAAGCAAATTCACAGGAATACTTTAGGTACAGCTGATTGTGCCCTGGAATCAGGACATAGATGAGTTTATATGCAAGGTCCCTCCTACATGGTTCCCTGCGATTCTATAAGCATACTGCTATCGCCCTGAGTCACGCGAAAATTGTGGCCTGTTTTCTACTTAAGCATTTATATCTGATGAAAACACATTTCCTGCAGTTCCCCTGGCTGCAATATTAGCCCACGGCTTGTCTAGTGAGAGTGATTATTTCTCAGCGGCAATAACAAAAGGAGAATGCAGCACGCTGGCTGTCCCAAAATGACTGGCAATGTCTACCCCAAAATCCTAGAGAAGTAGATAAGACAGACCAAAAGTGGGAGAAGTGAAATACGTACTCCAGCGCACCAGCGTGCTGCCCGCGCTGAGGGTTCAGCAGCCAGCACCGCGCTGGGCTGGAGTTCCTCCTGCTTCCCCCAGCAGCCGTATCCTCTGCTCGATGATCCTCGGGTTAATGGTCCGTGCAGACAGGGCGGGAGTTATCCCAGGCAGGGCTGCAGGTGCGATGCCGCCGGGGGGGCTGGTACAGGAACGGTGCTTCCCAGGCAGCCCCGAGCCCGCCTCGGGGAGCTGGTGGGGAGCCCGGAGCCTGCCCGGCACGGGACAGCAGTAACATCCAGCTTGCTCCCACTGCCGGGGAAAGCCCGGGGCGCATTGCTCGGGGTGTCGCACGCAGCCAGCCTGGCAGGCGGGAGCGGGAGAGTGACAGGCAATTTTAAGACCCAACTCCAAATGAGAGTCAGTCTCCTTCAAAGCACTTTTCTGCACCGTGGGCACTGCTGCCTCTCTGCAATCATGTTGTAACAGTAGATATTCTGGCAGGCAAAATAGACTTCAGGATTTTTATTTTATTTATTTTATTTTTTATTGCTCTCTATTCTGAGGTCTCTTTCCCTGTTATATTGCTTATCCTTGTGAGAAAAATAACTGCTAGGAAGAATCTCAGAGAAATTGGAACAAGATTCTTGTTTTGTTTTTGTTCCTGGTGTTTTGGGGTGCTTTTTTTGTTTGTTTCCTACTGTAATTGCAGACTCTTCACTGCTGAGCACAGGCTCTGAGCCAGGCATTGTTCCTTTTTTCCAGCTGACAGAAATTTTTTGTAACAACATTTTAGTCCAAGGGGAAAAGTTAAATATAGGCAGGATCAGGAAAATTACCAGGCAGCATGGTGGAGAAAGTGCTGACTTGGGTCTGTTCCTGAGCAAAGGCAGCAGTGATTGCACGGGGCACACGGACTGACTGCCTGGGGATGGACTCTTCCCAGACGCAGGCTTGCTGCGGAGGCTTCCTGCGCATCCGCAGGGACAGCGTTAGTGGGGTCCCTCCGCTCCACCCGCAGGCGCCTGGGGCTGTTGGCAATCACCAGGTCTGCAGGTCAATGCCGCTGCTTGTGAAACAACTGCAAGTGCAAGGACTTCTCTCTTGGAGCCTGTGGAAGCCGATGCATGCTTCCTTCAACAACCAAAATGTTGCCCTGGGCAGGCTGCGCATGCCTCCATTGCTCAGTGATCTTTCTGCTTTCCTGGTGACTTTGGGAAATAACCCCCAATCTGTAACGTGTGGTTCAGAGCATGACACCGTGGTGCTGACCTTGATGAGGCGAGCGGAGCCCGAGTGTGCCTTTGGCCCCCTGTCCCTGCCCCCATCTCCCGCAGGCAGCCGACCTGGCACACAGCGTGTCCCGGCAAACCCTGCCTGGTAAAGGTGTCCTCTTCATAGCTTCCTTTTTAATTCAGAAAACCAAATGAACTGTGAAAGCTCCTAAAATAGGAAAAATAATATAATATAGGAATATATAAAATAACAGGAAATATAATCTCGTGTTTTTCCACTTGGCAGCATCTTTTGTTCTCCTTTCCCGTTGAGATCTTGCGCGTGGTTGCTGAGAAGGGCAGGGATGGGGTGAAGAGGGCTGGTGGGGTAAAGCACAAGGGTTAGTTTGGAGCAGAGGCCAGCGCAAGCACAGCCAGGCCGGGAGCGATATTCCTCCAGACCCACCCCTGCGCTGGCCCTGGTTTGGTCCAGAGGCTGGGTTGGAGTTCTCTGGAGGTCTCTTCCCACACACGTTTCTCTGTGGCTCGATGACTTCCTCCCACTTCAAGAAAACAAGTACCCTGAAGCAACCGAATACAGCAATTTTCCACCAAGGACAGCTTCAGTAGAGTGCTTGGACATTCCCAGCTCCTTGACATGTCTGTCTGAACTGCCCTGAGAGTCATGAATCCTGCAGACGTGGCTGTGGGAAAAAAAACAAAGGAAAACGGAAAGTGCAGCAAAGACAAGATGAAAAAGACAGGCAGCCTGAGTCCACTGGTGTCCATCAGGAGTCACTTAAGTCATGAGGCAAACTACACGGGATAAAAGAGGCACCATAGGAAGCAGGGATCTTCTGGGATCGGGGTTTTGGCCTTTACCCCCCCGATTGTGTGTAACCTGAGGCAGCTTCCCCACTTTGTGGCAAGTTTCTTAGGTTTGGTCTAGAATCAACTGAGATTATGCAATTACAAAACTCTTGTGCTGCCTTTAGAAAAAAGTATACAACGGTCAATTTGTTAATCTGTTTTCAATAGTCTGCAAGCCAATAGAATATTATTGAAGGAAGAATTAAAAAAAAACGGTGGCTGGAAGAAAATACAGCAAAATTCTAGAAAAGATAGATCCTGCACCTGACAGATTTCTTTGACAGAACAACTAATTTTCTAAGCAAAAGTCCATAGACTTCAGGAAAGCATATTACTAGTTATGCTGGAGGGAACTGAACCTGGGTGAATCTGGAACAAGATAAGGAGGAGTGTTGCGTTAAGAGCTACTGTCACATAGGAGTCTGAGGAGTGGCGGGGGGAACCCTCTCGCTGAGTCACGAGGTTCAGACAGGACCCCCTTGCTTTCTAAACTCCTTCTCAGAGAGGAGTCTAGGTGCGGCTAGGTCCAGTCTTAGTCTCAGACTTGGTCCACGGTTTATTTTCTAAGGTCGGTATATGTAGCCACCCATCAGAGTCAACGTTTGCCTGTCAGAGCCCTCTCAGGGCTTTCACTGAAACAGCTTCGCAAAATTGATTAAGGCGACAACATTAAAGTGATTTGACAGCGTTATAAGTCCAGTCGCATTTAGTGTACTGAACTATCATGATTACGGAGCCACAAATAACGCAATACACCTCCAGTCCATCGTGTTGCATGAACTACCATGGCCACGCTTAAAGAGTCTGGTCGCATTCAATGAGAACTACCACGGCTAGATTAATGAAGAGTGCAGTTTATTAGAGCAACAGACAAACAGATTCTTTGGATTACCAGTGATAAATGCACTGTCTGCAAAGCACATGCAAATACCAAGAATATGAGTGACACTGCCGGCTACAAACGCGTTAAAAGATAATAAAGCAACTCTATAGAGATTTCTAAGTTTCCCGGGGAGGCCCTTGGTATAACCAAGCGTTCGAATCTTACCCAAAGGCGTCCCGATGCGGGGGAAGAGAGTCTCAGCCCATTGACTGATCCCAGAGGTCAGAGTGGTACACCATGGTGTCTTCCCTAACATTCTCTCTCTCTTAAGTTATTTTATACTATTTTTTTACCTTTCAGGTGGAGCTTGAGTGACTCTAGTCATACATACCTATGTTAGGATTGGTGTAAAGTTTTCTCACTTTGCTTTTAAAGGTACAAACTAGGAAAATTCAAAGCTCAGTGAGGGGTGGTCGCACCTTGGAGGCGGGTAGCTTTTGGGATGGAGGTGTGTTTTGGTATTATAATGATGTTATGATGAGCAAAGTTCACCAAAAGGACAGCATTTTGTCAAAACCATGACAGACTGTTGGCCCAGGGTAGCAAATATGCAGCTTATCGGTTCCGTGGTACCTTCAAGTTCCCATATAGTCGCAGAGCCTGGCCGCGGCATCTCCACACCGCTCCACCCTCCGGGCAGCGCCTCTTCGAGCCAACACACCAAGTTCCCCTGGCGTTACCGACATCTCAGGTTGCAGGCCTAGGGAACTTCCGTGGAATGGATTCCTTGCATGTCAGCCGCACTCCACCTGGGGAGCTTCTTCAATGCTGTGCCTTACCTAAAGGTGTGAATGTAAGTTTAATTTCTAAGTCACCTCCAGCAATTATTCCACAGAGGAGGTAACAGCAGGTTGCATTACGTGTAAAATCATGGGCATAAGGAGTGGACTTTCTCCTTAGGGAAAATCACTTTCCCATGCCTCCCTGGGAAACTTAGAAATCTCTATAGAGTCGCTTTATATCTTTTAACGTGTTTGTAGCCGGCGGTGTTACTCATACTCTTGGTATTTGCATGTGCTTTGCAGACAGTGAATTTATCACTGGTAATCCAAAGAACCTGTGATTTTCCATGATTTCCATTACGTGGAAAATCATGGGCATAAGGAGTGGACTTTCTCCATAGCAGGTCTTTGAAAACATTATAGTATTTTCATGAGCAATTCTGACACTAAAAGACAGTCATTAAGTTAAACTTGCTGATGATGTAAGGGTATGATGCTATTGCCAATAAAACTTAGAATATATTAGAAAATTATTGAGGCATAATAGTGGCTTGAGAACAGCAATAACAGATGCAGGGTGACATCCACCTGTACAGAATAAAGGCACTTACGATCAATAGCTGTAACATCTGCCATAACCTGGAGGTCCTCAGGAAGGACAGAGATGTGGGGATCATCAGTCCCCAGAGGAGGACATAAGGCAGCTGTCAGATGCAGCCATGAAAAAGCCACTGAATCAAAGTATTCCCCGAAAAGCCGTTCACCTGTGAGCTGCGGTGTCAGTGCGACTGCTGGTGCTGGTACCAGTGTTTCACGAGGGCTGCGTGGGAACCGTGCATGCAGCACCAGGCACCCCTCCCTGCGAATGGCTGACCAACGGGAGCGTAGGAAGGATGGGGAAGGACAACCTGCACCAGCACGGCCACACTGCTTGGCTTGCTTTGCCTGGAGGGATGAAGTCTGCAAGGGTGTTTGCTTGTATAAGCATTTCAGGATATGGGTGGGGAGGAAAGGAGCCATTCAAAAGACAAAATGTCCAAAGAGCGAATGGTGAAAAACAAACAAACAAACAAACAAAAAACCCAACCCTGGAGTCAGTTTAGACTGGAAATGAGGAAGGAAAAGTCAGTTATGTCAGTGATGAGGTTCTGAAACTGTTTTCTAGTACAAACAATGGGAACAGAGACTGAACCTGCTATTTTTTAAGACAGAATTTTAAGCATTTATAAATGTGGCTAGGGAGGTTACAAACTGAGTGACAATGCCGGTCTCCAGTCCTGCTCCATTCTGGTGTGTGTGTTCGTGTAAATCTATTGCAGAGTGTCTCTACCAGCTGCTTCTCTTTATTTGAAATGCAAAGAGTACTTGCAACACCTTTCCTTCCTGGTACAGCCTTTACTGCATAATAAATAGCATAGTCAGTGATTATCGTTTGAACCCAGTGACTACCAGTTTAACATGGCTTACAAATTTAATTAAAATGGAGGCTTCATGTGGGAATTAATAGAGACTTGTCAGGAATACGCATAATGTCAGTTACTTTAAGGTAATGCTTTGCATGCGAGATGGGGTAGATGGTTTTCTGCGCTGTTTACTGACAGCGCAAGGTAGTCAGAGTGCTTCTGTTTTATGCATTAACAGAACTAAGAAAGTAAATCCCCAGAGTGGCAGTGATATAGCTGTGGGATTCCCACTTACCGAGACTGATTGTACTATCTTCTCTTCCCATGTTTTGAAAGCACACACACAGAGTACCTTCTGTGCTAATCAAGTAGGTCAAATAGCCTTATTTGCTTCTTTCCTCAAAATCTCATTCCTCTACCAGGATATTCTTGACAACATGCCGATGCCTCCTCCAGACTGATGACTGGTCTTTCTCACCCCAACAAATCATTCAGCCCTTGTCCTTGCATGCAAACTTGCCTTCCATCTTACCTTCAGCTAAATGTAAATGCAAGCCCTGTGTGCTGCTCATGGCTGCTTCTGCATTTCATGTCTGCAGGTCTTGAAGGACACAGGAGAACTTGGCAGAACCTGAAGACGGCTCATGACAATAAGGTAGATCCCCAAAAACAACAGCAAAAATGAAAACAAGAAGCAACAATAAAACATTAGTTATGAGCAAAGACTGAGAAGCCATGTGGTTTTTAAAAGGGGGGACAAGGAGAAGGGGAATATGATAGAAACGATTAAAACACATAGGGCTTGAAGAGATGTGTCAGAGGCCAAAAGACAATCCATGAAATTCAAATTACATTTTGCACAGTCTGCAGTTTGCTGGGGGAACTGGCTGCTATATGAAATTGTTCAGGCCAAGAAACCAGTATGATTTTAGGGCAAACCAGAGTTTCTGTAGTTACTGATAAAGATTTCTGGAGAACAACCGTCTCATGTATCAGGAATTAAGACAGCCACTAGCAAAAAGCATCTTGAGTGAAAACAAAAGTGTGGTGAAAAGACCACAGCTGACCTTACTTATGAGTAAATTGCACTTTTCTCTGAAGCAGCTCTTCTTTGCTTTTTTTTTCTGCCTTGTTTCACCTCCAAGCACACACATTCCCTCCTCTCTGTCTGTAACCTCTTCTCAGGACAGTTTCCCTGTCTGCAGAGTAGGCAGTGGAGCCTGTGGGGGAAAAAAGTTGTAAAAGGAGGGGGAAAGGGTGAGATAAGTATATCTCTTTTATCTCACTTCTGTTGCTCTGCGCATGTGATGAAGCTTTGGGTAACTTGATTTATCTGCTTGTTCTTGATGTCAGTGGAGATCAGCAAGAAGCAGGCCACTCTGCAGGCTGCAATGACTCTGGTGGACAGGACATTTGCAGCACTTGATTCTCATCAACAGCAAGGGGCACATAAATCAATGGCATGGATATAGTATGGATATGGCATGGATATGGCACGGATGTGGCAATGTCTGGCTATGGCTGCACAGTGCATGAGGCAGAGATAAAAGGTGTGTCAGTTCACCAGCAAGGAGACTTCAGAGGGAACCATCACGGCGATGAGAGCACCCAAGAGGGACAAGAGACATCTCCTCGCACCTCCAAGAGGAGCAGTTACAGCCCAGCGAGTGGTGATGGTGCATGGGGATGGAGGACCTGGCATGGACTTCAGGCAAAGCTGCGACTGACATGGGTCAGACTCTCCCTGTTGTCCACGTTCCTATGGTGAAGTCAGGATCCAGAGAGGGCTTGGACTGGGCCTCCTCTCAGAAGTGTGAAGGACCATTGTGGTGGTCAGGACTCAGAACTGGTGGGGAAGGCTGGTGTCCAGGAAGGCTGGTGTCCAGGAGAGTAGTGATGCCTTGCTACCTCCAAAGTCGGTGAACCTGCAGTATGCTAGCTGGCCATGTGATGCTCTCTGGGTTAAATACTCCTGCAGCTACACCAGGAGTCAGTGAAAGTTTACATCTAGCTATGCAAATATGTGATTCTAACATAGTTTTAACTTATATGCAAGGGTTCTCTAATCAAGATGTTTATGGATAGATATACCTGCTTTTAACTGTCTCTGGGTAAATTTGAACTTCATACTCACACACATCACATATATATGCTTTACATCATATTGTATTGTATTTTGGGTAAATATTGTATTTAATATTTTTGTATAATAAATGCCCCTACAAATGCCAATTTCCTCTGGCTCATCTCCCTCCAAATTCCTAAATGAGCCAAAGGACAAATTAAAAATTAGGTCAATGAATCACTCATACATCTTTGCAGCAAGAGTGAAAAGCTTTTTCAAATCTGGGGGAGTCCTGGAGACTTGTAAGCCTAGTAATGCATGTGCCCCTTTATTATTTTCTTTTTCTACTTTTACTTGAGAAAAATAATCATGTGCAGGGGACAGCTCAGTTGTTTAACACTATACAAAGGTTTTCTTCCATTAGTATTTAAAGGACTTTAAAACACTTGACACGTTGAGGACGAATAGTCTAGGGACTTCCATTAATTCATTTGACGAGAACTTATTTGATGAATGTTGCAGTTGTACTTCTACACTGTGTTGTTTTAAGGAGATATGTAAGAAAAAAAATCAATGGATTTCCCCATTTTTCTGTTCTGTGCAACAAACTGCCTCTGCTGCGAGAGATGCTGGAGGAGCCTCTGGAAGCACACTGACGCCACCCCATCTGTCACTTTTCTGTCCAGCCCTCTGCAGCCTCCGTATGTATAGAGCCTGACAGCTGATATTTCAGCCCAGCATTGATTTTTGTCTTCAGACTTGAATAACTGTGACCAAACACACAGCGTACTTTGTTTTAGCTGATCCTACCTCATTAGCTGTTGCTAACACACACCTATGGCACAGGGTTTGCTTGGGCCAAAGCTCTCTGTTTACTCAGGCAGAATAGTGCTTAAGGACTTAAATTGCTCTCGAAGGAGTCCACCCAGCACCTGATGGGGTAGAGTATCTCAGAATGAGCAGAACTGTCAGTGTCACTTAACATAATCATAACTCAAAGTCTTCTACTAGAAGATGCCCAGTGCTGACATCAGAGCAACCCTGGCTATTTTTATTTGATGGAACTCTTGAATTTGCAGCTTTCACTGCAAACAGCCAGGTCTGTAGACAGCTTGCATCATGGAGTTGTCTTCTAGATCTAGCCTGGACCTCACCAGGCTCTGTGCTTGAGTCCTCAGGGGAACCTGGTTCTCTTCAGCTTTCCTCAGTTGAATCCACACACAGACTCTGTATTTAAGTTTCAAAGCCAGCCCTCCAGTGCCCCTTCTCTTTCCCAGAGGTTGGAGGACTCACAGTCTTGCCCAGTGCCCCATCCAAGCTCAGAGTTGCAGAGGCAAGATGTTCTCATTTGCACTCGACATCTTTGGCAGTAGGGGCTGGCAGAAGCTGATAGATATGTCACTGATTCTGAAATTATTATTCTTGACCTGAGATTGCCCAGGTAAAAATGCACAGCTTGATAAGGTCAGTAAAGAAGCCTGTTTGTTATTTCATGCCTCAATTTCCTGTTCAACAGCAAAACTGCTCTTGAGTTTTCTTTAGAATTGGGTCCCAGTTGTGTCCATGAGGATCCCCCATCTTGCATGTTTTCTTTTTTCTTAAAATCTCATATTTTCTGTTTTTCTCTGATGTTTTAAATTACTGTTCCCTAAAATAATCAGGAAGAGAGTTTGGCGGATCTTTCAGGCCCCTTTGTCAGGCAAGCCCTCATACAACCCATAAGTAAACGACTGCAGCGTTTTGTCATCAACTCTTCGACATTTCAACTAAGGTGAAGGTAAAATGCCAGCTGGAAAGGCTGACAACCCAAGAAATCTCATAAAGGTATTCAGAGCTCAGTACAGAGAACAGGCAGTATAAAAACAGAGTACAGTGTATGTAGTTCCATTTCTTTGCTATTTAAAGCCTAGAAAAGCCCATCTCCATGAACACATTGGGTGTTGGGCTTGGTAATGGTGTGTATACATCATCATTGTTTAAAAGAGTTGTACAAGGTCCCACAAGGAGTTTGCTGAGGCCGCAGAGCAATCTCCCTCTCCGGGTTGTTCAATGCTGAGGGATTTTTTTCAGCCTCTCTCTCTCCTGAGTTCAATATGCTAGCAAAGGACACCTATGGGAATGTTCACCAGGTGGTTAGCAGTATTTAATTTCATACACCATCTACAATGTACTGAAGTCAGCAGGCTAAGTAAAGCTGATGAGACAGAAGGCTGTGTGGGTAAGTACAGAGAGGGGTGCACAGTCAGCCACACCAGCGCGGTGAGCATTTTTTGGTTTGGTACAGCAGGCACTGCCATCAGTCTCCTTCTGGATGCATCAAATGGCTGTCAGTCATTTCACACAAAGAAAGAAGGAAAAAAAAAGATATGCAAAAATATGTGTGGTCTGAGCATTGGTACTTCTTAAGGCTCTCCCTGTTTACATTATTCTGACATCAGGCTTCTTATTTTGCCTCAAATTAGTAAGTGAAAAAGACAAATAATACAGTTCTGCAGTATTACTTCCCTGAACTTGCTGCATGCTTCTCTCCCATCCTAAAGAACAGAAAATGGGACATTTGCAGACATAATAAAGGTTTAAATTTTGGAGTGCATGGTTGTCTTTGACCAGATAGAAAGAGAAATGACACCCTTATCGCACCAGTCCCACTGCTGCAGAGCTGTTATACATTCATCTGTGGTTTGTGGCCAAAAAAACCAAAGATGGATGTGTGGAAAAAAAAGTAAGACTACATTTTTTTTTCGCTGTCAGTGTACCAAGCCAGGTGTCTGAGTAGGAAGCAAGACTGGAAACTTCTGTTGAAGAAACAACAAAGAAGAACCAATTTGAAAACTGTCTTTACTAAAACCTTGAGGTATGAGATGAGATGGAATATAAAGTCCTCTAGTTATGAATTATGTGGAAAGGGATTGAAGAGGATATCATGTACAGAAGAGAGGAGGAGTGGATGGTACTATATATTAAAGACACCTTCACTATTTTCAGTAGAATTGCTAATTATGAGACCCAAGAGATAAAGTCAGTGGCTATCATCTAGGTCTTACATGAGAGACCCTACCTCGTAGATCCTGTTGTGACAGATAAAGATTCATTGCTCATCAGAAATTTGTGGTTGCTTTAAAATCACTTATAACCTGATGATGGGTTATTTTATTGGATGCAGGATAGGGCAATATATTCTTATTATAGGGCATATTCTCACCTTGTTTCTTTCTAATACAGCCACGCAGAAACTCATAGACTCAGGGATCAGGAATGCAAACAGTGGGTGCAGAATGGAGGTTTGGGTCCTGAACACAGCGAGGGTGAAGCTGGGAAACTCAGACACAAAAAGGGCGATGCTATCATTGCGTGTATAGAGAGGGGATCAGTGAGGAGCAGCAATGTTGTGTCTGTCTGCTTTTGAAGGCTGATGAAAATGTAATGAGAGGATAAAAAATACAGAAAAAATCCTGTCTGGTTGATGAACTGCCCTACAGTGAGAGATTTAAATAGTTCCTTCTGTTTTTTGGTTTGTTTGTTTTTGTTTTTTTTCAAACACAGAAATGACAACAATAATAAGTCATCACTTTCATTACTAAAAATATCCAGTACTAAGAAGGTTTGAGATCGACAGGAAAAGACACTATAAGAACTAGTGGCAGGGCATCAATATTCACCAAATACAGACAACTTGTGTTTGGGAACGATTGACCACAAGAACTGTTTATCTGGGGAGAAGATGTGAAGATAAATATGGAGGAAATGCAGGCTTATCCCAAAGCATATGGAAAGTCTTTCGTCAGTCTCAGCTCTGTCTGTTTTCTTCCATTTAATTACACCTGCAGTATTATGGTCATGGCAATGGAAATCAGTCATGAGCTCAGGCTCACAGAACTCACACGTGCTGTGCAAGCTTCTCTCACTTGTAGGAATAGGTGAAACCCTGTTACTTGACAATTTTCACTTTATGTATTTATATCTTTAACTCATTAAAATGTAATTGTATTTCAAAAATGCTTTCTCATTGTGAAATCAAATGAGCATGATTGTAATGTGTTGGTTTTTTTTTCATTTGGAATATACACAGCAGCTATTAGCCTGCTAATGGGATCTTTGGGTTCAGAATCAGTGCCACATTAAGTTACACTCTGTGAACACCTACAAATGCATTTTTAATTTCTCAGAGGCAGCCCAGATCCTGCTCGGCACTGGCCATAGCTGTTGCGGTGCCGGCAGCTGGCCATGGAGCCAAGTAGGCGGGCGGCTGCGAGCCTCTCCGTCCTGCAGAGCTGCGGCCAGAGGCATCTCGCGGTGCACAAGCCTATCTGCAGCACCAGCCCTTCCACTGCTAATTGATAACTGGCATTAAATAAATGCCCCTCCTCGCTGTATTATTTTAGCATAATTACGCAATGTAAGCTGTTGCTTTCTCAAAACATATATGTGCATAGCAACAGCCAAAAAAGGTTATATTTTCTTCCTCACAAGAAAATAACTCATTAATGCAAATTTGTTTGGCATCTGTGGTTTAGCTTGCCATAGGCAAAAGAAAGGAGTCAGGTTCAATCCAAGTTTAATTGCTAGAAATGCTGTTCTGGGACCTCATGAAAACAAGGTGATTCATACATGCTATTAAGCTTTCCAAGTGATTGCAAGCCTAAATATGTGAAGTAGATACAAAAAGGATAAACAGAAAGTTTAAAAACAAATACAGCCTTAGTTATAAGAGAATAACCCCAAAGCCATTCTGTTGATTTTGTAAGGTAAATGAGGTCAGGTTTTAGCCCCACGTTATTTACAGCAGACACTCCCACCATCTCCCAAATCCAGCCACACTGCCCAGCTCACCGCAGCACCTGCACCGGGACCAGGGTCCTGATGGGCTGGTGCATGGTGGGGCGGGAGCGGAGGGCACTGGTCGATGTGGACAGGAATGGGTTTGCTTTGCGGGGGAAATAGTGCATCTTCACCTTTAAAAGTTGGAAGGGAGAAGGGAAGAACAGATAGGAAAATGGAAGGGAAAAAAAAAGAAAAAGGTAGAAAAAGAATGTCAGAGATGGAAATACAGAAAGACAAAGAAAGCAGGGAAGACAAAGAATACAAAACAAAACTAATAGACAAAAAAGAAAGAGCAAGTAAGAAATGCTTCCAACAACACAGTTGGAACTGGACATAAACCAGAAAGAAACAAAAGCTATATAGTGATATCAATTTTTAAGCAAAACTCACCACTGACCTCAGATAACAAGAAACAGTTCAAGCCAAATAATGGAAAATCAATGGGGGTAAAAGAAGAACCCAGGAGAGAGTCTGCAGAAAGTGTTCCGTGAAATAAAAGAAGCAATAAAGAGCTGAAGTCACCTTTGCTTAGAAATGGGTGTGAAAAATTGAAAGAAATGATAGACACTGCTTCTTGGCATGTATTGTGCAAAAAGGGAGGGTTTTTTTCCCCTGTATCAGTAGAAAGAGAGAAGTTTTTCCCTTCTTGGACAATGGAATTTCTAGAAAAGCTCTATGTCAACTTATTTTTGTAACATGTACGTATTGGTTCAAGCTAACAATATAAAAAAGGTTAAAACATGATAGAACAAATAAGCACAGTAAGGGATATAGCTCTAACTAGCTATAGAGGTTTGTTAGAAATACAGATACTAAAAATGAGAATTTAATACCCAAATAATCCATACATTTCAAATTTTCCTTCATTTCAACTGATAATAAAATCTGGAGAGTTAAATTGTGACAAATCGCACAAAGATGTGATTTACCATTAAAAAACAACTTCTTGCTCAAAAATATTTTGAGTTATCGTTTCTACTGCCTATTATATTCTACAATATTTTTTAATTGAACAAAAAGTAATTTGGAAACAAAAAGATTGAAATACTTCTTTCCAAAATCTTGAAAGAGGATGTTTCACCAGCATCTGAACTCTTCTTCCCATCATGCTTTTGTGTTTTGTTTTTCAGAAACCAAAATTTGGCGCAATGGACTTTATTTCGCTAAGGCTTTCTATTTCATTTTATTTACATCTTATTTTTCAAAGGTTGCATGTGGATGCTGAAGAAATGGCATAAGAGAATGGGGTTTTTTTACAACAGAAGTCTCAGAAATGCCTTTTTGTAGTCCCTACAGTAAGAAAAGTTGATTATTCTCTCCATAAACAGAACGTTTGGTCATTGGGGATTTCTTCCACAACAAAAGTTCAGCCTTGGCTTCACGTCTTGAGTACTGTATCTTAAATTGCAAGAGACAGCAAAGACAAGAACTGTCTCAGTTGCTTCCTTTTCCTGTTGTTACAGAGACTTTCTCCAAAAGCAGTGATACAACTGAAAACAGAGTCCAGGGAGGGGATGAAGAAGCGCCCCAAGGAGTTTTAGGTAAGACACCGTTCCTGGCCTCTTATACCCCATCCCAGAAGCGCGAGAAGCACCTCGCCCCCCTGCCTGTCCTTCCTTCTGCCCTGGCCAGGAGCCCCCGTGCCCACCAGCACCAGCCCTGGGGCTGCAGCTTGTCCCAGCACAGGAGATGGCGGCTCGGTGGGGCAGGAGTCTGTTCGTGCTGAAGGCAGCACGTTTCAGGGACTGCCGGCAGGTTAGGAATTTGCTCTGTGTGAAAAAGTAGTAGGAACAGCAAAAGTAGTAAAGAGATGAAAAAGGACCAGTGAATGTAAAATGTGAAATACGGTGGTTTGACAGCTGTATTTTAAGAATGTGAAGACATGCTGTGGAAAAATAGAAAACGCTTTAAAACAATTTCAGGGAGAAGGTTTTCCTGGTTGTTTCTTGGGTTTTTTTCAAAAGTCATTACATTATATGTACATTATATGTACAAAGCAAGCAAGCTTGGCAATGTTCAGGAGATAATAAAGTAAAGTACACCACAGAGTCTTCATACTGTATATGAACAGTGTAAACTAGTGTAAAGCCAGAGAAAGTGAACACATTTGCACTGGTTGAGAACTTGAACGTGTTTTGAAGTTAGAGTTCCTGTGCTGTTTTCATATTGCTTGAATTTCCCTATAGTTACAGTAGTTACTTATAAATTTGCAAAAAGAAAACTAAAGTAATATCTTTAAATTATGATCAAGGGCATATGGTATTTTTTTAAGAGTGTCATTACAGAAAAACATGGATTAGGACATAGTACTGCTCCAAGTCCACATTTTGGTCAAAGACGTGAACCAAAGCTGTAAGAAAGAGTCTGCAGAGATGAGCGGTGCATGGATTGGAAAGTGTGTCCACCAGTCGCTGCTGCTGGTACTCCGCAGATGTCTGTTGGTCGGGGGACACTACCTGGCAGAAGGCTGTGATCAGCTTTCATCACGAAAAGCGTACAAACAGCCTCACGAAGGGTCCTGACAACAGAAGCCTGGAGCCACAAACACCTGGAGCCATTCAAAGTCACAAGCTACAGAGCTGCTGTGGAGCAAGCAAGCAAGAAAAATAACATAAACCCCCTCCCACAACTGGAGTAAACAGCTTTGTTATAAAATGGGAATACAAATAAATTTGGCTTCTAAAGGAGCCCATTTGCTCAGACTGATAGGAGGGCTGATGTGAAAGCAGCTCACGGTTTCAGGAGCGGCGTTCAGGTTTCTGCAGGACTCTGCCTACACTTGCAGGCAGCACGGTGTAGCAGAGGGGCTGCCCCTTGCAAAGCACTTGGTCCGGAGGACCAGGCTTTCACCTCCGTGGGGATTTCCTTCAGACGGCCCCACGGGCTGAGGGTACGTTCATGAGTGGAGCGTGCTTCCTGGCTTGGGGTTAATTTTTATTACATTTGCTTCCAAGAAGTTAGAACTATATAAGAAAACAGTATAATTCACTTCTCCAGTTTAAAGTACTGTTTCATTGTGAAGTGTAAATCTCTTATACTACAAATTAAAACTGAGATTGACAATGTTTGAATGTTGATTAGTCATAATAAAATCTTCCGAATCCTCAGAGTTACATTTCCCTGAGATGTTAATTTTAAAAACTTCTGAAAGTATTTTAAACAGATTGAGACTGAAATCTTTTTCAGATGTCACAACTTTTTTACAGTACAGAGAAGAAAGATCCATTGAGATACCTATAATCATATCAGTGCACAGGCAATGTCTGTGGACTGCAAAGTGTGAGAGGTAAAACCATCACTATAGCTTGCTCTGATGTTGCTATTGCGATAACGCACTGACCATGCTTGCAGTCTCATGTGACAGTTGAATGTGAGTTCGGGTTGCACACATACCAACTCCACACCTTAGTGCATCCTGTTCCTTGTAGGTCACAGTGCTGCATTTGTAGTCTCTTCTTTTAAATTACAAAAAAATTTCTCCGGTCCTTTATATAGTGACCTTGAAGCTACATCAAAGTCATGTTAATCTATGTCATGGATCACTAATTTAAATCTTTGTAAATTTTCTGGAACACCATTATCAAAGAGTTAATTTACACTACGACCTGCCTTCTAGATGTTGAATCGTAGTTAACATTTTGTGCTGGTTTTGGCTGGGATAGAGTTAATTTTCTTCATAGTAGTTAGTATGGGGTTAAGTTTTGGATTTGTGCCAACAACAGTGTTGATAACCCAGGGATGTTTTCGTTCCTGCTGAGCAGTGCTTACACACAGTCAAGGCTTTTTCTGCTCCTCACCGCACCCCACCAGTGAGTGGGCTGGGGGTGCACAAGAAGCTGGGAGGGGACACGGCTGGGACAGCTGACCCCAACTGCCCAAAGGGCTATTCCAGACCATATGGCGTCATGCTCAGTATATAAAGCTGGGGGAAGAAGAAGGAAGGGGGAGGGGACATTCGGAGTGATGACGTTTGTCTTCCCAAGTCACTGTTACGTGTGATGGAGCCCTGCTGTCCTGGAGATGGCTGAACCCCTGCCTGCCCATGGGAAGGAGCGAATGAATTCCTTGCTTTGCTTTGCTTGCGTGCGTGGCTTTTACTTTACCTGTTAAACTGTCTTTATCTCAACCCACGAGTTTTCTCACTTTTACCCTTCCAATTCTCTCCCCCATCCCACTGTATGGGAGTGAGCGAGCAGCTGGGTGGGGCTTGGTTGTTGGCTGGGGTTAAACCACGACATACTTTGATAAAATGGACTTTCTCTTCACCCCACCTCCTGAAGGGATAAGGAAAATCAAACAAATCAAAAGCAAAACCCAGGTTTTGTGGGTGAAAGGGAAGGAACATCTCCTGGGTGCAGGGTGCCTTCCTGCAGGCAGAGGCAAGAGGATGGTGCTCTCCATGCTCCCAGCTTGCCAGGCACACCAGCTCCAAGCCGCCTCTGTCTTCACTCTCAGCATCTGCTCTGGGGGTCCCATCCCAGTCCCCAGCCCTCGTTACAGTTGTTTAATTTAGCTGGCACTTGGGTTCTGATGTGTGCACAGAAATGTAAAAATGACCAATTTTTGTTGTCGCAAAGCAAAATCAATTCTGAATGGTAGTCTCAACAGGTTTGGCATTCATGATTGATGCCAAGAAAGAAAGGAGAGAAGAGATCAGAGAACTGGAGCCGTGGCTCTGTAAGTCAAAAGCAGTCTAAGAAAATCTTTTGTGTGTAGCACTGCCTCCATGTATAGAGAGAAACTGCAGCACAAAGGTGTAAAACGAAGGCCTTTGACGCAATGTTTTAACAAAACTGTACAGAACATCATATTTATATCCTTAATATTACAGAATTTTATTTAAAAAGTACATAAATTTAATGCTGCAAAGAGGCATTTTTTCCATAGCAGGAAGAGTTGCAATCCCATCCTGAATGCCCTTCCTTCTCTTGGTGTCTTACAAGTCCTTCTCTCTGGACAGACATCTCCGCAGGACAACCACTGATGCATTTATTTAAGTGAGATTTTTTTTCCCTAATTTTTTTTGCCTGTCCTCATGCTCTGCTTTCTTCAGCACTATCTCTGGAGATGGCCCGCAGGGCCATACCTCCTTCTACAACTGGAACATACCCTTCACCACAATCATTTTTTTCTCCATCTGATCCAGTGGCAAGCAGCCTGTCAAGGTTGTTAGTGAACTACTCTGCTTGAGACAACTACATCAAGGTATGCAAGCCCATTTCCAAGAAAGCTTGTCTAATTTCCAAGACTATACTAGTTTCTCTAAAAGGCATTGCCTGTGCCTAGACCTCTGCAAATATCCTTAGTTCAACATGCTTACAACAAACCACCACTGTGAGGTGTGATGCTGAGATATTACTACTGAAACAGATCCAAAAGACAGTGAAATGTTGCTGATGCAAAGCCTGACCAATATGAGATATAATTTCTTACTCAACCACCTGGCAGGCAGCTATCTGCATGTAAGAAACAATGAATACATTCATAGTCATTGCCCACTATCTGCAGCATCAGTAGATAGTGCTTTTTTCAAAGAGTCTAGGTTAGTGTCAGGGCTCTTCGCTGCACAGCTATTCTGCCAGTCCAGGACTAGCTGTGACTAACTGACATTTCCACCAAGCAAGACAACTTCAATCACATCCTCTATAACCTCTGCTCTGTATTCAGCTTTTCTGAAAAAAATATCAAAAAAGAATCAATGCAACTTTGACTAATGTTGATGAAAAAAATACTTGAGAAACAATTTGCAATGAAGCCACAGTAACGACTGCTCGAACTGATCTCAAGTCCTACGCTGAGTGCGTGTGAGCAGATGCAGGTCAGTGCAAGCTTCATTGCCCGTTTTTGAGCTGCCTCCAGATGCAGCACCCCTAGTCAGAATTAGCATAAACGCACTGATGTGATTTTGTGTCTGGGATACACCGTGAAGTCCTATGACACCTACACTGTAGTAGCACATACCACCCTGGTGAAAAATGCATTGAGCCAGAAGTACCTGCAAATTCTATGTGATAAATTCCTTTTGCTCCTAGTCATTTTCCTTTAAAAAACCAAAAAGCATACAGACGGCAGATTGTGCTTCAGCCTGTACAGACTTTACACTAGCTGTCTCTTATATGGGGACTGATGCATACTGTGGCTGTCCAATAGTGTTACTCTAAAACTGGGAGTAATAAAAAATCTATTTTTCCATAGAATGAGAAAGGGGATTGATCTTCTGTTTTGAAAATACTGATTTATGTTATCCCTTTCCCAGTCTTTTGGAATGTGACCAAATTCTCGAACTGTGAGATGACTTTGTGAAGGCAGCAATGAAATCCATTCTGCTGACATTGAATAGTTCTGGAGTGATGAAGTCCAGTACTGCATCTCTTGTCAGGCATCTGTCTGTCGTTATAGCCCCTCTCTGTAGGGCCACTAGTATAACTGGTCATACTTGATATAACCACAGAGGCAGTCTGTTTCTTAATTCAAAAGATATCCTCCCAGACATGTTATATGTCAGTATCATGGAAGTGTTCCTTGTTGTCATACTTAACTGGTGGATATAATGGCAAAAGATGCCCACCTAGAACTTCATGAGGCGTTAGAAACAGGATGAGGCAGATGGTCAAAAAGGGATCATAATGACTCAATAAAATCTGAAAGGGATTGTCAAAAAAACTTTATGTCTTCCTTTTAATACAAATACTTCAAATTAAACTTATTTACAGGTCTGATGGGAAATTCTGTTTCTTATCTTATCTTTTCTTTATGTCTTGAGTCCCTAATGTAAGCATAAGATGGGTAGCAAAGACAGGAGAAAATGAATACAGAGAAAATAAAAATGTGGAAGAATACAGACATGTCTCTGAGAAAACTTTGCAGTAAATCATGCACATTATGATGTGCATATTCAGTGTTTCAATATGTCTCATCTGTAAAAAAAAGTGCAAATGGTATCTCAGCATTATGTAAAGAATGAACGTCAGAGGCAGTGATGCTGGGCACACTTGCTGAGCACTGAGGATGGAGGTAGAGCAAAGTCTGAGAGAGGTTGTCTCATCATCTGCATCGGCACGATAGGAACAGACAGCAATGTGATACTGGGAGAAGTATGATAAAAGAGTAGGTTTTAAGACATAAAATGAGCATTTTACATGTAGCAGGACAGTTACACATCAGGATGCTATATTTTTGGATTCCTGAAGAGGAGGTTAAGTTAATATTTGCAAATGAAAAGTCCTAAGTTCTTGATTAAATACACAGAAATAGTGGGTTTATTGATGCTTTGCTTTGATAGAATCTTTAATGTTAAAGGCTTTTTCTCAAGACGGAACAAAATGTAAGTCACAGCTTTTTGTTTACATTTTAGGATGCCAACCTTTGCTGATGTTCAGCACCGCTTCCCTTCCCTTCCCTTCCCTTCCCTTCCCTTCCCTTCCCTTCCCTTCCCTTCCCTTCCCTTCCCTTCCCTTCCCTTCCCTTCCCTTCCCTTCCCTTCCCTTCCCTTCCCTTCCCTTCCCTTCCCTTCCCTTCCCTTCCCTTCCCTTCCCTTCCCTTCCCTTCCCTTCCCTTCCCTTCCCTCAGACATTGCAACTACTGATTTAACTCTTTTTTTTTCCTCTTTTTTTTTTTTTTTTTTTTTGTAAAATTAGTCATGTCAGACTTTTGGGAAACTCTGTAAACAGGGGAGTTAAGAAGGAATTACCTTTTCTGTAGACATAACCTGCACACCGGGAGTGCAGGTCCGGCCCAGGGGCCCCGGGGCTGCAGGAGAAGACATTAAACTGGCTTTGGAAGATTAACCCTGCGCTTGTTGTGCTCCCTTGAAAATCAGGCTGATGGAAAGTGTCAAGGTTTAGCTCCAGAAACACAATTAGCAGTGAAAACAGGACTTTCAACAAATGGCATTATGATGGATTAAGGAGGGATTACTGCCTTGTATCTAACAGCTCTCAAGAAAATAACTTTACAAAAAATAAAAAAGCTAAGAAATTAACTTGTTTTCCACTGGAAGTAGATTTGTTTGCCTTCACTGCCATCTGCCAACTCTTGCCTATTTTATAAACAAGAATACTAAAACAATAACACAAATCACTAAGGAAAAACTTGACTGTGAAACTCATTACTCAGGCCTGGTCATGAAATGGGCTGATGGTCAAAGAGCTGCCAGCGTCTATTACTTTTCATTGGGCTTGATAAGCCTCCACTTTGCAATTTGATTCAGCTCTCTCCTCGGCTCTCCGCAGGGCAGAGCGGTGACCACAGGGTCACTGATGTGAGTATCGAACCAGAAGGCATCCCGGGCCGTCGGAGCTGGACACCGCAGCTATGGTCAGTGCAAAGCAGCCCCCCTGCTCCCCACCGGCTTGCGTTGCCCGCTTGCCCAGCTCTGCAGAAGAGCAGCTCCTCCTGCTGATGTCTGCTCTGTGCTCGGGCCATCCCACCCCATCAAAAGCCGAGGCTGGGGAAAGGGAGTTGTGCACTGGATGACTCTGGCTGGGTCTACTCTCTTCCCACCAGCCCTGCCTCTGTCCTTCGGCCCCTTCAAAATTATTTGAAATCATTGTCTCGGTGATCCTGGGGAATGCGCCTCGCTCTATGCATTATGTATCAGCTGATCCTGTAGGCTGTGGGAGAAGGCTGGCTGGTAGCGCCGTGGGCTGAGACAGCAGCCTCTGCTCGTGCTCTGGCCCCGTGCCCCTCCTTCTCACCATCCGAAAGCCTTTACAAACATCTTCCATATTTGCTTTGCAGTAACTTGTGATGTGGACTATGTGTGCATATGGCTTGAATACAGCTGTAGAAAGACAATGCAGTGAGTTTCAGTTTTTCCCATCTCTCTCTCTCTTCTCCTTTTCTGGTGACTGTTATTCAATCAAAGTAATCCTAAAACTTTCCGCTCAAGTGCACTATGTGCTCTAGCATCCCAGGGAGGAAGCACCGCATAAGTAAAATCATATTTAGGATTCAGGACCCCTCTTCAAAAGAATCTGTAAAGTTTTTAACAAGGGTAACTGAACTTTTTCTTTTCTCAGTGGGCCACAAAAAAATACTGCTCAAGGTTATTAATTTTCTCACAATATGACTCTCAAATGCTGGATGAAAAAGAATTTATATTCCAGGCAGTGCATTCATTTTAATTATGTTTACCTTCCCAGTCTTTCTAAATCAGACTTGATTGCATTTAATAAGGGCTTTAAATGTGTCTTAATAATGTTTGGAATTAATACTGGTTTGTGAGTGTCTGAGGATGGTAGGTCCCCAGGAGACCCTCTGAAATCTTGTTGTGATAAATAATCTAAAGCAACCACCTGTGATAAGAAATATTTTGCATTTTTTTCATCAATTTTCTATGCTGATAGTTTTTTTTTTACTGTGTCCACATAGCAGAATAGCTCTGGCAGTGGCAGGCAGGAACAGCAGTCAGTATATTAAACTGCCTAATAATTTTTTATTTCCTTCTGACTACTGTTCGTGTGTGTCTTTCTTAATAACACTTTCTGTCCGTGAAAGCGTGTGGCAGTGTGTGAGGTATGTGGCAAGTACACATCCTATAGACCGTGACTCCAGAAAACACCGCTGTTATTTGCTTTCCTAGCTGCTCAGTTAGGACCCAATCCTGCACCCGCTGAAGATGCATAGAGTGGGTTTCTGGGAGCCTCACCGCTTGCGAGGCACCGGCAGGAAGCTGAGGCACCCTGAAACCCAGGGCACGGGATGGTGTCAGTACGGGCAATGCTATGTCCTTGCTCCCGTATGCAAACTGCTCGTGGGTAATCAGGGGATATCCAGGCTAAAGTAAGATAATTCTGTCCAAAAAGCATATAGTGGAAATGAACTATAACCAGCGCGGACCACAGGGCAGGAAGGAGCCTGGGGATGCAGGGCCACCTTCCCCAGATTCGTGATGCCATGTCAGGCTGCAGTTGCCCAGGTAGTCACCAAGTTCGAGTACGGATGTAACAGCACTGAGACTGATGAGGAAAAGTAATTGGTGGCAGGTTGTTTATTTGGGAGGAGTTTGGGAGAAGAAGAGGAGGTGCAGAGCTGGCAAAAAGGTGAGTTCAAGAAAGGAGAAAATAGGCAATAGGCATGAAATTGTGCGGAGAACAAAGAACGGGGGATTTTATGTCGGTAGGAGTGGGGATGACTACAGGCAGTGAGCTGACCTGTGGGACGTGGGAGGGGACCCCTGGGACAACCCGCTGGACTCTCCAGCAGGTCTGTGTCCAAAAGCCTTGCTGTGCAAGCTGGAGTAAGAAGGGATGGGTTTGTCAGGAGGAGTAAACTTGTACCTTACTACTAAGTCCAGTAGCAAGGAAGGGAAAAGGAAGTAGAATTGGAAGCAAATGGCACTTCTGAGTGTGACCTGCAAGATTTCTCCACTGCTATACAACCATGTATCAACAGTAACACCAACAATAGTAACAGAACTGGAACTCATCATTGCTTGCAGTGATATAATTATGCAGTAACATTACTAGTAAGATTGTTGTGTTTATTGACCAATTATGGTATTACTAGTTTTTTTAAGGGTATTTTGCTTAACCTATAGACAGTATAACCATCTCGCTCAGTTACCTCTCTAGACTCCAGTCTGAAGGGATAGAGTCAGACTTAGGGAGTAACAACTTCAGCTTGCCTTGTGTTGATCACTCTTAGACTCCCTTTATAGTCAATGAGGAAAGAGAGAGATACACGATTCATCTAGAGCTATAAGTGCCCAAGTTAGGTCGGATGAACGGAGCTCCAAAAGCGCCCATTTCCCCTTTGGCTGGAGCGAGATGACTGCATCGGTGGCTCAGGTGCAGACATTTGAAGTTACGTGACCCACTGAAAGTGGATGGGCTGACAGAGCCCCTTTAGCTGCAAAGCCTGCATGGCGAATGTTCAGCCAGTGCACAGCTCTTTCCCAGGGGCAGCTGGAAAAAAGAGAGAAGTCCAAGAAATGTGACAGAAAAAAAATTTCTTATAATTTTATAATAATAATAATAAATTAAGCTTAAATGCTCAAACCACACAGAGTTATCTGGGCTATGCTGCTTTGGATCTTTCTCAGATAAGTACTGTGTAAGAACTTGCCTTCCAAAGGTTGTGCTCTCCAGTGATCCATAACCGCTTCGGAGGCTTATACAAGTAGCACTACCACTTTTTGCAAGGAAGTTTGCATATAAGAAGTGCATTGCCATACCTTCATGCTGCCTAAATTAGTTACAGATACACCTTTATGTAGTAGCAACTAAAACTTTAAAACCATGCAGGTACAAATGGGGGAGCAAATGTTGTTTCTGACTGTACTTGAAGTATAATTTTCTGTGCAAAAATAGAAACCTTTTTTGTTAGGATGTGTGCACTAAATGTTAATCCTTTTGTATTATATTCTAATAATACATGGTGATATAGATGAGCCATGTTACATGGAATTAGGGTTAAACTTCAGAGGAACAAACTACAGTCATAAAAGAACAGAAAGTTTTCAAGAAGAAATGGGGACCTTGAGAACAGCAAATAAAGTGGCCTTGTTTTGCTGAGTATGGAGGAAGAAGAGCAGCACCTGGGACTCCAGCCACCTGATCACACACAGTTCTGCTTCATGTGAAGGCTCCCCATGAGGAACCATCCAAGTCATGCAGGATTTTTGAGTTCCAGAAACTTAGTGCTTTTGCACACACAAATGTCTATATTTGCCTGGGTTTTTTCTGTGTTTTATATATATTTATCTCTGCTCCACTTCTGTTCTAAAGAAAGGGTGACATTACAAACATGCCCAGCACCTAATAGCCTCTGTTCCAACATCCTCGGACCACTTGCAAATAAAAATCTACCTACCTGGTAGGCATCCAGTGGGGTGATGCCTTCAGCAAGTCTGACCCTGAGTATGAGATCTGACAAATCCCTTTTGAAGCTCAGCTGTCAGCTCTTACACACTTCTGTGCTTTGGCTGCAAAGCCCAGGGGATGTCCTGAACGCGGGCAGAAAATGAGGAGGAACACAACCTGTGGTTTGGACGTTCAGATACTATGAAGACGTACGGTCTTGTGCAACAAGGTTTGAGATGTGCTGTGAGTCGCTGTCTCAGCCCAGCCAGCTCTAGACAGGCAGCTACGCCTGCCTGCCGCAGCTCTGTGAAACACAGGGTCTCCGTCACCTGCTAGTCCCGGCTTGCTGGGGAGCGAAGGCAATCCAGCGTGCTGGTGTGTCCTCGCTCAGGGCTCGGCAGTCTGGATCTTGCTGGGGGTGCAGGACGTGCCATGGCCCCTCTCCTACCCGCCACCTCGCTCCCAGGAGAGCACAAAGTGATCTCAGCTGTGCTGAAAAGGGAATTATCCTCCTTTGATGTCATAGGAGACTTTGGGAATAAAGTGCTGTTATTGATGACTGTTAGTCATCTACTTCTGTGACCCTTTAAGAAATAAAGGAAAAGGAGATTTATGGCTTTGATGTTAGCTGTGCAGGGAAACCACTTCAAAGAAAGGTGAAACGATGCCAGTAAACTCTCAGGTTCTCAGGTCCTGGAGAGGTGTCACACCACCCCTTCAGCCACAAATTATCTTTATTGCTTTGGTTTTAATTTTCTCTCTCACACAGATATCACTGAGCTCTTTAATAACCTTCTTTTGGTCTACTACATAGAAAAGCTTGTGCCAAGTTATTTCTGGCTATTTTATGATAAATATGAATCCTGTAATCCTCCTCCGAGAGGACTTTTGCCCTGTCCCCGCAGCTCTCAGCCCTGGGGACCTATGAGTGCTGGAAACTGCAGAAACTTTCACCCCAAACCAGTGCATGAATCAGCATTTTTGGCTGCAAGAATCCAGCCTGATTTACAGGAACTTCGATTTGGCAAAGCCAAACAGATTAGGAATTCCTGTTACACAGGCTGGAGATGTAGGATTAAAAGGAAATTTAGGGACTTCAAAGGAAATTTTTATGATCTTCAGCCATGTATGGATAACTACGTAGCCAATATATCCAGAACACATCCTTTAGTCTCATCCTTGTTTCTTTCTGTCCCACAGTTTTCAAGTCACCAAAAGTAATTAAAAGATCCTCTTTTCGTTATATTGTAGACTTCCCAAATTCACAAGGATATTATTAAAATAGATAGATATGGCTGAATAGACAAAACTGATTTGCAAAATGAGTAGATTAGTGATTTTATCAAACTGAAGTTGTCTGTTAAATTTGAATGGGAATTTAGAACCACAGAATCACTGAATAGTTTCGGCTGGAAGGGATGTCTGGGTGTTCAGCCCTCCTCAGAGCAGGGCCAGTTGAGATCGGGTTGCTTAGGGCCGTGTCTGGTATTATTATAGATTATTACTTATCCCTCAAAAAGGGAAAGAAACAATGTGCCGATGTTACCTATTACTTATTCTGTCTCTAAAAGAAACAAACAAGCCCCCAACCCTTCAGTTAGCCACTTGCTGAGCTGCAGTGATACCACCTGCCCATTCCATTACACAACTACCTGTTACTCTTACCAGCCACACATTAATAACTTGCAGTGGCCTATAAATAACCAAAAGGCTGTAAATATCTAAAATGTAATTCCCCCTGCCCCGAAAAAGGCCACAGGCTTCAGCGATGGCAGGGCAGTGGTGTTTCAGTCGACACTGTTAGGAATCTGTCTCCAGCCCCGGTTGTTTTCCAGCCGGTGGCCGCGGGTGCTTTGCTGCTGGGTCCAGGGTGCTTGCAGGTCCCCGGCTCGCTCGGCTGGGTGGGTGCTCTGTGGGCCAGGATGCTGCTCAGCTCCTGCCCAGAGTGAGCGGGGGCTGCTGGGGATGTCCCAGGTGTCACAAAGTAATTCCTAGATACACAACACAGTGTTTACAAGAAAGTTGGTATTTGCTTATAATTTCTGCAGGCAAGCAGAGCACACGCGTTGCATTTTTACAGCATTTGATCAGGCCGGGTTGACCTCAGCTTCACGAGAGCCTTCCTCTCTGCGAGCATCCCCCGCCTGCCCCTGCCCAGCACCTGGTCACCCAGCTGTTTTGGTCCTGTCTGCCGCTGCCCGCTGCCGGCAGGTTTGCGGTGGGGTGGCAGCAGGGGGATACCCCACCTTCCTGACACCTCTCACGTGGGGCAGCCGTGGGCACGGGATTTGGGGATGCTGCTGACTCCGGAGACAGGCAACGGCAGGCGAGCTGTGGTCCTGGTCTTCTGCAGGACTCTGCCAAATGCTCCTCTAGCATCTCCCGAGAGGTGAGAATATCCGTGAAAAATGCAAAACCCTGAAGGCTGAGCACAGGGCTGCCCAAGCCTGGCAAAGCAGACGCTTGGCTGCGCTAGTTGCGCTGTCAGTGCTCTGCCACTCCTGCCTCTGAGAGGTAATAAAACCCAATTTGGGGGATACAGTTATGGCCAGACAATTGGTATTTACTGCTGCAAGGGTAAAGTTTTGCTTTTTCATCTTTGAGGCAATCATTGCTGCTAAGACTTTTATCTAATCAATCCCAGAGCCCCAAAACAGGGAAATTTATTTATGACACTAATTATTTCCGAGACTTATTTTTCAAGATGTTGTTATACAAAATGTGCCATCTGCTCTTATTATCAAGGTCGGATAAAACATGGCAATTAGAGCTTTTTAAATACGTGGGACTGGTTTCTCCGCCGCAGTACTCCGTCACCAGCCTCCTCTCGGCACCTCACTGCCGCGGCAGGGCTGCAGGGTGAGATCCTGCAGTGCTGTGGCAGCTCCTCTGTTTGCCCCGCGCCCGGGCAGCATCGCTGCCGCGCCAGGGTGTGCTCGCGGCCGGGGCCACCACAGAGCGATGTCCTTGTCGGGAGAGGCTGAACCACAGCTACAGGACCTGAGCAAGTCTTGGTTTAGAGGAGAAATTAGACGTGGAGAGAAACCTGATGTAAAAGAGAGGAGAGGGGGATTTTTTGGAGCTCCTTTAGCCGACTCTGTGGATACAACAACTGGCTCTTCTCCAAAAGCTGGGAATGTGCCACGGCAGGCACTAGCTACCTGCAAAGAGGGCACAGGCAGGGCTGGACATGGATTTGCTCCGAAGGACCCACCACATGAATGGCTTGGTTCTGCCATGCATCGTCCCAACGCAGCCCGGCCGGGAGGAGGGCGGCTGCCCCTGCCCGAGGAGCATCCTGCCTCCGCGCCCACTGGAGACCCTCAGATGGGTTTTCTTTCTTTAATTAGATGATTGTCTCCCAGAAATCTTTTCAAAGGAAAAATAAAAAAAATCCTGTTATTGCTCAAAGTACAAATGTGCAATGTTAGCTTGTGTTTGCATTACGCTGCTGGCCCATTGCAGTCTACGGACAGGAGAATCCATCACTCTGTGTTCACAGACAAGTTAATTTGCAATTTATTAAAATGTGCAGCAAGATAATCTTAACAGTAACATTTAGCAATAGAAAATAGGTGTCAAAAATCTAAGCTTGGGTCTGCAGAATAAAGCTTTTGGAAATTCAGTGTTTGTTCTACAGAAATTCCCCACATTTAAAATATGTGTTTCTTTCTGAATCAGAACTAAAACATATATTTCTAAAATTTCCATTAAATTCATACATCTATGAATTTTTATATATATGTGTATATGAAAATGAGACATAATCATATTTTATGGATTAAAAGAATCATACTAATAAACCCTATTTTTGATATTTTTAGATTTTAGCTGTTGTGATTCTGCATAGTATTTATAAATATGTTTAAAGATTAGATGTTGCATCATTTCTTTCTTATGAAAATAGTTTGTTTCATATATTTTTCCCTAAATAGTTTTGCCTATATTGACATACTCTTAGCAGACACTTTTTGATGAAACAGCATTTTCTGAAAGGTTAAATTGGATACTACTGGAAAATTTTCTGCCAGCATTTCTGATGAGTCAGAGTAGTGATGTGAAATATTTTCATACAGGCTAGAAAGAACTTTGCAACAGTTTTTTGCCTTTTGGAAGGCAGATTTCTGAGTTTTTTCATCTTTTTTTCCTTTCCAGTGTTTATTTTGGACGTGCCATGGAGCTGCTGAATTTGAAATGGTTTGTAGCAGGCTCAGGGGGCAGCACTCCTGCAAACAATTTCCTTGGATGATAACTTGGAAGTTTAAATAGAACTTTTTCTGCCATTGTAGGTATAGTCCTTGTGTCTCTCATTTCTATGTGCATTTTAGGAGATGAGCTTCTTAG
Organism: Ciconia boyciana; assembly: GCF_034638445.1. Classification (NCBI taxonomy): domain Eukaryota; kingdom Metazoa; phylum Chordata; class Aves; order Ciconiiformes; family Ciconiidae; genus Ciconia; species Ciconia boyciana. The sequence goes on along the minus strand of NC_132939.1, from coordinate 71,801,557 downwards.
TGGGAAATTTAACAGAAATAATGCATTTCAAATTACTAATGGAGGTATTCGAAAAAATAGAATGCTAAGCTTAAAAAGGTAAGCATCTCCATAAACAGCATAGTTTTATGCTTAAGGGATTACAGTTTTCTATGTTGTTTTTTTTTGGGGGGGGGGGTTTGAGAGTTCCTGCTCCAAACGGTGACTCTCTGTGTTTGTGCCACATGTTTCCTACTGCAGCTGCTGGCAACTGGATCGAGCCCTACCTTGATTTTTAGGCAAGTGTTCTTCATCCAAGGAGAGCATACAGATGCAAGCATGCTCTTGCTATGTCTGTGCCTAGTGAAAACTGTCCCTGTTTTGAAGAGTGCTCATTGGCAGCCTTTGTTTTTCAGCTTGTTCATGGTAATACGGTCATTAGGAAATAAAGAGATGTGCTTCAGTCCCTGGATGGGCTGTGGACCTGGCCTGGTAGCTCACCTGGCCAGGAAGTGGTGGAGCCCGTCCCTGTTCCTGTCCCTGCCACTGCCCTGTCCCAGCTCAGATGCCACGGGGCTGCACCTTGGCTGGGGGTCACAGCTGCGCTGGGGACACCCCGCTGCTGGCTCGGCTGCCCATGTGGACACCCCTGTGCTCCCGGCTCCCCAGTAAAATAGCCCACTATCGCAGTCCTGCAGTGGTTGTGCAGGGTGAGGCAGCACTGGATGACCCACAGTGATGGTAGCTGGGGACAGAATAACAACCCTTGACCTTGTCCTTGGGCTGGGTGCTGGTGTAGCATTGCAACGTTCCAAAATGCATTGCCGACAAATGTGGAGTTGAAGACTATTTAAGTATAATCTGTCATGGAGATAAGCTCAGCAAGATCCAAAGTGTCATCATCTTCCACTGATTGTTGTGTTTGATAAAACAGGCTGGAAGTGCTGCAGTGACCCTGTCACCACATCGACGTGTCCCACCCCCAATGCTGTGACTATGTGACAGAGAAGCTTCCCTTAGGGGACGTCACCGCTTTGCCCCTTGGCCTGCAGAGTGCAGCCGTGGACAGCAGTGCCTGGGGAAATGGGTGCATTTCTGGAGAAAACCAGCACGGACGTGTTGCTTACAGGAGAGCTCCCATCAGGAGCTGCCCGAGCTTCAGCTGCAGTGACCATGGGGAGGTGGAGAAGCACAGCTTTGCCGTGCCCCACAATTTCTTACTCCAGAGCAGCCAGTAATGTTTGCTTCTTTAAACATTTCCTACGCTTGCCTGTTGGGTTCCTTTACGATACTCTATGCTATGGACAACTAACTGCAGCACAGATGGCTTCGGGAGCTGCATGACGGCAGGCAAACCCAGTGTCCACCTCTGCTGCTGAAAGCCAGCAGAGCTTCGTCTACTCCCAACCCCATATTAGTATGTATTTGTGGAGTTATTTTAAAGTAGATGAAAAAAATTATCACTTTCATGACTTTCAATAGCTAAAAAATCATTGTCTAGTGATTTCTTCAAATAGCTTTAAGTGTACTGTTTGAAAGACTTTTTTTTTCTGTTTTGTTTTGTCTTGTTTTTTCCCTGAGCTGTTAGAACATTTTGAAGTAGAGCATTTTTTGTTTTTATTTGAAATTACTGGTCCTTGCAGAAAGCCCATCTCTGAAATGGGAGACTTGGAAGAAACTAACAATTTTCGTTTCACAAATATCTGCATGGAAAGGAAGTCCACTTCCAGAAAAGGTGAAATACCACTTGAAGGAGCAACAGAGATTTTAGGATGTAAAAGCTGGTGGAAATTCAACCTGCCACACAAGAACTATGATTTTGCCACAAGATAATACTTGATATTTCAGCAATAAATTTCACCCTTCTCAGCACAGCTCTCTGAAGAAAAGTGCCCCATTTCCATCTGAAGAAAAACTCACATGATACAGAGGAAAAAATTATTCAGCACTGCTTCCCCCAGCCCGACAGAAGCCTTCCTGCAACTTTTCCAAGAAGGGAAGGGGTTTGATGCAGTGAAAATGTGCTAACATGGAACAATTTGAGACCAGCTCTGTGTCCCCTGGGGCTGGGGGGGGTCTCTGGGCGTGGGACAGGCAGTGGGGGCTGAGCAAGGGAGGGGTCGCAGGTGAGGGAGCCCTGGTTTGCTCTCGTAGAGGGGGCTCCACGACCACGCTGCTGTGGATAGGGTATTTTTTACACCTGTTTGAACCAATTTGTTTTCTCCTTATCACTCTTCTGATCATCTATACCCAGATAAAATCCTCACGTTACCATGTGATGTGGTAAACAGGCCATAACGAGAGAGAGGATGCTCAGAGTGTGAAGGTGGAAGTTTAGGGGAAACAGCAGGAGATGTGGAGACGACGACAGTCCCCAGCTGGGGATGGCCACATGGCAGGGACCCTGAAGCGCACAAACCAACAACCTCGCCAGCTCCCCTGGCTCCTCCAGGGTCTCGGTGGAGCTACAGCCATGCTAGCAAGCCCCAGAGATGTCTGGGATGGGACGAAAAGAGATGTCCAGCTGAGAGCCTTGAGATGGAGGACAGCTTGGTTCCCCTGGAGAAGACAGCAAGCCAGCGCAGCGGCGCAGGGGCTGTGCTCCCCCGTGCAGGCACGGTGCTGGGCGAGGGACTCTCTCCTCCTGCCCACGAGAGGTCACAGGGAGCTGCAGCAAAGAATATTCACGGGCTGCAACTATCAAGCAGGCGGGCACGCGATGCTTCACTACGCCATACGAGGCAGTTTATCTTTCCTCTGCTGGAGGGGCTGAAGGACGGGTGGCCTCGATGTCTCCATTGCTAAAGCTCTGCACAGTTTTGCTTCACAGCTGAGCAGGACTTGCTCCTCAAAAAGAAATGTTCTTTTTTTCTTTTTTTGATTGTTTTTTTCTGACAGTTTTATCTTCTAATGGAGCAGCTTGTCTGTTTTGGATTGAATTTATTTCTCTGGATTAACCCTCCTTATTGTGATGATAAAGCAGTAGGTGTATATGAGAGTCAAACCAACTCATAAAAACAAAATTTCCTGTAGAAACCAGGTACTTCACCATAAATGCTTCTCCCTTGAAGATCGGCTGAAGCATGTAAGCTGCCTTGTTCTGTGCGGTGGTGAGCAGGTGCTGAGATTCCATAACGGTGATGTGAAAAACCATATGGAGACAGGAATAGCTCCGAATGCTGTACAGGGAGCGATCTTGCTCTCTCCAAGAGCTTCCATAAAAATAAATAAATTCATTGGCATTGAATTGGTGCACAACATTGGTATTATCTGTGCTACTTTTTAAGAGAAACATTATTTCTGACACAAAGTGAAGTACTTACCTGCACAAACTCAGGAAAGTATAGATAGATAAAAGTTAGGAACACATATCATTAGAAAAGTAGTTCTGCAAGAAACTTCCCACTTATTCCCAGGGAAAAAAAAAAACTTGGAAGACTATTAAAATAAAACCAATGAAAAGTAAAAGAATAAAACTGTATGTAAAGAATTTTTATTTGGCTATAATAAAAAAGGTCTGTGACAATTTGAAATAAAAAAAGAAAATGAGATGCATTAATATTTTTCATATATAGATTTTTAAGGACATCATTCTTTGTGGATGGCAATATTTTCAAGAAGAAAAATAATGCTGCATATAGTTAATTTCCAGTTATAAAGTGATACCCAGCAGATACAGAATGTAATAGTATTGCAATTATTCAGTTTTCTAACTATGCCCAGCTCTGAAAACTATCACTCTATCTATTTACTGAAATGTAAAATTAAATGCTGCAAATAATGGGAACTGCAGTCACTGGTGTTTCTACCCAGCAGAACTTTCATCATTCCTTACTCTTTTCATTAATCCAAATTCATGGTCTTCAGTTTTATTTCCCTCTGCTAATGCAGAGTATTTATCTTTGTGGGGCTCCAATCAGGCCAGGTAACGCTGTTGCCCCAGGAAATGTGATCTTATCTGTCCCTGTTACTTAAAAAAGATAATTCAGCAAACATCCACCGTAAATATGTATCAGACTTTCTTTGGCATGCAAGCAAGAGGAAAGAGATTTTAATAATATTTTGCATTTTGTTAGCATGTTAATACAAAGTGAACAAAAGGCTACTTTCAAAGCAACGAGAGGGGGAAAGACAAATTTAAAGGCACCAAGATTTCTCAGACACTTGGGAAGAAGACAACCCAGCTGCGATTCATGCACAGAGCATTGCTGCTCCTCCCAGACCTTCCCCGGCACCGCTGCCAGCTCCTGCCCTGTCCACGCTCCTCCGTCACCCCTGACGCCCAAACCTTGCTAAATCCACGGGGGCATCCCGCCGGGGCCGTGCGTGTGGCGGCTGCCGGGGTGCGCAGGCAGAGGTGTGTGGGGCAGCCCCTGGGATGCTGATTTGGAGGGGCTGCCTGTGTCGTCCGCCCCGCTGCCCCCTCCCCTCTGCCCCCGTGGTCAGGGACAAAGGCACGTCAAACACACTTGAAAAAGAGTGTGTACCATCCAGCTGGAGAAAGCAAGCTGTATCTCACAAGATATTTGGCTTTTGTCTTCGTTGTGCATTGAATGGAAAATTTAGGTAGTTTTTTATCCCCCTCTGCCTCTCTTTCAGGGCTGAGGTACTGCATCCTAAATACCCCAAACCTTCTTCACAAGAACTTCATAAAATTGCTGCATCTACGTTAAGTATTTCTATTAATTTCTATTTCTTCTGGGTGGCTGAGTTTTCCAAAATATGCCCAGTAGGTTCCAGATTATACAAAAAATCGAAAATAATCCCTTAGGTCATCAATGCATGCAGTAGTACCACATGGTCCCTGCTACACAGTGTTCGGTAGACAGTGGCAAGACACCCAGAGATAAGTGGGGCAAAAATATCGTGATCTTTAGCCAGATGACACTGGCTCAGCTGGTGCCAGCAGAGATGCTAACAGTGGTCCAGTGACCCTACTGTAGAGGATACAGAAGAACGATTCTTGAACCACCATGCCCCAATTATTCATCCCAGGTGGATATCTAGAGAGTATTTGCAAACGTAAATGCCCTGTGGCCAGGGTTTTGATGTTGCAATGCTCAAGTGTCAGCATAAGCCATGATCTGGAAAGCTTTACAAAGCACAACAAAATTAAGGACTTAATGAGTCCCTGACACTGCAGAACATTCCAGGTCCACATTTCTAACAGGTACCGGCCAGTTAAGAGCAGTACTGCCTCGGGGTGGCTGTCAGTAAAATGCAAGTTGCTGGGTTCAGTACACGGCTGACAAATTAAATGCAGACATTTGTGATCACCAGGCAGGGTGTTGATAATTGTGGGTTTCACTCTGCAATTACATATATCAGTAAGGTTGACCTACTCACGTTTACAATCACTCAAAGGAATAATAAAAAAAGAAAATATTTATAATATACATTTGAACATTTATTTATATTTATATTTGCATATTTGTGTTTGTCTGTAATATATACATCTTAAAATTTACCCACAATTTTAAACTGTGGACCTAATGATGCTCTGCTTTTAAAATAAGATGAACATGCATATAGGAGAGATATATGGATTCTCAGTGTCCAGGGACTGCATCATCATTAATAAGAAATGTACCTATGAGATCCAATTTCTCAGACTCAGTTCAATGCAAAAATGCATTAAGGCAGTGGCTCAGAGGGTGTACGGAGCCCTGAGAAATTGGAATTAGTGAAACTACACAGTTTTATGATCCTTTATATTATGATTCCCCATCACTTATATTCATAAAAAGGGATGAAAAAAAAATATTAGCATGAGGATACCTATCCTACTGTAGCCAGCACATTCATCATACAGAGTATTGTCTCTCGGCAACAGTCTTAGTTTTCTTCATTGAGTGTCCTTCCTGTAGGAAGCTCTGGTTTCCAATTGCCCCTGCCGCCGATGAATGATTTCCGTCTGGATACTCTCCTTAAACCAGCTTCGCAGAGTGCTGATGTGTGCAATCAATACTAATAAAGGTCTCTCTAAAAAGACTTCTCTTTAGAGGCTTCCCTGAACACTTGGAGTTTTCTGACCTCCTTTTATTACAATCCATTGTATAATTACAATGTGATGAACAATCAGCAGCAGAGTAACAAAGTAATTAACAGCAGGGTGCAGTCGCAGTCAGAACCGCAGCGTGAAATTATTGCATCCCTCATCAGTCATAACTTTATGACACCTGTTAAGTCTCTGCAGGAAACCTCTGTCACACGCGATCCCGCCCGCCCCCCTGTCCCCCGCAGGCCCCTCTCCCCAGCAGCTGTGGCACATCTGGGGACACCTACAGATGTTGCGGGTGCGGTAGCCAGCACACCCGGGACCGACCACCAGAAACAAAGCGTGGCCCAGGCCGCTGGTCCCCGAGGGGCTGTGACGTCCGCAGTTTGTTTCTCCCAGCTGGTTACCTGGGCAGGCTATGCTTTCCATACAGATAAAATCAACTGACAAATCTCACATGTGTTGTATGTGAAGAACATGGCTGATGATTAAGGGCAGTTATTTACAGACCTGCTCGCATATTTTGACTATTTCTGACACTGTTTATTTTCTGACAAAATGAAATTTTCTTTAGAAAGTTTATGTTCCTGAAAAAAGGCAGAGCTTACTAAAAATCATAAAGAAAACTAATCTTCCAGTTTCAGCCAAAAGGAATTCCTGTGTGCAACTATTTTTTCTGATTCAGAACAAAAATTATTTTTAAATAACTTAAATTCCACAGGTAATAAACATTTCAAGTTCTGAAACTTTCTAATTGCACATTTTATTTTAATTCCTCTTCTTGCCTACTTTGAAATGTAGGTCTTTTCAGAATAATGATATGTATCAGGATTTTTCAGCTCTTAACCAAGAAAAATGTATTCCCAAAAGATTTTTAATAAATCACTTACAGCAAGCTGTTTACATCCAAATACAGTAAATACCATTATGTATTTTAGTTATCTTTTCAGAGTAACACTGAAGTTTCTTCATTACTCTTCCAGTGAATTTATGTTACTGTATCAACATGGAATAAGCGTATAGGTTGTTCTTTTAATTTTATTTTTGCTTTTTCTATATTGACAATAGTCTGTATCTCACCAAAAAATGACCTTTTCCTCTAGCTAAAACCTCGGCTATAATGAAGAATGCTGCAATAAGAAAAAACATCTCTAGTTATTAAGAAGACAAATTTGTTACTCCCAGTAGGTATTGTCCTCTTGGGAAATGAGGAAGAGGTGAATTTTCTGCAGCAGAACAACAGAAAGCTTTGGGCTGCCATGCTTCAGGGTTACAGCAAAAAACAGTGAAGTCTGAAGAACTAAATCATGTTGGAGTGACTGCACGAGCTCCCTCGTCCAGTGCAGCAGAACAAAGGTCCAAGCCCCTGTTCTACCCAAGAGCCTTTTCTAGACCATCCATAAGGCTGCTTACACAAGGGACATCCTATTTAAACAACGGAACTTTCATTGGAACCCGTGGAAAATTATGACCTGGGTAGGACTAGTCACCAAAACCCTGCTGCTCCTGCAAATTTGGCTTTTAGCAGACCTGTCCCTGAGTCTCCCACTGGACAGTCTTTGCATGTAGCACAGAAATATCCCGACATGCTCAGTCTCCAGGTCTGCAGGACAACGCAGTTATCCCCGAGATCCTCCTAAAATTTTTATCTGGAAACATAATTTTTAAAATTAGGAAGATAAGAGTTCAAGCATGAATTAGACAAGAGGACAAGCAAAGTGACACAGCCCAAACCTTGCACAGTCGGCGGGGTCTGCGCAGTGACCAGCCGCAGGCAGCAAAGGGGACCAGGCTGCCAGGGAGCACCGCAGCATCTCCGCAGCTCTGAGCACATGGGGAAAACCTCTGTCCAGCATGACTGAGCTGTAAAAGGTCTTATTCTGGGGCAGGGCTAATGGGCAAGGCAGCTCCTCCGTGATGCTGTGCTTGTGCATGTGCTTCCTGTTCTTGCGTCACATACTTGAAGATGTGGCTGAAAAAAATATGGTATAGATTTTTGCTACATAAATTTTGATCTGGAGAAGAAAAAAAAAAAAAAAAAGACACTGTTCCAAATTTGTTTGTACCTAAATATGACATCTGCTATTTTTGTTCTAGGTAAAAGGATATGAAGTCATGTTCCTGAATAAGTAATAAGCCAGGATTTCCTAGAGAGTTTGTCCTCAATGAAAGACAAAAATATCAATATAAAAGACTCATTCATTTCAGTAGTAAACATCTTAAGAAACAAATTGTATCAGGAACTTTCCCATGAATATAGGAATTTTATAAACTCCAGAAAATCTAGTGGAAAAAAAATTTTCAATTTATTACATTTATGAAAGATTTTCTCAGATTGTCTTTCACTGAATAATAATATACTAACACCACAAATAAATAGTGGGTTTGAGGGAATTATATACTTAATGCAGTTTCTCAAGTGGATTACTATCGGTTTGACATTTACAGGACCAGATTTCCAGCTACTGTTGTACATTAGCGTAACCCCAGTGCAGTCCATGGGATTACTCCAGGTTTCACCAGCTGAATATCTGACCCACAATGTGCAAAACCTTATAATCGTATTTCCATTCTGGACTGCAAATGAATGAGATTGTATTTGTACAAAACTGCAACTGCAGAGAAGAGCGGGAAGGTCAGGACTTGGGGTGGCAGGCGAGAGCTCCTCCAGCCTGTGCCGCGGAGCAGTGGAGGCAGCTCGCCGAGCAGTTAGGGCCAACGTGTGCTTTGTAACACCCTCCCACTGGGGAAGTCTTTCACTTGGCCCCCGCTCTTAAGCTGTTGTTCTTCATAGCCCCAGAAAACTGCCGAGGCATCAGGCCTGAGCTTATATGGATAAATATTTATCCATATAATATTAATCCGTATAATATCGGTCCATATAAATATTTATTGCTCAGCACCCACAGGGAGGATGGGTGCCACCTCCCTGTGAGCAGAAGGTATGATGGTCAGAGGAGTAAGAGAAGACAAATGAAATTACAATGCAACTCAGAGGTTCAAAGCGTGGTACCTTGCTCTTGGCTAGTTTTTGTAAGTATGGGTGTGAAGAAAGACTAGGCACACATCTGAGAGAAGGCAACACGGTCAGTCATGGTGGTCCCTCATGGGAAGCACAGCAGTTGTGAGCCAGGTCAAGGCAGGGGGGTTCCTCGGCAAGTCTTGCGCACAGGATTAATGCCTGTACTTTCCTGTGGGAATCTTTCCGGTCTTGTGTATATCTGAGGTTGAGCATGGGCACAGCTTCATAACAGTCATGGTCACTGCAAGTGTTTTTACAGTTTGAGGGTTTCAGTAAAGACCTGTTTCTGATGGTTGGAGGAGCCCAGAAGTGGCTCTGCTGATGGAGAACTTCTCAGTTGAACCTCTGGGGCGAGGAGCTGCTTGCTGCAACTGTGGGGGCTGCTGGAGGGGCCAAACAGTGCGATCTGAGCAACTGTGTTTAGCCTGCAGTGGCTCACGTTCAGCATTACATTACGTGATTTTTCCTACAAGAAGGGTATTTTTTTAATTGGAATATTCAGATGATTTCTTATTGCATTTCTCTTCACCCTCAGTCGAAGGTGAAAGGAGAATTGCAGATTGGAGGAGCCTTGAATTTTCACATTGAACAATTTGCTGTTTCTTCTGCAGAAGAAAATGCCTGTGTTGGAGCAAAATCTGTTGGCAAAACTTATTTGTGGGGTTGTAAAGCTCAGTTGTTAAAGTAAATAGAGTGTTTAATCCTGAGTGTGGTTAATGCCACTTCCTAGTGAGCAGAGAAGTTTGGAACAAGTTACTAAAACCATGATTCTCTAACCTAAAAGATTGTATGACTTGAGCTCAGATAAAACCCACTGTACTTCCAAGTTGTCTAAAAGCTGGTTTCATGTTAATGATAAAGTTGGCACTGCAAAACAAGGACATGATTCTCCCTCACAGAACTCTGTGCATGTGCTCTCTTTGATTTTCTGGTTCACCTTGCTATTTTTTTTTTTATTGAGACTTGGAAATGAGGTATTTACTGATTCTGTGTAGGTGAGCAATCATGAAACACAGTCTGGGAGGCCAGAGGAGGTCACCAGAACACGGTGGCAGCAGTGCAGGAAGAGTGTGGTGGCTTGGTGCTGGTCCAACATCCGAGCCTGTGGCCTGCCTCGGTGATTTGCCAGCTGTGCAAAGAAGCCAGGCATCACAAGTGAAAATAGCGTAATAGCATCCACATCATCTCTTCTTTCCTCCTCTCAGCAGTGCCAAAGTGAGAACCAAGCAACTGGCAACTGAGCTGCAAGAATTGCTGTATCCAGAGCCATTGTCATCCACTTAAGCAATTTCTTGTAGAACAGCAAACAGTTTATGCAGTCCTCTCAGGAGAAAAATAAAAAGCTAAAGGGATAAATGACCAATTAGGCTGCCTCATTTCAGATCTAAAAGCAGGGCCAGCAATATGTGATGGAAAAGCAAAATGCATGGGGACCCATTTAAAGAAAATTCTCCTTTTTCTGGCTGCACTTTTGCTGAAGATAAACCTCTGCCTCAACAAAAGGAGTTTTCCTCTCCACAGCCCTGACCACGGGGAAGAGGAACTGCTGGTAACACATGTCCACAGCCTACAACTTCATCTCCAGGCAGTTATTTCTGATTGAACGTGCCTCTTTGGTGCCTCTTGCTCAAGCTATGCTAGCAGCAGAATATGCAGACACGCATTACATTCTCCTCGACCAAAGGCAAGAAACTCACTTTGGGAGCAAAGTCACCTGCTTTGACCACAGCATCTTAAAAGCAGCGTACGAGCACATTCTCCTTTTCTCTGTACTTGCAGGGGAAGGGAGGGCACATCAGTTTCCTCCTTTCCATTTACTCAGATCCTGTACTCCTCTGTTCCTCTTCAGCTGGCTGGTACCTGCTTTAACCCATACGCAGTCATCACTTTCCAATTTGTTTTCCATCTTACTTCAGTTGTGGGGTGTTCAAAGGGCAAAAAATGTTTATGCAGTTATTTCCAAGAAACCAGAAGTGTGCTCTGTGCCTGTGATGCTACCGTCACAGAAAGTCAGGGAAGTCAACAAGACAAACACAGGGAAACTACTTCTGCAGGCAGCTGTGGCCGGGGGAAGGTGCGGTGCTCCCTGAATGGCGTGATGCTCTTACGTGGGCATGGGCAGGACATCAGCTTAGGATGCTGATGCTCACATGACCAAACAAGGCTGAAGTACCAGTCTCTGACACCCATACTGTGTGCCGTGCCCTGCCCCATCCCACCCCGACGGTGCTGTGCCGCCACCAGCCATGGCTGCGTGGGAGCCCCTTCCTGCGCCCCAGCTCCCGGGCGGCTGCTCGCAGGGTCCTGGCACCTCTTCCTTTCCCAGGGAAGGGGCAGACAGATGGGGAAATCAGTGGAGAACCTGCCCAAGGTGATCCAGCCGTTTTCAAGTTGTTCACATGAGCTGTTTGCTCACAGAGGGTATTTCTGGAGGGTAAACCTGTTACTGAGGTTCCTCCCCTCCTTGTTCAGGGTCCTGCAACGGAGGTCTGCACTCATGCCAGCATCCACCCAGTGCAGCCCTGGGGACTGCCGGAGGCTGGTGAGTGGCGCTCTCAGCTGTGGCACGGGGTAGCCAAGCTCCTGTGTCACCTCCTGCCAAAGTGGGTCGTACGGTGCACTGGGGGGGGACGGTGTATAACCCCACACACGGGCTTGCTGGGAGCTGAGGAAAAGGGCTCTGTCTCCCATCACGAGCTGCAGGAATTGCCGCTTTCAGTTGTCGTCTCATCTGCAATCAGAACAGGGACGAAGCAGGTGAGATGTGGATATCCCCCCTTCACACACATGCCTATTGCAGGCGTGGACGTGCCACTAGGGTGCAAAGGAACACGCAATATGCAAAGGCATGTGCAGACCCGCTCAGGACAGGAGAGCTGTGCTGACTGCGGCGTGATGAACACCGAGAGCGTGCCACTGCTCAGATAACGGCAAGTGAATTCTCAACTTCCCTTTTAAATTTTAGAGAATCCATTTTAATGCAAATAACCATATGGAATGTCTTCAGGTCATGAAAGAGGCTTGTGCTTATGCTGTATCTCCAGGGCAACTCTGCAGCAAAGCAGGGTGTTGTGCCACTGAAACAGCTCTTCCCTAGTATATACATACAGGCACTTTATCTCAAAATATCAACCCTGCTCAGTCTCCAGGCTCTTTGGTGCCTGTGTTTGAAATCCACGTGACTGAAATCCAGCGAGCGTGTTACACCCTGGCATGCAGCGCAGGAAGGGACACGTGGCCGGATCAGCCCCTGCTCGCTGTGCGCTGCACCCGGGAGCTGCAGAGGGCCACGTTGCTGAGATCTTCCCTGCCACCTTCATTGCTATTCCTGGCGTGTAAGCTAACAAATAACCTTTGGTGATGTTTGGCAGTAATAAAGCAGCACATTGCCATTTCTTTTCCTTTCACTCCTCATGAATCCTTTTTTCATCTTTAGAAATAGTCTGGTGTCTTAATCTGTGGAAAAACGGAGATATACATTATAAAATAGCTGTGCAGCATGCTAAGCTCTGCCCAGGTACTCCTTCGTTGCCAGTATATGATCGACCAAGCTGAAATGTCATTGTAGGAAGCGTAACATTTCTGAAAAAGGACAAACAGGTGGCAGCTTTGTTTTCTAATGAGCTTTCTGTCAGACATGAATTCCTAAGCAGGTTAGCAAGCATGTTCTCCTAGGGATTTCCTGCACCTCTTGTTCTGTACGTGGAGCACCAAAACACCTCTTGTGATCTGAGCATTGTCCCCTGCAGCCCCGGAGAGCTTTTCGAGTCTTGTTTCTCATGCATGTCTTGACACATCTGAGCATCCTCCTCCCCAGGGGACCTGCTCTCCTCATCACAGAGGTAAACTGGGAGGGAGAACCCCAGGGCTGTCCCGATGGTCTTGCAGGCACCGGTGGCTTTCAGCCCACGTGGCCGGGCAAGAGCTCATCCAAAGAAACCCCAAAGAGCCACTGCGAGGGCATCGGTGGCAGTGCCAGCTGTGCCACTCCGCGCTCTGTGCTCCCCAGTTGGGCTCGCATCTCCCATGCAGACACAGGCACTCTCTGCTGGCATTTACCCAAACAGGCAGACCTATCCACAGGGGCAGTAATTAGCAGCATCATACAGGCCAAAACCCGTCTGTATTTTGCTACATTTCTGCCAGAGCAGAGCTCACGACCAAAAAAAAAAAAGCCCAAACCAAAAGTCTAAAGATGTAGCCACTTATTTTGTCATGACAGAAATGCCTGTGCCTGTAAATATGAAATGTGTTTGATTTACTCTGCTCCTGGGCTTCAGACCTCTTAGTCCTGATTCTAGCTTTCTGCACAGTTGTAAGCTTTTCCATGCAAGGCTCTCATTAATCTCCTCACAAGCACCACTACAGTGGGGAGACAGAGCTGTCGGAAAGCAGCGGCAGCCACCCTGAGCACTGGGGCCCCGCAGCCAGCGGCAGGTGCTCTGAAGATCTCCTGGGCGTTAAGAGGAGAGCACACATTCAGCTGCCAGGCTCTGAAATAAATTGTGCATCTAGTAAGGACGGAGAGGGAAAAAAAGCATGCTGGCTGCAAAACATGGCCCCAGCTGTGCAAGGAGACTCTGAGCTGCTGCTGAGGACAACATCTGGTAACTGCTGACCTTTTCAAAACTGTGCCTCCCACCCTGGCAAATCACTCTCTCTGCACTGCCAAAAGAGCCATCAATTAAAAATGCATTACCACAGCTCCCCAAAGCAAAGCCAAAAATTGCTGCTTATTCATTCTGCAGATACTCAAAGCATGTTTACAGAGAGTTTTCCACATCAAATATACTAAAAAATTAATTGACCTCACCTGTGAAGAGATGTTAGAAAAAACAAGAAAGATAGGTTTGGAAATAACGTCTCCATCTGCGTGTGTGGATACTTCTTGGGCAGAGACAACCCTTTCTGCCACACACCGTGTTTCATCACCTTACCTGACTGCAGGTGCCACCTGCACCGCATGCTCCACAGCCGCTGGCGATCCCTGCGGAGGCAGGTGGGTCCCCGTGGGGAAGTGGGGCCAGGCCAGGCAGCACGTGGGGTGCAGGACACCACGGCATCGTCCCGCCACGGCAGAGCTGGCTGCGTCCCCCGCCGTGGTGGAAACGCTGTGCTGGATGTGACGGGGCGCGGGAAGCCCAGGGCGCACCATGGCTGGTCACCTCCCCCCGGCAATTCCCGACATCTGTCTCAAACGAGGGGCAGCAGAGACCTGACGCTGATGATGGTCAACCGACCAAACGCTGACTATTTATCAACCAACCAAACGCTGATTTACCAACCGACCAAATGTTGATTTACTAACCGACCATGTGTGTGGTTCAGGAAACGGGGCTTCACCTACAGCTCCTCCAAGGCTGTTGCCCACAGCCGCCGGCCAGCGGGTATGAAAGCTCTGAAAAACAGAGCTTTCATTAAGGCTAGAAATAAAAACATGAAGATTGAAAAAAAACCCAGGAACACATGTTAATGTGAGACTAAATTACAAGTATAACATCTTTGCTGGAGATGTTCAATTTTACAGTCTCTATCTGGGTACACTTGTAATAATTACGCAGCAGTTCAGGGAGAAGTCACGGCTTAGCTGAATGAATTATGGAGCGAGACCATCTGTCCTGGATGTCACAGCAATCGCAGCACCGAACGGGGATGCTCCTTCCCCCTCGATATGTGGCCAGGGACACACACGAGTATATAGATACTCCTCGGGCCTTTCTCCTGAGCAGGTCTATGTTCACTAAAGCAATGTAAGATTGAAGCAACCACATGCAATGCCAGGAAACGCAGCCTTTCTTATGGTTTAACTTGTTTAACAGAGATTTCTGACCGCTGTTCGAGCTACAAGGCCTGGCTGTGCTCCTCGGCAGCAGTTCTTGAGGAGAAGCTGTAGGCAGCTGGACTGGTTTTGTAGGACTGAGGTTCATTCTGCGGGGAGGCAAAGGCAGCAAAAACTGGGAACATGGACAGAAAGGCATCTGGCAAGATGATCTGTCCTGAGACGCTGATGGCCTCAGACACCAAGGCTCTGATTCAGGGCAGCTGCTAAACACGTGCCTGAAGCGCCCACGAGTTACGAGCAGCCAGAAGCATCCCGAGGTGCAGTGGTGTGCTCTGAATGGCTTGTTGGGCTTTCTGAACTGCCTGCACTGATGCTGTTTATGCCTCTTCTTGGTAACAAGGATACGCTTTTCTTCCCGTGCTTGTTTCCTCTTGAGCTTTTATTTTGCTTTTGTTTTTCAGGTCAGACTTTTAACGGAAACGAAACACAGCCAGGGAGATTTTACAAAGACCAATACTCTCACCCAAACACTGCAAAAAAATTTGTGAGGAATTTGGACAGCAGTCTACTTCCTACGGATTGCCCCTCTCCACAGACAGAAACGAAAATCAAATATATAACCTACTGAGATAACAAATATGACGAGTGTGGGTTCAAGCCCATTTCTCTATGACAGCAGAGCTAACTATGACATTCAGATCAAAATGTTGTTTTCAGTGAATGACAGAAATATTAATACTAGTGGGTTTTTTTGTCTTTTTCCAACTGGGTTCTACGTAAAAGTGTAAATTGTATTTGCTCTGGGCCCCTAGATACTATCTCAAACTTAATAAATATCTACCGCCTCACACTTAAACTGTGCTGCTTTGGGAGAGCAGTGCATGAGCACTAAAACAATACTATTACTGAGATGTCAAAATGTAACTGAACACGGGCTCTGTAACTGCTGTCTGCTAGGGAAATTAAAAATAATGATCAGGTTACAAATGCCATCTTTTGCATTTGAATAGCAGCAAGGAGGCAGGCATTGTAATGCATGTATTATCTCCGAGCAGGTAAATGGCACTGGCAGTCCCTTATTTATGTTGCTGTCATAAACATGCCTCCAAAATTTGTTGTCACAGTATTGTTGTTTTCCTGTGAGATATATGATGTGCATAAATTAAGAATATGAGGGTCTGCTTCTTTCACCAACACATGCTTTACTCTGTTATCTTTAATGAATTCACTGCAAAATTAAATAGCTGTGTAACACACTGCAGAGTGCCTAAAGTAGACCAGGCAATGCACTCTTTCTGTCATTCTTGTACAGCTGAAACATGAATCTTTTGAGTAGCTAAAAGTAAGACGAAACAGGGAATTCATTTTTAATCTGGGCAGTATCCCAAAGCTGATATGTAATTCATTTCCCCATAACCTAAAAAAGAGGGAACATTAGGGAGCAACACTGAAAAAAAAATACCACTTGGAAAATGATGGGTGCTCCCTCTTCAGGTCAAGAAATGTCCAAGGCCAAACCATCATCTTCCTCAGGCCCTGTCCAAAGAACACCAAAGTGTTCACGCCTGTTACAACACAGGCAGAGACTAGTCTTCTGACAAAAATAGATTTACATGGGCTGAAGGCATATGTGCTCCTCTGACACCGAAATGGGGCACTGCCCTTGCTGGCAAGCCGCAGTCCTGGCTGCTCTGCACACAGGTGCCCTCATTTGCCACCCATGAACATGCAAATAGACTTCCACTGCCTGCAGCACAGCCAGCACACCAGGGGGTGAGTGAGCTGGTGCTGGAAGTTTCTATGAGAGGAGCCGGAACTGGGATCGGTGCGCTGGGAAAAAATGTGGTGATCACGCTGCGCTGGAGGAGGCAGCCAATATTTCAGGGGATCTTCAAGGTCATGTGTCATCTTTTCTTGCCAGCTTCGTGTTTGATGTCCACGTTGAGGTCTTACCACATCAGCTGTGGCTGATGTGAAGGGACAGAGTTATCTGGGATGTGTTGGGGGAATGGTGCTTTTGGGCTGAGGAGAGTCAAATGGCCCTGGCACCACAAGATACGTTCTCCCCTCGCTCATTTTGTGACTGATCCAAGGAGCAGGTGGCAGATCCAGTCTGCCTTACCTCCGTCACGGCATCTGCACAGGCACCTCCTCGCCACATGGACATTGCCAGAGCTGTGGCAGGAGGCAGCACAGCAGAGAGGCTGTGTTACGGGTCCACGTGCACCCTCAAAGGTATTGAAAGAGAGGCAGCAGCAGTGAGAGCATGGTACATGCTGGTCTGCAGACACTTAAATGTCAAGTGGCTTCACTGACACCAAGCTTAGATGAGTGTGCTGTTCTCCCTGCAGATCCCAGCGCTCACAAGAGCGGCAAAGAAAGGGCTTAGACATCACCTAAGGATTGCTAAAACCCAACACATACACTCCGTCAGCTTTCCTCTTCCTTCCCACTCTCACCTCCTCAGCCATTTCTTCTGGTTGCAGGCCTCCCACTACCAGCGTTTCCCACTTGCATTTGCTCATCTCCTCAAATTATTTTATTGCTCACTCTCCTGTCAGTCCTGAGTTTTCCCCTTTCCACCTATCATTCCTCTCATGCTTAACCTTTAAAATGAACATTTACCTGCATTATTTGGGGGTTTTTATGTTCTAAAAGGCTTCTGAATTACCTGCCATACTTAGATTACATATATCCCCAGAACAGAAAACCTCGAGGGACATTAATTATAGAATTATGTGTTCAAGCTTTTCTGTGGTTTATGCCTATGGCTCAGAGTCAACAACAAGATCGTGTCGACCTGCAGGATGGATGGACGCTGTCATCCTGGCATGCTGAACAAATACTCTGAGACCTGTTTGAAATGTGCTGTTACACTTCTCTTAAGGTATATAATGGCCACCTCTGCCACTCCCCAGGAGGTGTGTTTTCAAGTGCCAGCTCAGCTGAGGTTCACCCGAGCCACGGTTTGAGCTCTGGGGACAGAGGTGCCTGTGGACACCCCAACAGCAGACGCTGCACGCTGGAGCTGTGTGTTCTCTTACAGGGAGCTACGAAGCGAGTCTTCTCTGGCTTTCTGTGTCTAAAATTATCAGCGCTTCCAGATTATGTAATGGAGGAGAAGGTATTGAGTAGATTATTTCCAGAGGAAAGGAACTAACAGTCCTTGCTTGTAAGTGCCATTGGGGAGCTGCATCAGGCTGTGTGCACCTTAACGTGAACAGACACTTGTGCTCGTATGAAGAGAGCACATGACGTCTGGGCGTGCTGCTAAAATGTGCGGAGATTTGATATGGCTCTGAGAAAAGCTGCTTGTCTTCCCTGCTCTGTATAACCAGAGATGGTGAGTTTTGTAAGCACATCAAGATGGTCTAGCTGTAAAACGTGGGACTAAAAAGAAGCAGGTCCTGGGTAGACTGCAATTACTCCCTTAACATTTTAGAGTCTGTTCCCAGTTCGGCAATGATGTGGGTCCTGGTCTTTTCTTGTTTCGCTGGTAAGACTGCAGGAATAAATTTCTTAGGTTTGCGAGTCACTCTGGTACCTTGCACCTAAGGTTCCAGTCCAAGGCATGGGTATATGGGAGCATAAAAAAAACATATGACTTGTCATAAAAGATATATTATAAGGTATACAAAGAAAAATAGGTTTTGAGAAAACTAAGCCATTTTAGAGGACCATGTAGGTGAAGGGTGGTCCTTGGTGTGCATTTCTACTGGACTTGTGGAAAGACCTAAATCAAAGCAGATATGTGAGAGGGAGAATGTTTCTGTTAATGTGGGTCCTATCGAAGTATTGTCCCTGATTCACTCTGAAGTATTTTGCCTACAGCTATTCAGGAAAGCACTTCTGCTTATGCTACCTTACTCCAAAGCTGAGCTAAATCACAGTCCTAGCAAAACTGCTGAGAAAGTCCTTACTGAGTGCTGCTCAGGCCATTCACCTGATGTGCTCTGAAGAATGATCTTGCTTAGATCCAGTGGTGTTTAAAGGGATTTTTGAGGGCTTAAAATACATCAAACCATTGTTGGATTCAGGGAAAATAAATAGCCTCATGTTCTAGTTGCTCCCAGGCACAGTCATGCCCACATTGTCTATGGATTGTCTATAAAGAAGGCTTTTCATGCTCTCATGCAGGTGACATCTGACACAGAAGTGCAGCTCGGTTCAGCTCTGAGGGCAGCCACCAAAACCCTGTAGGCTCACCATGCTTGGTCACATACTCACACAATTGGATGCTCAATATTATTTTGCACCATTGTACTAGTTTTGGCTGGGAGGGAGTTAATTTTGTTCATAGGAGCCTGTATGGGGATCTGTGCTGAAAACAGTGTCAATAACCCAGGGATTTTTTAGTTTCTGCTGAGCAGTGCTCACACAGCATCAAGGGCTTTTCTGCTCCTCACCCGGCCCTGCTGTCCCGGGAATGGCTGAGCGCCTGCTAAATGGGAAGCAGGGAAGCTAAATGGGATGGCTGAGCGCCTTCCAATGGGAAGCAGTGAACGAATTCCTGATTTTGCTTTGCTTGTGCACACAGCTTTTGCTTTACTTCTTAAACTGTCTTTATCTCAGCCCACGAGTTTTCTCATTTTTACTCCTTTGATTCTCTCCCCCATCCCGCTGTGGGGGAGTGAGCGAGCGGCTGGGTGGGCTGAGCTTCCCACTGGGGTGGAACCACAACAGCCAGGACCACACCACCTGCCCTTTCCAGCATGTATTGGCACGTGTGAAGAGACATCTATCTGGTCGCTCCATGGCACAGGTTCCCAGTGACAAATCCCAGTGCCCTCTTGCCTGTCCTCTCTGGTGTGAGCCCCAGGACCCACCTGCCCACATCCGCAGCCCACGGTGCCCCGAGAGCTCACTGGTGTCCTCTTGCAGCAAGCTCAGACACTGCAGAGATGGTTCAGGAAGGAGCAGAGGTGAGGTGGGGAAAGAATGCCAAGGCACAAGGCAGCCTGTTACAAACAATGTCTTTTTTTTTTTTTTTCCTAGTAAACCCATGGAAATGAGCTGGAAGAAAAAGCAGAAAAAGCCTGTGCAGCAACTTAAATCAAAGTACCTGCTGTTGGCCTCTGTGATTCCCAATCACTTCTCTCTCGGGATAAGCCTGCACTAACCCAAGTGGATTGGAGTGGGGTGATTGCCCCGCTCCTCAGCAGGATTATTCTCCTGCTTGTCTGCCTCAGTTGTCATTCAATTCTTGTTAAACCTTGGCAATATCACATTTGTTTTCCTAGAGGACAGCTCATGGGCTGAGCAGCCCCTTTGCCCCAGTCATTGTATTCCTCGAGACATTTCCCAGGCCTTCAGTCCCAAACCAGTCATGCTCACAGCTCCCCTAATCACTGCCCTTCTGTCTGTCCTCCCATGAGCAAAGGATTTCAAACCTCTTGGAAGTCATTTTGATTTTAGAACAATTAAAAAAGCAGGAAAATATTTTATGACAAAATATCATTGTTCACTACAGTTTAGCTTTTGGGGCCATTTGACTGCAAAGCTTTTCTAACCATTCAGGCTGTTATGAAGATAAAATGTTCAGTTGTTCCACTGTACTAGGCAAGCAAGTGTAGCAAAAAATACAGAAAGATGCAATATGAAACCAAATTCTTTGCTGGGCATGATATTTGTTTTATCTCATTTCAGCTCTTTTGTGTTTCTGTGTTCTTGGAAACCATGTTCAGCCTTTCCCCCGTGTTGCTCGCATGCCCTCGGAGGCCCTCATTCCACAGTCTGCTTTGCACCCAACCCATCCTCGCAATCACTCCTTAGAGCAAGGTGTCTTTGCAGGATAACCTCACAGCAGAGGCAGCCCCTGACTCATGAACAGGAGTGCTGAACTGCTGGCATGGCCAAAGAGTCCCTCTTTTCATAACCACATACCTCTACAATAATCAAAAGAGAAAAAAATTCTCCTTTGGCTTCCGGAAAGCGCTTGCTAGTAAAATGCATGCCTTCCTGCTGGGCTGCTCACGAGCACTGCTCCTGCCAGCAGCATGAGCAGCTCTGGCTTGAAATGCTCTGTACCCTACCACGTTCTGTGGCTGCTGGGTTGCATAGAGACCACCTCTATGCCCTGGCCGTGCCGTACCCCTGCAAAGCCATCCGTACTCTGCTCCACCTACAGCTCCACAGGCTGCTCAGTGGAAGTGAGAAGGGAAGACAAGGTGCTGGGCTCTGGGCAATCATCCCTGCCCCATTTCTTACTGCACTGTCCTTTAACCTGCCTGCAGTCCAGTCAGCGTTTCTCTCTCCCTTCTCTACCAGACCAAACAGAAGTTACTCATCTTCGTTGTGCGAGACACTCTCAGGCTGCATTCCCTGTGCTGGCCACATTTTGTTCACAACGAAGACATCAGCCCCACTTCTGGTGGACACTGAGCTCACCTTCATTTTTCAGTCACTAGATGTTCAAGTCACTTTTGTGCTTTCTGCCGGGGCTCCTCATACTTGTACAGACCCCCTCCCAAACCTCTGCAAAGCAGTCTTCTTCCCTGGAACCCACCCCTTTCCCAGGTTTTCTAAGCAAGCACTCAATATTGAAAAGTAAAAGGCTTGTTGCTTCTCCCAGAATGAAACCTGAACTTGAAAACATCTGTACCACAGGGTCACAGTAACTTTGTCAAATTACTTACATTTCTCACATGAGGTTTACGATCGTCAAAAATTTGTTACTTTCTTTGCTGAAGGGGATCAGCACCAAAGCATTGGTTCAGCAGTTCTGGTTTATTTTTCTACTGTAAGCTCAGTTATCCAAACATATAATTTCAATACGCATAAAGTATGGATGAGGTGGGCTTCAGGATGGTGGTTGATGCACCCAGCCAAAGAGCATGACGAGCTGGTCACTGCAGCATCTCTCCCAAAGCAGTGCTGGCCCCAGCCATTCACCTGCTGTTTGCAGGGCAGGAGCCTGCACACGCTGGTCAGGAACCGCTGGGATCCATTGCCAACGGGCTGAGCAGGGTGGCTGAAAAGCCTGTGATGGGACCTTGTGCTTGCACAGGGCTGTGTGGTGAGGAGCTGCAAAGAGTGAGCCCTCTATGCTCTCTGTCACATTTTACCCAGGTAAGATGTGTTTTTTCCAGTTGTTGTGGTCATAAGGATGTTATTGAATGAAAAGTGTTATAGGAGAAGATTGAAAAAAAAGAGAAAAAAAATCACTCTGTAAAGGAACGTTACCTGTCTGGATTTAATAGCACAATTTATTGCCTTTTAATTGCTTAGTAATGCAGTGCGGTTCACTTAGGGAAATGATTACAATCTAATTGTTAAATTTGTCTGATAAAATCCAGTTATCATTTTAATTACACTTATGAAAATTCTTGTTTGTGTCTTTCTTAATTTTTGTGCATTGAATGTGATCTCCTGCAGCAGCTCTCTGTGGTAGACCTCTTCACGGTCTGCAGCAGGACAGCTCCCCCGAGCAGCTTGCACTGCCTTTGAGTGCGATGTGTGAGAGCAAATGCTGATTTCTAACCTGGATGTGCTGGTGTTTCATGTGGATTTGCATGCAGCACATCATTTAATCACCGCTTTGGATAGACTTGCTGTTCTCTCTGGCAGTATGAAAACTGCTGATGGGGAGAGAGATGGGAGAAGATGCGTAACAACTGCCTTCACAGCATGGTGCAATGATGGAAAACAAAGCAGGCACGGCTCCTACCCCTGAGAAAGTGCTCAAGTGACTTAGTGTCACACGTGAAGGGGACTGGCACAGGAACAGCAGGTCACCCGTGGGCTTGTGGAAATCGTGGCAGCTCCTTCCCTGCTCACGATCTCCCAGCACCTCATCCCAGGGCCTGGCTTCATGCATGATGCTCATCAGCATGATTTTGACTTGGGGTTCTGTAGTCAAAAAAAAAAAAGAGAGAAAGATAGGGAAAGAAAGATATTTTTGTTAGTATCACGTTAATTAGTTTTTCTGCTAATTAAAGAGCCCATAATTTACAAATTAATATTCATCAGTCCACAGACTCTACATTAGTCAGATTAAAACATAACACACAATTCAAGTAAAACATGTGAACAAATCTATCTTAGTACTTTAAATCCTTTGGAAGACTGTACCACATCCCTGTTAAAGAAAATGCTGAAGGAAAAAACAGAGACTTTTTATCATCACAGAAATATCTTATTGCTTTCCTTTTTGCTTTCTCTCCTTATCTACTGCATTCATGCTCTCCAAGATCTTACTTTTTATTTTTGCTAGAATCGTTCACTGAATTCAGCACAAATTAACAAATAATTTATCAGCTTGTAACTACATTTCCTGTGTATATACTGGCTTTTTTTAAAAAAATCCAATTCCAGTTTGAAAAGCAGAGGTCTGACCTAAACCAAAGGGATAGTTTTGGAAGAAGTTCATTTGACTGAAGGCAGCATCCGCTGTGTGTCACTTGTGTCCCTCAAGGCGCCTGGTAATGGCCGTGTCACAGACATCCAGAAATGTATTCGAGTGTTTTGCTGCCTTTACCATTAGGAAGTTTTCCTTGCTGTCCAGCCTCAATCTCTCCTCCTGGAGCACAGAAAACCAGAGGAATTGTGACTTGTTTCAGTACACAGGCTCAAGCTGAAAAGCAGATATTTTAAATTCCTTAACGGTCTTAGATTTTAAGCATAATCTTAATCATGTTTGAAAACTGCACTTCACAAAGCATTTATCTTGAAGACTTACACTTTTCCAGGTTGGTTTGGGATTTCTTTTCATTTTTTTTTAATTGTTTTGTGTCTGTCAGAATGAGTATTTGATAGAAATCAAGAAAAAATAAAAAGTACCTTACTGGAACGCACTTCATTGGATTTGCAAACAGGCTGCTGAGGGCTTTTGAGATTTTGGAGGATGCCTATCCGTGCTGTTTCAAAGTCGGTTGTTGCAACACTCCATATGAAACGGAACTAAGTGGCTTTATTTTACTGTTCTTCTAGCTATATACAAACAATTACTCTTACTCTGTATTTTTTCTACTAGCACATACCTGTTCAAAGTCCTTCTGGGATCTAACACAAATAACCCAGTGCAGAGGCACAACTAAACCTGTACTAGACATTCATTTCTGTTTCATTTCTCATTCACATCACTGCACGGTTCCTTCAGGGATTGGAAAATAAGGGCTTTTTTGTGATATGCCAAAGCCATATGTACCTCCAGTGACAAGTTATTTGAATTTGGTAAAAATATGACTTGCAATAAATAAGTATCTAGAATGCTAGACTGTGCTTCAGCCTCTCACATTATTAAATTCATGCTCCTCCATCCTTCTTCCCAACCACCCCCCTGCCCTGTTCTGTAGCACCCCATCTTTCCTCCTGTCATACTGGCTTTGTGAACTGGTTAGGCTGGAACCACATTTTCGTAGAGTTTGCCAGCAAATTCCTGGGCTAGAAAAGAAGTGTCTGGAGGGCCCAGTGGTATCATCTGGTACACATTCAAGGTTTCTCTAATTTACTATCTGCAAAGCAAAATAAACTCAAAAGAAAAGACAAGGATCTCCAAAAGCTGAAAATTTCCTTTAATTTGTTTACCCTACAATTTGGTTTAATGTCCAGTTTGTGATTCTTATCAAAATTTATTTGGAGAGATGCATCTATAAGGAGATGTGGTTTAACTCCAGCAGGCAACTAAGCCCCAAACAGCTGCTCGCTCATCCCGGAGGGACGGGGGAGAGAATCGAAGGGTAAAAGTGAGAAAACCTGTGGGCTGAGATAAAGACAGTTTAATAGGGAAAGCAAAAGCCACGCATGCAAGCAAAGCAAAACAAGTAATTCCTTCACTCCTTCCCATGGGCAGGCAGGTGTTCAGCCATCTCCAGGACAGCAGGGCTCCATCACGCCTAACGGTGACTTGGGAAGACAAACGCCATCACTCTGAATGTCCCCCTTCCTTCTTCTTCCCCAGCTTTATATACTGAGCATGACGCCATATGATCTGGAATAGCCCTTTGGGCAGTGGGGGTCAGCTGTCCTGGCTGTGCCCCCTCCCAGCTTCTTGTGCACCTGGCAGAGCATGGGGAGCTGAAAACTCCTTGATTTAGTATAAGCACTACTTAGCAACAACTAAAACATCTCTGTATTATCAACACTGTTGTCAGCACAAATCCAAAACATAGCCCCGTACCAGCTACTAGGAAGAAAATTAACTCTATCCCAGCCAAAATCAGCACACTCTCCACCCCTTACTCCATACCATTTATGTCATGCTCAGGTCCCATACTATCCAATATATCCTCATTAACCACCCCCCCCTTCCCATCCTTTGATATAATACGCAGATATCATTCCCTTAGTCTATGGACCACCCCTGTGAAACATCTGTAAAATGTCCATAAATGTCCACAAAATGTCCACTGAGTTCATTTAGTCCATGACTTTGGGCTCCATCTGTTATGGTGGTCACTCCGGACAGGAGAGGTGGTGTGTTGCGTGGAGTTACTGGGCACCAAAGCCAGCTCAGGTCGGGTCACTGCTGCACTTGCACTGCTTCTTGTGAGGCTTGTCCTCCGTTGGTTCAGGTGGTTCCTGCTGTAGTCATTCCCAAAACATGCAACTCAAATCCTGGGTTACAACAATTTAAAGGTATTTCCATTACAATCTCCACCCTTGGTCCCTTTGGGCCAGGTTATAGGGTTTAACATTGCAATGAACTCCTCCCCTTGCTCCTAGCCTGGCTAGCACCAAGGGGTTCTTGCTATAGTAATTCCCATAACATGCAACTCAGATCCCAGGTTACAACAATTTAAAGGTATTTCCATTACAATCTCCACCCCTGATCCCTTTGGACCAGACCACTGGGTTTAACATTGCAATGAACGCCTCCCCTTGCCCCTGCTCCACCTGGGACTTATCCACAGACTGAGGTCCCTTAGGGGTGTACCTGCTCCAAGTGGAGCCTCATCTATGAGCCACAGTCTCTCCAGGGCTCTACCTGCTGCGGCACAGACTTATCCACAGCCACAGTCGCTTTGAGGTGCCCCTGTTCCAGCGTGGCCTTCTCCGTGGGCCACCATGCCTTCAGATATATACGCACTCCAGCATGGCCTCGCCCACAGCCACAGTCCCTTCAGAAGTAAACCTGCTCCAGCATGCCCTTACCGACGGCTGCAGTCCCTCCAGGGGTGTACCTGCTCTGTCATGGGCTTACCCATGGCCACACGCTTTGAGGTGCTCCAGCATAGCCTCATGCACAGGCACTGATGCTTCAAGGTGTACCTGCTGCAGCATGGACTTCATCCACAGCCACAGGTGCTTCGAGGTGTACCTGCTGCACCATGGACTTATCCACAGCCACAGGTGCTTCGAGGTGTACCTGCTGCACCATGGACTTATCCACAGCCACAGGTGCTTTGAGGTGCACCTTCTCCAGCGTGGACTTATCCTTGGGCCACAATCCCTTCAGAGGTATATCTGCTGCGGCACCGACATAACCACAGCCACAGACGCTTTGAGATGTACCTGCTTTGGCGTGGACTTATCCATGGGCACAGATGCTTTGGGGTGTCCTGCTCCCACGTGGACTCATCCCCAGGTCACAGTCCCTTTGACTCGAGCTCACGCTGGAGTTCCAGCCTGTCCAGTGCAGCAGCACAGAAACAGCAGCGATGCCCTGGCCATCTGCCAGCCCAGGCGCATAGCCATTGCTGTTATCAACATGTTCCCCGGCACAGCAGAGTAAAAACTAGGAAAAGCACTTTTTATTCCATGTTCAAAACCATTGGAGGGGCTATAGGCCTGATATGATTTGTAAAATTCACTTCCAGAGCCCTAGTTCTACACAGCTTATCCCTGCCTTGCTTTGTCTTCCCTTTCCTCTTTCTTCTCTCTCTCTCTTCTTATTTTTATGCTTTCGCTTTTTAAATTTTTTTTCAGGGTCTGCCTCTGGGCGCTGTGCTGAAGTTAGCACACTGCACAAATGCTCTTTTAATTTCCATGCTACTGAAATGCAATCAAGATAAAAGGTTTAATTTTTCAAATGCATTTGATATCTCATGGCCATTTAAGTCCCTTGATCCATCTGCTGGTCTGGTGCCAGTTGCATTGCACTTGGATGCTGCTTAGACAACTAGCTCAAAGCTGCTCCAAGAAACAAACAGTATTAATGTCTAATGGGGATGCAGCAATAAATCCTCAAATAAAAGCACAAAGGAGAGTAGAGATACATGAACGCTGAAATACATACAGAGGGGAATTTTTTTACAAGACATTTACAAAATCAAGATTTTTCTTTCTTCTGTACGCCTTTAGAATTGAAATGGATAAGGCACTGTGTAAACATATAAATATTTTTGAATGCATTTCTTACAAAAGATTAATATTATCTTTACATATTTTCCCAGCATTAACTATGTGAATTTCCACAGGAGAAGTAGCAAAGGGAAGTCACCCTCCAGTGAAAATTACCAAGAAATAGCTCCGAGCTTTTGTTCGGGATCAAGCATCTCACCTCCAGAGTGCAGCTGCATTTCACTTGTTAAAAGGGAAGATTTCTGGTTTGGTGTCACATGTTTCTAACAAGCTATTGAACTCCGTTGACAGAGCTGATAAGCAGAAAGGTTTGCTCTGCACATCCTTACCCCTACTGGCCTCACTCTCTCTCACCAGTCACTGCCCTTCGGTGATTTCAGCTTCAGACCCATAGATGCTGATGAAGGGTCTGGAGCACAAGGCTGATGGGGAGCGGCTGAGGGACCTGGGGTTGTTCAGCCTGGAGAAAAGGAGGCTGAGGGGAGACCTCATCACTCTCTACAACTGCCTCAAAGGAGGTTGTAGAGAGGTGGGGTCGGTCTCTTCTCCCAGGTAACAAGTGATAGGACGAGAGGAAACGGCCTCAAGTTGCACCAGGGGAGGTTTAGACTGGATATTAGGAAATTTTACTTCACTGAAAGGGTTGTCAAGCATTGGAACAGGCTGCCCAGGGAAGTGGTGGAGTCACCATCCCTGGAGGTATTTAGAAGATGTGTAGATGTGGTGCTTAGGGACATGGTGGAGTGGTGGACTTGGCAGTGTTGGGTCTACAGTTGCACTTGATGATCCTAAAGGTCTTTTCCAAGCTAAGTGGAGGTCTTTTCCAAGCTATGATTCTATGCTTTGCTGCTGGACCAGCTGAGCCACTCAGCTCCTGCCTGGGAGGGACCTCTGCGGGATGGGCACCTGCACACTCGCTGGAGGATGACAGGGACCTGAGGATATGCTGGCCACAGCTCAGGGAGAAAAGCTTCTTCCCCTAAAGTCCCTCTGAAGTGCTTCTACACTGTCTACACTGCAATGAGAACCAACCTACTTAGACCAGTAGCTGTGGTCTCCTGGGGCCAGGGGCTGCCCAGTTTTTGCAGCGTCACTCTCCTGGGAAAAGACCTGCAGTCCTTGCCCTCAGCGACTGTCAGAGTGATCAGGCTTAAGTCTCACCTCCTCTTTGCTTTGTGGGGCTCGGGCAGCCACCAACTTTTATCATAATGTTTGGGCATCGTTGAGCTTCAGTGTCTACAGGCTTTGACTGCAGATAAAAAGAGACTTTGCGAGATCAAAGGCACACAAGGATTGTGTGCGTGTAAGTGATTCTTCAGGGACTTAAAGCCCCCCTTGTTAATCTTGCCATTATTTCCTTCTAATTTAATTGATTAATACATCTTATTTCTAGGGTCTGTGAGGCTTTGCTGCCATGTAAAATTCTTTGCTGTCCGTGATGATCTGGTGGATCTGTCCTGGCACAGCCTGTGACTTCTGCTGGATATTGAAAGTGACTCTTTCTGACCACATGTGCCAAATTCCAGTAGAATGAGGGATTTATCTCTCTTCTCTGCCTTTTATCTTCCTGTCAGGTTGCACTTGGATGGGTGGCCTTGTGCTGATAACTCTATCCAGCCTTGGTAATTTTTTATTTTCATGGACTTGTGGACAGGAGACAGAGCCAGGCAAATTGGATTTTAAAATGTGAACTCCAGATGAGTTTCCTTGTTACTGTCTAATTGTCTCCTCTGCTTGTTGTTGTTTGTCATCTCTTGCTTTGCACCCTGTTTGTAAGTTCTTCAGACACCGTATTTTTCTTGGTTTTGTGCGTGCTGTACAACTTCTTTATAAAACAACTCCAATGTGACAGGGTTCATTGTGTTTGTGTGGCTCCATGTAATAGGTATAAACAATAATAAAAACTAAGAACAGATGATTCTATGGAGGAACTGATTATTTGGTGAGAATGAACAAGAGTTAATTTACTCTAAAAGAGGCTTTTTCTAATCAACCAATTTAAAAGCAAGAGAAAGAAAAAAAAAGATAGAATATAGACTGTAGAGGAGAGACCAAGATTCAGGAGAGTTGCCAGTGCAGGGAAGTGTGTCTTCACCTTTTAGAACTTTTAAGACATGTGGAGGTATTTTCTGGCCTGGTGGAGACCTACAGGTTCATGTGTCTCCTTCCCATATCATCCACCCCTGAGTAAGTACTATTCAGTGCAGAAGGTTGGACATCTGGAAAAAGCATGTAACCTTGAAGTCAGTGCTTATCCTGGCACCATCTCAAGAGGAGGTGACAAGGAGACCAGGACAGGGGCAGTTCCTCAGCTTACTCATGTCCACAGAAGCAGACAGCCCCAATATCATGTGGCTGTGCACGATCACATGGAAACACTGGAGGAAAGGACGCCTGGAGCTCTCTGGTCCAACCCCCTCTGGAAACAAGACTATCAGCGACACCGAGTGACGTTATCCAGGGCTCTGACTAGCCACGTCTTGAACGTCTTTAAGAATGTAGACCCTGCCCTGTCCCTGCGTGCTCCAGCAGAGAGCTGTGTGACGAGAGGTGAGGTGAGGTGTTGTTCAGGGCATCTTGCACCTGCGCTGGAGGCAGTGCAATGGCACACACAAGAGCTGGCTCAGTGCAACCTACTTCAGTCCCAGTTTTCAGTAACAAACTTTTTACACTGTTTGTCCCAAGAGTTTCTTCCTGTTGGCTGCAGGATTTGAGATGCTTCAGAGTAAGAAAAGGCAAATATAACTTGGTCATTCATGCCTGAAATAATAAGCAGGAGATGAGCATCTGTAGAGACTTTACCCTTCAGCTCTTCTCCCTTACCTCTTTCAAAATAGCTAAAGAAAGTTGCCTCCATAATACTTGTCATCCTAAATACTAAAGAAACAGCAAACTAAAAGAAAAAAGAAAAACAAACCCAAAACTATTTAACACAATATGCCTCATATGTTTGCTTTGCAAAGCTGGTGAGAGAGCGTTCCTGAGTGTGGAAAGAAAGCAACACGAACCTCTGGAGCTCTTGCATCTGGGAATGTTCCCTCTAGCTCTTCAAGCAGGCATCAGACAGAGAGTTCATTATGGTCTCAGGGCTGGCTCCTTGTATTTGTGTTTGATTAGGGGCATTTTTTCTAAGAAATTGTGCAGACTGTCCTGCACAGGGAGGAGGGTTGTCCCTTGGGGATGTCTTCCCTGTCATCACCAAGGCCTGTGCTCCTAGGGCCACCCTGATCTCCACTTCCTTATGTGCTTCTTTCCAGTTAATGATGGTAAACTTCAAACCTGCAAGCTGATGCTTGCTTGCTCTGCACCTTCAGTCCACACGACTTCATTTTCTAACAGTCACAGAAGCAGCACAGATTTTCTTCTTGCTAAAACATTTTTTCTTTGTCATGACATTAGTATGTAACCTTAAGATCTCTGCCCTAGTTTTATTTATGATTGCCACCTAAGGCACTCATAGAGTATATGACAACTTGAAGTAACTAATTGCCATTAGATAGTTACCTGAAATTTTTATATATATATATATATACATACACACACACGAATATTTCTGAGCCCTGGATATTATAAATGTACTGAAAGCAGAAATCAAGTTCCTAAATTCATGGACAAACTCTGGATCTCTGTCAGTGCTTTTGAGTGAGATTGGCTGCCTTTGGCTGTGTGTTATAGCATTCAGTCTAGTGTTTGCTAAAGATGCTTGAGGAAGAAAAATAAAGGCGATAAGGTTCTGGATCAGAAATGGAAATGATGCCTGTAAGAGAATGATCAAAGACTGGATTGCATTGCTCCAGGGGCTGACGAGTCGGTATTTTCAGACACTGACCAGTGCCAAGACAGCACTTAAAAGAGCAGTTAGATAGATCATTAAAGTACTCTATCAAGAAAATAGCTAGGACTGGAAACTCTTGCATCATGGCTAGTTTCAGTGTCAAAATAGTTTAATCCTAAACCATTGGTTAGTACGAGCACTTATGGCTATAACTGTGACTATGTTACTGAAATACCAGCAATAATGCTTTCAAAATCAAAACCCAAAGCAAAACAAAATAAACGAAAGGACCAAACAAATAAACTGGTCTCGTATATTATTGAAAGATTTAAAACAAAAGGACATTAAAAACATTTTAAAAAGTTTAAGTCTATATAGTGCCAGGAACAACCTCTGGTGAGTAATGCTAACGTCCTACCTGCATTTCAGAGGAATGGGGAGGACAACGGTGTCACAGGGCCCCCGGTGCTTCCCCCGAGCTCCCCACCAGTCTCAAGAGTCACTGCATGGAAAGCTGGTACCATAAATGATTCAGGAGGGTGCCAGTGCACTCACCTTCGGCTTAACACCTGCAGGATGGGGTCTCTCCATCCCTCCAGGCTCCTGCACCGCACACAAGCCGGAGGGCGGGTGATACGTACCCCCGGGATGCAGCAAGCCGTGGCTCACTGTGGGTCTGCTCCCTCGTCAGGGGCTCCTTGCTACCCCCCATCAATAACGTAGTGCTGCCTGTCAGTATTCTTCCTTTTTATGTGAAACTGCAGGGCAGAACAGACATTTCCCGTCGCTCTTTCCCGGTATGAAAAACAGCAACAGGGGGAAAATTTGACCCTGGGCTCAACATCCAGCAGTTCAGATTTTGATAGAATGACTGTAGTGATGGCAGCAAGGTTGTCTACATTCCTACATCACTCTGTTGCCCAAATCTATTCCATAAAGCCAATTTAATATGTTTACAATTCAAAAAGCCTCTTTTAACATTTACAGGACTGTACGGTGTTTTTGCAAAACATGCATGGCTGTGCTGCAGGACGTCACACGTACCAGATGACACCTGCACTCCTTGTTATTTGGGTACACACTGTAACAGGCAAACGTTTGCAACAGCTGTGCTAGTTAGGAATTAGTTTTATAATGAAATCAATTACACAGATTTAGCTTCACTTGGCTTTTTGCCTTCACATAAATAGGCTAGCACAACTGTCCCCAACTGACCACACATCAGCTAGATGAACAAAACAATCCTCTCTTCATCCAAAGACTGCTAGCTCTGCTGTCATTTGTACTATAAATCCAGGCTTAACTTCAGCATTCAA
Organism: Ciconia boyciana; assembly: GCF_034638445.1. Taxonomy (NCBI): domain Eukaryota; kingdom Metazoa; phylum Chordata; class Aves; order Ciconiiformes; family Ciconiidae; genus Ciconia; species Ciconia boyciana. The sequence continues at coordinate 71,769,466 of NC_132939.1, read as the reverse complement.
ATTCATCTTCTATGTATAAGTTGGGGAATGCTTGTTGCATGGTAAAATCTTGCTTGCTGATTTTATACTTTTTTCTATTTCTCTCTTGAATATTGGACAAATGAAGAAAACACCATAGATGTTTATGTGTAATTCCAGAATCTTTTTCTTTCCCTTTCCGTCAGAAGTATTATGAAGTCATTGATAACAACATTATTGCTATTTCACAATCCCAGATTCACACAGCGGGAAGAACATAAAAGAGAAAACTTGTTTTAATTTTTTCTCATAAGAAGCCTTAAATAAAAGCAGCTAGTACAGAGCAGTGTGTCAGTGCAGTTACCCTCTCTCCCGCACCACTGTGCTCAGGGAGAGCTGGTTACTGAAGAACAACGTCAATGTGCAGCCAATTAACTTTTGAAAAGTCTCTTCCCTGTAGAGTCCAACTCAAAGGGGTTTTGGGCCAGCAGGCAGGAATGTCTGGACACCCACCAGCCATGGGAAGGCAGTGTCTGCTTGAGGGGGGAGTTATGGTGGGGGGCACACCAGGCTGCCCAGAGGGCACAGCTGCCTTGGCTGCATAGCCCGTCCTGCCGGCTCCAGCTTTCCTGGGACACTTCCAATGTTCAGGCAACTGCTAGTCCACCTGAACGGTTTGGAAGAAGCCCCAAACAAGGTTTGGTGGTCTCCCAAAGAGAGGCGAATGCTTGGTCCCACAGTGCACAGCATTTTCTCTGGCTTTGCAATGTGATTCATTGATCTGTATTTAGTTTGCAAAGTGGCATGCAAGGATCGCTAGTAATGCTGTGAGGATATTTTCATTCGGAATGAAATGGTACACTTTGTGTCAAAATCAACCTGTGGAGGATGCTCTCCTGGACCACCACAGGATCACTCCCTCCTGCAGAATTATTCTTGCATTCTTGCACGGCTGCTGGCGTTGGGCCATGTGGCCAGCGACCACCCCAGTGTGCTCCAGTACTCCAGGAAGGCTGGCTGGCAAGAGGGCTTGAAGGGCAGTGCTGTGGCTCAGACATCAGCACGCAGCTTGCGTTTCCTCCCTCCCTGCCAGGAGCCTTCTGCATGGAGTGGGTGCCAGCCGGGCCGGCGGGACGAGGCACACCTTCAGAGTTTGCTGAGTGGTAACAGCAGCTCCTGAGCCCTGTTAGTAATGTAATGGTACTCAGTTTCTCTGCTCTTCGGTTTAGACGCTGCTTCCCAAAGAGGGGTGCGTCCAGACCTACCGGTGAGGGAACAGGGACATTCCACTGCTGTGAGAGACAGAAACAGCTCTCAGAGCGGAGGCACTGTCGCTCCTGCAGCCGCCAGCCTGGGCAGCCAAGAGCTGCTGCTCTCCGGGCCACCTGCAGCAAGCATTCAAAACGCTGATGTGATGGTGGAAATCTGTAAGTTGAAGTCATTCCCTGTAGTGAATACACTGGCCTTGTAAGAAAACGTGGTTTGGTTCGGTTTTGGGTTTTTTTAAGAAAAATATTACAGAGGAACTTCAATATTTTTTTCCATTTTACTCCTGTGTTGAACAACTTTACACTGCTTTTGAGAATGTTTCACCGATTTTTATCTTGCTCTTTCTCTTCTGCATGCAATCTTCGAAGAACACAGCAAATGAGGCAGAAATTCCTTTAATGTCTCCTTCCATTTAAAATGTTTTATTTTCCTTACCTCTATGGGTGTCTATTCATTAATTGATAAGCTCCAAATTCCTGGCTTTGTTACTAAGGGTGAAATAACTATTTAGTAAAGATGTAAGCTTATTGGCATTATTTAGGATAGGGTTAATCAGTTACCATTATCTGTTTTGGTATATATTTAAATTAACAAGACTACTGCTTCAGAATAACTGTAAAGAACCATAGACATACAATTATAATTCATTTTAAACATTTCCAAGTTTTATCTCTGTATTTTTAATATAGCAACCTCTAGAATATATATCTGATTAAATAAGAATGAAATCCCTCATTAAAACATATACTTTTTGGATTTGAAGGACAGCTAATCAAAAGATCTTAAAAATCAACAGTCAATAAGTCAATTAGAGATTATTGGGATCCAGGTTCATTAGAGACCAATGTCAGCCTTAATGCTATGCAACATTTTCCTCAGTTGTCTGTGCGTGGTGTGAACCCTTGCGGGTAGATCAGAGCAGTGGCACAAGCAGCATTGCACAGAGACGCTAACAGTCGCAGGGACAGGCTCTCCTGTGGGATGAGCCCCAGCAGAGCTCACTGGCCTCGTCCACACCAGGAGCCCGTAAATAAGGATGGGAACTGCAGTGACGTGGAGTGCAGGCTGCGGCGGGACTGCGGAAAGCTGGGGCCTGAAGAATGGAATGGATGTGAATTTATGAGTGAAGGATGTAAAACTAATGGATGAATGCTGACTCAGACAATTCAGGTTAGGAAAAATAACGTTTTAAATCAGTGAAAGTGACTGAAACTTTGAGTAAGCGACCCAGAGGGGTAACCTCACTTCTTCAAGCCAGACCCACATCTTCTGGGGAGTGATGTTCAAGGCAGGAGTCCCACAGGAGTAGTGGTCTGAAATCTCTGGGCTGCTCCCCATCAAGCCTCTCTATGAACATTGCTACGGTAGGAAATGCAAGGGTTTTCCAGCTGCAGGACTGAATGTCAAGAAGAGCCTTCCATTAGATGGGTGGGATGAAAAATCCCAACCACAGAGCGAGAGTATAACCCACTCCTGTGTCCCATAAGATTTTTTTCAAAATGTCCATCGTACTTTGCAGCAAAATCTGTGTAATGCCTGAGCTCTGAAGGACCTCACTGATGAAACCGACTTGTTTTGTTTTGCTTTATCAAGTGCCTTTTGGTCTTTTCAACATCCAGCAGTACAGAAACAAAATAGTAACGAAATCTGTCAAATAAAATATATAAAATATGTTCAGATGGCTAAAAGAAAGAGAGAAAGAAAGGAAAGAAGGGAAAGGAAGGAAGGAATGAAGGAAGGAATGAAGGAAGGAAGGAAGGAAGGAAGGAAGGAAGAAAGAAAGATAGATTTGTGCTCTGTAACTGAGTCCCCTAATGGTTTTAGCAGCATTTGGGCAATAACAGAGCCCCAAGCACTGTGTTGTGGCTCTGTTATTGCTCTGAAGTGTTTCACTGCAAAATTTACTGGCAAAATCAAGTAAAGAATATATAGTTTCCTATTGAAAGGGGGTATAAAAAGACCAAACAAAACCCATAAATAGTCACAAACTTTCATTTATAGAGGACATCAGTTGTTACTTTGAAAATATTTATTTAAAAAAGGCAAATTATTGGCAGTTAGAACCATCCTGTAGCAGATTCAATACTCAGTAAAGATTCAAGTTATACTCTGCAATTTCATCTGTGCACGTGGTCTTTGGAAAGGGTATCTGGTGCTTTGGCTGAATAATAAGACAATTAAAATGTCCTAACGATTTTAGCAGATCTAAATATTACCGAATGGCTACAGTAAATAAAGTTAAGATGATCTTTCAGTGTGGTATACTTTATTATATATATAAAAATATGGATATTGATGCAGGGAAGTCACGTAAGTGCTAGCTGTTAAAGGCAGCCAGTTCAATGAAATTGCAAATCAGTGCTACAGTAAAACATTAATATTGGAGAGTAAACATAACTGGAAGTTTGATGGAAGACAGAAAAACTACTCTGTTTTCACCTAGGAGCTGTTATAAATACATGTAACACTGCAATCACTCCTCAGTGGTCGTGCTGGGAACTCAGATTGCGTCCACATCAAATCTGACAACTGAGCTAAACTGTTTTAAGCCCATCAGAGTACCAGGGCTTTGGCGACTGGGTGCTGCAACGCCCGTTTTTGAAAGGTCTCTGTTAGAGATCAGCTGGGCTGCAGACATGTAAGCTGAGTGTGTGCTGAGTCAAATTAATAACAATGGTGATAAAGAACAGGATGAAGGGGCTCACAGGCACCTGTGACATGCAAGGAGTGAAATAAACCTATTTTTATAAAGGTACGCCCTGGACACTGGGATTCTTTAAGAGTCAACAAGTGCATGGGCAAGGGTGAGTGAGCTGATATAACATGCCTGGATTTCCACAGGGTGTTTAACAAAGCATTCCCCAAAGGATTCTAAAGAAATTAAATACCCACAGCATGAGAAGAAAGGCCTCTGCCTAGATAAAAAAAAACTGCCTAAAGACAGGATGGAGTGTGGACAGAGAAAAAAATTTTTCAGGTGGAAAAAAAAAAATCTCCCCTGAAATCCCAGAGATCTGTGCTAAGGCATGAGGAATTCAAGATATCCAGATATCCTCATGGAAGAGATCCTCCTAGAAGCTATGCTGGAGCACATGGAGGACAGGGAGGTGACCCTTCAGCAAGGGCACATCCTGCCTGACCAACCTCGTGGCTTTCTACGATGGAGTTACCCCATCAGTGGACAAGGGAAAAGCAATGGATGTCATCTGTCTGGACTTCTGTAAAGCCTTTGACACAGTGCCCCACAACACCCTTCTCTCTAAATTGGAGAGATACGGATTTGATGGGTGGACTGTTCAGTGGATAAGGAATTGGTTGGGTGGTCGCATCCAGAGGGTAGCAGTCAATGGCTCAATGTCCAGATGGAGATCAGTGACGAGTGGTGTCCCTCAGGGGTCCGTACTGGGACCAGTGCTGTTCAATATTTTAATCAATGACATTGACAGCGAGATCAAGTGCACCCTCAGCAAGTTTGCAGATGACACCAAGCTGAGTGGTGCAGTTGACACGCCAGAAGGACGGGATGTCATCCAGAGGGACCTGGACAAGCTGGAGAAGTGGGCCCGTGTGAACCTCATGAGGTTCAACAAGGGCAAGTGCAGGGTCCTACACCTGCGTCAGGGCAATCCTCGGTTTCAATACAGGCTGGGGGACGATGTGATCGAGAGCAACCCTGCGGAAAAGGACTTGGGAGTACTGGTGGATGAAAAGCTGGACATGAGCCAACAATGTGCGCTTGCAGCCCAGAAGGCCAACCGTGTCCTGGGCTGCATCACCCGCAGCGTGGCCAGCAGGGCGAGGGAGGGGGTTCTGCCCCTCTGCTCTGCTCTGGTGAGACCTCACCTGCAGTGCTGCGTCCAGCTCTGGGGTCCTCAGCACAGGAAGGACATGGAGCTGTTGGAGCGGGTCCAGAGGAGGCCATGAAAATGATCCAAGGGCTGGAGCACCTCTCCTACAAGGACAGGCGGAGAGAGCTGGGGTTGTTCAGCCTGGAGAAGAGAAGGCTGCAGGGAGACCTTATAGCAGCCTGCCAGGACTTAAAGGGGGCCTATAGGAAAGACAGGGACAGACTTTTTAGCAAGGCCTGTTGTGACAGGACAAGGAGCAATGGTTTAAATCAAGGGAGGGCAGATTTAGACTGGATTTAAGAAATAAATTTTTTACACTGAGGGTGGTGAGACACTGGCCCAGGTTGCCCAGAGAGGTAGTGGAGGCCCCATCCCTGGAAACATTCAAGGTCAGGTTGGATGGGGCTCTGAGCAACCTGATCTAGTGGAAGATGTTCCTGCTTATTGCAGGGGGGTTGGACTAGATGGCCTGTGAAGGTCCCTTCCAGTCCAAAGCTTTCTATGATTCTATGATAAATGAAATGAAAAAAGAGTGAACGATGTGATAATGGACTCTGATGATTGGAGACAGAGGGTGCAGCAACCAAGATGAGCTGTGAAGAGATGCAGCAGGGTTTTCAAATAGTCAATAGGTGCATAAACTGCAATTTTGTTCAAGTCAATTAGAAAAATGTAGATGTGCAGTGAAAATGCACTTGCAGGGAAAACAACCTACATTTACACATGTGGTGAGGGATTTGGGAACAAGGTCTTGGGAGTTAAAAGAAATAGTTACAAATATTAGTGAAACAGTTAAAAAAACAAGAGAGAGCTGAAGAACTGTGAGAGCTGAAGCCCTGAGGATGGGTGTGCTCCTGCTCCAGTCAAAACATTTCTATCACCAAAAAGAGAGGTACTAAAAGATGGCACTAAATCGAAGTTTCTCTTAGTGCTTTGCATGTCAAGCACTTATAAATTTTGTTTGTTTGCTCTCCCCTCCTTTTTTTTCCTGAATATTTCATAACGGTTTTGGATGATGTGTTATGGCAATTGACTACCACCAGACTAAAGATACTTTCTCTCAGTTTCCTGTTCAGCAGTTCCAGATTACAGTGTGAACACTGTTGGCTTTCTGGCCTTATTATGAAAAATATATTTACAAATGATGTGTCTTGATTTTTCCAGCTACCTTAGTCCAAAATTTGGTTCATAACCAAGCAAAAGGTTTAGGAGTTGTAGTAAGAACTACTAACAAAAATATGGAGATTGTCACTGAAAAGCATCTAGTTTTCCACAGACCTGAGAGGTAAGAAATGTTTTGCTAATGTTTAGAAAACTTCTTGGTAATGCAGAAAATTATGGTGTCATAAAGTTTTACCATGGTATGCTCCAAATGACCTAAATGAGAGCTACCAATAGAGGTAATAAACAGCCTGTGTTACTTACAGAATAATTATAAAAACACCTGGAAGACGACAACATCCTCCTGCAGAAGTGAATGGCTTGCCATCAATCTGTTAGAAATATCTGAACATTTAAGTGAAGTCTTAGAAAAGGGAACATGTCACCGGTTCATATAATTCACGTAAAGTCTTTGGCCAGGTCCCCCACGAAACTGCTAAAGGAAATTGTTTTGGGTTGAAAGCAAACTCTGGCTGTGAGCCAAGTGGTCTCCGAGGGCAGGGTTCAAAGGCAACGCCGACCCTTGGCCGAGGGCAGTGGTGGTGCTGGAGGCTGCTGGCCAAGTCTCAGGGGGGACCCGAAGGCAACACATGCAGTGCAGCGGACTAGGAGGAGAGGGGGAAGAAAAGAGACAGCAGCGTATTTTGCAAAGGCGACAAAGCTGTTTATTTAGGAAAAACCAGAGATGACTAGAAAGGATTTCAAAGACAAAAAAGATAACAAGAAACCCAGTCAATTAACAAGAAAACCAATTAATGACAGGTCCAGTACAGCACCCAGTGATGAGAAGCTTTTAAGCCTTTCTTACTGTCATGGTTTAACCCTAGCCAGCAACTAAGCACCACACGGCCACTTGCTCACTCCCCCCTGGTGGGATGGGGGAGAGAATTGGAAGGGTAAAAGTGAGAAAACTCGTGGGTTGAGATAAAGACAGTTTAATAGGGAAAGCAAAAGCCGCGCACACAAGCAAAGCAACGCAAGGAATTCATTCACTGCTTCCCATGGGCAGGCAGGTGTTCAGCCATCTCCAGGACAGCAGGGCTCCATCACGCGTAACGGTGACTTGGGAAGACAAACGCCATCGCTCCGAATGTCCCCTCCCCCTTCCTTCTTCTTCCCCAGCTTTATATACTGAGCATGACGCCATATGGTCTGGAATAGCCCTTTGGGCAGTTGGGGTCAGCTGTCCCAGCCGTGTCCCCTCCCAGCTCCTTGTGCACCCCCAGCCCACTCGCTGGTGGGGTGCGGTGAGGAGCAGAAAAGGCCTTGACTGTGTGCAAGCACTGCTCAGCAGGAACAAAAACATCCCTGGGTTATCAACACTGTTTCCAGCACAAATCCAAAACACAGCCCCATACTAGCTACTGTGATGAAAACTAACTCTATCCCAGCCAAAACCAGCACAGCTACACACACCTTAAACCTCTTTAAATAACACATCCTCTCAGGCAAGGGCTAAACATTTGCTCAGTGGAGATTATTCCATATTTGCCTATTGCCATGGTTACCTGCCATTTCCTCAACGATATCTGGTACAGGCCACTTCTCAGAGGATGCGGGCTACGTGGAGCATCAGTCTGATGGTGCTGGGACAATTTTCTAGATCTATATTTCTGTGTTATTTTGTTTCTGTCCTGGATAAAAATAGATCCTGGCATGGGTCAAGATGCAAGCTCCTCAGTGTGAAAGCAGCCTCTGTGTGCGAGAGACCTCTTAACACACCCAGACGTGGGCACAAGTCCATACGCACAGTCCCGCTGGGTGATGTGCTGCAGAGGTTGTGGGGATTATTTCAGTGTGAAGCACTGCCACCTGTGCCATGGAGGCTGGAACAAAGAAAACTCAAGTCTAAATTATCTTATCACCAACTAATCCAACTCTTTCACTCTGCTGCTCATGATAAGCTTTCACCTTGGCTTAGAGCTGATCAAACTCTTTGTTTTCTTTTTTTTTTAACAATCACATTGGATCCTGCCTTTCTGAACTTTCTGCACACAGTCTGTGGTAAGGTAACCACATTTTGGTTAAAGAGCAAGAATGCCACTAAGTATGGCATTAATAGTGTGCTGAAGAAAAAGTTGACTCTATCCAACATTGCTAAAAACTGCTGGATTTAGTTGTTGATTAAGAAGAGATAGCTTGGTATTTCCCACCCCAAAAAATCATTAGTACTAATTTCCTTGAAGTAGAGGTCCTTTAATGATACATGGCTACTTAAAGCTTTCCCGTTTGTGAAGAAAATGAATTGACTCTCATCAAGCATATCAGTGTATATGGCATAATGCTTGCTGACGGCAGTTTCTAAAAGTAGTAGTGTCTCAGTGCAGCATGGTTAGGTTCAGACTGAATTACAGCAGAGATATCATTAATGCCCATCGACAAGGACTGGCACAGTAACAGACAAGGAGATGTTGAGAGTAGGAATGTTGTGACACCAAAATACTTATTTCGTCAGGGAAACAGGAAAATCCATTAATACGCAGGTGCCTGTGTATTACAGATAATTAACAGATACAACAATACAAGCCAAGTAAATGCTAACCTTGGCCACAAATATTAAACTGACAGTGCCTGTTGCAAAATATGCACGCTGCTTGCAATTTCAAAATGTATGTTTGGCTAGAGAGGATTTTCTAGAAAAACATCTCCCCTAATCTTAGTGTGCAAAAAGGGGCAATCCAGCACTTTATTGTATTTTGTCACTATTATAATTAATGTGCTATTTCACATTTGCATGGATATTTACATATAATTTTCAGCCATTGTGGCTGTAGGTGATATCTCTTCCCCTTCTTTTTGATGGGTTGATCCCACCATGCCAAATGGCACATACAAAAATAAATCTGTAGGACCAGAAGAACTTGGCTGAGTTGGAGATCTGAGCGTTGCCAGGAGCAGGCGCATGTGCAGTGTACCTGCTCCTCCAGGAGCCTTCTGCTCCTCAAGCTGCTGCTCCTCACAAACACAAATGTTGAACAGCAATGAAAAAAAAAAAGGTGTCTTCCCACCACATCTATATTTATCTCATGGCAATGCTATGGTTTAATATGTCTTGACATCCACTATTCTTCTGTTGAAAAGAAACACTCTTTTGGAAGGAGGGAAGGTCTGTTACTTTCCAGGAATAGACCAAGGTCAAAGGAAGAACTGTAGACTACTCTGATGTCCCTTGCCACCAGGATTTTACCACCCACGGTGTAAAACAAATCACATTACAGTCATGTTCCTTTTCTCCCTTGAAGCTCTGCAGTTCATTCACATTTAGAGGTATGAGTGATGTTGGACTTCTGAGGGAACGTGACCAACGAGACTGCTTTTACAAAGCACTTCTGAAAGCTTCAAAGCATCAGCAGACCAGCATGTTTTTTTCACTTAGTCTTATTTATTTTCTTCACTTTTCTTCTTTCTCTTCAATCTCTGAATTCATCTTTGCACCGCATATCAGAGCAGTGCATGGCACCAGCAGTTTGCTTTTGTTATTGCTTTGCCTTTCCCCTTGAAGGCTGGGCTCCTTAAAATTCACCTGCCGTAGAGGTAGCCCACGTAGCAGCACAGCAGCCAAGTGCCCAGTCACCTCCCCAGCGCCTGGGGAGACCTTCCCTCCGTGTGCAATTCAGGGACAATACCACTCAGCTGATGCCCCTTTCTGGAGTATAATTATTATTTCAGCAGAAAACATTAAGCAGCTTAATGAGGTAATTGCTGCAGAGAGAAAGGGGCGGGTGAGACCTCGCAGACAAGGGACAAGCGTGCTGGTGACTGGCTGAGCGTGCACGACGACGCGTGCACGTGTGCTGGCAGTGCATGCACGTGTGTCTGCCTGTGTGCACAGGGGTGGCTGACGTGGGTGCAGTCCTGTTGTTGCTGGAGCTGCCTGCCTGGGCTGTGGATGGCCATCAGCAAGTGCAAGGTGACATGCACAGGCTACGTGGGGCATGTTTATTGAGCATTTCTCACCACAGGAGACATTGAAGGAAATTTGCTGGCCTAAGCTTAAAAGAAACGTGAGGCAGTGTGTTTGTCACACAGCCCCTGGGTGTGTTGGGAAATCACTGCCATATGCTGCTATAGATGCTGGAGTACAAATCCTCATCACAGAGGAGCTGAACAAATTCATGTGATAAAAAGGTCTAACAGTGACCAGATGTCACTGCTGGAGAAGTCTTTAAGAGGTCAGAAGGGTGTCTGGCAGGAGGGAGCTCAGAGCAGACATGGTGTGGGACAAGAGGAGGTGGTGAGGCCAGCACCCCAGTTCCCATCCTGAGCAGACAGCAAATGGAAATGCAAGAGGGTATCGGGTAGAAGCAAACATTTCTTCAAAATAACTTTTCTGTCCTACTGTGTTTCACTGCCATTGCCCCAAAATGTTGCACTAAAGGTTTAGTTTAAACCACCTTTTGGCTTCTGCTACTCCTAGACAAGCTAGGCTCCTGCCCGAACCCCACCACAGGCTAGAAGAGCTTCAAAGCCTCTTTGTCACCATCATCCAGCTCCAAGTGTAAGGAAATAAGTGTCATAAAACTCAATGCCAGAACTTATAGAAGGGAGAAGTGACCTTTATTGACAAAATCTTTAAGCAATTTGATTTTGACTTCCATCCAACACTCACACTCTCACAAGCACCAGATGTGTGTGTCTGGTTGTGCAAGGTTCTCCAGTGTGACACAGGGCACAAGGGACACTGTCCCATCTTCACTACATCTTTGGGGTTCCTCTGGACTGGCAATGAGAAACTTGATTTTGGATAGACCTTTATACCCTTTGGAAGGCAACAGCTCTTGTCCTGTTGTTCCTCCCAGGGCTCACGTGCATTTCAGGCTCCAGCCAAAGCAACATCAGTATTTCTGTTACAAAACTCCACAAGCACTGCTGCAGCAGCTGGAAAAGTGAGGTGTAAACCTGCTGTGGCCATGGCACCAATGTCCCAGTGCTCACCTGTACATCAGGCAGTTATGCTGCCTTTGTGCCCAAAAGGATTTCCACCGTGGCTTGATGCAGCTCACCTGCAGCCTCTCCGAGTGTGGAACAACTGCATCTTGGAGGGATAAAAATGGCACAAGAATAATTAATTCAGGTGTTTCCTGAACCTTATCTCAAACATCCAAGCTTCCTACCTCTGTCAAACTGTCCTGGCGAGCTCCTGAGAACGGACTGTCTGCTGAGGTCTCTGTTACCCTCTACGATGGGTGGGGGTTGGGGACAAACACATCGTGCAGAAAAACAGGCAGCACCCAGGCTGCAGCGAGCTGCTGGTGTGTCTGCCTGCTGCACCTGTATCGCCCTGAGCGCCCTGGCAGCCCGGGAGAGGCTGAATGTGGACCCAGGATTATCAAGAGCATCCAGGTGCTGCCTCTTTGCAATGGGCATAGAAATCCAGTGGCCTGGAGGGAAACCGTGGGGGGTTCCAGCAGCACACGTCTCACGTGCCCACTCTGCTCCTGGGGATGCTGCAGGACTGGGGAAATGGGTCAGAATTGGGAACAATTAGGTCATTGCCTCCATTTTGCTTAATTGAATGCACTGTAGAAATCACAGTCATAGAGCCTGAGAAAGAAAGCCTGGTCCCATAAAAGTCATTTGTGGAGTGGATGATGCAAACGTGGGTGGTCCTCTGCTGCCATCCTGCTCGCCAGCCTGCCATGCCCTCGCTGCCCTCCCCGTGGGCTCCCAGGGTGGCTGCCCAAGCCCTGCAGGCGCTGACTGCAACACAGGGCTGATGGATGCTCTGGGGATGGGGCTTTGACGTTGCTGGTATGAGCTTTCCATTTTATTTTCATGTCTCAGCTGAAAATACGTCACCCTAGAAGGCGCAGGTCTGCAGGAAAGCTGCCAGGGCTGCAGACAGACACGCCACCAGCCTGACCCAGAAAGCAAAATGTCAGGGAGCACTAAAAGCACCAGATCAGCCTGTCTGGAGCCGTTACCCTCATGCCTACATCTGCATCACCTAAGCAGCCACCTGGACTTGAGCCCAGACGGGAAAGGCCAGGGGTGCCGGGGGGTCTCCAGCGGACCCCTGCGCCGAGGAGGAGCTGTGCGCCCCACATCCCCTGCACTTTCCTGACCCCGTGGACCATAGGGGGCCGGATGGCCAAGTGTCACTGACTTTGGTTTTATTTCTACATTTCTGCCAAATGTTCTAAAACCCTGCCAGTCCAAGCACAGGAGAAGATGTATAAATATTGTCGGTGACTTTTCAGTGCCAAGGAGGCTGAGCTGCCCCCGGTAAGAACAGACCCATGGTGCACACCTGAGACGGTGCAAGTGCTCCAGAGGGGCGTTTCTGGGAAGCATCGGCAATAACCATGAAAGTACAAGTTGAAGAGGTGCAAATTTCCTTTTTTTTTATTTTTGCCAAATTCAATCCTCACTGAACTATGGCTATTTAAAAGTGGAGTATGGGTAAAGAATCCTGTTTGTGGTTCCTCTCACGTATTTCTGAAATGGAGAGAAAGTAACCTTTGGTGCAAGAGCCTGAAGTGTCTTGAATTATCTGGAGCCACAAAAATATGCTACATTACTGCCATAGCCAAAGTGTTTTCCTGGAAGTAATTCAGAGATTCTGCACTTTATCCATCTCTTTCACAAATAAAACATTATTTCACAGCAGCAAATCAAGCTGTGAGTCTGATTTTGGTACGGTCTAAATCCAGCTATGAATTTTGCTATGCCACTAAGGGAAAAAATGTTAAAACTACATCTGTCACTCACATCACTTTCTGTGTTTCATTCATGTAGAAAATAATCATTAAATCCCTTTAAAAAAACCCACAACTTTCTGAAAAGTAGTTACATTTTTCTGAAAAAAACAGAAATCATAAAATTTTTTAAAATTATGAAGGATGCAGAAATTAAAATAAACAATCAACTCAAAAGAGAAAATAAATCAACAACCCTTCTTTTAAAGAGGGAATTGGAGGAGAAGGAAAAAGACATTGTTCCAGATTACAATGAAAACACTCCTAAATGTAGGTTTAGTAAAGTCACAGCAACTTGTGTGTCCTTCTGTCACATTTCAGGCACCTCGTGGGTGTTCTGCAGCTCTGCGGAGCCGCGGGGCCAGGAGCAGGTTGTGCTGCAGCCGGGCGATGCTCAGCAGGGAGGGGACGATCACGGTGCTGGTCTCTCCAGGGCTCATCCCAGGATGGTTTCACCATTGCCCACTGCAGCTGCCTTGCCCGAGTGGGGATTCAGGGAACAGGAGCATCTCTGAAACATGGGGTGGTTTAGCAGAGCAAGCTTGAAGCAGGTAGGTTTGCTCTCAGTAGCTGCTCATTTATTTGGGCTTGGGCTGGGACTATTGATCTACATTTAAATAAGCATTCCCTGTAACACTCGAGGAAAGGAAGCGACAAGCAACAAAGATTAAGCGATCACCTGAGACTGGAGATGTTGTTAACTCCGTGTAAGTACCGGTGAGGTGTTACGCCAACAGGTAGGTAAACCTGCCAGGGTCCTCCTGCAGTCCCTCTCTTCATTTCTCTTGTGTATTTGCAAGGGCCCCTGCCCAGAAATACTGCAAGAATTGTCACCCCCCTGCTCAGCTCTTGGTGCCTCGCTGGGGAAAGCAATGGAAGGGAAACGATCCCCACAACAGCTAACTGACTTGATTAGAAAATATTAACTCCTCCTAAACTTTTCTAAAGTGATTTTCAAATACTTGGTGATTCTTACATACATTTTGTGGAGGGGGAAGTTTTGAAGTTTCAGGTTTTATTTCATTTACTGGTGTGGCCGAGTGCTGGCGGTTGGTGGGAGGGAGGGATGCTTGCTTAAGTGGAAGACTCATCTCCTCCGCATACATGCACACGCCAGAGAAGACTTGTTGTGAGTGAGGCTCGGGGTGCAAGGAACAAACCGGCAGCATGTCCCAGGTGTCTAGCAGATGTCACTAACATGTCACAGCAGAGGTAAATTTTTGATCCTGCTGTGTAAAATTAATTAAGGAAGTGGTGAAAGGCAGAGGTCAAAGGAGGTCAAGATATCAAGTGAGGTAAAAAATGTCTTTCTGAAGGAAGAAACCAGCAAAAGCTGAAGCGAAAGTATTAAAGATCAATACATTAGAGTGTCTGTGGGGCCATTAGATCGTCTGGCTTGGCCTCTCGCATGACACCAGGTGGGGAATGGCATCCAGTAATTCCTGCTCTGAACGCAACGGCTTGTGCTGTGACATTACAGAGCTGGGCTGTCAGGGGAAGGGAAGACTTCCACTGATGAATCACCTGCTCAGTGACAAAGCTTGATTCATGTTTTAGCTGTCAGATGTTGCTTCTTGTTATGCCTTTCCCAGCTAGGGTAAGGATTGGGTCAGTAAATAGGATTTTTCTCCTTTGATGGCATGCCACAGTGATCAAGTCACACCACGGTCTTTTTCTGATACTTTTATATATTGAGCTCTTCAGATTTATACTGTCAGGCATTTCATTCAGCTCCAAGTTATTTTTTTCCATGTCTTTTCTGTAACTTCGCGATTTTTCAGTTACATTTACAAAAAAATGTAAGACTTGGGCATGGCACTGCTCTCACTGGTGCCACACATCACTGCTGAGACTCCCTGCTTGCTGCTTGCTTAGCCAGTGGGCACTTTCCATTTCAGCTGGATTTTTTCCTGGGACTCACGAGTTTTTAATATAGAGCCTCATTAACTGAATTTTGAAAATCCAGGATCAAGCAGATCACATTTAGTTGCTGGTTTTCTCAAAGAACTTCAATAGATTTGGTAAAACAAGACCTCTCTCTCCAGAAGGCATGTTGACTGCTACCAAACCGTAATATTAATGTATGTATTTCAGAATACTACCATCAATTACTGGTTTTAGTAGCATTGGTGGTAGTTATGCATATCACCTCTGATGACTTTTCTATGGAGAAGTGTAGGTTTTCTGGTTTCCGTTGCTCTGGCAAGAGTCAGTGAACTAAGCAATCACCCATCCAGATAAAATGCAGCCCCTTGGGCTCAATGCTGCAGGAGGTGGTGAGGCAAGGACCTGAAATTGTCCCAGCCAGGCCCTGGGTACAAAATTTGCTCCACAGAATGGGAGTTCTGGGACAGCAGCTGGTATCCCAGCAAGCAGGGTATGCACGAGCATGGGGGCTCTTGCACTGCCTGGAAACCCTGGCACGTTTGGAAGGAGATAGCACAGCACTGCCAACCTGTGATCAACCTGCCACTGTCAAACACGCCTGGCTCATCACGCACTGTCCTGTGATGTAGGGCTCAGAGGAATTACACAGAATGGGGAAAGGGAATACTGAGATAAAGGGTAACAAGGGCCTTTTAATGTCAGTTTAAAGGTGTGAGGTCTTGCCAGCTTTGTTCTTTCAAGGGTAGTAAATCAACAATGGAATTAATTTTTGCAGAGAACATGTTTATAGAGAAGTGTCCTGTGTTACTTGAGATAATCCTGGTTACAGGTCCTCCTGTTACTGGAATTTTTCCTCTAAATGTGATCATCTTCAAGGGAAGGAGAATGAGAATATCTTCAATGACAAAGTGCTTCTTGTGTCCTACAAAGTGCTAGCCTGACACATTTAGCATCTTCAGTCCCCTGGAGAGGTGATGAATAATAAATAATGCAATAGAAAGAGCTGATTGTGCACAGCTTTACACTATATCTTTTGTGAATTCAAAGGAAATCGGGCATCCAATAAATAGCTGGTTTGAATTCAGCAGAGCACCTCCCTGCTGTTCCATTTTATCCGCGCTCCCTGCCCTGGGTCCCGTTTGCTGGCAGTCCCAGTGGGTTCACAGGGTGCTGGAGGAAGAGCAATAGCTCCTTCTCTAATTCTCACGAGCACGCACAGACAGGGGATGTGCAGCCCTCCCAAACCAGCCAGCTGTTGTCTTACCTCTGCAAGAGCTCGCAGGCTGCTCTGTCCTCGCTTCTCTAAGAAATGCTGAAGCGGGGAGGTGCTGGGCTGCAGTGCTGCCCTGCCGAGCTCTGCAGGCAGGGCGGCTGTCATCAGCTCATGCCTTGCCGCTTCTCTGTGCTGCACCTCGGTAGCCGTGGCCTCTCCATCAGCCACGTGCAGCCTCCCGCAGCTCGCGGGGGGACCAGCTCCACCCGCAAGTGAAGTCTCAGCTGAGCCTGAAACGTGGTTGTTAAATTCCTGGGTTTAATGAGCTCCGTTCATTTTGTCACTTTTTACATTTTCACATTTTTATTTCTGGCAACAGTTAGTTCTCCAAACAACTTCAGGGAGCCACGCAGCAGTGGCACAGTGGGGGCCATCCAGGATGCTGCCTGCGAGAGCTGAGTGGCTGCAGGAACATCAACACCCATGGTACTCGGTGAGTCTCAGCACTAGTGTGAAGCTCATGAGGATTTTCAGGTGAAAAATGAAGGCTTTGATTCTGCTTGGGATAAATACTTGACTAACAAATTGGTGACAATAGGATAGGACAGGATAGGACAGGACTGGTTCGGTTAGGTTAGGGTAGGGTACGGTAGGGTAGGGTAGGATAGGATAGGATAGGATAACAGTGCCTTGTGTGGAAATACAGGGAAGAGCTGATAAGCTGAAAGAGGCTGTGTCTAGAGAATGGTCAAGCTGCATCAACGACACCTCCACTCCTGAACTACTGACTTGCCCCACATCCAACTCTAAACAAGGGCTAAATGGTTCATCTTAGCACAATGCAAGAGCAGCCCACTGCCATTTGCCGACCTTTTGGAAAAATCCCAGAGATAAAAGCCTGAGGTGTGTGGGAAGGACAGTACTGACACCCAGACCTCCCTGAAGCCGCTGCTTCTCTGGCTGTTTCACCCGTCATGTTCTCAGGCGGTGGGTGATAGGAAGCCTGTACGCGAGCTATTAGCAAATGGCAGGTGAGCCTTCTACATAACCTTTAAATGAACAAGCCTGAAAGGAAAGAACTTGGATGAAAAAGGTGGGAAAGGTGTGCATGTTTCTCTCCTGGCTGGCACGCTGGCGGCACTGCCCCTCGGGAAGGTGCTGGGGACGATAGCTCTCTGGTGTCCCGGTGGGTGCGATGCTGGGTGATGCTGCTGCGGCGGGCACACCAGCCCCTCAGCAGTGTGTGCAACTGGGATCCGAGTTTGAGAGCCTCTTGTAGACAAGCAGACATGGCAAATGGAGGCACTGCTCATCTGGCAGGATCCTCACCATGGCATAAGTTCACCACAGGCATCTGAAATTTAGGCAGCCTCTCTTTGCAGAGCGTCAGTTCCATGTCCCTACAAAAGGCAATTTCCCTTGCACTCGTGTAGTTTAAGGAGCAGCTGCTGAGTGAAGCGGTTCTGCTCTGCAGGTCAGGTCTGCCGAGCAGACACCTTCCCCGACACATTCCTTCCTACAGAGCTGGGAGAAGCTGTCCACATCCAGGGAAGGCAGAACTGTCTTGATTTGGAGGGGTGTCATCTTAGGCAATACACTGCGTTCCTGCTGCTGGGATTACAGGGTATCTGCACAACTGCGGGCTGCTTAGATGCATAACAGAGACGTCACCGCCCAGCTACCGAGCTCTGCTCACAGCACTTCACAGGTCATGGTGCAGTTACACATTTCATGGCAAAACTCTCCCCAGCCAGATCTCTGAGGAAGGAAATTTCCCCAGGATCACTGTGTATCTTCCCATGGTAAACCTGGTTTTGCAAAGTGCTTTATCAGATTCCACCACTGAGAAATCATTGCACAGTTCCAGTAGAGTATATGGGGTATGGATTTAGAGAAAAGGTCGGATGGTTGTTGGCACCAGATCATATAAATAACTGCAGCACCCTGTCACTTAGGTCTCTGAATTATGAGTGCAGGTTCATGTGAAAGTGGATTTTCCACACTTAAGAACAGTGTAGAAAAGATTCAATTAAGCAATTTCTGGAAAGTCCTTGGAATGTCTATTTATGGACAGTTGAGTCAATCATCTCTCAAACAGAAAATTGTTTCTATCTTATGAAAGTCAAGGGAAATGGCTCACAGTTGTTAGCAGGCCATTTGTAGAAGAACACATTTTCATTAGTGTGTATCACAGCACATTTGAGCTATATGTGTGTTTGTATAAAACTGTACATCCTTCTCATGATGTGCATTAAAAACTAGGTATTTAAAGTAAAAATAACATAGATCAGTCATATGGTGTGAAAGTATGCAAATAAATACATACCAAAGTTACTGATTCAAAAAAGAGTGCATAGCAATGAGAGTTTGAAAGACAAGAATATGTCTCACTATCCTGTGAAGGGTGTGAGCTTTTATAAAATAATAACCCATCGTTATGAGAGTAGACGTTTGAAATACTATAGAACCAAATAGAGCAGAATAGAGTAGATAGAACAGGACTTTTAAACATTCAGGTGTAATTAAAAAAAATAAATACAGATCAGTTAGACTTCATACCCAATTACTTGCTTAGAGAATCTTTCCTGTTTGGTCAAGAGGAACCACAGGTAATAAATCTGAATCATTAAAGAGTTCTTAATTTGGCAGTTGCACAACAGTAGCACAGACCAATGACCATGGTACTATTGCACACAACGCAGTAAGAAATGTTAATGATCATTAAGAGAAAATTCAACCTAACATTTTGATACTTGAAAAGAGAATACTTTCCTCATGTATACTGATAATAATTTTCCAATGTAGCAACCTGCTTACAGTGACACTTTAATTGTGACTTGTCTCTTTGAAAGGTAACCTTTCCTAATGGAATCACAGTTAACTTCTAAATTGTTGAGATTTAAATATCTGTCAGAAAAGTCAAGCATTACTGGATGTGGCTGCAGATACTCTGTCCATTACTGGTCAGGCTGGTTTCAGGTATGCATACGGCATTTTGAGCCTATGCCTGGAAACCCTTCTGATCTGTAAGGGAGGCTCGTCAGATGGAGATGTGAGGATGGGGTTGCTCATTTTGTAGAACTGGACATGGGGAATTTGTCGAGCTCATTTGAATTTAGGGCTGTCAAAGTAAATAACTTGCCCTTCTTCAGCTGCACTGATCTCCCTGGAGAAAAGTGAACAGAAAGGTATTGCCAGAGGAGAAATGCAAATGCCACTAGTAAGGAAAAGCAATAAAGAAAGGGAGTGAGAAGAACTAGTTGGGGAGCATACGGCGGGGGGAGTGCAGTGGGATCAGGAAGCGCGGAGCGAGGACTGAGCAGGCACTCAGACACCGAGCGCCCGCCGCATCTCGGGCACCGTGTGAGCCTGGGACAGCAGCATCTGCTGCTCCCCACGCGGGATGGGAAACGACACCTACGCACCAGCCAGATGACTCCCCTGGCAAAGAGATTTTAGTTTCCTTTTATCTTTTTATTTACCCTTAGTCTGTGCTAACACTTCAGATGCTGAGGCCCGTTGCAGGCACAGAGGGTTAGTATCAGACACTCAGCACTCAGCTGGATGAAGCCCACAGCAACCTGTGCTGACTGTGCTGCTAATTAAAATGCTTCATATGAGTTACTGGAGCTGATAAAATGGCCCTTTTTGCACAGCACTTGGCACAGTGAGGACCTCATTCCTCTTGCCTCCTTGTTATTATATGATAGATTGATTAAAATGCAGTTATGATGAAATCTTTCTGTTATTATTTTTATATGCATTGAGTATTCATCCTTTATAATTCCCCAGCAGGTAAAATATGAAATGTCTTAGAAAAGGAGTCTGAATATCTGTTATTTTGGGGGAATTTGAGACAGAAATGTGGCAGTAGTAGGTCAGATAAAACATATGAAATATTCTGTTTCTTGTACAGCTCTAACTATTTCATCTCTCCAAGGGTGTTTAAGCATGGTAGTCTAGGGTTCAGAGGGGGTTTGGAGGCAGCCCATCAATATTTTGATAATTTGTTTTTCTTCTTATAGTTCACCTGGTCAAGAAATGTTTGTGTCATATTGAAACAATGCATCAGGACGAGGGATAACTTTCTGAAAAGTCGGGGCACTGGAATGCTTACCCTGCTCCAGCAATTCCTCAGTGCATTTACAAGAACCAGCAGCTATCGAAGACCTTGGGTACCAACCCTGGCCTGAGCCAGAGCTCCAGGTCTGTGGGGAGGGACTGCAGCATCCGCCAGCTTGTCCTGTGCAAGCAAATCCATTTCAAACAGGTGCCCAAATGATCATTGTACAGCACAAGAATCAGATAAGAGTAGCAAAACAGTACAGGTGCAGGTGTGGAATCACAATGAGAATATTACGCCAAATAGTACGGATTGAGATTTATCAAGATTCTCCCATTCAAGGAACTTATCATTGCATTTTATACTTTCTGCTCTGGTAATGGATATTCCACAGCTAATCACTGAAGGATGACACCTTTTAAATACGATTTCTATTGAAAGTAATATATCTATATGCAGAATTACCATACTGCAATAAAAATTACTTTTTGATAGAGGCAAGTGATAAAAACTCCAGCTGGAAGCAGAGCCCTTGGATACTGCAGAGCTGCAGGGGTCCGGGGAAGGCTCAGCGTGCCCACGGGGAGGGGTGCCAGGGAAAGCCACGGCACAGCCCGGAGGGATCGGGCTGAGGGGGCCGGGGGGCCATTAACTCTTTGCAGCTGGCGGGGACCAAACCTGCAGGAGGCCGGGCTTCCTCACCTCCCCTGATTATACAGCAAATTTACTTTTCCTGCAACACCTGAGGCCCGTGAGGAACCTTTGACATTTATTGATGTCCATCTTGTATTAGGTACCTGTATGATTAATAATGTATTGCCTGGACTTAGGACTCTGTTCAATTGCCAGTCACCTGTGTATCTGAACTCCTCCTAAACCCCATGGAAACACCCACAGCAAGCTCCATGAATCTCTGCTCAATCTCCCATTTTGAGGAAATATCCCTGGCCCTGTCAAAGCAGTCAAGGTCTTTTAGATTTCCTCCATTTTTATTTATCTGCTTGCTTCTGTGCACACAAGCTCACACGGACAAGGGTATATCTGTGCTGCGAATATCGTTGTGATAAAATTTATCCAGATATAAAATAACAAAGCAAATTATCAGTTGATAAGTTGCTAATAATGCCTCACCATACTGGTCTAATTTCCCCCCTTCCTCCCTCTTTTTCTCTTTTAATCTGCATTACTTTTCCAGAGAGGAAAACCACATAGCGATTTCCACCTGCGTAGCACCACAGGTGACTTCAATTCTTACACAGAATCACAGAATCGTATAGGTTGGAAAAGACCTTTAAGATCGAGTCCAACCGTAAACCTACCAGTGCTGGACAACCCTTGCGGTGAAGACATTTTTCCTAATATCCAGTCTAAACCTTCCCTGGAGCAACTTGAGGCCATTTCCTCTCGTCCTATCGCTTGTTACTTGGGAGAAGAGACCGACCCCACCTCTCTACACCCTCCTGTCAGGCAGTTGTAGAGAGCAATGAGGTCTCCCCTCAGCCTCCTTTTCTCCAGGCTGAACAACCCCAGGTCCCTCAGCCGCTCCCCATCAGCCTTGTGCTCCAGACCCTTCCCCAGCTCCGTTGCCCTTCTCTGGACACGCTCCAGCCCCTCAATGTCTCTCTTGGAGTGAGGGGCCCAACACTGAACACAGCATTCGAGGTGCAGTATTCGAGTACAATCACTCAGCTTGTAGCTAGGCATGGAAAATAAATATGCATGGAGATTTCACTAAACTTTTAAAAATAATAATTGTTGTTCTTATCAACTTATAGTCCTGGTTTTGTTGTTGTTATGACTGTTTTAACTCCACAGTATGAAGCTCCAGTGTGCGGGCTCCCTGGTGCTTGGTGTCGTGCAGCCGGCGCAGGAGATGCCAAACCCTGCTGATGAGTATTTCCATCTCGCCGAGGTGGGGAAGCAGAGGGGAGCAGCAGAGCAGGGCACCAGTGGCAGGGCAGTCCCGCGCCAGGGATGCCCCGCACCCTGCTGCTGCGGTGCATGTCCCGGGGGATCCGAAAGAGGAGCCTGCTGCCACCGTGCTGGGACGGGAGGGAAACCCTCCCAGAGAGCAAGAGGGGTGAGGGGCTTTTCCCTCTCATCCCTGCAGGTTCTGGTCAGGACAAGGACCCCCTTATCCCCATCCACCCCACGGTCAGGAGTGATCCTGCACGCAGTCCCCCCGTAGGGGCAGCAGCTCCCATCCGGAGTCTCACAGCTCGTGACGGACTCTTGCGGGGATAATCAGCATGATGCTGACAAGACCTCTCCAGCTTTCTCAACTCCAGCTGGTCGACAATTAACTGAACCCTTCCTCTCTTGGACCAAATTCCTTTGTCACATGTAATTTCTTCCGCTAAGTTAAATCAAAACTGCCAAATTAACATGTAAGAACCTTCCTATTTGCAGAGAAGGATGCTGGACATGGGTGTGTTGCACTTTTCATTAAATGAGGGAAGTTACCAAGTGTTGATCATTCCCAAGAAAAACACCTTGAGGAAAAAATGGGTGAATTTCCTTCATATTTTTAAAAATAGTTTGAGAAGCTGGTGCCAGGTGACTGCAAGTACTGCGTATATCAGAACAATTGGTGGATTATGATGCAGAGAGGGCTGGTATACCACACTCTCCCATTTAAATCATTATCGGAAGAATAGTTTCTTATGATCAGCTCTTGTTATTACAGTCCTCGTGAATGGGAGGGCATAAATTGTCTGAATAATAATGAGGATGGATTTGGAACAAAATTACTCCCCAAACATTTGGCTAATGCTGGAGGCGGCAGTGAAAATGGAAGAAGATCCTCGGCATGCAGGAAAGACATTATGGTTTTTAAGGTTACACATCTTTGGAGAGGAATAAAATGTGATGGCTTTGACCAGCACTAGCCAAGTTTCTTCCTCTGCTTTTCAGTTTTACTTTCTGTCATCAAGAAGAAAGCAAAGCAATCTATTTTCACAAGACCCACATCAGTGAGAGCAGTGGGGCAACGTGAGAGCTGGCAAGGCTCTCGCCCAGGAGCATGGTTTGCTCCAGTAAGGACACTGGGAGCAGTGCAGGCAAAGCAGCCAGCCAGGTGCTGCCTGCGCAGTACAGATGTGTCACTGGAAACACAGCTGGGGCCGCAGCACTGAAGCTTTGCAGCTTGCTCTTCCAGCCAGGCACGGCTGAGGATCTCAGTGCTGGTGCATGGTAAAGCTTTGCTGTGTCTGCATTTTGACACTAAACTGTGCCTTTTTCTTTACCCATGAGCATGCAGGAACAACACACCGATCACCTGTAACTTTTTCTGTCCCACCCTCCCACCCAAGCCTGGTTTGTCGTCCATCCAGGACAACCAGCAATGTTTTTCTGGCCGCAGCAGAGATGAAGTTCTCCACATCGCTACTTGAGATTTGCATGTCAGTATACTGAGACAAACCAAGGCCTCCTCAAACACGTTATAGCATGTGTGACACCTTGTTTTTCTTATTGAACTTCTATATATTATGCTATATTTATCATGCTATATTTATACTTTTATATATTATGCTATAATTTTGATGCTAGATATTAAACATACAGCAAGGCAATCCACACTGGCATTTTTTAGCATGAGCTCCCAGCAAACATCTCCAGGATGCGACCTGCCTGCAGTTCCCTGGATTCCTCCTTTGGTCTTTCCTGAACAAGGGCACAAGCTTTGCCTTTCTCCCCATGTCAGGATCTCCCCAGACCTCCATGGCCTTTCAGAGAGGACAGACAGTAACATCCTTGCTGTGACATCTGCCAGCTGTCTCTGCACCCCAGTGCAACAGCTACCAGGCTTACTGTGCCTAAAAGTTACCAGTGGGAACTGCAAACGGAATTAATATCATAGCCAAAATATTCTCCATGTCCAACACAATCCCACTGGACCACTCCCTTTTAAATAGCAAATCACAACACGGAGGGACTGAAACACACTGGGTTGCCACGTGCCTGTTCTCACTCATCTCCCTGTTTACATCCCTAACTTGTGTTGTTATCACTGTGCTATGCTGGGTTGTCACTCTCCCCTCTGCCTGGTCACTGTCTCTCCCAAGTATTTTACTCTAGACGGGAGAGAAGGCAGAGGAAACCAGGCAGCATTCCCCTGATGCCTTTTTGCATCATATAGTCTGTCAAGTAAATTTCTTTAACGCTAAAGAAATAGAATTTCCCTGAGAAAATGGACATAGTCATCTCAAAGGAAGATAGATTCCCCTACACAAACATGAAATGTCTCTTGCCAGCCTCTCCTTTGGTACTTTCCCAGGTACATGCAATAACTCTGAGAGACACAACTCGTGGCATTTTCCTGGAGGCTTTAATATATGTCTCTTCTGAAGATCATATCTCGCAAATAGTTCAGTGATTAAAAAATCCATCTGAAAATCAAGAGCTATATGAAATCAATTGAAAATCAATAATTAAAAACAAAGCGAGTCTATTGATTCATCCTTACCTTAATTATTGTCTGAGCAGAAAATATGCTCTCTTTGTAGCTCTACATAATGTGCCACAATCAGCCTTTTTCCTGTGATTCAGCCCACTGCAACATGTTGAAGGAGAAACTGGAAAACAATAGACATTATGAGGTTTTGGGAGTTCCTCCAGTAGAGAAAAACAACTTACTCTACATCTCTGCTTCCTTGCCAATAGCTGAGCCTGCAACCCGTGAAAAAGTACCTAATCAGTCCAGAGGGATGGGAGTCATCTTACTGGCGGAGGACCTGTAATGCTTACAGGGTCTTTCTGTTGAGGTTTATTTGTGAGTAGTGATCCTGAGAAAGAGGAATATTTAAGTTTTTATTGATGAACCTGAGGCCTGAGTGATGCTTCCTCTCCTGGGACCTGCATTTATCTGAGTTTTTGAGACAATAGAAGCAAAACACTCCTTTGTAGCAGGAAATCTGCATCATCTCTGCTCTGAATCAAGGACCACTGTGATGGAGAAGTGATGTATTTCTGTAGCGAGCTGAATTGCGCACAACCGTGTGTGTGTACACACGAATGGGTGAAAATCTCCTTCGAAGGTCTCATACCATTCACAATCTTATACCTTGCTGTAACTGACCAAGACAGCCAAGCTGTCTGCACCGTGAATCCGGAGGAGGAGCGGGGACTAGCTGAGCCGGTGATGCCATCGTCGTGCATGGGTAGTGCACTAGCCAGAAGGCCTGAAGGAGGGCACCGCTGGCAGCCCTCTCGCAGGACGTGATGCTGTGCGTTGGTGCATGGGAAGGTCGGCACACAGAGAAGCACAGAGGGCATGTGCGGTCGAAGCAGAAAATAGTCCTTAGTTTGCAAGGATTCGGACAAGACTGGGGAAAGCAGCCTATGCGGCACCAGCAAGCGTCACACACTGCGGGGGTGTCACCAGTCCCGGGACGCTTTGGATGGGTTTAGGTGACAGCCTTCCAGATGTGCAGCCTTGGGCGTCCTGGAAACAGAGACTGACTTTGAGAGGAGTCAGAACAGGAGGGGATCAGCACCCTGTGACGGATGCACTCGACCTCTCAACCAAACTAGCAGTGGTCTGGTACAGTCTCCAAAGGAGGTAAAGGCCTGAGCCGTGGCCGGGCCAGGAACTCCTGGTTACAATCCATTCTCCAAGAACCCACAAAGAAGCACAGAGAACGTTGATGCATATGAGTCTGTAACACCAATCATGCATGAATAGCGGGTGGCTTTTCCAAGACTCATTTATCAAGGAACAAAGAAAGTTGTGGGTACAAGGAGCCTCATGCATAGCTTTCCTATAGCATGTAATTTGACTACAAGCCAACCACTTTATCCTATAAATATAAATATGACAGCCTAAGGGACCCTTCTTTGAGCTCTCCCTGCGAGGCAGCATGGCTCTATGGCAATGATCTCCCCTTGAGCTGGGACACCTCTCAAGGTTGCTCCTCGAGGCAGAGAGACCTTCTACCAATGGCAGATCTTTGGTAAGTGACTGATATCGCGCATAACCTTGTAGTATGGTAACTTTGCATGCTGATTTGATAAATTTTGCATATGTAATCCCTTAGACATAGACTGTTGTCCAGGTCTGAGACTAAGATTGGACCTAGCCGCACCTAAGCTCCATTGGGAGTTTAGAAAGCAAGGGGACTACTCTGACCCTTGTGACTCAACGGGAGGGTCCTCTGTACCCTTTTGTATCCCCGGTCTCTCTGTGAATCATTCTAACTCGAGTGCAACCCAATTTTCCTGTGTATGTTTCTTCCATGCAATAGAGTGAACCTTACCACTGAACTTGGGTGAGTCGCACTTTTACAACATCATATTAAAACCACTTTTGCTAATACTTTTGGCAGTGATTTTTTAAGTGGTCTAAATCACTCATTCGCAACACACCCTCCACCCAGCAGTGAGAGCCCATTGTGTTCAGTTGGTGGGATAGACAGGGAAAATCTCCTGTTTGGAGAACTCACTGTTAATGTGGAATGGTGGCCACATTTAAACACCTCCAGAGTCTGCAGCTGGGTTCACTACCTTGACCCCAGAAGCCCGAGCATCCCCCAGGCACTGGGGGGATCTGACCTTCGCTCAGTGAAGGGTTCCTGGAGACAGCACTGTCTGTGCCCCGTCTCTGAGGCATTTGCATTTCTTTCCTGGCACCCAGGCAGATGCGAGCGGTATGAGCTGATTTTGATTCTGTAGCACTTGCCACATAGTTCAGATGAACAGGATGCTTTGGAAGATAGCCCCTGTGTGACAAGAGGTGAGGAGAGGTAGATGACAACTCCATCAAACTCATGCAGGCTCCTAGGCTGGCAAGCAAGCTCATGCTCTCAGCAGCTCTATAACTTCCAGTGGATGAATACTGATCTCGTATGGAATCAAATATTTATTCAGAACCATGCACAATAAAGCATTTATGAGCCTCTAAAAGAAGCTAAATTGTCTCAAGACAAGGTAAACCTTTGATGTTTAATAACCTGTATTATAATAAGTGTCTGCTTTGAAAAATAAGAAACAAAAATTGAAGTCTTTCAAGCAGAGCAATCATTCACCTGCTGCAAATTGGTTTACAAGACATTTTAATATATCACCAAATTATTACAGTTACTGACCAGCACACTTAGCACCCTGAGAAGGCAGTGCTATACCTGTCAGACCTCTGCAGCAGGCAGAAGGAGATTTTAAAATAGACACAGGGTTATCTTTTCTCAGGCCATGACTTCAAGCCAGGAATGCATTTTAAAGCATCTCATGATGGACGTACCAAAACGCAGAGAAAACAAACTGCTTGGGAGACTGAACCATGCAAAGTGAGGCAAAACAAGGCATTTCCTTCTCCTGTCCCCAACCTAAAAGTGCAGCTGATTTTTCACAGCATGGTTATTTGCTCTATAAAAAATTTATTTTGCAGGTGCATGGAAAGCAAATGGGTCAATGGCTCCTGCTTTGGAGGAGCTGGAACAGGCTTCCTAGAGGGGCGGTCGATGCCCAAACCTGTCAGTGCTTAAGAGGCATTTGGACAATGCCCTTAATAATATGCTTTAACTTTTGGTCAGCCCTGAAGTGGTCAAGCAGTTGGACTAGATGATCATTGTAGGTCCCTTCCAGCTAAACTATTCTATTCTAAATCAGGAAAAGGAATAAAGCATTGTAAAAGAACGGGATTTTTTGAAAGGTATATGCTGTAAGGGACTGCCATCTTGGTGTTTTCACCAGGAGGCAAGCAGAATCCTGAGAGAAACACCATGGTGCCTTAGATAAGCCGCAGAAGCTCCAAAAGCTCTTGCAAGTGGAGAAAGCCAAGGATAAAAGCCCACAGGTGACAATGAAGTCCAAAGAGATGGTGTGAGTCTGAGTGCATGCTTGCTCACACGATGAAACACTGAGCAAATTGTTCCGTAAACAAATTAGAAAGGGAATAACTGAAAGTGTAGGGAGAACAATCCTAATGAAGAGATTGAAGAAAATCAAGAGACCGTTGTACGATAATGGGCAAAAATGCAGTCATCAATGTATCCCAAAATACACCGCTTGCAAAACCAGGAATATTAAAGTTATGGAGAGCGGGTAATGAAAAGAGAGAATTACTTAGAAGATTGGAAACAATTCCGTGTCAGTAATGGTTTGTAATAAGTTGCTCTTACTATATATGATCATATATTTCTGTATAGTAGTTGAACTTTGTGTAAAAGAGCCAGCGTTTTCGTCTGCTATTCTCTCTGCTTAGCATATTGCTGTCCAATTACTTATATAATCCAATTAAAATGGATGCATTGTTTAGAAATGTATAAGTAAGGATAATTAGCTTATTCTATCCATGTAAATAAAATGCCTAACTATACAGCTTCAGTGGTAATATAGAAGGGAAATACTTGAAAATGTAATAAAAGGGGAGCCCTCAGCACTGCCCCAAGCGAGCAACAACCCAGTGCTCGGCAAGAGTGTGTTTGTGCAGAGGGGGACGTCCCTGACGGGGATGCTGTGCCTGGACCACGATGCAAGGAACAAGGCTTTACGGGGAGGGACGCTACTGCTCTCACGGGCTCCTCGGTCGCGGCAGAGCGAGGGCAGGAGCACCCCGGGGCAGCAGCGGGGATCCCTGTCCCAGGGCACCCCGGCAGGGCAGCGATGCTGGTAGACAGCGTACGGGTACCCACCTCCTGGGAAGAGCCCGGGCGCCTGTGCCCTGCCGCGCTGCAGGTAAGCTCCTGATAAACCCGTCATTCTGCATTCAGCTCCCGAAACGTGGCACTTCGAGCTGCAGCCTCGGCCACTCCATTCTCCTCTCCGCTTGATTCTCATTTTGAGTGCAGAAATAAAGAGATTTAATCACGTGGAGGAAAAAACAGAAAGTTCACTGAGAGCTGTAGATCAAAGTCTTCACATTTTTTAGGACATTGTAGCAATAAGAAAAAAAAAAAATTCACAAATCGGGGGAAAATTTGCTTTATGTCAATCATGTTTTACTGTAATAAAGTGAACCAGCTTCTCCAAATAAGTTTGTCATATTTAGAAAAAGCTTCTTTCTTTCACGCTGTCATATCATTACTCATTGTCTCAACCTAATTTTTCCTGGCTTCGTATATAAGTTTTCTGAGTGCTTATATGCAGGTTTGCCAGCGCATTTTCTCATGGGCATGCAGCAGGTCTCTGACAGGTAACGTTTTGAGTCCCATGTGTGGTGAAAAAGTATTTATCTATCCAACAGGCGTATTCTTGGACAAAGGTATACATGATTTGATGGGAAAAAAATGTTTTCCATGTACAAGGCAAAATAAAAACTAAAGTACATACTACCAGGTAAAAAGCATAAGTTTTCTTTTTTTTTGGGGGGGGGGGGTGGTGGGGGTGGAGGGATTGATTGTTGTTTTTTTTAAGCAAACTTAAATGTAAATGTTTAAAATTCTTACAAATTGATCAGTTCAATCTGTGTCTACGTAAACATGGTATGTAATATAGTATAAAATAACCTGCAGTAGGTATAAAGCAGGCTTCCATCCGCTGTGGCTTGACCTGCACCCCTGCACGTCTCTGCCCGCAGAGGGTGACTGGCACTCTGCAGGCAGCGGCCTCTGTTTGCCTCGCAACGGCTCGGGAGCTTTCCACCTCTCAAGGAGTCATAGCTGGGCTGGCAGCACACGGCGTCCTTACCTGAAGCTTCGGAATAAATGATAAAAATAACACAGTTTTCATTACTTCTAGCAAAGGTGTTTGGAGACCTCCTGGCTGCTGATGGAGGGTGATGACTGAGTTTACAGATTATCTTTACAAGCTCCCATCCATTTCTCAGTCCCTTCAAACACCTCCTACTTAATAGTGATGACAAGCAGTCTGAACTCCAGGACTTCTGCCTGCTATTCCTGTTAACTTTCTGAGTTACACGCACATTTTCATCACCTTATTAGAGCTTTCTGAGGCTCTTCCAGTGGCATTTGCCTGGATGCTTATTGTGATTCAACTGCCAGCACTGAGCAGCAGCACAAAAGGTCCCTGGGATCAAAGTTATCTTTGCTGCTTGATTTTTAAACTGTCTTTTAGCTCTTACAACTGGATACTGATAAATTATAATAGTGCACTTAATGTATTTTTTAGACCAAATGTGCAGGACTCCTAGGAAGAGGAAAGCCCACCGGTGGTGCCACGCGTGGCACACTGCCCCACGCTCACAGACCAGCAGTTCTGGGCAAAATTTGTCCCTGTGATCGGTACGTGGCTCGTGCACTGAATGAACAGCACAGTTATGAAGCGAGCCGCCAGCCACCTCTGCACGGTCTGTGTTTGGGCGTGCTGTGCAATATCACCCGTTTGGTGCAGCCCACGCAACCTGCTCTGCCTGCTTTTAGGCATTATAAAGCAGGACCTGGGCTTTAAGAGGCCGGGTAAGGCACGCTTTGGTGCACACCAGCTGCTCTAAACAGATCTCTCATTTTGTTTTTTCCACATAATAGAAACAGTGTTTAACTTTATTTTCTGTGATGCTGCCATGGCACTTTCTCTTCATCTCTCTTTTTTACCCCCCCTACTATAAACAAACTTTACTTACATTTCTAAGGTACATCTTGCAGATATTTTCAGTTTAAAAATAACTCAGCTTTTCCCTGTTACCTTTCAATACAAAATTAAGCCTTCTGCACCTGGAAACCAGTAAAAACACTTCTGACAGAGTAAACTTCTCCTGTGCAAGATACCAGGGGAGGCAAAATTGGAGTTTGCCAAAATTGGAGACTCCAGGCTCCTGCCATCAGTGGGAGACACCAGGCAGGGAAGACCAGGGGGTCTGCTCACAGATACGTTAGTCCCCAAAACTCCACAATCAGCAAAAATAAATACCGGTCGCCACGGTGAAATAAGCTGGCACGGGCTCCAGGCAGGTCTCCAGCCCGTGGGTTTTGCTCTAGGACGGTATCCTTGCTGTGCGGCTGCTGACCCAGGGCAGCCCCAGCCTCCCCGCAGGGTCACCTCCCGCGTGGCACCCGCGTCCCCGTGGCCGTCCCGTGCCAGCCTGAGGGGGGATCCCCCCGGGGTCCCCCTTCTGCTTCAGCCTCTGAGCCATCCAGCGGATTTTTAATTTGTTCGTGGCAACGCTCTTCGGTCTCATAGCTAATATATAGGTATCAGCAAACAGCGGAAAGCAAATATTTACATTCAGAAAGTAAAACCAGAAAATCTGCACCTTCCTCATGAGTAAACAATCCTTCTGTGTGCTGTTTTCCTTTACCTGCCATACCACCATTAAAAAAACAAGCATGAAAGTAAAATAAAACTGATACATTTAAAATTTGTTCATTTCCAAGAGTTTGTTATGGCAACTTTAGCTTTACAAATAACAACAGAATCAGTGTTACAGTGTAGCAAATAACAGTCATTTTGTGTAAATGTTACTTTCAGTGTGAGCTCAACCCTTTTTTAAGCATTTCCAAGATAAACTGCACTACCTATGTGAGAAAACCCAAATCACCCAAGGCGTATGTTTGCAGTTTCTAACTTTCAGATTTTCATTTAGGATATTCCCGTTATGAGTCCTGAAGGGAAATAAACATAAAAAATACATTTAAAAAACCCAGCAAAAATAATTAACCTACAACATCAGTTCACCCTGGTGAATGGCACGTCCACCCAAAAAGCCCCCTTTGCATCAGCCTGCTCTCGGTGGCACCGGGCAGGCTGGAGGCCCAGGCAGAAGCTCTGTCAGCCACAGAGCAGCACCTCACCTGGCGCATCGCGCTTTTAGCTTCTTCGGGGAAACGGACAAATTCGGGCAAAGACAGACACCTGATATGCAGCGGTAACTTCAAGTGAGGTTCAAACACAACTAAGCAAGATTTTCTGGAAGGTACTGCCGCTCCTTTCTGGCTCACAAAAAAGCTGTTTTCTATCAACCCCTGCGATTTAAAGCTGTTGGCAGAGCTGCACAACGGGTGGGCAGCTAATGGCAATGCACTGCTAACGAAGCGAGCGAGTGAGCACTCAACTGCAGGTCCTCAGGCAGTGGTTCTCCAGGAAAGTGCCTATCACAGCTGGGCTCCTCTCTGCTCAGCTCGGCTAAAACCTCCTGCAGGGCCTCAGATTGCTGGCTGCTTACCAGGCTGGGACCTCGTGCTTTTTCCCTTGTATTTTTATGGCCTAAGGGCATGTAAAAGGACAATTTACTGTAGCTCAGGCAATACACAGAAATTCATGATGGTAACACCATTACTACCTCACATGACACTTGTTTAAGAAAAGTAGGTAAAGGTTGTGTTCATGTATTTCTGTAAAAAGGGTGCAAAAGTGTATAGTTGCAAATAGCGGATTGCTGGATTAGTAGGATATGGACTGGCTGTTTATCAGGGCCTGTGTCTGGTTCCAGTCCATGCCATACTGGCAGATTGGAAACCTGTTTTGGGACAATAAGGGTAAGTATAAGATAATGCACTCAGCAAGGCTAAGCTTACTAATGTAGGATGAGAAACAGCTGCCAGAGGATTTGGGGTTACTGGGCATCCCAAGCTAAATACATGTTGGACACATCCCACTATTATGGAAAAAAAAGTGTCTTGTGAATGAGGAGACACAGACATAAATAAGCTCTGCAGGAAATGTGATGTAACACTTTTATTCTGCTAAAGAGGCCTCAGCTGGCCTGGTTCACTTACTCTGGGCTCCTCTTCCCCAGAGCGTGGTGCCAGCTGGAGGCAATCCAGAGGGGAGCCATAAAAATCCTCAGGTGGCCTCAGAGGAGAGGTATGAAGGGTGGACCACCTTCTACTGGTCTCCAGAAAGGCTGAAAAAGTCTGTGTTAAAGGCCACTTTGAAATGAACTGTATTGTTTCTTCTCCAGGTGGGTAAAAGGCAAGAGGGGAAGGAATGGGCTTAACTTTTGAGTGCATTGTCTTTACACGGTGAGGTTTTGGTACTGGGGAGGCTGCAGGGGTGGCTTCTGCAAGAAGATACCAGAAGCTGTTCTAATGCTGGATAGAGATGGTTCTAGCTAGCTTCGAGATGGACCTGCTGCTCATTAAAGCTGACCCCATCAACATTGGTGGTGCTTCCAGGTCAGTGAAGAAGGAGGGAGAGGAGGTGCTCTAGGTGCCAGAGCAGAGGTTCACCACAGTGAGGTGGTCTGTCTGCCTGCAGCCCATGGAGGTTAATGGTGGAGCAGATATCTACCTGCAGCCCATGGAGGGCCCCGTGCCAGAGTGGGTGGATGTGCTCTGAAGGAAGCTGTGGCCCTGTGGAGAGGAGCCCATGGTGGAGCAGGTTTTCTGGCAGGACCTGTGGTCCTGCAGGGGACCTATGCTGTAACAGTCTATTCCTGAATGACTGCACCTGTGGAAAGGACCCATGCTGGAGCAGTTCATCTCCTATGGGAGGGACCCCATAATGGGGCAGGGAAGAGCGTGAGGAGGAAGGAGCAGCAGAGATGAAGCATTAGGAACTGGCTACAACCCCCGTTCCCTGTCCCCCTGTGGTGCTCAGGGAGGAGGTAGAAGAGTGGGGAGTGAAGTTGAGCCTGGGAGAAGGGAGGGGTGGGGGAAGGTGTTTCTAGTTTTGTTCTTATTTCTCACTGTCTACCCTGTTACAATCAATGGGCAATAAATTAATTTCCCCAAGATGAGTCTATTTTGCCTGTGGCAGTAATTGCTGAGTGATCTCCCCATTCTTACCTGGGCTTATGAGCTGTTTTATCATATTTTTCTCAGCTTGTCCTGTTGATGGAGGGTGAGTGATAGAGCGGCTGGGTGGGCACCTGTCAGCGAGCCAAGGTCAATGCACCACAGAGGGAAAATCCATACTGAACTTTGAGGAAAGCTTTCTGGAAGTAAGGGCATGAGTAACAAACTGCCAGGTGTGTCCATGAAGCCCCTGTCACAAGAGGTTGTTGATGGTTGTGAAGGATGCTGCTGGAAGAAGATGGAGTGGGATGCAGGGAAGGAGTCCACAGACCCTGGGACTGTTTCTATGGCTGCGTGCTTGAGGCTGTACTGCTGCATGTGGTTCTGGTGAGACTAGTCCTCTGCAGAATCAAGCCAGCTTATGCTAAATGTATCAGAAAATTGACTTAGTTAACAGGTCTGAAAAAGAAATGGTAGGTAAGGAGGCATGATTTCATAAAAGTGGTTCTTAGTGGAGTCCCACAGGGATGACTTCTTACTCCACTGCCAGTCTGTTTTATTATATGTCCTGGTGTTGTATGTTGAGGTGGTGAATACAAATCACAGATTGTGAAATAATGGATGGGGGCAGGTCACAGGTAGTGGGTGAACTGAATTGTATGGTGGCTCTGTGGCTTTATAGGGATAAGAACCAGCACTCCCATTGAGGTTAATGGGGAAAAGTATTCTTTGGAAAAGAGTAACTGCAAAAGATCCTGCAGATCATGACCCACAGGCCCTGCATAGGCTGTGAGGTTGCATTCTGCTTTTTAATAGTACAAAGGCAGTATTTAGACAGTAGCCTTGTTGTCTGGGTGTTGCAGATTTAAAAGCTTTATCTGTGTATCAGTGGACAAATCCAGGTAAGCAAATATTACCAATATGGCAGATGATCAGTCTGGAAGTATAAGCTTTTTGCTTATGTGCGTTTAACTTTTGCTTGTTAGTATGTGAAAGGTTTTACATATCAGAGGAGAAACATTTGCTGTTCTGAATAAGGGGTTCACCATGTCTTAAATCTGTGCTACATACCAGACAAAATGTTGTGTAGCACTTAGGGATGTAGTGAGGAGAAATTATCCTCTTGGAGGAGGAAGGGTTGTGTGCAAGTTGTCCTGGGCTTTGCTTCAGGCGGGGAGCACTCCCTCTTCTCTGATCAAGCAGCTACAGGATTCAGTGCCTGGAAACTAAAGCAAGATGTTCCCAGACCAGATTTAAGGAGAAAGAGAATAATAAACCATAAGACGTTGGAATTTTTTAAAAACTTGTTTTAAGCCAGGCTTGCGTTTCTGTCCTTAAGATAACTCCAGTGCCTTTCTATAGGATGATTTTAGACCAACACGGTGTGTGGTTTTTCCAATCAAAGTGGAGAATGCAATGATTTTAAGGCCAGATAGACAATTTGCATTGCAAAGTTAATGTTCACTGTTGTGTATGCTGTTGCTTTCAATGTAAGCCTTATGTGTGTCAAATATCAAATGTTCCTCTAATCAAAGGCAATATAGATGTCATTCATTTATGTAAAAATATTTTAGGCTGTATCTAGCTGAACTGAGTTATGTAACTGGAGGATAAAGCTTATACTTTGTGTTCAGTTGACTGTTTTTCTTTGTGCTAAAAGAAAATAATTCTTCTTGCAGAGAAGAGGCTTCTAGTGCTGATTTATACATCAAGTAGTGAAGTGGAAGGCAATACTCACCTGAATATTTGTTGATATAAATATTTAGTTTATATAGTTCTCCTGACTTTGAAATAACTCTGTCTGTAGGCAGGCATCAGTATGGGATATAAACGGGTAGCAAAGATAGCTCTAGCGAGAAGCTTTGGAGGAGCCTTCAGGAAGACTATGCCAGTTTAATTGCAGCTGTAGGATCTTAATTTTTTTAATAGAAAGACTGTTTGGTCCTAGAGTCATGTAATTACTGAGTTCATAGCAAATGAAATGTTCTGACTGGTTTAATCTCTCTCAGTAACTCATTACATATATCACCATCTGAAGACTTACTCTCTTCACCCAGCTCTACCTCCTCTTTGGGCTGAACACTTCATGATTTAAAATGTCATCTGCACAGAATGGTTGCACTTGGGCTACACTGTGCACAGGATCCCTGGTGCAAACCTGAATTATATAACCCTGGAACTTGAATGATAAAAATACACCTGAAAATGAGACGGATGAACTAACGTACACAACTGAGTCATTGTGTTTCTGGAACACAGCAGAGTGGATTTAGATGCTTTTAGCCAAGAAATAAAATGTTCCTACCATAACCAAGCATGCATTAATTGGCAGATAAACCATCAGCACAACTCTTTTGGTATTAATTTTTTTCTTTGTGCTTCTGGAGTCTTTCAGGTTGGAGTTACTTCATGGTAAACACACTCTATCATGCTCCACAGGCCCTTCTGTGTGTGCTCTGGGTGTTGGTAATGCCCTGAGTTTTATCTATACCTGCTTATGTAGTTGAGCTGCTGAGTAACTGTAGCTGCTGCAACCATTCAGCACCTCAGGGTGCTCAGGAGAGGCTCTGCAATCTCAGGTGTAGTGCTTGCAAGTGAGAATATATTCAGACTACTGATTTCTTACAAAATGGAAGAAGGCCACACTAGAAAGAATGTGGATTCAAACTGCTAGAAGGAATATGAATTGAGCTGATCTTTTCTCAAAGAGCCCTGACTTGTCTTTCTGCAAAGAAACTCTGTCTTTTTTTGGTTTGCTCTGCAGCTGAGTAGTTCAGACAGAGTGAAGAAAACTAGCTGAAAGCCACAAAGTCAAGCTGACGAAGGAGGATTTCTGGTGAACGTGTCATCTGTTTTACTCTTCCCTAGTTTAATTCCTAGCTGCTATTTGTAGGTCATGCCTGCAAACAAAGGGAAGAATGTTTGAGAGGAAGAGGACATCATTTCTTCATGAAAAAACTCCCTACAGGCTGCAGCAGTCAGAAAATGATGAGATTTCCTAGCATTAAACACAGATTGCATTGTGGCAGAAGAATTGTGATGACAGAAACATTCTGGAACGGGCAGGGACATCTACCACTAGATCAGGTTGCTCAAAGCCCTGTCCAACCTGATCATGCCCACATATGTATGAAATGATGGATTTATACAGATGATTGAAACAAGGTGGGCAGCAAGTTTCTGAACAGGCTTTACAATGAAAGATATGAGTTTGGCCACATCTCGTTTCTAGGTTGTTTTGGTTTAGGGGCAGCCTGCATCAGTTTCTGCTTGGTGGAGATAGTGTGTCAGAGGCATCATCCCCCTAGCTTGACTTGGGAAGCCTCTGAGGGACAGCAGCTGTAGGGAGGAAGGTTTCTGAGCAGGGTGGTGGACCTGGGGTGTTGCTGCTGTAGTATTGAGAATGGATGATTATTTTTTTTTGATCAAGACTTCACAATAATAAACATTAAGCAAGCTAAGGTTGCACTGGATTTTGGAAGCAACAGGTTCTAGGGTTTTCACTGTCTGTCTTGCATACTTGTGATCCTCCCTGTACTGCTCAGCAGGCTGCCATGAGCTGCCATGAGGCTACCTCCCTTCAGTGATTCTGTATGTCTAATGCAAAAAGTGGGGAGTTCTGGTGTGATGCTGATAACATTTAGCCATTATGAACAATAGAGTCTGTCTATTTTCAAAGCAGCGATAGTGAAGTCTCCAGTTTCCTTTCTAGATCTAATGAAGTATCAGTCCCAGGAAGCCAAGTGCATTGCATGACCAGTGATTTGCATCCATATCTGGGGCACTGTTCTAGAAATATCCAGAGAAGATTATTGCATTTGCTGGTTCCTCTGTAAGGCGGGGGCAAAGTTGAGGTTTGATTAGCTTACCTAATGACACAATGCTATTTCTGCTGGTGGTGCTCTTTCAGATGCAGAATTTCACTGGCACCTTCAGCCTAAGAAGCAGATATTGGAAAGGAATTCTTATGTTGTCAGTATCAGTGAGAAAATGAGTAAATTTGGCATTGAGATCTCTCCTGGGATTGTAAATGCACTGAACTGATTTATGAATTGTAGCACATCTATAATTTTGACAGAGATCAACAGCATTGATCTTTTTCAAAACAACAAATTAGGAAGTAGAGTGAGATCCATGAATCAGGATTCTCTGTCGCTGTTTCTTCAGTGATACTTTGTGGGTTTTTCACCTTCTCCCAAGGAAAGATTAAATGAAAGTGGCACCTCCTATTTACATTTCTGAGGCTGGAAGTTTAATGGGTAAGATTGCTGGAAGAAGCTATTTTTGGGGATTATTCACAGCTTCCTGGTGCCATTCCAACATCTGATTACAGGATCCGGAAAAGCACTGGCTTGAGAAAGTCCTGCAGTCTCGCTGCTGCCAGAGACATCTGTGATCCCTGCAGTAGCTGGGAGATCAGTGGGACCTACCTCCATGGTGTCAAGCTCTCGGGTGAGAGGTGGGACACATCAGACCAAGTATCTCTCAGCCTCTGCTGCTTAAACACCAAAGTGCTCTTGCTGGTGGGCTCTCTTCTTCGTCAAGAAGTGCTTTGACGCTGACCCAGGCACTGGTGCATGTGAAGGTACAGGGATTAGTCTGCAGGCTTCAGCCTTGATCTTCACAGGGATTTGGGTCATGTGTGGAGAAGATGCAGGGTTTGATGTCTCCGGAGAATGATGGAGCTGATACTTTGTATATAAAAAAATCTTAGACAATTCCTTTTAACAGGTTGTTCTTATGATATATATTCCCTGCTCATCCCCTTACCTGATTTTCAATTGTAGTTAAAGCTCAGACCTCTCCTCTGCCCTCTCAAAACCAGCTAATCAATGCCACAATATCTAGGCTGGTCCCTAGTTGATGTGCAGCAATAGGAGCATTGTGTTCATATTGAAGACAAATGACTTCTCTGCTGCTGAACAATACCAGCTGATAAGTATCTTCTTGATCTACAATAGACCAATCCACAGACATAGTTTAATAGGCTGTCTGTTTAATAGGCTGGGATATTCCTATTGAGCTATTTGTACAGCTGTCTTAGATGTTTTGATAGTAGACCATCTTAATCTTTGCCTTTTTTTCTAGTGTGTGTGTGAGGGGGAAAGAAGCTATAATTAAGTATCTCTCTGAAAGAAGTTGGGAAATTCAGTCATGTTCCAGATCTCCTTGCCCTGTTCCCTCCCCCTGGCTCCCCCCACCCACCCCACCCCCCCCCCAAAAAAAAATCAGAAAAATGAAGCTGGAGCATGGGTACGTGTAAGCCTGAGGAAGGAGATGAGGATGTTTCTGCCACCTTCAGCTTCCTAAAGCAGCCTACGGAGAAGATGGAGCCAGATGTTTCCCAGGGTGCACTGTGGAAAGGTGAGAGGAAGCAGCAGAAATGGATAATATGATGATACCCCTGTGAGTTAGGTGCTCAACTGGAGACCTTTGAGTCTCTTGCAAACTGAATTTTTCCACAACTACAGTCTGAATAGGAGTGTGAAATTGTGATTAAAAATGCCAGTTTGATTTGGCAATATGTGAACAGGGAGATGCCCAGTAAGAGCTACCTGTAGAGAGGCTGTGGACGTCCATCGCTAGAACAATGCCCAAGTCCCGTAACCAGAGGTGTTTGTACATGAAGGTCCAAGAATGAAGGAAGCTTTTGTAACATGCTCTATAGAAAGGCTTATGGAGTTCAAGGATTTTTTAACCAAAACAGGTTAAGGTTGCTTGTCTATAGGTATTTACATGATTATTTGGTAAGAGATGGATCTTGAGAGAAACAAATAAAGGTATAAGAGCATCCATTGTCTTCGCCTGAAATGAAACAAACCCAGGGAAGACATGTATCCCTTCCAGCAAAGGGAGTACTCAGCAGGTGGAGCAGCCCTCTAAGTTGACAGGGGATGGTTTGTTATTGAGTTTGGGGTCTTTTTTTGGGGGGGAAGAATGGTATAGCGTGGGCTGAACTCTGCTTTTCGTCAAAGAGCCCTTCCCATTTGGGAAGGAAATAAAGGAAATGAGGCCCAGTGCCTGGGGCTGTGTAAGGCAGACCATGTAATCATAATGATACCTTCCAGCTGTTAAAGTCTTCAGGTGAGTGGTAAGGAATCGTTTTGTACTTGCCTCTTTGTAACTATGTGTTACCTACCAGTGACTGAATCCAGTGTTTTTCTAAGGCTGGGGATGGTGTGCTGTGACTCATTCATTTCTCTAAAAACCTATTTTCTTTTACCTCACTACTTTGGAAGCAGTTATATCAATTGCCTTTTTTTCTTGAACAATTTATTATTATTACAGCTCTCTTATATAGTTTTAAAATGTCTGTAGTTAATGATGCAGGTTATTAAAAAGCCACTTTATCCCAAGTACTGTGAACATCTGGCTTTATCAGTAGTGATGCAACAATTTCTATAACTCTAAGTTAAGGAAGAAGCTTTATGTATCATGTTAGAAACCAGAATGTTTTAAACCCAAAATGACAAATGAGCACAGTTTTCCTGTTTGAAAAAGCACTTCTGTGAGAACGGAGTGGCATTTTCATTTTCCTCCAGGCCTTAACATGCTGAAAGCAATGAAAGCAAACTTGGTTTTGTGTTTTTAAATGGTTTTCAGAAAACATTTCCAATTGCAAAATTTTCAGATTTTCTCTTCACCTGGATTGAATTGATGAAACTTCCTAAGAGCAAAGCTGTGTCAACACAAGCTTGTGACAAAGGCTGCAAAATTCACTGTCTTCAGTTCACAGTCCTTTTGCATTTGCAGAGCAAATGTGGGAGACAGCTTGAATCAATGCTGAGAATTACAGAGGTTTAGACTGTTTTTTCCCTGAGTCCAGAGGCTTGATTTCCTTGGCACTGAAGTAACTCGCCTCCAACATGTCCAGGGTGTGTGAAACAAGCATGAGATGAAATGCCAATGATATTTAGGTGGGCAGTCAGAGGTCCTTGATCTCCAGCTCATTGATCAGTTGCTAAATATTAGCTAGGTAATTTTAGATTTGGAAAGCAATAGCAGAGACAATAGCTTTAAAATAACATTTTTGGGACTTTACTGTTTCTTCAAGTTGTCCAACAATGTGTAGACAGACAGAGGTTTTTCAGTTTGGGGTGGGGGGAGAGGGCTGAGAAGGGATTTTGTTGAGTTTTTCCAGAAGATGGAGAAGGCTATTCCATGTTTCTCGTAGTAGGAGGCACGTTGTGATCTAGCAGTGCATCTAAAACAAGAAAGCGAAAGCTCCACCTGCCCCCAATCCTTTATTAGCTTAGGAGGTCAAAACTCTAAGGAAATGTGAATTAGATTAGGTAACACTATGAAGTATACAACCATCAGCTGATAAAAACACTAATAGTCCAGGTAGAACTTCCAGATGGGGGGGGAGGGGGACACCCACAAACATGGATGACCCAAGGTTAGAATGGTGTCAGTTCTCATCCAGTTTCTCCTAAAGGCCCTCAGGAGGTCAAGTGGCAGCACCTTCAACAGTGTCACCATCACTTCAACATGTGTTTCTTGGGGTGCACCCATAGGGGAAGACAAAGCTCCCATGGGCCCAGAGCTGGGGAATGTGTTCTCAGCAGGTACCTTTCCCAGGGCCATCTGCTCTGTCACTCTTGGGTCTCTGAGCTCACATCTGCTGCTGCATCTCTTTCTCCTCTCTATGTACCAGCACAGACATACGTGTGTATTTCCATTGCATTCATCACGGTGAGGGTGGCTTTTTTGATGGGTGCTCAATCCTCCCATGTCCCATCTTCCTAAGCTGGAGCATCCATCTGTCTGCACCACCTCAGACATGATTTGCTGCACAGCTGCAGCAATTGGTACAGTTGCTATTGTTGTATGAATGTCTTTGGATAAGATGTGAGTGTGCACCAATGAGACAGATGTGATTTTAACCCAGGAATTGTGGATAACTAATTAGTGGACTCAGAGTTTTGCTTTGCTTCATTATATCCTTTTTCTGATTGTGTCAATTTAGGATGCTTCCACTGAATTACATCAGTTATTAGAAATTTTCTACAGTGATCTTTAAATATCATCTGTGTCATAAGTATTTTATGCATTTTCAGTGGCAAATGATGAGTTTAATCAGACTCCAGAGAAATCTGGCTAGGAGAGCACTGTAGGGCAGGGGCTCTTCACAGAACAGAAGTGTCAGGTTCCTGGGAGCTTTCATGCTCTTCTGAGCTAATGAAAAATGCTCTTTCTACTTCCACCCTGGAAAAGAGGAGATTATGTGCTCTCCTACTACTGCTGTCTGCCACGTGAGTATCCTTCTCCTGCAGTCACAGTGTGCGACTGTCTCGGTTTTACCTGCTATCATGGATCACATCCGCTGCTGTAGCGGAGTTTGGAGCAATCATCTATGTTGCCTCATCTAGCTCGAGCTCAGGCAGACTAAATGAGGTTGCACAGCTGTGCAGTGACAAAGCTGCTGGTAAAGCAAAGCTCTGAAGCTGGGACCTGCTTGGCCTCGTGAGCCAGCAGTGCTGTTGTCCAAGGGGAGCTTGTGGGGGCAGATGTACCTCCAACCTGCCCACGGTCTGCATGACGCATGATGTCCCTGGTGTCACACACCACGGCTCAGCAGCCCCTTAATCCTCTGTGTCTTGCTGAGCCTGAGAGGAAGTAATTTCCCTGGTAGCCCCACACCTCCAGATAACTTAATCTTTTCATTTCTTCCCCCAGAGAACATTGCCTGAGACTTGGTGGAAAACATCTCAAACACGATATTTCTAGAAGTGAAAGGCATTAAAATTGCAATGGTGAACAAGTTAAATTATAAAGACTTTTTCCATGTATTTCTCATGTGATCCACCCTCCAGGTCTGAAGTTAAATATACCATTGTAATACTGAACACCAGTGTGGCAGATGTCTCTTCAATAATTTGCTGTAATTGGTGATGAAAATGCTTGAAAAGTGCCTTCACAATTTTGTAGCTAAATCTTTGTACTATGTAATCTCCATAACCTTTTTTTAAAAAATTTAAGCTTGCCAGTTAACTAACGGGAGAGCAACGAATGTCATAGGCTCACCTGAAGGCTGGCTATTTGCTGTGGTCTCCAACAGCATCCCCATGGCCTCACTGGGGAGATGCAGATTGGGTAGGTGGCTGTATGGAGGTGGGAAACTGGGAGAGCTTTTGGGCTCAAAAGACTGCCCAGCTGTATGAAATTCAGAGGGTTATGAGCAGTGCCCTTTGGGGTCAATTCTTCTTAATGTCTTGGCCCAAAATCAGGAGAAGGGGTGGCTGTGTTGGGGGTAGCATTGCTGCCTGGGGGGGCATGGGCAGGCTGAGATCATGGTGGAGGAATGGGAGCTGCAGGGGGGACCAGCAGGATCCAGCATGGAGATTGGGGTGGTCACCCCTCAGTGAGCTGAAGTGCTCTCATTTCAGACTCTGTATGTATTTAACTTGTTTCCTTCAGAGTAAAAGTTCTGGAAGCTCCACATAAATTTAGAGGAAAAAAAGCTGTCTGAATTGAGATCCTTGTGTATAATGATGTGCTTTCCACAGAACTATAAATGTTAAAACATAAAAACTACTACCTGCGTTTTGGAACAAATCTCTAAAGATAATTAATGTACGGAGACAATTTCTACTTGTAATTATGCCTTCAAGATGTATGGCTGTTACTCTCAGGAAGGGAAGTTCTGCATTATAAAATTCCTGTGTGATGGTGGTTGCTTAAAGAACTGCTAGCGAAGTGGGAGAGATGCTGCCATTTACTCTGAAAATTCCAGGAATAACAAGAGGTCATCATGGCCAGAATGTCACTTTTCATGAACGAAGCACACAAAATATACCTTTTTGTGTGGAACAATTTATTTAAAGTAAAAGATTACTTCAATACCAAAAGGACAAGTAAAGAAAAACATTGAATCTCTTCCCTTAAAATGAGGTAGTAGAGTAGTGTGGGGAACTGATGGCTAAAAGCAGCTTAGCTGAAGATGCTTGAAATCACTCGGGTGGTTACAAAAAGCACTGGCTAACGTTCAGGATAAAGGCATGCTGATAAATGATGTTCA
Source organism: Ciconia boyciana (assembly GCF_034638445.1). Lineage (NCBI taxonomy): Eukaryota > Metazoa > Chordata > Aves > Ciconiiformes > Ciconiidae > Ciconia > Ciconia boyciana. Next base: position 71,725,783 of record NC_132939.1, on the reverse strand, counting down.
GCACTGGCACTGCTGGTGCGTGCTCTGCCTCCGTGCCTCCCCTTCAGCCCTCCCCCGTGCACTGTGAGAGATTAAAGAGTAGTAGTGCTTCATGGATAAGGTCAAAGCCCAGGCAGGGCCAGGCTTATGTCCTTAAAAAAAGAGGGCTGCAATTAAATAAACGAACAACTTTTGGCTTGCAAGAATGTTGCTAGTGTAGCGTGTATCCATCATCAGGCCCAAAGCAAACAGAGACTGGATGAGGCACCCAGGCTGGTGCTGGGCAGCAGCAAAGGGGTAGGGTGGGACAAACCCCCGGGCTTGGCCTGAGGAAGCAGCTCGCTGCATGGTGGATCAAGTGCTGCCTGTGAACGGAAAAACTTAAATATCAGTACCCAAATTCTGCTTAGATAGCGACCTTTTTCTAGAGCAGGGTGGAACAATAAAAGAGATGCTGTCTTTCCTTTTTCCTAAAAAGGAGGCGAAAGAAAAAAAACAATAAAAAGATACTTGCTGAGTAAGGGCAGATGCGGCTGTTCCTGCTTCGCGTGTGCGATCTCTGAATGGATGCGAGCGAGCCTGCACCCAAGAAGGGCTGAGCTAGCACAACCTTCATTGCCACTGCCAGGCTTAACAGAAATTGCAGCTTGCTCTGTGCTGGGCAGTAGGAGTCTAGATAGATTTGCTGGGTGGCAAATATTGATATGAGAAGTAATTTAACCTACTTCAGGCCTGAGAGAAGCCCAAGAGATAAGCTACGTACTGCAATGACTTTACATGAGGAAAGTGCTCAGGTCTGAAAATAATACTTGAAATCAGTCGATTCCTTTTTTCCAAATGAAAAACAGTCTAATATCTATAGAGTAGATAGTGTTCTCAGGTGCTGTTGTGTTGGGGTTTTTTAATAGAAGCTTTATTTTTAAGACTGCCTGGGGGAAAACAAGTTTGACTCGGCAAGCCCAGCTTGTTTGCTTTGGTAACTCTGGCAATGCAATTTATGAACTTGTTTCAGTTTGACTTTGAGAGATGCTGCTTGACTGGAAACCTGCTGACCCCCAGGAGCTCTGGGTGCCAGCTGCCCCGGCGGTCACGGCTGGTGGTGTCCGGTGAAGCCCCGTGACCCTCCACCTGAGGATGAGCTCAGGGTAAAGCGGACACAGGCTGTCTTTATGCCGCTGCGTGTACTGGCAGCACGTGCTGGTTGTAGGAAGCTGCCTGCGGCTGCCATGAGGCTGGTGGGTGGAGTGGAGGAGCAGGACCCTGTGCTGCACCACCGGCAACCTGTATGGAAAGGAGGAGAGTGCGTTGCTTGCTAATACAGCTTATTACAAGGGCAAAAATCTATAGAAAAGGAATACATTCCCCTGTGTAAATAGAGGAGACGTTTGCTGTGACAGAGCTAATTAGGCTCCTGGGAGAATTTATGCAGAGCTAATAAGAAGCAGAACTAAACGTTGTCTTAATTTACCCTCAAGCTCACAAAAATGTTGTTCATTCATGTTGCACTAATTAAGCCAACAGCCTTTAACCCTTTCTTCAGAGAGAGAGACCCTTGGCACTGAAGAGGAATTAAAACATATGCTTTCCAGTGAGCATCTCTGTGTTTCTGTGAGTCTTCCAGCGCTTCTTTTCATCCTGTAGTGAGCATCAGTGGTGCTAATCAGTGTGGAGAGGAGTTACCCCCCGCCTTTCCCAGCTCCAGCTGCTGGACTGGCATTTGCTGCCCAGCATCCTGGTGCGTCACTGCGCAACGTCCCTGGCTGCAGCGGGGGTGAGGTTTTGAGCTCCAGCTAACCACAGCTCTCGGGACATCCAGCCTGGGTTTGAGCCCTCTGCTCATATCGCAGGGTGGGTTTTGTGTTTGATTGTATTGGTCAGTACAGGAGAGCTAATGGAAGTCCTGGTGAAAGTCTATGCTAAAGGTCAACTGTTCCAAAATGACACTTTTTTATGCCCAGCTTTCTGCAAGAGATAGCAGACGTGGTGAAAATCTTGCCCCAAATTTGTTCTCACAAGATTTCAAGTTCAGTTTTGGAGGCTCTGGTCTGGGACGGTCTGGGCAAGGTTTAGGCAGCATTTCAACCTTGGAGTGCTTAGCTAAACTCAACCTTAGCTCTGAGCATTACTAGACATATGCTCGTTTCTGATAGTTTGCAAGTGATTGATAAACTAGAAAATGCCAGAAATATGAGAGGTGTAAGGAAGAAAGGAGATTTAGTGGGGTTTTCTATTTTTTCTTTCCCATGTAAAGCGGTGAAAACACATGATTAAGAGTAATCTGAAAAAGAGAGGCCTGATCTTCTGCTACTGCCTTTGCAGCATCGCTTTATCTGAACTACTTCTGCAATAGCTCATCTGCCAGTCAGCTGCCCTGACTTAAATGTGAGAAGAGCAAAGCAACTCCCTCTCTGTATGTGAGGTACATTACAAGAATTCAAAGTGATCAGAATGAAAAGGGCACAAAATGATATTTAGTGCTCATGTGCTTTAAAAAGCGGGGGTGAATGTGGTGACTGCAGCACCAAGCAGGGAATGTACTGTGCCTTATTTTACAGAACAATAGCAATGCTACTTACTTACTCCATAAGTAAGTGAGATGAGAGCGAAATGCAAAGCGTGGTGCTGGTTTTTGTTGTCTTGTTTCTGTGACTGGTTTTGGGGTAGTGACTAGCAGTGACAGACCACTACCCAAGAGGAGCACCACTGGCTGCCTTGCTGCAAATTCCATTCATGGTTAATGTGGGTCTTTTAATTTGAGTGTAAGGTCTTTTGCATTGGCTTCATGTTTTGTCTTGCAGATCTCCCTCTGTTGTTATGAGGAAGGAATACCCCTTGGTCAGCACTGCAGTGCTCTCAAGTTTATCAGGTTGGTTTGGTTTGGTTTGGTGTTTTTGTGAGGTTTCTTGTTTGTTTGGTTTTGGTTGTGGGTTTTTTGTTTGTTTGTTCCTGGTAACAACATCATCTAAACCGATGTTTAGTGTTTTCCAGGGCATTTAGTTGCTTGGAGAAAATGTTATGAATTTTGCTAGTCGATTGTGCTGCCTTGCCAAGCTTTCTGTAAGGAGGTGGCTGGGAATGTGTAGAGTGCAAAGGAGGCAGTGTGGCTATCCCAGCCAGCCAAGAGGAAATCTGCACATCATCATGTGCTGTATTTGGCAAAGGAGAGAGAAAAACTAGTTACTTGTCCAACCCGGTAGGTGGATGTCCTAATATTACCCATCGGGGTACGGCCTGAAATTCTCTGCTAGCAACCAGTAATCTGGGAGACTTCAGCACTGGAGCTGTATTTCATTCTGCTCTTTTCTGCATCCCTGACTGAGGTCATTCCTGGAGACCTGGGTCAGTACGAGACAGTGCCTCAAAAGAGCGTAGACACACTGATGTGAGGAAAGGATGAGCAGTCTCCAGAGGTCATCAGTTATTCCACTATCCCAAGAAATCTCTCATTCATAGGGTTGCTTATCAAATAGAAACAGCACGTGGCATTGGCTAAAGACGTTTCACTTCAGGTAGTGAGACGGTAGTCTCACACCGATGTTTATTTCTGTAGCTCTCCTTATGGAGCAGGGTGTGTGCTCTGCAAGAGAAATGTACAGATACAGCTTTCTCACCAAACAGCTTCATAACAACTGAGTGTGCGGCAAGAAGCAGAACAACCCAATGGTGCAAATAATTTTCTCTTCCCTTGAAGATGTGGAAGAAGTTTTCAAGAATATTAAAAAAAAAAAAAAGTTTTGAAGAAATCTGGTCATTCACATGAAGAATAGGAAATAAAGCTGAAGTTCTCCTAATTAGATGTGCTCAAAAAGTCTGTCCTTGTGTATGTGTCTGTCCCTCATCCCCACACATGCTGCAGTCAAGTCCCTTGCTGATGTCCACATCCATGGGCACGCTGAGAGAAGCAGCTGCTTCTGCTGCGCTCTCTTCCCCAGCCAGTTGTGTGCAAGTCGCTTACAGCCAACCCCAACTGCCTGCTCCTGCTCCTGTCTGTTGTTGGTATTTTTCATATGGAAAGAAATACAGGACTCAAGGCATGGAGAGTTGATCTGAAACTGCAATGTGGCTACAATTTGATTTACCGGGCCGGCTAGTTTTCCAATTCTAGGCTGAAATTAAAAGCATACTTTATATGAGATTGGAAAAGTAAAGGACAAAGCATCCATCCAAGTGGACCAGTTTGATCAGTGCTGGGGCAGTGGCCCGGGGGCTGATGACATTGCTTTGATCCCACGTCATTGTGGCTCAGCTCCTCCAAGGGTGCCTGTGGGGCCATGCTCAGAGGTGGACATACTGCAAATAGTCTAAGAGTCTATTGTTGCTGTCTAAAGGCAAGCAACAGGAACGATAAGTTCACACAAGCAGGGTATTATTATTGTGTCTTTTAATTGTAAATTTAATTGAAACAACTATTAAAATGATCATTGGTTTAATTTTTTTAGTGTTAATGCTTTTTTATAAGCCAGTGAAAAACTCCAAACAAATGAGAAATAATAAAGCTTTAACAAAAATTTAGGCTATATTTTTCATCTTTAGCAATTCAAAATGCTTTTTGTTCTTTTAATCATCTCAATGTAAAAACTTGCAGTCATAAAATGCCAACAAGTGCTGTTACATAACATAAAGCTAATATCACATTTGGTGTGTATATGTGTGAGAACTGTAGTGTCTGTGGACATAATCCTGCCAGAAGTATTTCGTGGTGCAGTTTAGTAGCTTTATCGTATTCATAACTATTGCTTCTTCCTTGAGGTATGAGCAAAAATCAAATCTGGTTGGGTTTGGGTTTGTGGTTTTGGTTTTTTTTTTCTGATATACAAATACGAGGCATTCACTAAGCGCTGTCAATGAAACTTGCTCTGAATTGGGGGTGAGAGACAGCTGGGGAGATGTTCACTGTGTAGTTCTGAAGACAAAGATTGCTGCAGACATCTTGGAGAAATCATCCATCAAAATTCTCTGGGTATGTACATGAACTACTTCCAAAACTATCTATTGATTCTGAATGTGAGCCAGGACCAATCAGCTGGGAATCACTAACTCCAGTAATTTTAGTGAATTTTCAGTTATTTTAAGTGTTTCTAATACAACCTCAATGTTGTATTATGGTATTATCTGTATTTGCAATCATAATTTGTCAAATCACTGGTAGGCGATATAATATTTTTCAGACATAAACCTTTCCTCTTTCTTGAAATGGGAATACATTTCTAATAATAATGAGATGGCTGGATAAAATCGTGTTAATGTGTATGTGGCCATTCCCTTTTGCTAAGTTTCCTACCATATCTCTTGCTGTGAAATCAAACTCACAAGACAGTTATTGTCAGCGGGGAAGTGCTGAGTTCCGTATTAACAAAGATGCATCCCCTGTGATTTTGTCAGTGTTTGCATATGCCAGGGCCCTTTGCTCTTTGGATACTGTGACTGCAATGAAGTGAAGTGAGTGGTCAGACAGCTCTCCATAGCGCGCCGTTGTTATGCACCGTGCTGTACTTATTGACAGGGAGAGTCCTTGTCCGCTGCAGCAGGTGCCGATCTATTTAAGGATGCTCTAGCACTTCTCAATGCCCACTAATCCTCCCATAGAGGACATGACTGGTACTCAGAAGTCCTCTTTTAGGAGAATTGGTCTTACTTACCCTCTTCTTAATAAATGTGAGCAGATCAAACAACCCATGTTTTGGAAGGGAAAATACATATTTATTTTTTTTCCCCCAGCAGGGAGGCTCCAGAGCGCAGAACAATCTGCAAAATTGCTGCATAGACCTGGCTGTAGCTGACTGGCATGTGTCTGAACCTGCCCAGAGCCACCCAGGCTGACTTCTCTCAGGTTATTGCTGTCTCTTGCAACTTTTACAGAGAACAAAGCCAGGTTTTGGTCAGAAGAGGCAGAGCCCATTTTTTGTATTTGTGCTCCAGCGCTGGAGGGTGTCGGAAGGAAGAGAGAGCATGGTGTCACCGGGTGGGGATCGTGGTCCTGAGTCACCCAGGGGTTGTGCAACATACGAGACCAAAAATCTCTGGATGTGAATGGGGGTGATGGCACAGGACGGTCCATTTTCCATAGGTGCACCCGCTGCACCTGTGGAGAGTGCTGACACTTCCGTCTGTCCCAGGCCAGTTGTTACGCAGGGGAACGAAGAGACGAGATGCGCTTGTCAGAAAGCATGTGGGGGAAATAGGTGCTTGTATCTCCTCAGCTACAACCAGAAAACGTTGGTAGGAGAGATCTAATCTGTAACTAGATCAGGTTGGAGAACTGGGGAAAAAGCCAAACCAGCTCTTAGATGCACATTTTCTTCCTAGGAACAGGGGGAAAATAAAAACCCCAAAATCTAGAAAAAGTTAAACAAATAACCTAAGTTGATAACAATGGTTGGAGTTGGAGATATATATCTGATCAACCTATAAATCTTGTGAATATCTTATGAAACGTGTTTGCTTAATTCTCTATTTTCCAAATTTCTACGTGCAATTGTTACTTTGCACTCTATAATGCCGGAAAAATCTTTCATTTTCAGTAAACATTTTTGTATATTTACCTAAAAAGTTAATGTTTTTTTTATCAGCTGCATGTTCAATTAATTTTATACACTGTTGACAGATGCTCATCCTTAAGCAATGACACTTCATGGGAGGGGACAATTACTTTGCTGAAGACTGTATTGATTTTTGTGTATTGTTATTGTGTTATACGATTGCATACCTGTTCAGTCCTAATAGTTTGCCTTGTTTTCATCTATTTTCTACACAGATTTTATTTTAATTCCTGGTTTTATTGAAGTCAATGACTTCATTGAAGCGTGACTGGACAGATTGTTGGGATTTTCTGGTCTCAAAAAACCTGGACAAAAAAAATCATTTGGTCTAAGGATGTCTTATGATTACTTACCAGTCTTATAGATGGTCAGTAATTAAAATGGAATCATAGCAATCATGAGCTGTTTACAGACCTAATCTGATGGCAACACATTTCCTGAAGTGCAGAGGTAGGCTGGCTCTTCAGCACTTATCACAGTAACACACTGCACAGCCTACGTCACTTCGTATTTACACACACGCTAAAAATTAAAAAAACTTTCTCTTAACACATTAAAAATACCGTACAAGACATAATTTTAAAATGTAGTCTAAGGCAAGAGTAATATGGAGCTTCTCTGTCCGTGTTTTTGTGCAAGCTGGCACATCAGCTACCGTGTTCCCCTGAAGACACGGAGCAGTACCATTGCTGGCCTCTGTATTTTTGCACCCAAGGGAGGTCCATGATTTGCTCTGTGCTTCCCAGGGAGACCCAAACCGCAGGGCACCACAGAAGCCTCTCCTGGACCTAACCATGATGAGCTAACATCCCTGGAAATTTTTAGTGTAAGGTTAAAAAAACCCAATCTTTAGCTTCCTTCCAAGGAAAGGGAAGTGTAATGAGGGAGGAAAACATGACAGAAGAGAGGAGTTAATAAGAAGGAAACTGCGAACTTGCCTGGATGAGTACCGGCTCGCCTTGCTGCAAAGCTTTCCTTCTGCTGCTGCTCTTGGGTCGCCTTTCTCTTGCAGACGATGGCTCTCTGCAGCACAGTTTCACCAGACGTGATGCTGATCAGCACAGGGAGACATCCAGAAGTGAACAACCTACAACACACTGCACGAACAAATACGTGTTTCAGAGATTCCCTTTTGAGAGGTGATGATGAATACGCTCATGCAACCACAAGCCATTGCAGTGCCACAGTCCAGCTGGCCACGGTGACTCCGGGAGCTGGGACAGCTCTTTCCTCTTGAGCCACGTGAAGGTACACTGGGACAGTGAGGTGGTTTTGCAAAGGAAAGTAAAAGCAAGGAGAAGATGTGTTTCTTCTCTAGAAACACACCAGTGGAATAAGCATTAAAGAGGGAGCAGAATGAATTAAATTAAGGGACATTGTTGTGCTGAAACCAGATCAGTGTAACGTGACTACAAATATGTTTGGAAAGTGCAAATTAAAAGTTTTTAGCATCAGGGCAATGAGGCTCAGGGATAACTCTGAAAATGAAGAGTAGGAGAAAAATTTACTTCTCTTTTGATGAAGCTTGATTTTTTGTAATTGTGGTTGGACCTGTTAGCTGGGACAACTACAGCTGGAATGTGAAACACTAGTTCACGTTTTCATGAGCTAAAGTAACTGTTTCTGAGATTATTTTTCTGTTTCTTCTTTTTCCCCTTGTGATCATGTCAATACTTTTTAAATGCAAAGACAGGTCTGGAGATTATGCCTTTAAAAATGAAAGCTAATTTTAGAACATCATATTTCTGGCATGTCTTCTTAATGAAGTACTTATAATCAAACACCTGGTGTGTGCTGGTGCTCAGCTGGTGATGGTACTGACAGGTGCCCAGTGTCACATCTGTAACAGTGCATTTGATTTTCATCCTGCTCTGGGATTTTCAGGTAGCATCCATTCCCCAACAAACACTTCTGTTGAACGCAGATTGGGCTTAAAAACGCAGCAATTTGTTAGTGCTTGGCTGTACAAGGTCTCACAGGAGGAAAAAGTGCAGCACAACTCTTGAGTCCCAGCCTTGTGAATCAGGAGAAAACAAAAAACAATGCCAAACCAACCTGACATCCCAGAATATCTCTGAGATGTTTCCCTGTGCATTGCCAATACTCTCACCGCACTTGCAGACAAGCAGTCTGAGCTCTCCTCAGGGCAGTACGACAGCCCTGGTAAGCCAGGGTTGGGGGTGACCAGGTTGCAGGATATGCTTATTGTCTGGAAAAATGAGAACAAAGGAACATGGAGGCAGGATCACATAATAGACAGTTATACTTCACCCGATGGGAAGCTAAAAAATGCTCTCCCTGTTTTGAGCTCTGCCTAGCCATAGATTTCCATATACTTTTAGCAAGAAAATGAAAGCCAGTAGCTTAATAGCTTACGTGTGAAGCTTACTGTCAAATTCAATCCTTTGGACAAGTAAAAAGAAAGTCTTCTGAGATAGATGGCAAATTTTACATGTGGGCAATTTCCTGCTCAACTTCTATTATCCTTCCATGAGTTGCTTTAGCTGTCTTTATATCTCTCTACTACTTTTTCTATTTCCTGAAGTAGGAATTAATGTAGAAGATAGGCCAGCAATATGCCAAGGATACCCAAGACTGATCGTTGGAAATCTTTCCTCTAGGACTGCTGGAGAGATCAGAGGAAGTCTGTCAGTCTGGGAACACGCAAGCTGTTGCTTTCTTGCTGAAAATGCAAAGTATCCAATAGATGTAGTTAAATAATGCATGCAAGTCAATCATGTCTTCCAATTACCGATCAGGAAATGTGGAAGAACAGATATATGGCTGATAGTCCACAAGGCTGTTAAATTTGCATGCTTCTCCGTTACAACTCGCCTCTGATGCGCCCGTGCACAGACGTGCTCCCCTGTACTTTGCTACAGGACCCCCCCTCTTTAGTTGTCATCCGAACTAGGAGCAGATTGCCACGAAGACAGATAACCCTGGTGTAAGGATGGTTACTAGCACTAGCGAACAGGCTGGCAGAGCAGGATCCAGTTCACAGAATTCATTCAGTTTTCCTCCTGTCTTCCTTGGCTCTTACCAACCCGATCAGCTCTCTGGGAGACGTCCCACCTACCATGTATTAGAAAGAGTTGTTCTCAGTAGATTCGGTATCTTTAGTTCCTAAAACAATTTTTTGTTGTTGCATTATGATTTGGCACTTGTGAAAATTTATGGTATTTTGTTTGGAAAAAACTCCCCTTTCTGATAGAGATCTTTCTATTGTTAGTGTCTTCACAATACTCTTCTTGCTTCTCAGGAACACTGACTTTGGGTTTATTCTTCTTCTGTGGTACTCTTAGGTTCTCTTTTGGGGAAGAGTTTGCATTGATCTTTAGTCTCTAATACAGCATCTTTAAACAATGTCTATGCTGCTGAAAAGCACTTCTAATATTTCATTTGATTCTTCTTCGCATTTGCTTCAGTTAGCTTAAAAAAGTCTATGGGGTCCTGTTCCCAAAGTGAAAGGCTGCTGTCAGAGGCTGCCTGGGGCGGCGGCTGGTGAGCAGCACCCGCTGCGCCTGCGGGGCACGTCCCGGGAACGCGCAGCAAGGGCGGTCGGGGAAGGCGATGGGAGGCAAGAATGCCTTTTGGTCAAAGTTAGACATAACCAGAAGTAGTGAGTGACTGTCAGGGTTTTCAATCTACTGTAAATCACCCTGCTTTCAGGTGTTTTATAGGCAGAAATCCAGACAATGGAGACCTCAGAGGAGATCTCTTATGAACTCTGTAGCCCTTAGCAATGAGATTATTAATTTTCTGTGTGTCTTGTGCTGGAGCTATCTGGAAGGGCAAAACAAAACACAAGATAACATCTGCTTTGTAGTCAAACAAAACAGGAATTATTTTCTGTAAAGGAAAGACAGTCTCTTGGCTACAGAGGTTAAATTTCACATACAGGCAACAGAATACCTGCTTGAGCCAGAATCTGGGTGGAATCGCAGTTTCTCTACGTGAGAATGTCCATGACTTCTTTTTAGCTCATTGTCACGGTTTAGCCCCAGTCTGCAACTGAGCACCACCCAGCCGCTCGCTCACTCCCCCCCGGTGGGATGGGGGAGAGAATCAGAAGGGTAAAAGTGAGAAAACTCATGGGTTGAGATAGAGACAGTTTAATAGGGAAAGCAAAAGCCACGTGTGCAGGCAAAGCAAAACAAGGAATTCCTTCACTCCTTCCCATGGGCAGGCAGGTGCTCAGCCATCTCCAGGACAGCAGGGCTCCATCACGCCTAACGGTGACTTGGGCAGACAAACGCCATCACTCCGAATGTCCCCGTTTCCTTCTTCTTCCCCAGCTTTATATACAGAGCATGACGCCATATGGTCTGGAATAGCCCTTTGGGCAGTGGGGGTCAGCTGTCCTGGCTGTGCCCCCTCCCAGCTTCTTGTGCACCTGGCAGAGCGTGGGAAGCTGAAAAGTCCTTGACCAGTGCAGCAACAACTAAAACATCTCTGTATTATCAACACTGTTTTCAGCACAAATCCAAAACACAGCCCCACACCAGCCACTATAAAGAAAATTAACTCTATCTCAGCTGAAACCAGGACACTCATGGGTATCTGGAGCATTTTTGCCTCTTATCAATTAACTTCAAGTTAAATAAAATGAAAGGAATAAAATGAATACCATAGATTTAAAAAGAATAAAAGGAACAGCTCCAGATTGTCACGAGCTTTATCTGATTTTCTTCTAAAGCATTCCAGCCCTCTAGCTACCATATTATTTTCCTTTCTAGCCCACATTTCTAACAGTAGGACAAATGTGAACACCCACTCCCAAACTACTAATCTTTGGATTTATTATCTAAACCAGAATAGATAAATGTCTCTATAAAATACTTTGCATACATTCTTACATACATTTTTCACAAACTTTTTCGAAGGAAAAAGTAATGTTCTCCTGGCATCCACCTGAAACCTCAGCCACTGAGCTGTTTTCTTCAAAATCTTCAGAAAGCAAGCAGGAGTGTTTTTCATGTGGTGTATTCACTAACCAGCTACTTCAGGGTCATTCTCGGCTCCAGCAAGTCCAACCGCCATGACTGTTGCTGATGTTGATGTGCTTGCAAGGAGCTGGTAAGAGTTTTGTTTGCTTGTGTGTTTTAAAGATGCAGCCTGTTTTGCGGGAAGCACCTTTTGTTTTGCTCTGGGCGTTGTCGAGCTCCATCTGATGGACAAGCAGGCGGTGATCTGCGGCGCGGCAGGGTGAGGAACGGGGTCCCACCAACGCAACAAGCAGCATCTCCCTGCTCCTATAGATTTCTTATTTATGATTTTTTTTTTTCAGAGATATGTTTTGGTCTTCACTTTTGCAAAGAAATGCTTTACTTGTCAGGTAGAGAAATCAATGCTGTTCCTTGAGTAAACCAGGGTATTTTACTGAAAAGACCTGGTTTATTAACAGGTAGTGCTGGCACCTGTCTGCAGGTTCCCTGTGCTAATGCATCACGGAGCACCCAGAATCGATCACTCTGTGCCAACACCTGCTGACGGCTTGGCAGCAAGTTGAATTTTACCCAAAGTGACTTAAAACCTCCCACCTTCAAGGCCAGCTCTTTTGGGCCAGCTGTTTCAGTTATCGGGCAGCACAACCCCCTTCAAACCCTGCATGGAAAGAGCTGACCTCACTGTCACTCGATGCGGGTTGCAGACACGACTGTGGCATGTTTCGCTCCCTCAGCTGCAGCGTGACTCGCTCCCGAGAGCAGCCAGGCCAGACTGAGCTAACGGTTAACCAACTTTCTCCCCTTATCCATAATTATTTTCCATCATTCTCGCCTCTAACTTTTTCTTAAATGACAAGATTTCTTTAGCCAAGGTATTAATTTCCAGCTCCCAGAAAGCCTCTGCTGTGTGACTTGTACACGTGGCATCACTCCCAACTATCTGCTGCCATTCTGCTGGAGACAAATGCTGCTTTATAATCCGACAGTCCATAAATGAGGCAGTTATGTGTCAAATAGCATCTTTTGACAAACTCGCCGGATGAAAGACTTCTTCCTTTTGTGTGACATTTCACCACCTCTTTTTCTTTAATATATCTGGCGTTTTTCCCGTTACTACGGTGAAGTTCTTAGGCAAAAAGAAACTAGTAGTTTGTTCTCATGAGAATAATGAAAAGGGGATGGAATGAAAATTAGAGGAAAAAACAGCTACTATTGTAGTAGTCAATGGGAAGTTGTAGGACAGGATTAGTGCATATGTAGATGTGATAATAAATATCAGGAATGCTGACAGTTTAAGATCAACTATGCAATGGGATTATTTGGAAAAATAGCATCCTAGAAACACAGTTTTGACTATATTTTCTGAAGGGGGACCCATTCCTGTGTTTCTAAGTGGCCTTTATGTGGCTTAGTTTCTGGTGTTTTCAACCAAAAAGCCAGCTCTTGGGTATAGTACGGCACCTAGAAATGCGGACATTTAGACAATCTCAATATAACAAGTTTGTGTATAAATACATTTTGTGTGTATAAATACATTTAGCATGTATAGCAAGACTGGTGGAAAACTCCAATTTTGTTTTCGTCATTCCCATTCTTGCAGCCATGGAGCAGGTTTTGTGAAGTTTACATTCTACTTTCAGGTCACTTTGTGTTTGCACCAGGGCCATTGCAGGGCAGAACCCTGCTCCTGCCTGCTCTGACCAAGCTTTTAAAGCCACCACATTTCCAGAGTTTAAATTACTCTCCTCAGAGGTAGGAGAATTTCTTTTCAGTTTCCTTTATTGTATTTGAATGGTGTACCTTGTGAATGTGACTTAAAAAAATCTGTCTGTTGGGACTTTTATTTCAAATTTGCAATGGTGACAGCTATTTTATTTCATTTTGGTTTTGCTTAGTGACTTACCAGCAGAGCAGCAGGTTACGTGGAGTGGGCAGTGGCAGTATCATAACCCAGTCCTTCATGTAAAGATTCCTCCTCTAAAGTTACCTTTTGTCTGTGGACCATTTGTGGAGTCGGGGGGCCAAGAACTTCTGGAAACTGGGGAAAAAATAGGTCAGTCCTGCCAAGTTACTATTGGGAAAAAAAAGAAAGGAATCCCAGTGCAGAGGCAAGTGACCTATTGATTGTAGTTTTTCACACCACAGGACAGCTAGACAAATGCACTGCACTAACTGCACAGCAGCAATTATTTAATACATATGTACTTGAATTTGGATTCTCCTGGCAGCACCTGACTGCTGCACACAGCTGAGTGTGAGTTTACGGTTGGACTCGATGATCTTAAAGGTCTTTTCCAACCTATATGATTCTGTGAGTGCAGCCTGCTGCTGCCGGCAGCGCAGCTCCCCTGCCGCCGCCAGCTCCCAGCTGCTTGCACCTACACTTCTGAAAAGTTTAGGCAGAAGAGGCTCAGCTTCCTCCCAGACTTGTAAAGATTTCCCCAAATGCCTAGGATTTGTCCCACAAGAAGACACTGCTGAGCACTAGTTCTTTGTAGAATATATAGTTCTATAAAAAGCTATGTAAAGTTTTTTTGCTAGAGTTATGCCTGCTGAATATCTACCGCTAGTATCCAGAGGATGGAGGAGGGGGCTTCTCTTTCATCTCGAACAACTCAGGTAAGGGCGGTGGTGGAAGGAAGAAACAGGAGGATGTACAAGTCAGACAAAGGATTGTGCAGTTATCGGACATCTCCCCTCCCTGTCTTGCACATTTTCTCTCCTAATGCCCACATGGTCGTCAGGTAGAAGCAAAGAATGGGCACAAACGTTGGCAGTTTGCAGTTCTGGACCTTATCAAGTTTTCACGTGTAAAGCATGTGGCTCATCTCCCTCAAGCTCAGTGAAGTTTCTGAGGACTGTCAAACAAATCTGACCATTTTTTAGTTATAATGATACTTGAAATGATCAGTTATGGAAATTAATCTGTGGAGTTTTCTGTTGTACTCAGCTGGGGGGAAAGAGGAGGATGCTCGTGTGCTTAAGCAGCTTCCTAAGCGTTTACTTAGTTAAATCCTGCACATTGTATTTGACTTTCTGCAAAATAATTGCGATGCAATTAGTTATCTGGATTAGTATAAAGCCTCCAATGTGAGATATTTTGCAAACACAAAGACAGCACAGTCATTCCCAGAGGGTCACAGTTTAAAAAGGATTTGCATCTCTAATTTCACTCTTGATTTTTTTCAGAAAGCTTCTGCATAGGTAAGAACTTAGAGGAGAAATGCCGCCTATACTCTGTATAAACTTACTGATTTTAAAGATGACCGTGGTTAGTCAGATGCCACTTCGAGCCTATATATGCTTTGATGATCGTATCATTATTTTTAGGCACCTGAACTTGTTCTCAATAATCATGGAATTAATTGTAAAATGGAATTTAGTGGGTTTAGTCTCTTTTATATATTTAGGTCTCAGCTGTCTGAGACTTCACCTTCCATGAATGGTTCTTCTTTTGCATGTGGGGAAAGTAAAACAAACTGAAAAACAGAAGTAGAAAACATAATACAAAATTGTAAAGCCATTTTAGCATGTGTTTTGAGACATCCTGCATTATCTCCAGTCATCTTCTATGTTATGATTATTTTTAATATCCAGTTAGGGAATATATCGCTAAAATATTTTTTCTGATGGAAAAATAATATCTTTTAATACTGTAGATAAATTCATTCTCATTTTATTCCTACTTTTACTGAAATACTATCTAGACATTTTTTCATCTGCAATGTAATGCTATATGACCTGGGTAAGGGTGTTTTTTTGTTGTTAATTTTAATTATATGTCTTAAAGTTCCTAACAGGAATGTAAAAATGAATTAGGTTATGTAATTAGACCTCTTTCTATAGCGAAATATCGAAAACATATATTAGCAGAATACTGACCATTTTTCAGAATTTTTATATTAAAAACCTACTTGGCCATATACATATGTGGACACACACACATACAAATATATACATACGTATATACTTCTATTTAACTTCCCTTTTTTCCCTTGAAGCTGAAAGCCATCTTGTGTGAAACAGGTGAGCAAAGGCAGATGACTTGTAAGAATGTGCAGGTTGCTGTGTAAGATTTTCATGCTTATTACATCAGTTCCTTCCAATTTTGCTCAAACTAGGACAAAATCTGTATAGCACATTGACTTCCCTACCTCAGCCATGGGTGGCTGCCGTCCAGACTCCTGAGTGACTCCCCAAGGGAATGATTGCTTCAAAGCTTTCTCCTACCATGACCTAGGCAAGCTCTATGGAAATGTTGGCAATAAGATTTCACACATCACTATTATTTCCTCTGTTTTCATTGGTAACATTTATTTTTTAAGCATATTACTTTCCAGGAAACACAGTAGAACTAATTTCAATAATCACTTTGGTTGTATCGATTTAAAAATGTTTTTTATTTTCCCAAAATTTTGGTTAACAAGAAAGGAAAAGCAAGAAGCTACTTTCTGTATAATATTTTCTCTGTTTTTATTGACCCTAATTACTTATTGATTCCTCTACTTGAACAGCTGTGTCCATAGCCATGGAAGCCCCCTCACATTCTTGGCTGTCATGTCTCATAATTCCTCTCATGAGTTCATCAGCTTTTATTTAAATACTTGTTTTTCTGGACTAGGTGCTTTTTGCCGCATTTTGTCATAGAAGATATGTCTGTAAAGTTAAAAATTTATCCCCAACTCAGCCAGGTTCCATCATATCCAACATTTTCATAATGATCAAAAATTGAGAAACAATTACTTTTTGAGGAGTCTTTTTTTCCAATGTCATGCACAGAATAGCCTGTATTTCCTTACAGTATTATGGGAAAGCCACGGGAGACACTGTAAAACTCCAGCCACGGTCACAAGACATGAACCCACCACTTCTGTCCCACCATATGCGTACTGCTGGAATCTTCTTGCAGCATCTTCTGGGTACCGAAGCATCCAGATTTTATTTCAGTGAGCTGTAGCAATACGTCTCTGCTTTTCCTTAGTAACATCACCTCATTTCTATTATGTTTGCCTCTTCCTGATGTTGAGCCCCGATTTATAAAGTCGTACGTCCTTTACCTGACGCTGCTGGGGGATTGTCCCCCTCGGAGCAGCAGCTGTGCAGGAGAAGCCCCGGCTCCCCAGGCATCCCTCTCCTGCTGCTCACACACTTCTTTCCTCCTCCTCCCGCTACCGTTTCATGGCCATGCTGCTTTGCTCTCCCCATGCCATGGACCCCCGAGCTGGCCTCCTGTCCCGCCCAGCCTCCGGCTCAGGCTGCGGGAGCACCACGGGCTGTTGCACGGGGCATCTTAGGCAGAGTACCTCCACCGCCGGCATACCGGTGCCCGCCTTCCGCCCACCCTCCCCCTTGCGCCAAGTGGCCGTCACCCTTCCACACACTTTTGCTCCCCTCCGTCCCCCCTCCTGTGCACACCTGATAGATGCTCACACACCCCAGCAGCTTGGGCTGCCAAAGGAAGTTTTTAATGAACGAATACTTCAAACTTCTTCCCCTCATAAAATGGGGTTTTATTGAAACTCAACCATTAAAATATTGTAAATTCCACAGGGAGTTTGTTTTACAGAAAAAAAATTACAGCAGCTGAGCAATGGTAAAACAACTGCTGCTGATAGTTTGGGAACATATTCTTTCAATTCTTTCTCTCACTTTAATATCTATTTTGCAATTTTATTTTGTTTAATGACATAAATTTTAATACAGAACTTAAAAACAAAACAAAAAAACAGCCTTACCTTTTTTCACAAAATTTTTATGTATCCCTGTGTCTAACCATCTTATTTCAAGGGCTTTGTTCTTGTTTTTTAAATATTTCAGTGATTTGGGGCTGTTCAAGAAGTTTTCTCTGAGCATAGAAATTGTGAGGCAGACACAGGAAAACTGTGTCCTAAACTGTACCTTACACATCCAAATTTGGAAAAGGGAAACAGAAAAATTGCAAAGTGGAAATACAAAGTGATAGCAATGGCCTTTAATGCCGTCTTGTGAGAAAACTAGAGATGTCTCATTCTTTTTAGCTGGTCAAAAGAGGCTGGTGCATGAGAGCATGCTTGGCCCTTCCAGGGGGAGGGAAGGCAGGCAGCAGAGGCTAGAGCCAGGTGCTCTCAAACGGCATAAAAAGTAAGGTTTAGAGAATAAAAATGATTAGAGGAAGAGAGGGAAGGGGCTCAGGAAACAAATGAGGAAGGTGGAAAACCTTCTTTACGTCACACTACGCTGGAGAACGCTCCGTTGCTGCCGGGGCTGCTCTGGGGCTGTGGGGCAGCCGCTGGGCTCGACAGTGGCTGATAGAGGGGAGAGTGTGGCCAGCGTCCCTGGCTGGGGATGCTGAGGACTGGGGACGCGGAGGACCGGTCCCCTGGCTGGGGGCGTGGAGATGCGGTGCCCTGGCTTGTCCTGCCGACGAGCAGATCACCCCGAGGTCCAACGTCTCAGGGAGGTGTTGAGTAAAACCCAACAGAACATTTGAGTTTTGTTTCTCATTTTCTTTCAGGAACAGGGAAAAGCAGATGGGGAGGCTGTAATGAGACCATGAAGTTAAACTGACCACTGTTAAAGGTGAATAATTATCCAGTTTGCTCCACACAGGTGCTGAGAGGCCAGGCATTGATTTCCAGTCATGTGAAGACTGACTCTTTAGGTCAGTACAGTTTGCCATGATCCCTGGTAGGACAGGGCTCTGCGCAGCAGCACGCTGCACATAGTGGTGTTCTTTATTAACTCATGCATTGACTGTAATATTTATGACATGCATTGACTGAAATATTATGGCACTGGAGAAGATGTGCACTAGCAAGTGATGGGATGTTTAAAAGGCTGGATCGTACACAGTTGATACTGAAAAAGCCTAGGCTGCAGTATTTGCAGACAGCAAAGTTAATCTCCCCTTCCAAGTGCTTTCACCTTGCAGTACTGCAGAAGTTTAATGTTGCTTTCCTGCAGTGTGGCATTTCAAATGGTACACATAAAATTAAACAACTAAAATCTGAGATCTGAGATTTCATGTAATATACATCCACAATAATTTATCACTAGAGACTGAAAAATATAAAACATTTTTTTGTCAACATTGGATTGATTTAAATATTTTGAATATGTTTCATGGAGTTTAAATTATTTTTAGCACAGTCTTAACTGCTCTAATAGGATAGGAAAATTTTGAAGAAGTTAGATACAAGAATAATTTATAGGGCTGCTTTACGCTGTGATGCACAGTAAATCATTGTGAATGGATGGAAATGATTTTTACAACTCCTCTATTTGAGGACTGTTATAACAATGCAAACTACTTTTGAAGGACAGCAGGTGATTTTAGTTGTTTGTATCAGTGCATTCATGATTTAAAGTTCTTAAATGGCAAAAAACAAATTTATTTTTTTCTACCAGGAGAGTGTTTTAAATCACCTTAAATACCAGTAGAGATTTCTTCCAGTTTGTGGGATCCCATAATCAGAGCTGCAGAATACAAAAATCGTTCCTGGAGAACATCACAGATTCCCAGGGAGAGGTCAAATGAATGAGATTTCCAGGTTTTCCGTCCCATCATCACCACGAGCACTGGGACGGCAGCGCTGATGGCACCGTGGGCGCCCACATGGCCCTCGGCAGAGTGGCCTGCTCTGCCCAGGCTGTCTGTGATGCCATTTCTTGTGTCCTGTTGGATGTCCGGTCCCCGGCGCCTGCATCGCCCCAGCCTCTGGCCCCCGGCCGGGGTGGGGATGCAGCTCCCGCAGGACGCCTGGCCCGGCCGCTCCCCAGGAGAGGACGCGGCTGCCACGGCGCTGCCAACAGAACGCAGCAACTTACAAGGAGAAACATCTGGGTTTTGCCTAGACAAGAACTGTAGAGACGGATGTGCCTGAAATCCCAGTTCTTGCTGAAGATCCTGAAACCTGTGGTTCAGCTCAGGTGAAACCTGGAGCTGGGAGTGCAAGTAATTTCATGAAATGTGGATGAGTTGGGTTTTCTTTTTCCGCTTTTTTGTTCTTTGCTTCTGTGTATCTGTGTGTATTTGTACTCATAGAGAAGATGGACAAGAAGGTGTTTCTGACTTGCCAGCTTACCTTTTCAAAGTGCAATTTCAACCTCACGCATCCATCACCTCCCTGGAGCCCCACCTGTGCTGACACCGTCTCCACCCACAGCATGGTCCTGCTGTCTGCGCGGTCCCCAAGGAGAGCAGGAGGGACCCCCAGCCACAAGCCCTCCCCTGAGGGCAGGCGCTGCCTGTGGCTCCTCTGCCCTTCCCCTTGCAGCAAGCCCAGGGTGGGGACCACCGGGTAGCCCCCAGGTCAGGTCAGCAGTCATCTGTGAATGGATGCTAATCAGTTTTGCTTAGACCTATCCCCTCAGGTTGTGTGATTTTAGATCCTGTGAGTCCCAGGAGCAAGTCAGGTGCAAAATAACTATCTAGTACCGGTCCATGGGCTCCCAGGTCCCTCCTGCAGCCCTCAGGTGCTCTTGAAGTGTGCAGGTCTCTTGTAGGTCTGTCAGCCCTGTGCAGATATTTTGGCCATGCACAGAAAGAGGAAGGGGCAGGAGACACTGTGTGCATTCATCAGACTCCCACAGTCCCTGTCATCACTCAGGAGTCATTGAAAGCTGTCTGAGCTACGTCCTTTTGAACAAAGATCCAGTGTCATCTGTTCAATGAGATGAAGTCTTTCCGTTCTCTGTACTTCCCCCAGCAAGACCAGCATTCTCCATGCTCTGCAGTACAACCAAGGAATCATCATTAGGTCTCCAGAGCCCTTTCCTGCTTGCCTGGCCTGCCAGATGGCCCCATGGCACTCCTTCAGCAGCACCCTGCCTAGAGGCAATGGTCTTCTCACCTTGGTTCTCCGTGCTTCAGACCCATCACAATGATGTCCAGCAGAAGCTCTTGATGTCAAGACACTTCTAACGACTCTCATTCGTGTGCAAATTGTTTGCCTGTATCATGGACGCCGTTCAGAATAACGGTCATGTGCTATCAGACGGAAGTGTCAAACATTTGCTGAAGTGAAAAAAACAGCAGTGCAATTATTGCATTTAATTCAAGGTTATATTATTTGGGGCTACTGACTCACCTTTTCAAGAAGCAGGCAGCTAATAACAAAGACGAAACTACCAATGCAGTTTACCTGAGATATTTCAAGGAACATAACAATTTTTTTTCTTTTTTAATTAATTTTCATTTGTGTTTTTCATTTTTGTGTGTGGTTCAGCTCCTCTACTGGTAGTGACCTATGGCAGTTATCTATTTAACTTCCAGAAGCCTGCTTTCTGGAAGTTAAATAGATAATTCTGCTCACTGGACTATCCTGTGGAAATTGGATAGTCTATTTTTTCCTTAGCAGTTAGTTAGAGAGTTCTATTTTTACTGGGCTTTCTATTCTTTTCCTTTCTTCAGTACAGTTGTTTCGTATCTCCCTACAATGGCTCTTTTCCAGCTGTTCTGACAGCGGGTTTGGTTGCCTGTGCCTCCCAGCAGCAGAGCAGTCCCAGGGTCACTGCCTGTGACTGCCAAGAGCCTGTGCAACGCAGAGGACCTGCGTTCCCAGGGATGGGACCAGCGGCTGCGGGGGCTCCTTTCCACCCAGGACTCATCCGTTATTGCTTGAGATCTGGCTGTGAATGTGTGGGGAATGTGCTTGTAAGCTGATCTGTGCTGACAGGGAACGAGAGCACCTGAGCTTATCCACAAGCGTACATGCGAGGAGACTCCTGGAAAATGGTAATTATGGGAGTGGATTTCACAACTTTTCTCCTTCTAGTTGCTGATCTGTTGTCATTAAAAAAAAAAAAAGTTTCCATTCAAGCCAACAGTATGTTTCTGGTATACAGGAGGCAGAACTGACTGGGTCATCATTAAAGTATGTCTCTCAAAAAAGCAATAGTTTTTGATTATAGCCATCAGAAAATCAAGAACAGCCCACTGTTACAGGGTTCCCTTAAATACTGTGCTTTACACCTGCTTAGACCATCCCTTCAACACAAAGCCTCAGCACTTTCAGAAAGAAACCTTTCCAGAGATTAAGGGGACTTCATTCCAGCAGGAAAAGGCACGAGAACCAATTCAAAATTCATGTTCAGAATTAGTAACACATTTTTAACAGCAAGGTTGATCAAACAGAACAAACTGCTATGGAAATGGCGAAGAATCTGCCCATTGGCATCACTAAATCAGGACAGATTTTTCTTTAAGATGATAAGCTTGACCTAAACACAACCTGTCAAGTGTGATACAGGGCAAGTGCTGAAATCAAATACCCTGTCATATAGCAAAGGTCGTATCGGCTGAGATAACAGTTCCTTCCTACAGGACATCAAGGCAGTTACGGCAGCTGTTGTTGCATGACAAAGCTCTCAGTGTTATGACTTGCATCGCTCCCATCTCATCTCAAAACTGGTAATAGAAAGACTGTCTGGTTTTGGGGTGGTTGTTTTTTTTCTCTTTCCCCATAAATATTTTGGAGTAGGCAGAAGGAATAGCTTCACCGTAAGGCAGACCAGCCACTAGCAAAAAGATGTAGATATGATACTGTAAAAATCAGGAGACGGTGGCAGTACAAACCCAGCACAATAATTTCTGGGAGACTTGCTGGCGAGCTCCTGCGATGTTCAGTTTGCACCCGAAGTGCCCTGGGCACCTGGCCAAGACCCGGGAAGAGCCCGCGCTCTCGCTGCCCGCTCTTGCTCAGAGCAGCCGAACCAGAGTGCTGAATAAACACCGGAGCACCACGGAGAACAGCAACCTTGCACCATCTGTCAGGGAGCTGAAACTGCCGACTTAAGAAAGGACATGGTAAAATCCTTTCCCAGCTGGAACTCCTCTTTCCATCCCCCTCCAAAACAAACAAACTCAACCTAAAAGCAGACTTTTATTTTACACTTTTAAAGGCATTGTCTTGGGCGCATCAGAGCAGTGGAGGAAATCGAAAGCGATGCAGCATAGGTTTCAGTTGAACAGCGAGTGCAAATAAGTCGGACGTCTGGATCTCAGATTCTGCCTGCGGCCATGACCCCGCAGCCAGGTTTCTGCAGCACGGGGCTGCCACCCCAGCCTGCTGCTCCACACAGCAACTGTACGACTACTGACCAACTTTCTTCATATTTCTACATTGTAAGCTTTTTTCCTGAAGCAAATTTCCCACTTCTGCTGTTACCTACTTCTTCCATGTTACGCTTTTAGGATTTGCATTTACAGGTTCATGCTCTTCTTAATTGCATACATAGCTTCCCATGTGCCTTAACAGAGGGGCGCCTTCGAGATAAAATAATTATAATCAAATAAAGATAAATGCTCATTACTTAAATAGCATATACAACAAATAGCACCTTTCCATTTAAAGGCTAAATGACAGACTTAATGATGAATGATATAGACTAATTACAGGTTTCATAATTCATTAGCATCAAAATGCAAAAATGCTTTAAGGCAAGATAAATTGGTCAGTGTAGCCCTGCAGTTCCGCATGCCAGCCAGCCTGCTGATCAATGGCAGATGCAAAGGAGATAGTGGGTTTGTGCCCTTCCTGTCCAATTTTTTTAACCAGTATTTTTGAAGGTGTGAGTGCTGGCAGCACTGCACCAGTGATGCTGGGGGCCGGATGGAGATGGGGCTGTGCAGGGCAAGGTGAGCAGCCTTGCTCTGGCTGGCAGGACTGGCGCATCCTGCTGAAAGATCTGC
Organism: Ciconia boyciana; assembly: GCF_034638445.1. Classification (NCBI taxonomy): domain Eukaryota; kingdom Metazoa; phylum Chordata; class Aves; order Ciconiiformes; family Ciconiidae; genus Ciconia; species Ciconia boyciana. Next base: position 71,702,645 of record NC_132939.1, on the reverse strand, counting down.
TCCTGCTTGTGCCTGTCCGTCACTGCAGCTTCTTTTATGCATATAGTGCACACAGCATCTGTGCTGAATTATTGATGGGACTGCTTTATCCTGTGGACATCTTCTCAACAGGGTGCAAGGTCAAGCCAATAAAATCATTGCTTAGCGGCACCACAGCCTGTCTCACTCCTCGCCTTCTAGATGGTGAGCTACAGATACCCACTGCTGTCGAATCTGCTCAATACTGAGAAAGAACAACAGAAACATACCATTAACTTTATTCCATCACTTTCTGGCCATACAGAAAAGACTCAGGCTACTTTGCTTATTTTTATTTGGGTATTCAAGCTAGTGTAAGGATAGAAAGTTAACCACAAAGGCTAACAAAGAAACAAATGACACACAGGAACTGCGGGGACTGAGATCTGTTTAGGGAAATACCCTGGCAGGTACAGCGTCAGGATTCAGTGCTTCAGCTAAATGGTAAAATCCTGTAAACACAGGATATAAAATAAAACGGTAACCTGCCCACCCTCTCCCTATTATTCGTGTGCATAAGTACACATATATGACTTTGAACTTCCTAAAAGAGAAAGGGTGCTAAACACTGCTCCCAAAATTCACTAACATTAATGAGGGGTAGTTTAACTGCCACTATGAACAAGGCAGGTAAAAGCCTTACAAAACTGCTGCACTCAGTGCCTTCCAGGGGTAAGCAGTTACAGAGCCTTTTTCCTATATCGTCTGGAAGAAGTATTTCTTTTGCTACGGTTTGATGGATACAACAAGGAAAATTATTGAACTCATCAGGCTGCGATCTGTCCATTTATGTATATTGGTTCCTTGTAGCTGAAAGAGTAGGACTGTGTAACTCAGCTGTTTTATCATCTATCTATCTGTCTATCTATCTACCTATCTACCCATCTACCTACTTACGGATCTACGTACTTACCTATCTGCCTATTTTATGTGCAGGAGACATACAAACAGACGTATCACATGGAAGATCCAAGGCAGAAATTTGAAAGAGTAGAGAAATTCCCTCTCCCTGCAGTCGAAACCCTCATGGTTTCCCTGAGCATACAGGGCCAAAGCAAGAAGTGCGGGTCTGTCTTCACAGCAGGAGCAGCAGGGGCATGTGCAAAGTAGCACCTTGAGTGGAAATTGCAGAACAGGCCGATAGAGATCTGCTATCAGTTATAGAGGCTCTGCTGATTTATATGAGCTGTGGCTAGTGCAACATGACTCCAAAACCAGCTTTAAACTCCAGCCCGAAGGTGCTTTTCCTGCTCACCCACTTCTTATGGGTGGCAGCTCTTGGTGCTGGAGCCGAAGAAGCTGTGTCCATGAAAGCTGGCCCTGGTGGCATTTGTACCGTGGCCGCAGGCTAGCTTGCATGCCATTGGCAATGTTAGTGCCCCAGGGTCTCTGCTGGCTGTGGGCTGCAGGATCATCCTGAAGAACCTTACAGGTAAAACTGCTGTGAAGGTCTGCAGGAGACATGGAAAACAATCCACATGTAGCAGACCATGGTAACCTTCCTGTCAGTCCTACCTGGAGGGATGCTCCTGCTGCTGCTTGGCCAACTGCTGCATTGCCAGACTGCTCCACACAGCAGCCTTGGAACAAACATCAAGAGCAAAATTTCGAATTCTGTAGCGCTTTCACTGAGCTGATGGAAATCTCCTGCATAATGAGAAGATAAACTGGAAGCTTTGTGGAGAGATTTGCCTGGCTGAGAGAAATCCTACCAATTTGGAGATGTTGTCTTTGGGAGAGAAAAGTTGGAATGAATCCTATCACACCTGTGATGAGTGATGTCAAATGTGATGTGCACAAGGACTACCTTTTTTGGCCTGTTTTACGTGGTATTATTAGAAAAGTATGTTGATACAGCTTTCAAGAAGGAATTGCAATTATCAATGTCTGTGGAGCAGTCAAATTTCCTGGCACTCATGAGCAGACGTACATCAGGACTGTCTGAGCAGTCACGGAAGCTTCGAGAGGCAGAGCCTTGCTGTCAGAGAGGTTTCTCAGTGAGACAGACCCCGTTGGGTGTTGGTGGTCGTGGTGGCCCTTACTGGGCACTAGGGCTGGCCACCCTGCAGAAGACACGCCGGGGGGCTGGGAAGGTGCCCAGAGACACCCCTCAGACCTGCAGCACCTGCAGCTCCGTGGGAAGAGGACCAGGGAAAATTGCCCACAGCAAGCCAGCTGCCTTCCTGCAGCACCTTAGTGATGCCAGTCCAGTCCCCGTGGCTCAGAGGGACCTCGTAAGCATCTCCTGCTCACACAAGGGAAATGTCAGAAAAAGGGCAAGGAAGCACTCTAAAGACTGTGAAGAAATGTACCATGTTGCAGTTGCAACTGTCTCTGTGGTGGCAGCAGTAGCACAAGTTCAAGTTTAGCTGAGAGGGATGATAAATTGTTCAATAAAAACTGTTTATTGCCCCAAAGCCTGCCTGTCCTCTGCCCACAGATGCTAACTCCTCCTCTGCCCACTCCAGCATCGTCATTCTCGGCTGTGAGGACTGATAAAATGACAACACCCAGTATTTGGATGTCGTCATCCTTTACTACGTGCAGTGACTCTGTCCATAAGGCATACTGTCATTAAATTCTAAAAAACACAGATTTAAAAAAAAAAATGAAACTCAAAATAAGAAAGAAACATAGTGCAGAGTCACTGCTAACTATATCCCAATTTCAGTTTTATTTATAGGAGATGCTGTTGTAAAATTAAACCTTTAGATAATTCACATTGAAAGATGGGTCTTGTGGAAACATTAATTACTTACTGTTATAGCTTATTTTTATTATGTTGTCTCGTTACTCTTATTTGTTAAGCAATATCTGTAAAACTTTGATAGCAATGATGTACAAATCCTAAATTTCAGTAGCATATGTGAAAACGCTGTCTCAGAAAGCCTGTAGCGTATTGCAGGTAAGATCAGGCAGAAGAGAGCTGCACTGGAGAGTGCTGCCATTCTGCTTTGATTTAAAATGAACTGAAAAGGTATTTCTGATCTACCACATTTCTCCAAGCTACTGGGTTACAGAACAGACCCAGCATCTGGAAACATTTAAAACCTTTTTTCCCCATTTAGAGTTTAACCTTTTGAAACAGAATTAACAGCTTTTTATGGGGAAAAAAGAAAAAAAAGAAAAGCTGGTGGCTTTTTTGAACTTTCCAAGGCAGACATGGGAAATCGGTGGGAAATCTGTCCAGTTACATTTGAGAATTTATAGTTTGTTCTATGTACCTGAGTTTTTCTCTCTTCCCACCCCCATCTGGGCTGGTAAGGACCTTGGGAGCAGCTGGCACATGAGGATCAGTGAAGGGTCCTCACTCCCAGCACCATACTCTGACCAGAGCATTACCTCCGTTTCCTGCCTACAGAGGACACGAGACGTTTAGTGATAAAATTGCCAAAGGCACAAAAGAACAGTGGTAAAACGCAAAGAGGGTGATGCCACGGAGTACGTGGAGCACGTCGCAGGACGCATTTGAGGGACGTTGGATAGATTTTTACAACAAAATTTCACCTGGTCAGAGAATGCTGACCTGCAAAGGCTTCCTGCTCCCCGGCCAAGCCACAGTTCTGCAGGAGATGTGCAGGCGATGAGCGCTGCTGAGCGACCCGGTGGGAAAGCAGCAGGCTGGAGAGCACTGGGAGTCCCGTGCAAGATGCAATTCTTTGTGCTATGTGCTTGTTTTTCTACTGAAGAGAGAGAAAGCTTCAATAATGGAAAGGTTCCTTAAATCTTTTAACCTTTAAATGCTTCTTCTGGGCTATGGTGTCACTGAACTATACGTCTCCACTTCTCTAAAGGGGTAAGAGTCAGAGAAACTACACCTGGGAATGATGCCAGATTGGCCAAAATGGAAAAAAAATTATTTCCATTTTTTGCCACAGAAAATAAGTTAACCTGCCCCCTCAAATATGTCAGACTGTGAAAGGTTTGAGCCTGTGGACCTTGTGAACGGAGGATTTTTGTATCAGTTTAATGTGTTGCTGAATAACCGTTGTGAGATGACTGATTGAAATTCTCTGTAACACATGTAAAAATGTAGAGAGATAAAACAGCCTTAAAAAACATGGAAAAAACAACAAAAATAAAGTAGTTGAATGAAATTTGCTCATGACAGCTGTTCAGTGCTACACTAACAGCTCACTGCTGTTGATATATGCTTAGGCACATGATTGTGTTTCTTCAACCTTACTTCTAAGTTGCAGCAAAAATAACATAAAAGAATACTCATTAGCCACAAAACTCCTTGTTTGCATGCAGATATGGATGGTCATTTGCATATAAATAATCCTCTCCTTAGACATTTCTGGAAAGACAGACTTAGTTTTATGGGCGTTTGTGACTACTGCATAGGAAAAGACATGGTCAGGCTCAAACGCAACAGCTGTCTGGGCTGGAACAGATGTTCAGGAACACCATTTTGCAGTTTGACCAACTCTAGCAATTAAACAGAGCATTTGGACCTTGGGAAGATAGAGAAAACTTCAAGTATTCCCACGCTGCATCTCAGTATTTTATGCCCTCCTCCTTTCAAAGCCGTATCAGCCAGAAAATATACTTGCAGCCTAAGCTGAAGTCCTTGCACGTGGTTGATAAAGGACTCCTTATCTAAGAATTTTCTTTTCAAAAGGAAAACAAGAAGGTTGACTCCTTATTTCTGTAACATCTAAAAAGCAATATCAGACTTCAGTAATTTTTTCTAAAGAATGTTGATTTCTTATCATATTGATGCAATAATGACATATATAATACAGTGATTAATCACTCCTCTAGTCACTGTTCACTTCCCTTTTTACATAGGTTAGGCAGCAAAGAGCTGTGCCTAATTTAGCAAGGATAAATATATTTATCCCTAGTAGAGTTATTTCACTGTTCAGCACCAATTTTTTATAGTAAGTTTCATTTACTTTTGACTCTTGATCAATGGAGAATTGATACATAGGACCATCTTTTAAACACCATTAACCTGATGATGTAACAAACACAGAGAAGCCCATTAATTCAAATACACATAATCAAAAAGTCATGCAAACTAAATTAGATATACAGTTAGAGCAAGAGATGCCATCTGTTCAAACTTTCTAAGGGCTAAAGTAACTGAGATGAAGCCAATTTCAGTAGGCAATAATAAAATTATGCTGCAGAATTACAGGCTCTATGTCTCACAATTTATTCCCTTTCTCTTAAATGATTATCCTAAATCATATGAATACAATCACCTTCATCCATACATTACCTGTTCTGCCTTTTTTTTTGACTATTAAACCCAACAACCTTTGTCAGTGAAATGTAGAACAGAAGTCTTATAGCTGCTGAAATGGCGTAGGAAAATGTGTCATTAATTTCCCGACAGCAGTAATTTCAACTATTTTATAAGCTTTCTTCACATGGTCACCACTTGTTCAATACAAGCAAAATAGACGTTAAATTATACAGCTGACCCTTGGGTATAATGTATTGAATACTGTGTTTATGGATGTGACGCTATTTTGCACAAAGGTTATGAGTCTTAAACTGGTATGCACCCCAGTTGCCCCATGAAACTAAGCACTTGGGAAAGTCCTAAGTAAAAAAATTGTTTGCTGTTAAAACAATTTATTGTTTCAGACTTACAAAATGTCACTTAAATAAATCAGACGCAAATGTTGCTCCCAGGAAGGAGAGCAGCTCCGGTTCCTCCGAGATGCCTGGCTGCCACCACGGCGGGGCACGATCCCAAACCCGCGGTCGCGTCCGCTGTGCCAGACCCTGTGCCCCAGAGCCCTGGCAGACACTGCGGGGCCGGCAGCTCCTGCGGGAGCAAGTGCACGCGGGACAGTCCATTTTTAAACAAAATGCTGCACCTGGAAGGGCAGCGCTTGCAGCAAGGGAAGGCGTTTCAGCTGCACCGGCTTTTTGCAGTAATGGAGGTACTGAACATCCCCACCTTGGCGGGTGTTCAAGCACTCCCACATTTGAAGCAGTATTACCTTTCCGAATTGATTTTGGCAGAAGCTGAGTGGAGTCTCTTGTGTGATGCTGAGACAACGGGTGGTGAGTGCAGCGGGAGAGTTTAGGATGCGGAGACTTTGGGGTGCTCGCACATGCAAGGACTGATGGCGCACTGCTGTTTCTTACCTCCTCACTTGCCAAATCAAAGCACTAGGTAAGTGATAAGGATATCTTCTTAAATAACCCTTTTCTTCTTGGAAATTAAATCACAGATTAGGAGCCTAATCCTCCTCTATTTAATAGCAGGAGAAAGGGCTGGTTCCCTAGTATGGGTCCCCACTCTGGGTTTGGCACGTGCCAGCTAGGACTGTTCCAGAAACCCCAGGCACGGTTTGGGATTTGGATCAGGGCAAAGGAAGAGCCCAACAGACAGTGTGGTTGCAGCCATTCTGGGTCGGAGGGTGAGAGGTTTCATAGCAAAGAAAGGTCCCAGGACATTTGCTGTGTGAGTGCAAAGACAGGCATTGTGTCCAGAGTTTGCTATGCATGTTCCCTGAAAACATTGTGATTCCTCAGACTGGTATGGATTGTGCGTTTCTGGACAGGTCACCATTTGTTTACTCTTAGGAGCAGGCAGCAGCCTTCGATGTGTAGATCTAAACACTACAGAAAACCTGTATATATGGAGCGCATAGACCAGAGAGCCCTCGAGTCCAGTAAAATAATATACAGGCTTAAAAGCATTCATTGCATTGAGTCAAAGTGCCTGTTCTGTTTTAATTGGATTTAGCGATGATGGCCTGAGTTGGGGTAATTTGACTAAAATTCTGCCTTTCTGGAAAAATGACAGTGAAGTAATAAAACATGCCACAAACCAAGGACAGACGTTAATTAGGAGCCTGAGCTCAGTCTCTGGGCAGGTCAAACTTCCCAGGTGGATGTTCAAATGAATAGAGGGTTGCTGGTGGGATGGCCCCAGAGCCTGCACGTATGCACAGGTTCTCACCGCCCTGTCCCTAAACAGTCCCTAATCAAACAGTCCCTGCTGATGGAGACAGGATTTGTCCATGTGCCCATTGCTGCGTCCCAGGAACAAGGATGAGTGGGGACCTGCAATCTGCTGCTCCGATGCATTTACATGTGCCCATGGCAACAGTCGGGAAAATAAATGGTCTTCCTAAAAGGCATTATACCCTGCTGCTGGCAAAATGACCCTGCTGCTGGCAAGACTGCAGAGACGCTGGGAAGAGGGGAGGTGCATCGATAGATGGGATGAAGGCAAGGGGACAGCAGGTGTGGTCCTTTGGGCATCGTCTGCATCCTGCAGCGCCCAGGAAAAGGCCTGAGGTGGAGCTACCTGCTTCAGATGTTGGGTTTCTCCTCTGCTGAAACCCTCCACTGAAGACTGGCTCTGATAGAAGTATTCACTGGGAAACGAGACAGGGTTTGCAGCTGCAATTCCAACCTGAACTTCTTTTCCATTTGTGAAAATGAACAAAAGACAAATGTAGAGTTTGTATTCCTTTTGATTTCTTCCCATTTTACTCTGTTCCCGCTGGGATTTACATTTCTGCCCAATAGCAAGATTCTTCTTTTTTTTTCTTTCTTCTTTTTCTTTTATCTAGTCATGGGGTTTTCCTGGTATAGTTTCAGTTAATTTCTTCAGAGGGAGAAAAGAAATAAGAAATAGAAAAAAATTTATGAGGAAAATTTTTTGAGTTATTTATTTTATTTAACTTGGGAAAAGAAAGGAAAGGAGAAATCACACTTCAAAAGCTAAAGGAATATCATTCACTTCTGAATCTAGGAAAATTTGAATAACTTCAAAATGCCAGAGCTTCCTGAGTAGCTGTGCGCGTTTCTGTGAGCTGCTAAAAGACTGGTTTAATTTACGTTATTTACCAATGGAGGGCAAGTGGCTTTCACCAGTAGCACATACGATTCTGGAAACTTTCACCATTTAGTCACTTGTATTACGCACTCAGGGATGCAGCAGGCAACAGCATCAGGGAAAGCTCCAACCCTGAACAGGGCGGCCCCATGTCAATGCACGCAAATTCTGAATTCTTCAAAGATGGAAAAAAATGGGGTTTTTTTGACAGAAGCAACCAGTGAAAGCCATAGCGTTTCCTGCAGCTCCTCAAGACATGGGGCTGGGCCACAAACTGCTTTCCCCTGCTTGTGGGCTAACCCTGCACAGCGTGCGGCTCTGCCCTGCTGCACCTCCGCAGCACCATTCATAGAGAACGTCCCTGAAAAATGGGACGCTGGGATTAGACGTCAGGATACGATGACTGAAGAAACTCATTGGAGAGACTTTTTATTATTGAACTCTTGATTTTAAGAACGAGCTACTTAATAAAAATAACCGCGTACATGAGAGATGTATTTTTATTAATTTTCTGTAAAAGTTGTTCATAAAAATAGATTAAATTTTGCAGGATTCATTTGAGCTTAAACATCGAATAGTTCATCCTTTTCCCTCTCTCGGTGTGTTGGAGAATATGGTAGGAACAGGCCTGGTCCCATTTTTTGAAATGTCACTTGTGCAGACTAACCTCTTTCAAAACGACGAGGTTTTGGTGCTAATCGGATCGAGTGTGCTTCCTTACATAAACATGGGCTAATGACAGCAGAACCTGTGCTAGACTGCTATAGCCCTCCAGCAGTGCTTGCCCTGCAGACTGCAGCATTCTTAACACGGGAAGAAGCTCAACGCTTTCTCCATCGGTTCCCTTGACTTTGTGGCCCGACATGCCAAGGGAAGAGTTTGAAAAGAAGCCCCAAGGGAAGGAGGCAGAGCCCATAGGAGGCAGGCACCATGCCAGCCTTTGCTGGAGTGACGGTGCAGCAGCAGAGCAGCCCCGTGAGCAGAGCAAGGCAAGGCACGGGACGGGGACCACCACCGGCCCTGAGCATGGCACCAGATACGCAGCTTGTCAGGGAGGAAAGCTTGCCATAAAGCACCAGGGTGACGATGAGTTGGTAGGTGAGTCATCCCCAAACTGCCAAATACCCACCCATGAGAGGGGATTTCAGTAGCCATTACCCAAAGACGGACAGCATTGAAATACTGCATTCATAGGCAGCTTAGCACTGCAAAGCAGCGTGTGAGACATTTTGAAAGGAATGAAAAGTAGCCACAGAGGCAAAATTATCTTTGCAGATAAGCAGAGCCAAGTGCGCGTGCACTGTAAGCTTAAACTCAAGTTGGTTTGGGAAAATCTGCAAGACTGAGACAAATGTGACTGGAAGGAAGAGACTGATAAAAACTGTAAGTGAAACGCATTAGAGCAGAACCGGGGCTGGGAAGAGCTGCGTTTCCCGACATCCAGCCCCTCTTCACCTGGGGACATTGCTTTGCTTGCTTTTTCGCAGCTCTTTTAGTCACTGTGTGTATGGTAAATTGTAGTGATATTACGTGTTATAAAAGTGTTAAGATTCCTCACCAGGTGCTCGGAATTCAATTGTCTCTTTCGCTCTCAGTGAGGGTACGGATACCTCATGTCTCCATCAAACGGGTAAGGGAGGCGAAGAAAAGTACAAACTTCTTAAACGAAACCTGAGATCAGGGCAGCTTGCCTTAAACCAGCTGATGTAAACTCATATAAACAGCAGTAGGACTGGGTAAGGGCAGCTAAATTTAATCTCTTGGGTATCGGTATCTTTTTTCTCAAACTCCGAAGTGCTGGCACCTCAGTGCCGGTGACTGACCCGTCGCAGCTCATGCTCTGAGACTGAGACAGACCAAAGCATCGGTGGAGCCTGGTCTCCGCTTGCTTTGTTTTCCATGGACCTCTCCCCTCCTCTTGACTTTAGCTTTTGCATTGGAAGGGAAAGTTTGTGTTTTACAATGGCACCTGAGAGAATTTATTATTGTTACATAAATTAAATTAATTGTAGGCAGAGCAAGTAAGCTGGAAAACACAAGTATACTACAAAGGAAAGAACTGGAAAGAAGATTTTAGAAGAAAAGTTTTATTTTTTTGTTTTGTGGCATATTTTGTTTTGTGTTATTTTTTGGGTTGTGTATTATTTTGTGTTATGGATCTTACCTCTAACATCTAATTAATCCATACAGCTCATTCTAAATGAATATATAAAAAACCAGGCATGTCTGACTTCAGTCATGATGGCTACTTCAAAATGCTACATTCAAACCTAATTAATTTTATATATTCCTGTGTGCTTCGGAGTCATCTTTTGCTATTATTCATTTATTTTGAAGCATATATAATCACAAACAGTTTAATCTTGTTTACTGTGTTTCACCTGTAGGCTAAACAGTCACACTACTCTGCAGAGAACTCTAAAGAACTTGGTAATTTACTGGTTTGGTAGTGAACCTGCTCTCTGGGATACAGCTGTATGGGTAACTGTCTATTCAGTTCTCTGGCTAGATTAAAAAAGGGACAATTTTCCTTTCTCATCAACCTCAAAAAAAAAAAAAATTGATTAATCAAGTATTTAAGGTTTAATTTTTTCCTAAAGGAAACACTTCTTTCCCCCCTTAAATGTGTTAAACCCAAGCTGTATTAAAAAAAAAATAATAAATTGAAATTTGAAACACATACCACTGTAAAAATAAAGCATTTCAATTATTATTTATTTGCGCTTCATTTTCTTTTAGTCAAAAGTATCTAACACATTCATTACAATTCCACAAAAGCTGATTAATCTAAATGTGTTTTCATTCTTTAAATATTTGGCTAACACTGCTTTTGCTCAGCTGTACTTTGCAGCAACATTACAATCGCTATTGGAAATGAGATGCCTGGTCTGTTAATGCTTACCTTGCTCTACAACACGGTGCATGCGCCTTTGACCCAACTAATTACTCTTTAATGAGTGCCTTCTACATGGGGTTAAATCAAATGCTGATGCCAATCAAACGGGAGGGAGGGAGGTGAATTTTGGACGCTGGTTTGCACGTTTGTCCCTCCAGAAGCTGCCAGCTCATTGTTTTTGTTGCGGGAGCATTGCACAGCCAGGCATCTGTGCACCGCGGTGAACGGGGGCTGCAGCCATTGCGTCCTCCACAGACCTGAGGAGCATCACAGGCACACGAGCGCGACGCTGTGATCCACACCCCGCTGTCAGGGCACGACACAGGGATGGGTCCGTGCCCCAGATGCCCCAGCCCGTGTCAGGAGGCAGCAGGCAGAGGCAGCAAACCCACGGGCAGAACAGCTCTGCCCCGGGCCGCGTGCCACGATCCCCGCTTCCAGCCTGCCGCTCAGCGAGACGCGGGCTGTCCCTGTTAGCCTGGCTGGGACTGTGAGCCTGGTGCACCAAAGAGAGCCTGCTCCCGCCTTTCCGTGCCGCTGCCGGCTGGAACCGTGGTGTGACACCACGGGGTCACAAAGAAACCCGCCGGCTGCCGACGTGCACAGCCGCGTCCCGCCGCCGGCGAGACTGCCTCGCTCCGTGAGAGCCGCCGCTGCTGTGTGCCTCCACCCCAAACCCTCAGCGTGCCTGCCAGCTGCTTGGCTGAAGCCTGGTCTCAGCTTGGAGCTGGACCAGGACGTCCACCCGGCAAAAGCAGAGCTGCTCCGCAGTTCAGCCTTTCTGGTTGGGTGTTTTCGAACAAGCCGCAGGGATGCGCTGAGGAACTGAGTGAATTTCCCTCTCCTCCAGGTATACATCTTCACGGAAGAAAAGTCCTTGTTTCCCTGCTTCAATAGCTTTACTACTATTTTTTGTGATTCAGAGGATGCACCTATTAATTAAACACAGGAACGAGCACTGCATTGCGAGGGGGAGTGGTGAGCAGTGGCGAAGGGCTGTTGGAGAAGGAGTGCTGCTCCCTTTGCTCGCCACCGCCGTGCTCTCCGGGGAAGGCTGCTTTCTTATCTACTGGGAGCACAGACGTGCTCTGGGCTGGGAGAGAGCTGTTTGTCACAGAGGACAAAGTACAACCCCACCAGTACCAACAACATTTAGCATCCAACAAAACAAAGGCTTCTCAGAAAAACGAGACAACAAGTGAAGGATGCTTTTCCATTTTATTTCCTAGTCCCAGCCTGGACTGCTGAGTCCCACCTTCCTGTCCCTCCAGCCCGGGCATGCCGGCTCCTCCGCCCTGTGCTGGGCTCCCCATGTTCGTGCTGCCCCCCTTCCAGAAAGCCGTCCGGCGCAAGGAGCAGGGTCTCTGTATTTGCCGTATTGCCAGGTCAGCCAGCAAACAAACCTCCAGCTCAGTCTGCCAAGTGTGCCGGTGCACAGGAGATGGTATTTGACTAACTTCAATGTTAATCACTTTCCTTCAGAGACACTAGCTCCGAGTTCAGGTCAAAACCTGAATTAACCATCACCTTACGATCATTTGCCTCCATAGAAGTAAAATGATGTGATTCCCAAAAATGCATTCTCAGGATCACCTTGTCAGTGTGGGCTTTCTAAAAATAAAGCAAGCTATTCTTCCTTCTAATTTGTGTGACTGTAGTTATTTTCCAGGCCAAGAACTAGGCGCGCGCTTCATTCTTTTAGTGTTTTGACATTTTCTTCTCTTTCTTCCCCGCTCCGCTACAATGTTAAAAACTGGCAGGCATGCTTTTTGTTATTATATATATGTTTCCATTAAAAGCCTCTGGTCTAAATATTCCTCAGGGAAACAATATATCTAAAAATAATTTTACCATGGAATACTTGATCTTTGACACAAATACATTGCCAGGACACTAAGGAATAGCAGGTGATATGTCATCTTCCCTCTGAATTTCAATTGCAAGTGGCATTTCCTTAAAAGAGAGAGAAGGTTAATAGGGCGAGCGCTGTGCTGCTGGAAGGGTTCGGTATGGTACCGCGGCTCTGGAGCAGAGCGAGGCGTCTGCCTTGAATGTCAATGGCTGCAGTCACCACGCTGCAGCATTTATCTTTTGTCCCCAGAACATGCATCCCCTCTTCTCTCAGCCTCGTATTTCCTTCTGAAGTGCAATCTCTGACACCGCAAAACAATTTTTTTCTGTATTTTTATCCATTGTGCATTGTCTTTCTCATTTTTCAGGAATCCTTCTACCTGAGGTTTTTCCATATTTATTTGTGCAGGGGCCTGGGCGGTGGAGCAGTCGTCAGGCCATGATGTCAGCCATAAAAACAGTGACTGAAGAGAATTCATTTTAGCCTCTCAGAGAGCCACAAGCGGGAGCCACAGTAGCTAAGCATACGTTAGCTGGCGTTAACGTGTTCAAAAATCAACCCAGCAAGGTTATTCGGCATTTTTCATAGATATTTATGATTCTGCAGAATTAGCAAATCATATTTAAGTATATGAGTCTTTTTAGCCTGAAAACAAAAATAAAGCAGGAACAGCATTGTGTAAATCCAGAACACTGAAAATGAGTCAAGGGAAATAACAAACCTTGTTGAAAGATGAATTTCTAATGAGATATGACAAGAAATTAATCCAGTGTGACTTGGGTAATAAACACAACAGCTCCAATTCATACAGAAGAGGGAGTGTAACTTTACTACGGTCTTTTACAGGAAGTTGTAGGAAAAACTGACTGTAATAACACTCAGGGCAAATGGCTGATGACAACATGATTTTTTGTAATGGGCTGGGGAACTGGCCCAAATAAAGTGTTTAATACCACAATAAATAGATTTAAGCTGCAGTCTACCAGAGCCTTTCCAGGTCCCCAAAGGGTCACAGGGTCTCATGTCCCAAAGACCTACAGTCTGTGTGTTTTAGATTTCTTCCTCTTCTGTGTTGGCTCTTTGCTATAATCCTGGTTTCTCCCTACATAGTCGCTGTATTTTCCTATCCAAATTGCATTTTTCTTCCTTTGAGTTACCGTCTCTGTCGTCCCATGGTGTTCTTGTTAATTTTGAGCATACTCCAAGTATACTTGAACCTGTTCCTTCTTGCTGGTGACAGTACCTGGCAAAAGGTACTGCCCTGAGAAATTCTAATTAAAATAGCTGCTAAAAAATCCTCAAATAAAATGTGATTTAGGATGGCATTTTTTTTCCAAAGTACATAGTGAGCATAATAACTAGCTTACAAATAAGTGTAAATGTAAATAAAAAAGGATGCTGTAATAAGAAGCCTGGATACTCATGACTGTTGCAATAGTAAAAGTTTCCACCGTGGTAAATAAATTACGTTTATGTGTTGTTTGTGAGTAGGCCATTCGGTACAGAATAATAGCTAGAGAGAAAAAGCTTTTACAATTCTATTAGTTGTAATGGATTTGTAGGTTCAAACATAACATTTATCATCTAAGTTCCACCCAAAATGAAAAGCAATATGTAGAGCTAATTAATTACCAGTGCCAGTAATTAACTATTCCCCAGATGTTTATATTTTCCCGAGATGAAAGAATGGATTTCATTCAGCATGCAACTTCATAGAAGCGCAGCATCATGCAGGAGAATTGCTGGGGGAACCGGGGCTTGTGTGCCAGCACTGTTGCTGGCCAAGAGCCCTGCCTCCTGCACCAACACACTTGCAGGGCCTGGGTGTTAGCGTCTCGGCTTCGTGAGGCAGCAGAGGGTCATCCTGGTACATGGCATGGCTTGTTCTGCCTTGGGTGTGTGGCACTGATTAATCATTTTATCCCCGGTTCATACTGCAAACACTTTTCAAGTATCAAAGCTCCTGTCTCTGGGCTGCATCAGAAGTCTCGGTGCTTTATAGTCTCAGGCAAGCATCAGCGCAGAATTAAAGACGAAGCCTTGATTCTCTCGAGACTGTGTGCTGGTTGGATTAAACACACTTTTCAAATACTCTTCTAAAGCTTCAAGCCGGGAGAAAAAAAGCAACTCGAATTTCTAACGACTGTGCCTTTATTTATCGGTTGGAATAAAGCTGATGCATTATGCATTCTAGGGATGCATTAATGTTCATGTTACTTGAGAAAAGGGAAGACTGGATTTATAGCTCTGCCTAGTGCACCTGTGGGGCACCCAGGAGGCAGGGCTCCATGTTAAAAGGCCATCTGATGGAAGCAAAGGCATGCACTCAGAAAGCCTCAAGACTTAGCATCTCGCACAGTGCAGCCACGTCTGGCTCTCGCCAGAGGGGAGCACCAGATCAGCAAGTGCCTCAGACACCTCTGAGGCTGGTCACCAATGCCCACGCTGATCTGGCCCAGGGCAGTACGATTGTCCAGGTGGCTGCTGGGTTTGCTGTTTTTGCCGTTTGCCCAGCGGTGCCAGACTTTCAGAAATGCGGAGGTCTCTAGCTGTGTTTACTGTAAGAGCTATCACTTTTATATGGAGACGATGCAGGTGAAAAATCATCCATGCAAGCAGAAGATGCAGCCCAGCTACGTACAGCATCAGGATACTGGAAATAAACTCTGCATTGATGTAATCAAACCCTTTGGTCCCTGTGCCAAAATGGCAGGGTTAGCTCATATCTGGGCTAGCCTCATTTCAGGGCTGTTGGAGAAAACGTGCATCGGCCGAAGCCCACTTGAGAGCTACCACATCACCGTTCCCACTGCAGCCGCACAGCCCTGCGCATCTGGCCCTGGGCCGTCGGCCTCACGCACATCTTGTGACAGTGACTGGTGTGGAAAACCCTCTCCAGCCCCTGCACCGAGCCCCTGCCTTCAGCTCACCACCCAAACGACTGCTCCTGCCACCCCAGAATGCCTGGGGATATCCACTGTGTACGCGCTGGGACCAGCAGCCCAGCACAGGAGGGTCAGAGCTCATCTCCCGGCTCCTGCCACCCCTCTGCACCCTGGGCGACTGGAAAGGGGATCGTTGGTCCCTTTCCTTAACTCCCACCCCGCTCTCCTTCCCCTTGCTCTCTCTCAAAGCATCTGTGGGTGCACACCATTGCCACGGTGAGGACCTGTCCCTGCTCAGAGAGTGGCACTTTTGGATGAGGAAACGATCAGGTCTGATGTAATTAATCCCCCATCAGTCTTAGAATGGGTCCAAAATTTTAGAATGAGGAAGCTTGTTTCTGATTTGTGCGTAAATCTGTGAGTAACGTACATTACATTTGCCATCTGTGCCCCTTTCCCTCTTCTCGTGAGCAGCTGAGCAGCAAGGCTGCAAGAGAATTAATGGCAGTCAGGAGGAAAACTAGACCTGCTCCCAGTTTAGTATTTTTGACCTTGCTGCAGCCAGTCAATCAGCTTTGCCAAAAGGTACCTCCCCGAAACCTCACAGGAGGACGAGTGCACGTTGCTTCAGGATCCTCAGCTGCTTCGTGGAGGCTCACCAAGCCCGATGTGCTGACATAGGGGAAATGAAGGGAAATGCCACCTCTGCCGGTGGCAGGAGTCCCCTCCCTCCCCCAAGCTGGGAATCCACACATCACATCGCTTTCTTCCCAGCCAAGAAAACTCCTTCCTCAGCAGTGAGCTGTGATTGCAATGCGTGGGGAGGGGACAGACGGCAGCCGGACTCAGCCGTGGTGTCAACAGGACCCGTCTCACGCTATGCCTGAGATGAAGCCCATGGACCCGGTCCAGAGGTCCCTTCCTAAGCTGTGTCCTCCACCACACCTTGGCTTGCCTCCTGCAACTCTCCTGCGCTGAACAGCCGTTTCAAACGTGACGGCTGTAACCGAAGTGAGCAATATTTTTTAATTACTGAGATATTGAGAAAAATCCTTTCAGCGTTATGGATTTTAAAAGAAATTCTTTCTGGATTATCCTTTACTTCCAGAAACCCACATTTGAGACATGGGGAAGAGACTTTCAGTGTTGACTTCTCAGCCTCCGTACTTTTCCTTACAAACTCAGGCATAAACCCTTTCCCCACAACTTTGGCCCTTGTGAGAGAGACGCTTTAATCTATGCTATGTAGGAGGCTACTTTTTAAAACTACCTGGAAACTCCTAGCTACTGATGAATACAAATAACCAGCTTTTAAATGCATCTTTCTAATCTTGGTTCCTTGAATTGTGTTGGCTTTTATTTTATTTCCACATACTCTGAAAGTGCTGGTTTTGAACAGTGAATGCTTAAATGGGCTTGAGAGTACTGTTCGAAAGGAGATGCAACAAATAGCCTTAAGTGCTCTCTTTAAAAGGGAAATAACTATCGATATCTGAAGAAAAATAATATATAAAAGTGATGCAAACTCTTTCCAATGGTTATAATATAAAAAAATCATAATGGGATAAAAATAAAGTGCTTACATTTAGCCAATTAGCTCAATAAAAGTATTTCTATGGTAGGATCCTACAGAGAGGTGCACAATCTGCCAAAACTAATTTCATTATGGTTAAGAAGCATCCAGAGGATGGGACTGAAGTGCCTAAAGCTAGGTGTTGATGGCATGGCAAAGCCCTGCAGCACCTGCAGTGCCACCAGCCGCCCTTCCAGAGGGCAGGGACCACCCCCAGGTCTCTGCCATATCTGCCAGCCTCACCCCTTGGGTGCCCTGGGATCTCCAAAACAGAATGAGGTGCCTGCACAGGGACCTGGATCTGTCCCTTTGTATTTTAAAGGAGACTATTTAAAACTGCAGGAGAACCTGGCAGCATCCTCCTCGTTCCAGTTCTGGGTCAGAGTGCAGGAAATGCTCTAAAAGACCTCTTTACAGGTTTTGGTAAAGAGAGGTTCCTCTGAGATGCCTGCAAATGCCGAAACCGAGCAACATCTTGCGTGAGCTTTCTTGGGGATCCTGCTCTAAATGAGCCAGGAGCAGCATTTCTTGGATTAGACGTGCAGAGAGGGTCTCCGAGCTGCCTGGACCAAAGGAGAGCGGAGGACTGCAAATGCACTGGTGTCAAGAGGGGAGAACATTCAAAGGTTTCTGAATGCAAACTGTGTCTTCTAGTAGAAGTATGGATCAGTTATCACGTTGCTGATGCTGATTCACCCAGTCACCTCAGGTCCTCTGGCAGACTCCCTGATTAGCAAAGCCCGCATCACTTACGTATTCTCTTGCTGGGTTTTCTGACGTCCATGGCTGTGGCTTGACAATCTGGAGCTGGCCTGCCAAGCGCAGAATAACATTTCAGATTTATAAATGTGGAGGGCTGCACACACCATGCAAGAATTTTCAGGGAGAAGGTGATTCATCGTTATAAATCACAGGTAGAAGACACATAATCATTTGTTATTAAACGAACAGAGAATAAATCAAACCCTGAATGTAACTCTAAGAAACACTACAAAAATGATGGGGCAGGTAATGGGAAAAACAGGCAATCTGGCAGGAACTAAGGCTCTGTGGGACACACACTGCACTGGCTTGCTGGGCTGTGGTTTGACAGTAATAATGATGGTGACTAGCTCTGTGTCGATGTGGCAGGGAAAGCGTTCTGTACTTACACGCCATGACCTGTATTATTGATTCAAAAGATGCAGCTGATTGGGATCAGAGTGCAAGTATCAGGGAGCAGCAGCTTACGGGAAGAAGAGGAGGAAGTTGTGTATCTTCTGTTACTAAATCAATCACAATTTATGGAAAGTGAAATTAATAGTAACCTATACCTGGTGCTGGAATGGCTGTGTGAGAGCAAGGGCTGGATCTCCATCAACACCACCCTGCAGTCAGCTGCCTCTGTGATCCTGTGAGTGACTTCTTTTCTCCAGACAATGCTCCAGTGGAAGCACATCCCCCGTTTAGGATGGATTACAGGCACGGTGGTGGGAAAGGTGTGTTCTCATGAAGGGGGTGGCACATGGAGATCTGTTCTTGTGGAAGTGGACTTCTTGATAGTGAATATAGAGAAAAAAGGAGCAACGGATTAGCTTTTCTGCTACCTGCTGAAGCAGTAGAAGTGTTTCCAAAAGGGGCACATAACCGGTGTCGTGACAGTGCCTCCCACGGCAGCTCACCATCACGGCTTTAATGGCTGTGCCCGGCTGAAGCCACAGGGTACGCGTGCCACCACAAAGGCTCTGGTCCCATGGGAAGCTGCTCTTGGAAGCAGCTTTTCCGGGCTCTGTGGAACAGCAGCCCTGCAGCAGCAGCCCCACACCAGAAACAATGCTGATTTTAGTGAAACTTCCTGGAAAACTGTCATACCAGCAATGCACTACCTTTTCTTAGCCCCCCCCCCCCCCCCCATCACTGCTGTCTGGGAAGGTTTGTCCAATTTCCCATCTTTGCCCATTTCAGGCTTGCTTGCCTGAGCCCCGGGGAGGGGCTCGCCTGGTGCCGCGGAGCCCCTGCAGCCAGCACAGGCGGTGGGAGAGCATCACCGTGCCTCGGCACCTCTGCTCCTGCTCCTGGGAGGAGATGCAGCCACCCCGTGCAGCCAGCATGGATTGTGCCGACGGACCCCCGAGTTTGAGCTGAGCAGCACCGCTGTGCACGGCGCTGACCTGCAGGAGTCATGGCTGCTTCCCTGCCCACAGAGAAATCCTGATTTCCTCCCTGCTTCTGCATATCCTGGCAGAGGTGGAGCATCTGGTCCCTCTTCCTACTGGACCATGTCTCTCTGCTGTTGTAAATAGGGACTAATCCACGCTTGCTAGCTTTTCAGTGGACAGAGGTTCACAAATGGTGAATTTACACTAGAATTGACATTGAATTTTTGCATAAGAAGAAGAAAAAAATTAGGACTGCAGAAAAAAATGCAGTCAAATTGTGATGTGCCATCCAGGTTGCACAGATCCTCTGCCTTGCTGGCTTGCCAGAAACCCTGTTGATTTACCTTTTAACCTCATCCTATTGTTGAAAACGTTATCTTAAAATGTTTTCACAGGAAACAATCCTTAATGTGAAGTTCAGACTAATGGCAAATATCCATTTTGCTTGCAGCAATGACCATGCTGACAGAGCCTCATTCGCAGCCCATGGTATGTCCTGTGCTGTACCTGTGCCTCCACATGCTTTATGATTAATTAAGGAGTGTCATATCTGCTGCCAGGAGAGTGATGAGCTCCTGTTTTACTGGTCCACGTCTGTGTTAAGCTGCCAGGCATAAACTGGAGTTGGACATGTTCCTATCCCATAATAAGGCATACTGCAGGATCTTTAGTTTATCTGCATAAAGCTTTGATATATTATGCTACATCAAATCTAAAATCTCATTAATCAGTTACAAATCATTATGATTGAAGCTCAACAGTGGTCTAAAGATCGTTCCAAGCTGCTTGTTGGGTACAAGTGAGGTAGAATAAAGTTATAAGTGCCAAAGTCTACATTTATATCATTCTGGTATTGATTACTTGTGCAGAAGGAGTCATTTAGCCACCTAAGAATCAGATGCAAAGACAGAAAGTGGAGGAAGCTGGAAGACTGCTGAGAAGGCAAAAAAGATGAAGTACAGAGAGGCTGCTCGTTCCCACGTCGTGAAGAAGTTTTGCTGGAGGAAGCTCAAAGTCTGTGTCCACACTGTCCTTTTTGGTGTTCCCAGAGGTGCAAGACCAGATCCCCTGTGGGCCCACACCACCCTTCATGCGCCATGGGGAGGAAGGGCTGTCCTAGCTGGGGGGACACGAGAGGGACCTTCACAGTTCCGCCCCAGTGCTGTGCCCGGGGAGCATGGCAGCAAAGCAGCGCAGGGTTCTTCAGAAGAATAGCTTGTGTCTAAGGGGGGGGATTAAGCCTGGGAAAAAAATCACTTTGAGATTAGCCACTGTTTCCGGGCCGTTGTCTTGCTGGCTTGATTTGTTTTGTTTTGTTTTTTCCCATTTGTGGATCTTCTGAGCCCATTTGAAGGAAGGTAGCAGAATACAGATATAACAAATGACGTGCTGTCTTCAGGACAAGATTGCTGCCACCTTAATAGACCCTCAGAGCAAAGGAGTAAATAGAGGAAGATAAATCCAGAAGGTTATACAACACCTTTAGAAATATTTTTTATTTCTCATATTTATAATGTTTTCTCACAATGCAATGCTAGAAAGCTATTAAATACAAATGTGAAGTTCATAACGTGTATAAACTTCCAAGAAAATGTTTTCCTTCCAGTCTGATAATAAATGTTCATGTGCATGTGAAATGTATTTAAATTTAAATTACATTTTCAATCCAACATGTAATGCCAGAAATGACATTTTAAAAAGTTACAGTATGAGAGTCTATGCAAAAACCAGATGCAGAATAAAAAAAAAAGATAACATTGTAAAGCAGCCACTGTTCAGAAAAAAGTGGCTGATGTGAACTTGTAGAACACCTAAACTTTGGAAAAAAAAGCAGCTTGAGCAGGGCATTGAAAAGAAAGTTTTTCAATGCCAATGTAGCCCCTGTAGTGTCTTGCTGTTCAGGCAAAAGGGCAGCACTTCTTTCTGGGCTACTTGGAGGCAGCTGAGCTCCTGGTCACAGGGTTTAAGCTCTGGCAAGGTGAACAACAACTGGGAGGGGAGGCAGTGCTTACTCCTTGCTCAGCACGTCCAGGCTGGCTGGGCTCCGCGGGGTCTGGGGGCGCACGGACCCACGGGCGCTCTGCTCACGCACGTGCTGCAGACCAGCTCGGTGGGGCAGGGTGAAGTCCACGTCCCCTCTGCCACAGGCCAGGTAGGGCTGGCAAGGATGGTAACCCCCCTTTGGTTGCCATCAGCGCTATAAAGTGCCTTGGCATAAACTGCAGTCCGGCCCCGTGACCGTAAACGTCCCTTCTCCTGCGAAGGAAGATGTGGGTGAACCTCACTGAGCACGGGGCTGGCTGGCCCCCCCGCAGGTCCTCTCACCTGCCAGGGAAGCGGCAGGAGCTCAGGCTCCCCGACAGCACTGATTGTACTCGCTCAGCCTGAGGGACCGTGGCACTCAGTGTCCTGATACGCAGCTTTTTGACAGTCTCCCCATCCCTGTAATAGCTGTTCTGTACTTATGTCCGAAAGCTCGTTCTCTTTGCAACAGGACCATAAATGCTTTTTAGTTTTGCACATACCATTACAATCCCATGGCTTGCCTTCTGATGCACTATTTAAAATATTGACTTAGTTACTGGGTTAAAACCTCAGTCACAGTGGTACAACTCCACTGTAATTCTCGTCTTCTCCTTTTTTCATCTGTCTTTCTATAGTGGTGTTCAATTTCAGTTGCAAAGGTTATGAGTGCAACCACAGTACGGGTGTCATACAAAATAAAGCAATAATAGCACTTCCTGCTTTGCACCGAATAGTTTCTCATAGCACATTTATCACTGCAGTGCCAGAGTGCTTTCCAGAAATGCATCAAGCAAAGCCATGAGTACATCTTACATGGCGCTAGGACTTTCACTCCTCCTCCGAGATAGACAGGCACAGAGGAGGGGACGGAAAGCAGCAGTGAGCTCCAATACAGCTTTACATTAATTCTGACAACATTAAGAGTGATGCTACCTCTTCTCATTTACTAGATGGTGGGAGCCTTTCCAGCCACTGGGACTGAAGCCACATCTCGCTATGTGCTATAAAAGGTATTATTATTTGTGGTCATGTTAGAAAAATGTTCCTCTGCTTATTTTACCCGAACTGTGTTCATAAGTCGTGAGTGTACGTGTCATTATCTACCCACCAGCTGCTGTCCTCACGCATCCCTCAGGCAAAATTCAATCACAGCTTCTCATGAATAAAGGATTTGAGGTCTGCTCTGTGTCAGTGTAGTTGCAGGATCCGATTAAGCAGGATGGTGGTGCTGATGTGCTCCACTCCAGCAGATCGACTGACCAGTTAAACAGCATCCATGTCCTCTCACTGTCAGGAGAGCAGCACAGAGCAGCTGGACATTAGCAATAAGACGCTAGCAATGATCTTCCACTTTGGTCTTCAACCCACAAGTAACTTTAATAAATTATATAAAAATTATATTTTGACCTCAAAATTGAGGATTCAGAATATTGTCTGAATTCAAACTCAAAGTTTTGTTCCACGTGCAAGAAATTTATTTACTTTTCCATTTAATAAAAACACAGTGTCAGATTCAGAAGGGCTAAGGCATATCTGAAAAATTAGTGTATCTCCAGGAGCCTCATATCCCCACGTCATGTCTTCTCATTGCTTGACTCAGAATGAAAACATCCACCTCCAGGGAATTGCCCTGACCTGGAGGCCAGGAGATATTGCTTGATGAGCCTGTCTCAGGTCTGCTAAATTTACTCCATCTCACATGGAATGAAGAAACACTCACTGGGCCAGAGAGCTCATCAGATCCTGGGAGATGGGATCAAGTCTTCCCTGTCCCGAACCTCCTCTGTGATCATGGCTGTGGCACCTGGCTTATACGTGCAGCTGGGCACTGAGAGCTGTGATCTAAATGAGATGAAGACCATGAGATGCTCTGATACTTCCATTCTGGAAGTCAGAGAAAGAAACTTTATTGTGAAAACGCACTGAAGACACAAAACATTAGAGCTATTACAGTGGGTCAAAAAGAAGGTCCATCTGTCCAAGACCCCTATTTTCTGGAGTCCGTATGTACAGTGAACTTTTATTTGCAGCTTACTCCTTGTGGCCAAGAGCTTCCTTGGCCAGATGCCCCTCCCAGAGCTTCCAAACCCTCAAAGGTCCCCTTCTACCATCCTCGGTGTAGGGAGGCAGGAGTTACAAGGACATGGATTTTATTTTGGAAAGAACAAGGAGCAGCAGTACAACAACAGCAGGTCTGCGCTGGGGGCAGTAGCTGTGCGGTGGCAAAGCGGTGGACTTTCATTCCTGTCATCAGTTATAAGATAGAAGTAAGATTTGTCCCTTGCTTTTTTCATTTGCTACACCTTCATTCTGACTTCGTTTTAATTAGTGTATCAGAACTGAAGGAAACCTAGAAGAGGGAGCTTCCACTGATAACAGTGTTTAGGCTGGTTGCTGAAACAGCTCTTAGAGTTTATTTGGAGTCGGTGGTGAACCTCATATCTCCACCTGCTTGCAAAACTTCAGCACCATCTGCCGCGGGACTGGACACAACCGAGCAGGTGCATGATAACACAGTGGGAAATATGCAGATGCTTTCTTGGCAACACACTCTCCAGACAAGACTGTATCTAAGAGAACATAAAAATAAAGTTGAATTCCTGGTGTCAGCATTGCAAGGGTAAAGCATTGTAGCACTATGCTACATTCTCAGGAAACGGTTTCTAGGTCAGTCCTGGGTTTTATTTTTCTGAGCAGTCAGACTTGCCTGATCATTGCAAATAAGTTTAGAAGTTGTCTGACTTGTCTTTCCACTGTGTTGCATGCATGTATCCATGGGCAATGCAATGACAGAGAAGCCAACAGCCTCTCATGTGACCAGAGGTTTCTGCTAAAAGCCTGTCTCCGCTACACAGATTTTTTTAGTGGCCCATTCATCTTCTCTCTGCAAAGACAGTGTTCTACGCAAACAGCACATGTAAATCCGGGGTTTTAACCAATAAGTAAAGAAGCTCATCGTAACTTTTTGGTCTAGCCGTTGTCTGGGACTCCTCCTCTGTTCATGTAAAGAAAGTTTTCTTGCCAAAAAGTCCCAAAGTACTCATGGTTTTACCATAATGCTCTTACCTTCTAAACACTTTGAGCTGTTGCACTTTGCTTATTGCTCATTACTTGGCAATTAATCATCATCCACCAGTCCTCTTAGCTATAATGCCAATGACTGTTCTTCCCTTTTCCCCACAGATCAGCGTGTTATCAGTATTGTTTTGGTCACAAATCTAAAACACAGCACCATACGAGCCACTATGAAGAAAATTAACTCCATCCCAGGCAGACCCAGCATGAGTTTCTAATCCATATCAAGTTCCAATTCCTTTTTTAATGACTGCATCACTACAACAAGTTCATGTAGTTACTTCATATAAAAGAATGAGAGGAATTAGAAGTAGAAGGATGTATTAGGTCATGCAATACATCTCCTTGCCAATGCCAAGTCTGTTCCCTGGACTCCATTTCCTAGGAACTTTTTAAATAGACTCAGGTTAAATTAATTTTTAGACATATGCTCACTGAATAGTTGCTCAGAATGCACCATGTGAATTGCAGCTGTATTATAACAGTCAAATAGGAATAATGTTAATGCAGAAGTCCATATTTCTTCCTAGTTACTTCTAATCTTTTCTGGATTTTAGCAATTTCCAAGTAGCTTTGAGACCAAAATGCAATGTAATTCCTAAATCTGCACTCAGTGAATCAGGAGCCATTAAAGATGTGGTGGAGTCTTATTTCATTATGCATCAATGTTAAATTGTATCTCATATTCTCATTTTTCTTCTGAAATACAATTTCAATGTGGTTTACTTGTGAAATGGAATGTGTATGTAATTTTAAACATGGTTGGGAGAAGTTATGTTCACACTGGAACAGAGCGGAGTATTCACAATTCAGCAGGAACACAAAGCTGGCGTAAACAGTCAATTAAACTCCTATTCAAGTTTACCATATTCTCACACAATACACCACTTTCCCTAAAATTGTAAAGAACTGATAGTTCAATTTTCTTCCTGGAACACTCATCATGCAAGATGAATAGAAAACGTAATAGTGCTTTAAACTTCTTTTACTTTTACCCACTTGTTTTGACTAGAAAGATTTTTATCATAAAAATCAGGTAACCTGCGGCACCTAAAACAATAAGTGCCTGGATAAAACATGATGCTCTTTGTTAATATTCCCGCATTAATTTGTGAATCATAAAATTTTTACATCTGATAAGTGTCTACATATCAAGATTATTAGTCTCTTAATAGATAAATTGGATAGGTAGAGAAGCAGTCAACAAGGGCTTTGTTTTCTTTTTCTTTCTTTCAAAAGTGGCGTATGACAGAATGACTAGACTATAATATAAATTAATAGTAATTGCAAAATTTTCGATTCTAATTGTCTAGAAATTGGATTAAAATGTTTTTAAAAACATGTCAAGCAACCAGCAGTGGAAAATGCTGTGGAACTTGTGATGTATTTCATGTCTGTAGAGCATAAGCAAAATAGACACAAAGCTATTCTGCATGTCAGCATGCTCAGGAAACAGAGTTTCGCTAGTCCCCCCCCGACATTTGGCATCAACGTCATAAGCTGCATCTCTAGGATGGGGTTACTTGTTTCACATGCAAGTCTCAATTTTGGCCCTTATTTAACAGATCCTTATGAGGTTTTAAACCCAGAAAAGCCAAGCTTGGAGTACCCCAGCGTGGGCCAGGGGCTCTAGAGCACTGGTCATTGTGAACAGGAGAGGCCAGCAACAAATCTGCCTCAATAATGTGCCTGAACTGCAGCATCTTACAGTGATTGTACATAAAAGCACTAATGCAGCAAACCACTTAACGTCATACCCTCTCTTGGAGTTTGAGGGATGTTTATGTCCTTGGGCATTTTTGCTTATTTAACTCTTCAGGAATATTGTGCCACTAAGCCGTAATGCTCAGAACCTATCTTCTTCCTTCCTCTCCTGCGAGCTTTTGTCTGGATCAGCTATAGTTAATGCATCAAACAGGGCTGGACATAATTCACTGGAGATTTCAATGAAGATGCCTATTAGGCGATTTTACTTTGGTAAATGTGTGCCTCAGTAATAAGAGCCCATCATCAGCCATTATCATGTTTCTGATAGTAAATCTCTGAATATTTTACAGTGATCAGAAGTTGAGTTCATTTTTGCCTGTTTCTTTTCCAGTGCAAAAGAATGTGCTTGCAAATGTGCTTTCTGTTCTGCATGGTGTCTGCTTGTTTGTGTACAAGCTACAGCCAGTGCTGCTGGTACTGCATCCTTCCACATTGTATTAGCCAGTTTCTAACACCTATAGGCTCTCCAAGTGCCGCGCTGTGGTTTCCAAGTATTACTCTACTTATTGATGGCACTACTACTGCCAATGTCTTTTCAATTATCTCTCTTGTTCTCACTGATTTTGCCGTTGTTCAGAATCTTGTTTTACTCATTAATTATTTTTTCATCATTATCACTGGAGGAAAACATCTGCTGTTCTTTAAAACACATCCTTTGCCTTAGAACTATATTGCATCTTGTACTTCCCTATGTCCTTTGAGTTTTCTTTCCCTAGAACATCTGTTTGGGTCCTTTAAAGCTTACAACACTGAATTGCTTCCTTTTCAGGAGTCTCTCTCTTGTTCTTGTCACTTTTTTCCAACATAATCGCTTCTTAGAGTAATTTGTGGGAAAGTTGCTTCTACCATTAGCATTATCTATACTTTCAGCTTCCACATGAAGTGTTGCATGGCTTTTTTCCAAATATTAAGTCAGCACTATATTGCTGGAACTGGAACGCACTCACCATACTGAAGTAAACCACCAGAACTCCTTCTCTTGCTCCTTTCTTGGTGGCCAGCTGGATGACTCCTGGGAGGTGTTCAGGGGCAGTGGATTGTGCACCTCTGCAGGCAGGAGTTACTTTAGCACCTGGGCAGGGTATGTAAGGTTTGGGTCACAGGGATAGCTCAGAGACACACCGCTTGATGGTACCACGAAAAAGAGTCTTTATTCACCTCCAGAGCAGGGACACGAACAGAGACAGCAGAGGCTGACCCGCAAGGGCACTAAGACTGCCCCAATCAGAAGCTGAAAGTAAAAGCATTGCAAATCTTCCCTTTCTCCCCCTTCTGTTTGCCATTCACAGCTGTTAATTTAACGGATAACTCCTTGCAGACGATGACTCCCCCCGCCCTGAGGCTGTGGCCCACATGCCACACGTGCAGGCTGCAGCGGCGGGCTCGGGGGCTCACCGAGACCCTGGTGAACGACTGTGAGCCGCAGCACGCCACGGACGGGCGTTGCGACTCTGGGAGGGGAGCCGGCCGTGGCTTAGCAATGACACGCAGATGCGCGTTCTGCTGGCTTCTGGCCAGGGGCTCCGCAGCAACAGCACGTCCTGGCGCAGCCTCACAGGCCAAACACTTCTTCTTCGAGTGTGCTGTGAAAAAGTGAGTGAGGTAAAAGCTTGTTATGCTTCTGAGAGACAGCTTCAACGCAGCCTCCAGTACCCAGATGGACATTACTGCCTAGCACCTGGCACCAGGAGCGGGCTGTGGTTTCCCCTGCCCACCCAGGGCGGCGGGGAGCTGGCTGGTGCAGGGAAGGAGCTGCTGCACTACACAAGCGCTTGGGATGCCGGCAGAGAAGCTGGGGACTAGACGATGGGACTGGGAGCTGTTGCCTTATACCTGCAAATACTCTGAGGGGACATAAGAGACAGAAAATCATCCCTTAGGGACCAGTTTTAACATTTGCAAAGTCATTTATTTGCAGCTCTGGGGACGAAGACAGTGTTGTCAAACACAGGTACTGGGTGTGCAATTATTTAGACCCAGTTATGAAACTGAACCAAGTGGAGCACTGCTGCACCAGTAAACAGTCCTTCCAAATTTTCTGTCCTTTTCCAGTTCCTTATTTTCACTTGGTGACTAATAAAGGTTTGAATGTACATACCACTTCATCACGTGTAACATTGAGAAAAATGGAAAGATTATCTTCTCAAGCACAACATTTAGCAATCTCTGAGGTCACTTATTTCAGTTCACTTTGCCAGAGAGTCTATTCCAAGAAATAATCAAATATCATGTACAAATGAGTTTCCAGTGAAAAACTTTTCCAGAAACCCAGCTATCAGAAACTCTGATAGTTACAAACCTTGACGTATGTTAGTTATACTCTTTCTTCTAGTGTCAAAATTAGCCTCAACAACTCTGTTTCTATCACATGAAATTGTCAAGCAACTTTTAGTACATTTTGAATTTTATTTTATTTATTTTATTTATTTTATTTTATTTTATTTTATTTTATTTTATTTTATTTTATTAAAAAAAAAAAAGCCACAAGAATATTAGTGTAGAAGCAGAGTTTCCAGTCTTTGGTTTCCTCCCCTGTTCAAATTGCCTTCAGACTCGTGTGCTATCCAGAGGAGCACCCTGAGCACCAGCTCCTTGTCACCCCCTTTTTGTTTGCACGGAGGCACTGCTGACACTGGCAGGTCTGGGGATGAGCGGAGGTAACAGGGCCACTGACTCAGTGAGCTGGCTAACAGCTTCTCATCGCGAGAGAGTGTGCTTTATAAAACTGAAGCAGTGCCCACGTGACCAGTCCTCCAGTGGTTTTCAATTCGCAACCTTTCTATTTCGGTGCAAGCAACTGTATTCTGTAATGAAAATCTTGCAGATAAAACTAATATAGTGTACCAAGTGCTATGAGTCTGGGGTTGCATGGGTTTTAAAGCATGTATTTAAATCCGTACGCTACATTCAACCTACTGCTCTTCTCACACGCCGGTTGCTGGCAGAAGCTGAGGTCAGCACTGCAGGCCAAGGCGTGGGCTCAGAGCACAGCTGTGGCATCACGTCCTGCACAGCATCGGATGTGCTGAGCTGGCAGGGGAGCTTACGGCGCTACTGGAGTTACAGAAAAACTTCCCCTGGGCATCTTCTCTGGACTGCGATGCGGTACAATGTTTGTGTAAGAGGTTTGGGAATAAAAGACCCCCATTATCAACTCATGAAGAATGGTACCTTTGTGTAAATCAATAATATAAATAAAAACTTGCAGACAGGTCCAGAACTTTTGTTTCTGTTTTAAAACACACCCTTTCATTAACTATCTAATTAAACTGTAATTCTCCAAGGGACTGAAGTAGTAAGCAAACAAAACACATCTGAAGTCCGTGCTGCATCTCTTCACCGCATGAAACACAGTATCTGTGATGCAGCACAAGCAGAGCTGGTGTATTGGACCAATATCCTGCTGAAGGAACCAACTAACACCTTTTAACTACCCCTATGCACAAGTGAATTAGGCTTTTCCGTTTGTTTGTTCCCTTTTTATATTTTCTGTTATTCAGTGGTTAATGGATCAGCAAGTTTGGGAGGACGCCCTTCATTTCTGTTAATTGTGCTTACACACAATATGCCGTTGAGTCTGGCAGTAAACATATACCAGCCTTACATTTAATTCCTGGATGGATATTGTAAATGTCTCCCTAAATCCTCTGTACAATTTGCTACCAACTTCATCCATACCAGCTGGTACAAGAAGAGCCGATGTGGGGACAGCTCCTCTGCTGCAGAACAAAACCACTTATTGCCTTGCAATTCCAGCAGATGCAACTGCATTTTATAGGAACCCCTCAAGTACATTAATCGGGCTTTCCCAGGCTTCCTAAACGAACACTACTGCCTACACAATTACAGTCCATAATGCTCAGTACCAGGACACACATACTGCAGAGCATGGCTGCCTCCTAACCTGTGCCTAAAGAAAAGCAAGTGCTAGTCAGTACCTTTGCTCTGCACTGATTCATCACCATCGGTATGGGCAAAAAGAGAGTTAGAGGGAAAACGGCTCATCTGCCTCCCGCTGCTGTTGCACAGACCGATGCGGCAGGGATGGTCCATCTTACGGCTTTCCAGCAGCAGTTAGCTCATCCTTTCCAAGGATTCCAGAAATGCAGCCCTTTTTGGTACGGCTTTTGGGTGGAATGGCCGTTGCACAGGGTAATGGACTTGCCCTGCTGATCGTCTTGCTTTTTGTAACGCAGGGAGCTAACGCCTCCTGTCACCAGGCCACTTTTAGGACTGCACAGTTCCTCATGATTTCCTATCAGAATTACTCTAGAAGCCCTCTCAAAACTGCAAGGCAGGAATGTCCTTGATATTTAGAAAGGGACAAGGGTTTTAAGAGTGGAAATCGGTTGCTTGTAGGGTAGCAAGCTTGTTCCTTGTAAGTCTGTGGGAACTTGGGTGTGAAGTGGGCACCTACCTTGGGTCAAAGGAACTGCATCCTAGCAGACAGCTGGTAGACGTTGCCTGGTGCCAGATAAAAGCTCCCTGTAATTTTGGAAAGACTCTAAATTCTAGACCAAAACCAGAGGACTCTGAGTCTGAATTTCTCATTGTAAGCCCTCTGATAGATACAACTGTCATCCCCTGACATAACTGAGCAAAACAGGGAATAGGAACTAAACGACTCATATCTAAGAGACAAAACGAGAGTGAAGAGTAGAAAATGAGCAAAGAGAATATGAGGGTTGGGATCTTCTTGCTTTATGGACCTGAACAAAGGGCTGTCAGGACCGTGAGCACCGCAGGTTTGGCTGCCCGTGCTCGAGGCCAGCCCCGACATGGTGCAGCTGCAACCTGAGATGACTCTGCTGGAAAAGAGCTCGGTGAGAAAGAGCTTTAAATCAGTCCAGCTCTTTCCTGACATTGATTTGCTTTCCTTTGTTTCCTTAACCCTTCCACGCATTTATCTATCTGGTCCCAAGTTTGTGCTGTGGTATGCAGGGAAAGCCTTTGCTGCAATCATCACCACCAGTAGCTTGGCAAACTGGGGGAAAAAGGATGGTGAAAAACTGAAGAAGACGCTCCTTGTTGTAAGACTCACTCTAGGCACCTAAATAGCAGGCTCTGTTGTTAAGGCCGCCTCATGTTTACTGTTAACAACACCTCTTCAGTTGATTAAATACTGACAAATTCTGTTCTTCTGCCCTGCAATTTTCACTGCTTCTGTTTGCCCCCAGTTGACTCCTTGCCCTGCACATTTTAATAGTTTTAATGTTTCAGAATTTCAGAGTACGAATTAACATTTTGGAGTCCTGGAGTCAGAGGTATATTTCTGCCCCTGAAATGGAGTTATATAGAGAAAATGGAGGATGACTAAGTAATTGTTAAAATTGAAATTGATTAAAAGTCTGACATAAATTTTGGATCAGACCCACAGAAACAGTATAAAGGAGAGGGGATTAACAGAGAGCTACCAATCAGACATTTCCTGATTTCTCAGTGCCTGACAGGGCTGCCGATTCTGGTTTGTTGCTGTAGGTTTACTTTATTCTTCATTGCCTTTTCCATTGCCACATGGAGAACTGCTTACACAAGTAGATCCTTGTGCCCTCCCAATCTTTCTTCCACAGCTGGTGATGGGATTTTGAGTGAGAGACACTCTTTTACATAGGCTGTAATCCAGTAAAAAATAGCAGATCACTGTAGGTTTCTTAATTTTCTCATTTTCAATTATTTCAGTACCTTATTTTTCCATATATACCTAAGGACAACAAGGATCGTGTCCCTAACTGGCAATGATACACTTCTAAACTAAGTTAAAAGCTTTTCCCCATCTTTTAGACTGGCAGGCACTGGATAAGAAATTTTCTCTTGGAATTGTCAAATGTCTCAGTTTTAACCAAAGACAGAGCTGGTCATACACGTAACCAGGTTTGCATTTAAGGCCCATCTACATCAGTTCTTCTACAGGGGAAAGGGCAGCGCAGGAGCACCATACCCATTCTAAAATCATTCACAGGGTTAAAAACCAGCTATGAACGGAGAGTGGCTTTATTTAACAAAACAAAACAAAAAAAGAGTTACAGAAAATAAACGTCTGGACCCTACAAGCACGGCGCTGAATGCTGATCTCCTGCCCTGCCTTGCAAGACGAGGTGTACCAGCCAGCAGGGGTTTGCCCTGTGCTTCACCATCCATGGGGAAGCCTCTGTAGCAGAGACGGTCATCGCTGCTATTTGCTTGGAGCATTCTATCCAAGGGATGCTAAATCAGGTTCTCACCACCGGCAATAACTTGATCCCTGAATTATAAAACTGTATCGGGGGAAGGAGCCGGGGGAGGCTGGTGCTAAACAGCATGGGAAGGGCTGCGAGCCCTGACATGGCACAATCACTTAATTGCATGTTTTTTCTTAAAAAGGAAAACTTAATGCATTGTGGAAATACCCCCACTTTATACACCCCCTTGACATTGTGATAAGCATTTTCCCCCCTTTTAAGTACTCGCAGCCCTTTTATCTGCATCATCACAAGCAAACAGCATATTAAAACAGAGAGACATTTGTTTCCTGATACCTCACACAGGGGGTAACTGATGGGAAACCTCTCTGTGGAAACACATACTCTCAAATATGTTATCAGTCCTTATTCTTTATTCTCACACGAGTTACAGCGTGCTTTGGACTCTCTGGTCTGTTGTATATACTACTCTGAATAAAATCAGTTTAAAATCAGGGAAACCTGAGAGAGTATCTCGGCTACAGAAGAAAGTAGAGGAGTCAGGATAAAAGATACGCTGAAGGCCACTGTGAATCTTCCACTGCCATCAGGGGATATTACACTGCTGGTTTTAAGTCTGTCATACTCATGTCTGTTTTGGTAAAAATCTCTTTGCAAAAGCTGTTCTGTTACGGCACTACCAGAATGAATCTTGTTCACCACAGCAGAAGGTCTGTGCAGTTAAAGATGGCAGGAGAGCACAGACCCATCACAAATGTGAGACGGGCGCTTCGCTGTGCCTATCTTTTCCCAGTGAACAAATCCTTATACTATCTTATGCCAAAAAAAAAAAGATGTGCCTCTGGTGCACTGTTTTTGCTGCTTCATCATTTATTTTCTATGCTACAACAGAAGCACTTCTCCCTTCCTAAACAACAGCTGTTGCAGTAAGGATTGCTCATGTATAAGGTATTATAACATGGTGCTTACCACTCACTTCTTGCCTACCTGTCACCTGACACAAATTTGTCATCTGTCTGTCTTTGTCATATATAGGAAATCTGTAGCTCTAATTCTTTCTCATATGCTTGTTTTTCTCAGCTGTGACAGTTCTTCATCTGTTTTTGTGGGGTTTTTTTACTTGAGCTTCATAAGCTACTAAATTGGCACATTCTTGTATTGTGATTTAATTCTCCACGTCAAGGCTGTCACCTTTATAAATATTTCTCATAAGTTTTATGGATCAGTGTGTCAGCAGATCACTAGGAAGAAGAAGAGGAGTAGATTGTGTCTTAGGATAAATTGTTGGATAGTACTGTAACCCTTAGGGGTGTAACCAATTATGACCATATACTTGCATCGCAGTACCATCTGGAGGTTGTCCAGGGGATGGTACGTTATGTGAGGTGCTGTATAAACACAAACCTCGGTGGGTTATTTTAAAATGAGATGGAGTAAATTAAGTAGGAGGCTGGAAGTGGGAAAAGGGTAGAGAAAAACTGGGGGAGGAAGGGAGAGGCAATAGAAAAAGCACATCCTAAAGGACACAAGGCAGAGTTAAGGCAAACTTGTCATATGAACCACTAGATGTTTTAAGCAGAGAAAGAGTGGGAACCGGTGCTGGAGGAGAGGAGAAGCCAGAGAAGGACTGCAGGAAAGCAAAAGCATGGGATGGAGCGAGAGGCAGTCGACCGGCTGGGGAGTGTACAGACCCTGGTAAGAAGTCTCACTGGAAGGCAGTTACCTGGGCTGCCGTCGCGGATGGAGTGAGCGTGCACTTCACTCGTAAGAGAGAAGTAAAAATATAGTTTATTGATACAGAATAGGGAGTTAACAAAGTTCAATGCGACAGTGGTTTAACAAGATTCGATGGCGAGGCACACTTGATTATTTACTGCATAGAGGACGGGGTCAGACAAAACTGTCCGGGAGACCCTCCCGTTGAGTCATGAGGTTTGGAAAGGATCTCCTTGCTTTCTAAACTCCTTCTCAGAGAGGAGTCGAGGTGCGGCTGGATCCAGTCCTAGTCCCAGACTTGGTCAACGGTTTATGTCTAAAGGATTATATGTGCGCAATCAATCCTTTATATCACGTAGCTAAGATTTCAAAGTTTAGCATGCTGTTAGTCACTTACCGAGGATCTGTTGCAGCAAGGAATCTCTCAACCTCGAGGAGTAACCCTGAGAGGCGTCCCTGCTCAAGGGGAGATCCTGGCGTGCAGCCCGCTGCCGTGCAGGAGAGCTCCAAGGGCCCTGGGCTGTCCACTGTTTAAGGAGTAAGATGATTGACTTATGGTCGTATTTGCGTATCACCAAGAGGTTTAGATCCCTGCTTCAGGCAGCCCTTGGCTGCTTTGTTGCCATTTGTCCTCAAGGTCCAGCATAAGCTGGATGCAGCCATCAGGATGGCTCCCACTGATGGTTACTGCTTGTGCGGGGAGCGGGGCGGAGCACGCTGCCACAGCTGCCAAGCATGGTCCTGCTGGTGCTGCCCCAGAAGACGGGTTCGGAGAGGGAGAGCTCTCGCCAGGGAAGGGAAATGCTGTGGGGGCACCCAGAAGCAGCACGGTGGGGAGCCTGCCCGAGCACGGGGACTGGGGCGTTAGAGACGCGTCCTGGGGAGGGCACGTCCTGAGGAGCCGCAGGGTGCAGACACGGACGTGCATGAGGTGCACGAGGACAGCTTTCAACCACCTCTCTGAACCTTCAGCAGGTTCCGCTGCACACCGGAAAACAAATAAACCAATAAAGCTATAGCAAAATGGATCTGGAGGAAAGGTGTATCCCAACACATGGACGCCCACACTGGAGACTTTGCCGCTTGGCAGCTTTCATTAAGCCCAGTGATTCAGCTGATCTGCTTGTTCCAATAGTATCTCTAACAGTGAAAATGTTCTTGGAAATGGTAAATAAAACTTTGTTATCATGACAGATAATGCGTTAAAGTGTAACATTTTTTTAATTAGATTCATAGATGGTAAAATGAGGGTCATCCATCCAAATCTGCTTTGATAGGTACTGGGACCTGCGCCGGCTCCATTTTAGCACTCTGGTGCAGCGATGATGAAAGCTGATTGAGATTTGGATGAGCTGAGCATGTTTCGCTTTTTATGAAGCCCTACCAGCTGAGGTTACATCGACTGCGCTCAGAGCAGCCCTCAAACTCTACATGCACAGCAGACCCAGGAGACGGTTAAATGGATAGAGAGATCATGACCTGATAGACCTCATCAGGGAGCAGTGCTGATGAGCAAAGAACGTCATTTTGAGAAGGCAAATGAATGGAAAAAAAATCCGATTTCAATATCACTGATAGCACAGTTACCTACTTGCAAGAAGGGTCTTTTGGATAAGACCAGGAAAATACCCTTCTCCTGGGCACAGGGGCAGGGGTGCAGGTCCCAGGAGAGATGAGTCAGGGCCGGGAATGTCCTTTGGTGCCTTTAGCCCCCCGACATCTCTTTCCTGTTGCATATTTTAGGCGTGCAAACGTTAGCCTACAGAACCACATTCCCCTGTTGGGGTTCAATGCATTATAAATCTTTCTTTATGCAGAGGAGCAACCTGAAGAGAAGTGGAGAGTCTCCATCCTGGGGGTTAGGATGTGTGCTGGCATCCCGCACGCTGCTGAGGGCCAAGCGGCACTTTGGTGCTCCGCTCCTTTGCTGCTGCTCATGACTCCAAATAAAAGGCAAAGGACGCTGATCCAAATTCCTTGTTACTAAAATGTTGCAAAAACCTGGTATCTGGAACAGCATTTGGTAATTTTTTATATCTTAGGTATTTACTGCTCATGGAAGGAGCCGCCAGTTGGTTAATTATGTGGATATTCCTAATTATGGCTGAGGATAATACCAAGAACAATTGAAATAAAATTACTGTAATTTTAAATCAAAAACTTTTCTATGTTTGAAATGATTAAAAGGCCGCATGTAAATATCATCATGTTTTGATTCATTTTCCCATGAAATTTTAGTTAAATTATTTTCTCTAGCAGGAGATGTTAATAACACCACCAGGAAATTGAATATCAAGGTTTAACTCAGAGGCAATAAATCAACATACAAAAAAGGTTAAGGGTTGCACATTATGAAAACATTTCCAAAGATAATTACAAGTTAGAGGCATGTATTGATTGAGTGGGAAATCTTATCATACAGACAAGGCTGGATTCACAATGAAGATAATCAGGTGAAGTACTACTCAGTGATTTTAAAAAGAAAAAGTCTGTTGAATACCCAAAATACTCACCACAGTGTGTCTGCAGAGTGGTACAATATACCCAGAGTTAACCAACAAATCTTCCTCCAAATTGAGCCTATGTGCAAAAGCAGCCCGGGAAGGGAATGTATCAAGCTGTCACTCACCACCACCTTCTGCTTCAGGACACTCTGTGCCAAGATCTGCAGCTCTCGGGCTGAAATGGGAGAATGATGTGTAGTGTTTCACATAAATCTGGATGTACCAGCCCAGGCTCTGGCTCCATATGCCCGTTTGCAATGAAATCATTGAGCCAAGGACATGCCTGGGAGAACAGAGCTCAACCCTTGAAGTTTTGGAATACTTTTTTCCAGCGGGAAGAATCTGTTTGATTGCAGCTATAAACCTGCTGTTTATGGCTGCATATTGCCAGTGTTAAACACGTAAGAACAAGAGATAAGAAAACGTGACAGCAGAGTTAATCATTTGAAGAAAACCCAGCACCTTTCTCTCCTGATTTCAAGGCTGCATTGCAGAGAGGTGAAATCAGCACTGGAGAACGCAGATCTTCTAACGATGCGCACAGAATGGGTTGTAAGCTAACGCATTACAGCCTACCCCCTACTAGAAGAATTTGCAACAGCCTGAAGCAGGTATAATTTGGCTATCACTTAGTCTAAAGCAGTTGGCCAAATTCAAACATAGCTGTTACCAGCAGGTACACTTTAATTTTGCAATGTGCAAACTGTTTTAATGACTTTCCCCTTCTCTCTGTTTTGTCCAACTTCCAGGAACAAGAATTTCCACTGCCTGGATAGCTTTGCCTTGCCAGGTACTCAGGTTTCAATCTGGAGAAAGAAAATAGAAAACTCTTGTGTCAAACACAAAAAGACTCTTTCAAGATAATTACATCTTTAAAGAATTTAAATGTTCTCTCTCAGTGCCCCAGACCTGTGCCAGGCTGCCGAAGGGGCTGGTGCAGACAAGGACCACACGCCGCGCAGGTCCGGGTCCTGGTACCTCAGGAACTTAGAACTCGCATGGGAAAAGGTCAGCGTCAGAAACGGGGAGCAAGGCAGCACCGCGCTCTGCAGCTCGGTGGGGACGACGCCTGCTCGGGAGGAAGGAGTCCTGCTGTCTGCCCTCCAGCCCCAGGACTGCTCCGTGACAGACAGAAACGCACAGCCACGGTGCTGGGCGAACAGGCTGAAAGGCACGGCTCTGCCACCGCAGCTCCCACCCGGAGCCCCAGCCCTGCACTCGTGGCCCTGCGGCGATGCCGCCTGCCATGGAGGGACACGACGCAGCCCGTGGCACAGCCTGGGAAGCTGCCGCCCGGAAGCCTGTGCCGAGCCCCAGCCCAAGGCTGTGCGGCCTCGGACCTCTGCCCGTCCCCCGGAGGGCCAGGCCGCAGGCTGCAGGCAGGACGCTGCAGGCAGGGCAGGCTGTGCAGGCAGGGCAGGCTGCAGGCAGCAGGAAGCAGGCAGGGCAGGCTGCAGGCAGGGAAGGCTCTGCAGGCAGGGAAGGCTCTGCAGGCAGCAGGCAGCAGGCAGGGAAGGCTGCAGGCAGCAGGCAGCAGGCTGCAGGCAGGGCAGGCTGCAGGCAGCAGGAAGCAGGCAGGGCAGGCTGCAGGCAGGGAAGGCTGTGCAGGCAGGGCAGGCTGCAGGCAGGGAAGGCTGTGCAGGCAGGGCAGGCTGCAGGCAGGGAAGGCTCTGCAGGCAGGGCAGGCTGCAGGCAGCAGGCAGCAGGCAGGGAAGGCTGCAGGCAGCAGGCAGCAGGCTGCAGGCAGGGAAGGCTGCAGGCAGCAGGAAGCAGGCAGGGCAGGCTGCAGGCAGGGAAGGCTGTGCAGGCAGGGCAGGCTGTGCAGGCAGGGCAGGCTGCAGGCAGGGAAGGCTCTGCAGGCAGGGCAGGCTGCAGGCAGCAGGCAGGGAAGGCTGCAGGCAGCAGGCAGCAGGCAGGAGGCTGCAGGCAGGGCAGGCTGCAGGCAGGAGGCTGCAGGCAGGTCAGGCTGTACAGGCAGGGCAGGCTGCAGGCAGCAGGCAGCAGGCAGGGAAGGCTGCAGGCAGCAGGCAGCAGGCAGGAGGCTGCAGGCAGGGCAGGCTGCAGGCAGGGAAGGCTGCAGGCAGGGAAGGCTGTGCAGGCAGGTCAGGCTGCAGGCAGGGCAGGCTGCAGGCAGCAGGCAGGGCAGGCTGTGCAGGCAGGGCAGGCTGTGCAGGCAGGGCAGGCTGCAGGCAGGGAAGGCTGTGCAGGCAGGGCAGGCTGCAGGCAGAGCAGGCAGCAGGCAGGGCAGGCTGTGCAGGCTGTGCAGGCAGGGCAGGCTGCAGGCAGGGAAGGCTGTGCAGGCAGGTCAGGCTGCAGGCAGGGCAGGCTGCAGGCTGCAGGCAGGTCAGGCTGCAGGCAGGGCAGGCTGCAGGCTGCAGGCAGGGAAGGCTGTGCAGGCAGGGCAGGCTGCAGGCAGGGCAGGCTGCA
This sequence comes from Ciconia boyciana, assembly GCF_034638445.1. Lineage (NCBI taxonomy): Eukaryota > Metazoa > Chordata > Aves > Ciconiiformes > Ciconiidae > Ciconia > Ciconia boyciana. The sequence goes on along the minus strand of NC_132939.1, from coordinate 71,663,774 downwards.
GGCAGGGAAGGCTGCAGGCAGGGCAGGCTGTGCAGGCAGGGGAGCTGCTGCAGCCTGGGGCAGGGAAGCGCTGGGAGGGACAGGGGAGTTGGTCCATGGACAGGCTGAACTGCTTCCGAGTCATCTGCAGCCAAGCTCTGGGTAAAGCAAGGTTTTTTCCTTCCTTGCTGTGATATGTTGCAGCAATTTTTTTTTTTTTTAACTCTGCTCCTTATACTGCTCTTTAATCCTGTTAAATCTTGTTTAATACTTGTCTGTATTAACTGCTGACATCATGATTCTGAAATGATCAGGAATGAAAGTGATCTTTTGGGTCATTTTCCTAAACTTCAGATGGTAATAAAGTCCTTATGAAAGGCAACTTTCAGGAAGTAATGTTTAGCCACATTTAAAAGACAACTAAATTCTGGCAAGCCATTCCAGTCATCTCATTAAGTCTGAATAAATATGGGAATTTAATATTAATTTCATTTTCATATATCCAAATTAGAAGGCAGCAGAGAAGAAAACAACATAATCTGATTAAACACATTAGAATCACGCTGCTAAAATTGCCCTTCAGTATTTATTTATTTTTAACTGCAGTAGCTTAAAAAAATCTGAAAAACAAACTCCCCCAAATGTTACCTAACATCTAATTACCAACCGCTCCTCCCCAGGAAGCACCCAGCTGTCAGGGCATTGAGAGCCTGGAAAGCAGATACTCCAGCCTAGGTTTCCACACCTGCATATGATTTTTTACTTTAATCCCGCTCCAGACTCAGGTTGAGGCAGTGAAATTAGGGCTGAGGACTGATGTCTGCTCTCCTCGCCATCCGCTGTCCTGCTGGGAAATGGTTGTCGCACCAGCCAGGACATCAAGCGGGGAGCTGCCCTGCTGTGCGACGCACGCAGCGTCCCTTTGCATCCGAAACGGCCGTGCCTGGCCACCCCGGGCACCACGCACTTGGAGCCGCTCTCTGTAGTCCTGTAGTCCTAATGGAGCCGTTTCCTCCATGGCACGGCCATGCCCCGCACCTCTGGAAGGCGTCCGGACCCCGGGCTACGGGCAGTCGGACAGCAAAGCAGGAGATGCTCCCACGGGAGTGGCGTCAGAACCTTGTGAGGGAGCCGGTTACCAGCAGGGCACTTTTGCTGCTAGCTGTGTCTGAAGTCTGCCCGCCTGGACGTGGCGAGGATGAACTAGCCGTGACTTCCTTGCACGTATCCCTGTGCGAAACCTGTGTCAGGGCACCTAATTATCTGCTGCAAGAAAAAGACTTTCAGAGTGAAAATAGGAAAATATCCCACTTTGGTACGCACGGTTTATTCTTTTTTTGGTATTTTCAATAAGAAGACCCCAGGTACCTGTGAAGTCAGTGCCCATAGAGCAGTCCCCTGACCCTATGGCAGTTTCACAGTTGCAATCCCACCCAAGTGCCCCACGAGTGGGTCCACCCCAGGATGGGTCCTCGCAGAGGCTGTTTGTGGGACTAAGGATGTCCTCTCAGCCTCTCTTCTATCTTCTGCAAGAGCAAAATCAAAGCGCCAAATCTGAGTTCACCATCTTTTACGCCATAAAAGATATAAAATAAAATACACAGTAACATTTCCAGTGTAAGGTGGGCTGGAAGGAGCCCACGATCCCACCAGCCCGAGTCCCAAGGGAGCCCACGATCCCACCAGCCCACGATCCCACCAGTCCTGCCAGCCCACACCTGGGCTCTGGGCAAACATGTCAGCTTCCAGACAAAGCTACAGAGAGCCAAGGACACCGGTGGCTTGGGTATCTGAGATAATTAAGCTGCAGGCATCACTGCAGCAAGCCAGGGCCGTGTTCTCTGGCTGCGCCCTGGGACTGCAGGTAGGCAGGTTGTGTCACCCGCTCGAGGCTGCACCGATGCGCTGCACGATGCAGCACGGCGTGCACGGCACCCTGGGGCTGCGCTAGCACGCTCATACCTCTAGGTGCTGGCATTGAGTCCCGAGACACACGCAGTGCTCAGCTTCAGGACAGATTAGTCTGTGCTGAGAACGGAGCTGAGAGGAGACAGCACCGTGGAAGGGAGAGTGCTATGGCTGAGATGTGCTTTACTAGGTCTGAAGGATGCGGGTAGCACTGCATCAGCTTTCAGCATCTCCACATCCTCTGCACGGGGAGGTTCAGTCTCTTTGCACTGTAATGCAATAATAAATGGTAAATGGTTGCACTTTGTTGGCACTGCGAGTGCAGCAAGGAACAAAGTCTCTGGTCCGTTAAACTGTACCAGCTTAATGGAAGATGGGAGCACACGCTTCGGTTTCCCCTTCTTGAGCCGTGCTCTTGTGATTGCTTTAGTTAGCTGAGTTCGCACGAATGTCTCTGGCCTTTCCCTGAAGAGACCCTTCAGAGACTCGCCCCTCCGTTGGGATCTGCTGTATGGGGTAGCACACTGTTTCCATAAACGCCGTGGCAGCTTGCTTGCTTCGGGTCATTCTGTGTGCGTGCTCCGGGTTCCTTCTCCTATCAGCCCTCGCACGAATCCTCTTACACAGCTGTGGCTGCTAGGGAAGCGCTTATCCTTCTGTTGAGTCACCAGCTGTGTGTACCTGTGTATGTGTGTGCGTGAATAAATAAAGACAGACATGGGAACTCAATAGGAATTCTGGAATTTGGAAATTGCAATGGAATTTCTAGGCCAGGTTTATAAATGAGAGAACCTTTCAAATGCAACTCCTTACCTCATAGCTCAGATCTCTGACGGGGCTTCGTGCACCCCAGGCACAGAAATAGCTTTTCAAATCCAGTTCAATTACCTGACTGCGTCTGAAAGACAAAATCTTCGTCCCCTTACCCTGCCAGGCCGGGCGTGCTGGAGCGCGGCTCCTGATGCTGCCCTGGCGTGGCTGCAGGCAGCAGGAACTGTACGGGGTCGTGTGCGAGTGAGGGGGATCGGAGGTGTGTGCTGTAGGTGTTCATATTAGCTATTATTTTTAAATTTGATTAATATTACCATTGTGTAACTGATTTGTTATTGCTTTGTCATCTTTTGGTAATCAAATAGTTGAATTAAAAATTTATTAAATTATAATTTTTATAATATTTTGTTATTGATGTTATGTTTATTATAAAATTTATTAGTTTATATTAAACTGTATTTATTATATTCAAATAATTGCATCATATACTAAATGCATTAAAAAATATCCAGCTGGCAGTCATTTTAAATGCAAAATCACTGTACAACATAAGCTGTATCTTTATTGCAGAAGCTTGATGTCGAACCAATTTTCTTCAGTGTTTTACCAATGACATGGAAGAAAGCAAAATTATTTCTGGCAAAAGGACAAGGGCAAGTCAGCCGTATAAAGCAAGGTAGAGAGCTTGGTAATCACGGCTTGCTTGGACATCATTTACTGCTCCCAGTGTAACATACGGCCTCCCCTGTTGTTAGAATAATAAACAGAAAAGAAGAGCAGAGGGGAATTTTATTATCATAGGCAGTATTAATAAGGTCAATTCTGATATTAAACCGTGAAAAATGTCAACAAACAAGAAGAAGTTCAGAAAAGGGCTGCCACTGTAACTGTAGGTTTGGAAAACCTGCCTTTCAAGGAGAGAAGTAGTTTTCTTGAGACTTGGGCATGATTTGTAAGTTGTAGGGTGGACACAATGTGGCTAGCAATGAGGTGAAGGGCTTCCACTGTGGAGGGGTTTACGCATTAGGCTGTTTTTACTCAGGGTCTAGGAGAGTCTCCGATACCTGAAGTCTTTACAACAAGGCTGGGACTGCTCTCTGAAAAAGGTGTGCTTATAGCCAGTGCATAGTAAATAATATGGGAAATTCTCTGGCACTCATTGCATAATGACTCGATGGTGTCATTTGGTCATCAAATCTGTTTTGGTTTAGTTTTTATCAGCCGTGTTAGTTTTATGGTCCTTTTGTCTACACCGGAGCCAAACCCTACTCCAGTGAATCACCCCAGAGCCTCTGAACCTCTCCCACGACCTCTCAGGTGAAGCCACAATGTCAAAGAAAATTAAGATCATTTTTCCCCTGCCTCCACATCCCTTGTTCTCCTCATGAAGGGCCTGAGCTCCTGACTGCACATCTAGCGTTTTACCAGGATCCCACTAATCCTCCAGACTTTTCTGCCTTGCTCTTCCTACCTTTGCAGCATTTGGCACTTCTCTCTCCTCACCTGCCAATTTAAAGCTCATCCAAACAACACAGGTGACAGTTACAAAAAAAGATTTTTTTTCTCTGTGAAGGAAGAAGCCAAAAGTGAGAGCAGTCATCTGCCTGGAAAAGCTCTGCAAAATCTTAATTAACATGCAGAAGGGGCAGGTAAGAGAACACTATTTCAGCAAAAGTGCAAGGACCCCGCACAGTTATGACAGCACTGCCGCACGGCTGAAGGCGCTGGCGTAAAAAGGAATGGTGAGCTGTGCTGGAAGAAAATTTCCCCAAAGAAATGAAACTACAGAAGTAGGAATTCTAACAATGCATAGGAAAATACAACATCAAATAATATTAGGAATAAAAGGAGAAATAGGAAAAGTCACATATTACGGTGGGCTTCGTGGGCAATAAGCTGTCCTGTGTTTGTGCAAATCTATCAAGTTTGAACATGTTTGAACAGTCTCAAAATTTTGTAGTATGTTGACAAAACTATCTTTAAGATTATACTGGACCATGACCCATTTATAAGGAAGGTATATTATATACTGTGTATATATATATATATATATAACATTATTATACATTACTTCATATTATTTTCAGGGCATTTAATTTAAATTTATGATGCTTTCCCAGAAAAATCACCTGTCTGTGCGAGTAGGGATGGAGAGCTGTATGGAAGGAGCCAAGAGTTCAAGCCGTGCCCGTGCCCAGGCCAGGGACCAGCTTCCAAAGCCGTGGACCGACACCTTGTCCATGGGACACCCCATCAACACCACCTTCATTTTCCATTGCTAAGTGTTGGTGAGTGCCTTGAAGTCAGGCTCAGTCTCAGTGGCCAGCTGCTGATCAGACAGAGAACTAACCCTGCAATCCATAAAGTTTCCGGGGGAGCATGCAAGCTGCTCAGCTCACACGAGGACAGCCCCCGAGCCAGAGCCAGCTCCAGGTAAGAGCTGGGGAACGCGTGGCTGGGATTAGGGGCATGGCGAGACCCTCGTGCCATGCCGGCCCAAAGATGGACGGGATTAAATAAATTATGACCCTGTGGCATGAGTTGCTGAAAGCTTATTAATCAACCTTCTCTTGAAATATTCCCAAAGTCCTGGAGGCAGTAATCTGGATCACTGACATGAAGGTTCAAATTCTGGAGCCCCCTTGGTTGCCCAATACCGGACACTGTCGATCCAATAAATATAATATCAAAGATTTGGTGTGCTGCACACAGGGCTGGGTTTTATTTGGGCTATAACACTAAAGTATATGGCTTGCCACAGAAATCTGAGCAGTGCCATGCAATATGCTACTGGAGCCCATGCTGCTTTAACACTATTGAGAAGAATTTGAAAACCAAAATGATTTGCTTTGCACAGGAAGGATAGCTTGTTTAATGAGGCTTGAACAGACTGGCATGGTCAAAGCTAAGAGTAGGCTTGGATGGAGACTCTAGGCAGTAAAGTATTTTAAATGTGTTAAAGAAACTATAAACAGTCATAGAGAAATAATGGATTCGTGTGAGATGAGTATCAGCAGGTCCCCCTGCAATGAGAGCAATGAGAGCTATACCATGGGAGAGCTCAGCCACGGTCACTGGGTAAAGTTAATCACGGCAAATGCAGTTAGAACTTTGGGTTCTGGAAGAGATACTGCTCAATGAAATCACTCAGTACAATACGTTGGGTGTGTTCAGATGCTCTCTTCCTTAATACTTTAAAGTCGTATTGCAAAAGTGAAGGAAATCCACTGGGAAAAAAAAAAGCGGCCTCCAGTTCTTGAGGGATGAGTAAGAGGACTGGTAAGAAATTGTAGCTGGAAGAGATCAAGGTTACAGAACTTACAACATGAATATTTAACTAAATTTCCTGGGCATACATTAAAAAAATGGAAAACAAACAAACAAAGGGAATGCAAGAGAGAACCCCTCGCTGGAGGGCAGACATAACTGGAGTGAGACACTAAGCGAAATACAGAAATAAAGCAGTTTTCCTGAGCTGGCCAGAACGCAGAATGAAATAACTCTTGACCTAGGGAGTTTCCTGAATCTGTAGATGATAAGCCCAAAACAAGCAAGAGCCATCAGCATCCAAACTGGCACTGCTGCAGCTGCAACGGCCAGTGCCTGGAGCTTCGGGGACAGTGGAAACTGGCTGTCCCGTGCTGTCGTCTGCAGGGCCCTCCCCTCTGCTCAAATGGAGAGCATCGCCCCAGCATTCATTTAAACTCACATTCTCGCTTCTAATTCTTCTCAGCTTTCTGCAGGAAGGATATCTGGGTCAATAAAGCTCAGCCTCCAACTTCAAGTTAGAAAAAACATGGCCCTTTTAACCAAAATCCTGAAAAGTTATGTCATTAATTATTCTCGTATGGCTCTGAATTATTTAAAGACAAATTGTGCCCATGATGACAGAACACAGAAGCTTATGGCCTTTGATATTCTTCTTAATTTTTTCTCTACAGAAACACTCATAAAATGTTCTAGGTAGCACTTAACACTTGCTGTAATAATTTGATTGAATGGGGTCGCATTTCTGTAGGTGGCCTCTTTAAAATAGTCCCTCAAAATAAAAAGTTATCTCTTAAATGAGAAAACCTGTGCAGAAAGCTCCTGCGGCTGGATGCTTTGGGCAGCGACTTCCATCCACCAGACTGGTCAAAGCTCCCCAACCCGCCTTCACTTGGCCTTTCTCTTCACCTTGATTTTTTTGTTGGCAAGAGAGGGTATTTTTCACACCCAGACCCTCTTGGACAACTTCTGCTTCAGGACTTCTGAGCGCTTGGGGAAAGGCATTTGTTTACATCAGGCTGCCTGGTTTCACAAGCACAGCCCTTATCTGAGCAAACGAGACCCGAGCTGGTTCCTGAGCTGCTCCTCCCCGACGGCCAGCTGCGGCCCAGCCAGCGCCACGTACCATTTGTCACCCGACCGTTTCTATTGCAATTAATGCTAATCAAGCGCTCGTTACAGTGCAGCACAATGTGGTGCACGCACCCTGGGCACCGGGCGCCCGCTGGTGCGGGCTGCTGCTCCGGGAGATAACGGAGGGGATGGGCTGCGCCACGGCCCCTGCAGAAGGAGAGGCAAGCAGCGCTCTCCCGGGTGGATCCAGGGATCTAGAAATTATTCCCTTTTTGCTTCTGGCCTGCAGGTACCTTCAGCAGAGATGATTCAGTTTCTCAACGGGCAAAACAAAGGATTGCTGGCTGACGAAGAAATTAGCAGAAGTCGGGGAGGAGTTCATGGGGCTTTTTGTTCATGTTTTTAATCTGGTCAGTGGACTTCATTATTCTCTCTTTAGACAGCTTTAATTCCACCTCCAGATTTTCAGTGGGAATACAGCACAAGGAAAAAAAAAAATTGTTTTAAAATATTAGGTTTCCCATGGAAAACATGTGGCTTGATATGATTACATTTTAAAGTGAGAGTCAGAAAACTTCCAGTCACAAACCCCAGAAAAGATACCTGTCATTTCTGAAAAGTCAGCATTAAGTTTAGAAAAACACCCACAATTTCTTACAAGTTGTGCCCTTTTTTGCAAACGTCATCTGTAAGATAAATCTTATTTAACTGCTGCGTGGTTGCATTGCTAGAAATGAAGGGAGGTGAGGAGAAAGTGTGCCCTCCCTCTGCAGAGACAGAGGATAACACCAGTCTGCTAAATCAGCTGTTATGGAAACATTTGTTATTTTGTTTATAGTAGCTATTTATCATTTTATTCTTCCATTTTGTTGTTCAATCACAGGTTAAATATTCACCCAGTCAAAGTTGTCCCATTCATTTAAAAGGCACTACATCAAAGTTGACCTTCCATTTAAGATTCTTTCAAAAGCCTTTACATTAAGATTAGTGAGAAGTATAACTTAGCGTATAACCAGTGGAAGTAGGCAACTGTCCCTGACAGAAGGTAACCCACGGTGGCTGTGTCACTTCTTTGCAGTATAAACAGTGCTGTAATGCTAAAGCTTTTATGTTCAATAACAGCTTTCTTAAAGGAGAGAAGCATATGTTAAGACCTAAGTTAGTCAATATTATCCTGCCTTACCCTTGAGGTTAGGCTTCCTTGCATGGAGGGATTTCCACAAGCAAGAACTTCTTTCAGCTTTTGAGTTAGACCTGCTATGCATTCCCCACCGGCGTGGGCGGTGGTGTGTTTGCAGGCAGTGGTGCGATTTGGTGCCCGTCCTGCAGCCCCTGTGCTCAGCCCCCTCCCGCTGGCGGTGCCCGGCTGGGGGCCAAAGGAGTTGCCGGTCCCACCGCCCCTCCCTGGCCGTGCAAGCGCAGTAGGGCCAGGGCCTCGGTGGTTATCTGCCCTGTGGACTGCCTTTGAGTGTCACCGTGTTATGCAATTAAAATCTATTAACTCTTATTCTCCTTTGTTTAAACCTCTCTTAGGCATCCCCGCCTTCCGAAACCCCCTGACCTGCTTGCTCTGTCTGCTTGGGCGAGCAGCGGAAAGTGTTGTACAACGCTTGTGACAAGTGCACGCGGCTGTAGGATCACCTCTCATCTCGGCGACATCATCTTCTGCGTGTACCTGACCGCTTTCCTGGGGAGGGGGAGAAGGGATCCCAACTCCCTGTCTCCTGCTCCCCAGGCAGGTGCTCTGACCGCGGGCTGCTGTGCATTTGCTGGTGGCACTTTGGACGCCTGCGCAGTCCTTCCCCACCACCACGCACACGCAGGGTCCAGGCATGCCCGGTACGTGCCGCCCGCGGGAGTCAGATGTCTGGTGCGAGCTCGCAGAGCAGCAATGCATGCACTTTCAGAGCCGGGAGTGCAAGCTCGGGCGATGCCAGGACCAGTGGCCAGAGAAGCTTTGTGAGGATCTCTGCATAGCCAATGCGTTGGGTCTGAGATCATCCAAGCCTCCAGCTACTATTGGGATCAATGGCAATTTGACGCACCCCTCCCCTTGCTTATCTGAGCACGGCTACCTGGACGCGGCTCCTCACGTATATTTTCGTGCTTACTGCCATCGATTCCAGCGATCATTGGGCACCTAAATGATCTTACATGCCGTCTGCCTGTGCCTCTCTTCCCAGTAAGTATAATGGTGATAAAAGCACTTCCCTATCTCAGAGAGAAGCAGAAAGATAAATGCATTAAAGACTGTGAGGCACTCAGATGCTACCCCGATTATCTCTTTTTAGACAGATGAGCTGAAGAACAAACAGATACTGCCGATTACAAGTTTAATACATACAAGTAAGAGATGACCTTGCCTTTATTACTATCTACACAGTTTAAGGACTAGTTGATTCAATAATAAGATACCCATAGTAAATATTTATGAAACATCACATCACATTAAAATTATAGGTTATTTAAATTTAATTTGCATTTATACTTTCAAATCAGGTTATTATATAGCAGAAATGTACTAAAATTAAATTCATAATGCACATTACAGCAATTTGAGCAAATTGTACCTTGAAGCAATTTGTATTTAAAATGCAGTCTGTGTGCTTCTTCACTTTCCTGCAGCCTGTAAATAAATTTACAAAGCATTTTCAGTGACAGCCATAGTGTTCCAGTTGTAAATTGATGTAGTCTGAAACAAAGAACAATTACCACTTAAACAGATCCTGTGTTACACTAAATCTTAAAGCATTTGAATTCCCTGGCAAAACAAAAGGAAGTGATTTTTCTTTTCTCCTTAATCCACGGCAACAGTTCTTGTCAGGTGGAAAATATTTGTGCACTAACCCCTTGCCTGTTTGTCTTCCAAAACAACCAGCTTTTAAAGGGGTCAGATTGCAGGCGGGCTGATGCAATAGCATGAGACCAATGTCCAAACTGACAGCGCTGTAAATTGTGTAGCTTGGACCCGTCTCTCCAGCAGCTGAGATTAAGTTAGTCACGAAACTCTCCCCAACAAACCGTTCCATCAAAACGCATTCCCTACAAAGTTCAGGCTTCTCCGTTTCAACCACAGTCCTGAGAAAAAAAATAAGTACATCTGTGTATGAGGCTGTGCAGCAGCTAATAGCTTAAATGGTTCAAGGAGCAAGAAACCATGCCACTTCTGAGGAGATGCCTGGGAAAGTCAATCTGATGACTGTAATACAGCTGGTTACACAAATGAAACATGCGCGCACACGCCAGCACAAACACACACACGTTTACACACTTCTACGGATTTTGGCGTCTGAGTGAAAAGTCACACAAACAAAGCAGACCTGAAATGCCATGGCATTTCCATTTCCAAAGGCTGAATCACGGCGTGGAGGGGAAGTGGGGGGAGCGGAGCCAGGGGCACCCCCCGCCATGGCCCGGGAGAGGCGGGGACGGGAAGGGGCTCGGTCAGAGCCCGTGGCAGGGACCATGTGCTGTCATCAATGGGCCTGGACTGGACCTCAGTGCCCAGGAGGTCCCACCTAGTTGGTCTTCCCTGCTCCACCCTGGTTATCGCAACGGGATGCTTTCTCCATAATTTAGCTAAGCTGAAAGTTTTTTCCAAATTCCACTGTTTCGCACATGTGAGTTTTTTTCTTTGTAATTCTCTATATAGTCAACTATGGAATGAAAATTTTCTTTTAGACATTTGGGGAAAAAAAAAGGAAGTGTTATCCTGCTGTACCGTGGAATCCACTTTCTCTTATAAAAGCCATAGAAAGGGAAGAAAGACCCAAAAACTTGTCTTCAGAGTTGCAGATAAAAAGGCTGAAAAATATATATATGGGGAAGCTCAGACAGGTTGGGGTTATGGTATGCCTAACTTCCTACTACCATCAACTTTACTCCAAAATAACCTACAGGTGAGGTGAAGAAAAAGCTGATTTTCGTTGCAGCTGTCTGAGTGGGAAGAGTCCAGTTTGTGGACTGGGAGCCCTCCAGATGCCAGACACCGGAGAGTCTCTCTCCTCCGGGCCACGAAGAAGGTGCCAAGCTGGAGACAACGCACCCGGGGTCTCCTCTGCTGCTGTCTCGACCAGGGTGGCTGGGACAGCTCGGGGTGCTCCGCTGTGACAGCCAAGCGGGGCACCCCGCTGCTCTCTGCGGGGATGCCCAGTGAAGGATGGACACACTGAAGCAGAACGAAGACGAAGTTTCTTCCTCAGTGGAAAGCGTGGGTTAATTCAATTGAGATTTTTTTTGTGTAGGACAATATTGATTTCAAAGTGACAGATGAAACATAAACATTTCCATTCACAATGACATTTATTTGAACATTTCATTTCAGATGTTGAAATCTTTCTTTCTTAATTAGCTTTTTTCATTTTGGCATTTTAAATTGATTTCTTAAATTGTGTTTATTTCATTTTTTCTATTGGCTTTCTCTTCCCTTTGGAACGAAAGCAAACCTTGGACCATCAGCATTTCTTCCCAACACAAATTGGCTGCTTTTCCAATTTAATATATTTAGCAGTCATATTTCTTGAGTGGTCGATATTCTTTACTTACTTACTTTACATTTTTTTCTTCACTAATGTCCTTACCTTTTTAATAAGATAAGTGTGAATCTTCAGGTTAGCCCCCGTACTGATTGCTCACGTGGGAGCCTGCTCTGCACAGCCAAGGTCAGGATGCTGGACATTTACCCTATGCATGTGATATACTGGTTTCCCTTATAAGCAAGGCACAAGCTGACCGGCGCCAGGGTGCACCTCACCCCTTAATGTCTGAATGCTGCAGGTGCATAACGATTTCAGCACTGAACACATTTCTGAGCAGTGAGATGTTTAATAATTTGGCAGTGATGTCCACCGGAGCAGTGTACTGGGAACAAGCTTGATTTGGTTAAACATCTACTGCTTTTGCACCCCGAGACAGGGTGGCTGCAGAAAGCTTTGCCATTGGACTCGTAAATGAGCAGCCTGACAGCCAACACACGTATTCTGTCCTACACTGCACGCAGCAGCAAAATGTCTCCTCAAGGATTTGAAGTCACTGTAGGAAAAGATATTTTTCTAATTCCCCCTTTGCATTTGGGACTCTGGTGTACCTTTTCTATAATGTCTTCATTCCCTAATGAGAAGTCAGTGCATCTTTCGGGAAGACTAAACAGGGCTGAGCCAATGCATTTTCTGTATTAAGTCATTGATTTTTGGATTCAGATATAAATCCAAAGAAGCTGATTATAGAATTTATATTCCTTCTGAATAGAAGATATTCATACATTTCTTAAATCCAACCAGTTCCTAAGAGGGATGGTTTTCCTCTTCAGTCTGAAAATCACTGCTATGTCCTGCTGATGCCTCTTTTAATAGTTTCTTTGTACAGACTTTGTTTCAGAATTACAGGTAAACAGCCAGTCTCACACCTGTTTGGAAATAACGCACAGCAATTTTGTTGTTGCTGTTGTTGAATATAACAAAGTGAAAGAATAGAAAGGGGTACCAGTCAGTTATTCCATGTCGAAATTTCACTTATTTTTAAAGCACAAATTCCAAGAAGATGGGCTTTACCTGAGAAGTGAGCCCGTTCGATTGCTCACTGCTGCACGCTCATGGATTTTCCTGCACAATCAGCTGCTGCCGCCGTCTCTGACAGTACCTGCGGTCCCCCAGCATGTGCGGATGTGTGGGGAGGACCATGGTCTTCCTCAGCTCAGACCACCCCAAGCTGCCTTGGATGGGCTCCCCATGGCCAAGCCAGCCCCAGCATCCCAGCACTGCTCAGCACTGCGGCCCTGGGAGGCTCACACCCTGCTCATGAAGAGGGTATGTCTGTGCCTTGTATACCAGGCTAACAAAAAAAATGCAGTGGTAGCTGCCAGTCCCTTTAAAACAGAAGCAAAGAGGGAAACTCTTCTCTCCTTTCATAACTATGCCGGTGTTCGACACTTGCTTGAGACACCTCGGTCCCGCTTTCGTACGGGGAACCTCAGACCCGTATCTCCTTTTCTGTGGGGTCAAGCCAAGCCAAATGGTCTCTGTTTCTCTTGCTGAAGCTGCAATTTGAAGAAAGGAAGAAGGAGAAAGAATACAAATGAAGCTGAGAATGACAGTCTTCGAGAATAGGGTGTGTTAAAGATATTTGGACAAAATATGTAATGTTTCACTACAAGGGGGTGTAGAGCTCAGGTCTCCCCTTCCCACAGGACTCTAATCCTGTTAGGTCTTCAAGTCATTTTTTCTCTCACGTCCAGTGGGCCTTTCTGTTGTGTGCCCAGTAAAAGAGCTGTAGGAGAGTCACTGAGGGCTCCATCCCGCTAACAACCTGGAAGGACACTTTCTTGGGCTGCATGAATAAAAAAGGGAATTTAATCTGTACCTCTGGTAGGTCACATGTGCTTTAACCACTGAGCCTTGGTGGAGGAGGGCATGGTATGGGATGCACAACAATACTTTGTCTTCTGAATTTGCTTCAAAAAGAATGAATATGGCTTGGGTCTTTGGAAGAAAAGCTGGTTCCCTTCTTAGCATTTGGCTTCTCTGGATCATAGCGTTTACATCAAGAGCTCCCCCTGCACTCGGAGACAATAACCCTGGGGATTCCTGTGCTGGGGTGGCCAAGCACCCTCCTCCTCTCCATGGCATGACTCTGGGTGCCTGGCTCCATGGGAGAGATCTTGGGCGGTGCTCCTGGGTGAAGCAAGTTGTAATTAGGTCATGTGTAAGATGGTAAGCTGTTCTTCAAAATGTTTTATTCCTGTTCAAGCACAAAATAACGCAGGGGTGTTCAGGGTCTTGCATAATTATATACGTTCTAGTCCAGGGGCTTCAAACTGTGGGGACAGCAGACCATAAGGGAGTCCATGCACTGTTTCTCTGGGATCAGTGAAAGGTGAGGACGAAAAGTTCAGATACACCGTAATGTCAGCTATGTATATGAAATTCCTATGGTACATCCTGCTGAGCTAGAAATGTTTAGGGATTGCCATCCTGAAAACAACTGAAAACAATTAAAATACATATGACTATTAATAAATTGTTCTAATAATTCACCTGGCAGCACATTTTCTCCATAAAGACAGAAATGGTAATGGATAATATGCACATAGAAGCTTTAAAGTTTGAAGGATGACTTTATTTGTCTTCAATAGTTAAGACTCTTGATTAACCGAGGCCACTAAAGCTGTCTTGGCACTCTTCATCAATGAACCTCATTAAATCTAGTGTCATGGCCAGATTCCTTTTGTTTCAGACTGGAAGTCCCAGACTAAGTGTCTGCAGTGTGCCATGCAGTGATCTGTGGCACACAGAGTTCATCCTAGTAATGGCTCTATTTCTATGTCAATGACATTAAACACTTGTCCACTTACCTGCTCAAATTATGCTGCTGACCATGCAGTTGTGGTGAATGAAATTCACACGATTAATCATCCATAACATTGGAAACCCTTTTCTGCAGGAGCTGATGCATGCTGGAGAAAGCACAACTCATTCCTTCAGACACATGCTAAAACCTCGTCTTTACGACTCTTGCCCCATGGGGGTGAACTCCATCCCGTGTGACCCATTTCCCACAGAAGACCAGAGCCATCAGTGTTCAGGTGCAGACAAACTCAACCCAAACAAAAATTCTGTCTTTTCGGCCCATCCGGGAAAGTGATTATTTAAGATTTTTCACTGCAAAAAATAAATAGAAAGATTGAACATTAAATAATTTTTCAAATATTGTTGCCATGCTCTGTAAGGCATTGACAGTTAAATATAGAATCGACAGCCTTGGGGTCAGTAGAACAAAGACTATTTTACTTTAGCTTCTGAAATATTGAATCCAGTCAGCTATGAAAGTGAGTAATTGCCCATGCCCTTATTTAACATATGAAGTGACAAAAGAAGATGAACTTTCTGACTAGGGACAAGGGTGTCCTCTTCACAATTTGCATTACCAAAAGCATCATCTAATCCATTTTTAACCTGATAGTGAGCATGCTAAACTCTGATGGCTTCAGGGTGAATTTCAAATACTAATGGCATGCAGGAACCAAAGATAAAGATATCTCTCACCTTTGAACAACAGAGGTACTGTGCAATACATGATAGTCAGCAATGCTCTAGTAATTCAATGACATTTTGACATTGCCTACTCTTCTCTCATTACTGCATTTCTATATCAAGTTTCCCCAGGTCAGCAAGAGAATTATATGGCAGACAGACGAATTCAGATAATTTTGGTGTAGGTTTTTTTTTAGCAGTGGCATAGGTGGATTCAAAGAGAAAGGTAGAAGACTCTCTTCCTTTTCACATATATAGTAAAACAGACACTACAGAGTGTAACCTGATGTATTTTGGATGTCTATGAGTAAATGCAAGATGACAGCCTGGATCTCTCTAAACCTATATAGAGCTGTAAACTAAGTAGAAAAAAAAATCATGTTCTTTCCAGGGACCAGTTTAAGGTAATCACTCCACTCATGGGCTTGCTTTGAAGTCAATTTTATTTCCACTATTGGATTCACCTAACCGTTGCATTTATAATTTCTTTTAGAGTGCATTTAAAGAACACTAGTCTGAGACTGATTGTGGCTGTCAGCATACTTCTCAAACCATGAAAAGTTAAGGGCTAGTGCCTCATTATGAGCCTTTGAAACAAGGACTCCTACCAGCTTCAAAGATTTTGGTCAATCTCTGAGTCCCCAGAACAAGACAAAACTAAGGCTCTGTTTCTGGAATCATATAATGGCTGAGGTTGGAGTCGCCTCTGGAGGTCATCTTGGCCAACCCCCTGCTCCAGCTGGGTCACCTAGAGCAGGTTGCCCAGGACTGGGGTACAGTCAGGTTTTGAATATCTCCATGGATGGACACTCCACAACCTCCTGGGCTACCTGCTCCAGTGTTTGACCACCCTCACAATAAAAGTGTTTTCCTGTCTTCAGATGGAATTTCATTTGTTTTAAATTGTTCCCATTGTCTCTTGTCCTGGAAGCCAGCACCACTACAGAGTCTGGCTCCATCTTCTTTACTGCCCTCCATCACATGGCTAGGATCCCCCTGAGCCTTCTTTTCTCCAGAACAGTACCAGCTCTCTCAGCCTCTCCCCATATGAGAGATGCTCCAGTGCTTTCATCATCTCTGTGGGCCTTCGCTGGACTCTCTCCAGTAAGTCCATGTCTTTCCTGTACTGGGGAGCCCAGCACTGGACACAGCACCCCAGCTGTTTTCCACCAGTGCTGAGCAGAGGGGCAGGATCCCCTCCCTTGACCTGCTGGCCATGATCTGCCTGATGCAGCCTAGGAGGCTGGTGGCCATCTTTGCTGTGAGGGTACGTTGCTGGCTCGTGCACAATTCGTTGTCCACCAGGACCCCCAAGTCCTTCTCTGCAGAGCTGCTTTGCAGCTGGGCAGCCCCCAGCCTGCGCTGGTGCCTGGGGTTGTTCCACCCCAAATGCAGGACTTTGCACTTCCCCTTGTTGCACTTCATGAGGTTCCTCTTAGCCCATTTCTCCAGCCTGTTGTGGTCTCTCTGGATGGCAGCACACCCCTCTGGTGAATCAACCGCTCTTCCCAGTTTTGTATTGACTGCAAACTTGCTGAGGGTGCATCTGCCCCATCCTCCAGGTCATTAACAAAGATGTTAAACAGTATTGTCCCCGGTATCCACTGCTGGGATACACCACTAGCAACCGGCCTCCAACTGCACTTCATACTGCTGATCACAACCCTCTGGGCCCGGTTGTTCAGACAGTTTTCACTCCACTTCACTGCACCTACAAACTCCCATTAACCCTAGGTAAATCCTGTTTACATCTAACAAGCAATATTTTTAGAACAGGATGCACAAAATAAAATGCACAAAATGCTCCAATGGTTCATGTCAGGTCAAGTCATGTTGAATAAAGTGATGCATCCTGTTGTTCTTAATAGGTTCGGCCTCAGGGTAACTGCACCCTTATCAATTCATATGAGTTACTGAAATCAGCCTGAAAGGAAAAAGTGTAACGTCGGACACATCTGACACTGTCCCCAGAGGCAGCGATCACTCACCACGTGTGCACACTGCCATGGTAGTTCCCTGATGCCTCTTAGCGTTGCTCCAATTTCCCATGTTGCTCCTTCATGGGTTTCTGGAGTTATCAAGAAGTTCTTTAACCTGGGAAGATATGTAAAACCATGCGCAGCCCCCTGTCCAGACTAAAATGCCTGTAAACACCCTGATCCTGAAAGCCCCATTCACTGTGGGATGAGTATATGAAATCTTGACCTTGTTAGCAGAGACACAGCATGAAGTCCCAGCTCCACCTATGTTGGCTCTCAGTCACTTCAATGGAACCAAGATTTTATGGGAATTGGGGCCTGCTCCAGCTCTGCTGAAGACAAAAGTCAAAGCCTGTTGAAGTCGATGAGAACATAATTGACCTTTAAAATACAGATCATGGCCATATGGAACCAGATGGACAAGGTTATTTTGTGTAACCTGTCACCGCTACCAGGCTCCCATTGGCAGAAAAACTCAAAAGCCTTAAAATGGGCCTGTATGTCTAACTGCTCATCACAGATAATACTGAGATTTATAAAAGGACAGGGCGGAAGTCAATCTGGCTAATGAAAGCCCAGCTTGATCTGGGTAAACTAGCTGAAATAAGGTGTTTATGGGTCCTTGTAGCAAAACTAACCTGCTCTGGGTTTTTTTGTGAATACATACTGTACAAGGTATCCATTGGCAGTAGTGTTAAAATTACACATACAGAATGGTGACTAAAGGAATATAAAAACATTTACACCTAAAAATAATCTTCTCTTGTCATCTAATGTTAGTAAAATCTTCTTATATTCTGTTCACAGATATTAACCAGCGTTTGTTTCCTTGCGAATATGTGGTTTTATTTCATGCTAAACCACACATGTCACTTTAAAAAAGTATGATTCTGTTTTGCTTTTATAATTGCAACTAGTTATATGTTGTGCTTATCATGACCCAAAGTATTTGAAAAACACTGCTGTAGTGAGAAAGGGAAACCAGTTCCATTCGAAGGTTTCCATCACCAGACTCCCGGGATGTCCTGTCAGGCTGGGTGGTGATGGAGCCTGTCCCTGTCCCTGTCCCTGTCCCTGTCCCTGTCCCTGCTCGTGTACCACTGGGCTGCACCCTGGTTGGGGGGTCACTTTCCCAGCTCCCCAAGGAGTCCCTGGATCTCACGTTCAGTTAGTGGCATTTTTAGGAAGAGGTACTAGAGCAATGAGACCTATTTTTCTCAATTTTGTTTTTTTTTTCTGTGCACTTACCTTCTAGATAAATATGTTCATCTTGATCAATAAACTGAGCTTGTGCCTGTAGGCGGTAGAGGAACTTCTCCTAACCACACAGAAATTATAGGAAAAGCCAAGAGAGGCAGAGAGAATATTGTTCAGTAAAGGTTCGAGATAATTGAAAGATGTCAGTTGGCAGGAAAAATTAATAACATTACTCTCCTTTTGAGATCAAAGATTTCTCCAGTGCCTTTTCTTTTCTTCAAGGGAAAGAAGACCCTTGTGGTCAGTGTTACTGTAGGTCAAAAAAGTGACTGCTAAGCTCTCAGATGAAAAATATGGAGCACTTTTAAATTCCTGTTGGTTACACTCAGGATCACTGTACCACAGTACAAAGCCTGACTATTAAAAAGGAGACAGAGAGTGTTCCTCCAAGGTTGGCATCACCCCTCTCAGAAGTCCTCAGCTCAGCAAGCATACATCTCAAGTTTTGTTTTTCACAGCAAATGGTTCAAAGCTGACTCTGTAGCTCCTTCTCACTTCAGAGGCAGCCAAACAACCCGAGTTTCTAGTAATCGTGGATAATAACACAGCAGAAAGGGCAAAAGAGACACTTTATTAAAAATAATGTGGTTTTATATATTAAAAAATACCACCTCCCGTAACAGACTGAACTGAGCACAGATGCTGGCAGAGCAGATGGAGCTGCAGGAGCACCACGGTCTGGTGCATCAGTAGATGACAAGTGAGACACAGCATGGACCATCAAGTGAAAACCAGTCTGAGGGTGGCTTCTGCCTGACTCCGGGCATCCAGAAGCAGGATCGTTCTTGCAGGTGGGAAAATAGGATCTCCATGTTCACAAAGGATTTGGAGATTTCGTATTTTTTTAGATGTCAAATCTGAATTTGACAAAAAATATAGAGAGCAGAACAAGGAAAACAACAGCACAGAATAATAGGATTATTGCAGGAGTAGAAGAGCTTATGGACAAGAAGGAGCAGGTAGATTCCTTAATTTACCCGAGGGATTTTTTTGTACACAGACCTCATACTCATTCCACTGCCAATTATGATAATTTGAGTATTTACTGGCTTTAAGTCGATGTTGAGAGGAAATATTGACAAAAGCTGTAGGATGGACATCACCCTCTAGCAGAGGTGGAAGTTGCTCTATATATAACGATGCCTTGTAAAGTGTATAGAAGAAGATGCAAACACTACAGACCTTGTGCTACTGATGATGGCTGAGCTCTAATGGGAATCTGAGAAGAGGATGAAGAAAGGACACGGGGCAGTGACTGCAGGACATCAGGACAGGAGGGGCTGGAAGGCGCAGGGCTGGGAAGGGAGGACATGCCCGCAAGGACCAAGGATGGAAAACACAAACACTAATCAAAGTGGAAGAGAAAGAGGTAAAATACTGTGTGGGAAAGAAAAGGAGAAAGGCAACTGGGAACAAAAATAACAGTGAAAGCCAGGTGGAAAGCCTGGTTACGTGCAACGGTCATGCAAAGAAGGGTAGTAGGTATTCACAGCAATGGTGAGCCCGCCACATGAAATGGTCAGCACAAAGATGCATTCAGGCTGAAACTCGCACAGAGAGGCACTCCTCGGGGAGCGGAGGACGCCTTTGCAAGAGCAGCCTAATGAGGCTGGCTTCTTCAGCCTAAATAAGCGAAGGCTGAGAAAGGACATCATTGCTCTCTACAACCTCAAGGGGAAAACGTCAGGGAGGGATAAAAAGCCATTTATTCTAAAAATAATTTTGGCATAAGAAGAAATGGTGATAAGCTGGCCATGAATAAATATATTCTTTAAAAGTATGGTGGTGTCATTAGAAGAAAGTTCCTAAATATTAAAGCTTGCAGATTCATGAACAGTCTTCCAAGTGGAGCAGTGGGTGCAGACGACATCTCTGCTTTTAAGCTCAACGAGTTCCTAAAAAGGAACAAATTGCTGCCACCCCAGGGCACTGGAGTTGGTAGCCCAACAGTCCTTTCCAGCCCTGCATGCCTTTGTTCCTGTGCACATAAAGATTTGCTGCCACTGACAAAAGGGTTTGACATTTAAATTATGCTAATTTAATAAGCATTGAATGAGATGACATGACTGAGAGCTCAGCTGCAATTCCAGAAGGTGCAGCCCTGCCCAGACAGGCTCTAGCCTTCTGGCCACGGGGCAGAGCCCGGCTCTGCCAGCTGGCACAGGCGCTGCAGTCAGCGGCATGCAGAGGAAGGACAGGGCATCCCGAGGAGCCGTATGGCAGGCAGTCCTGTCGCACGCTGCTAGCTGGCTGCAGGAGGCTTGTGATGTTCGTATCTGCAGGCGCTCCAGGCGTCGCCCCTTGCCCCTGCAGGAAAAGCAATCATTTGCCCACAGCCTTTGCCTGTGAAAGCAGATGTCCTGCCTGTTGAAGGGCATCTTCATTCAACAGTGTGGCTCTGCAGCGTTGCTATCTTCTTGTATTCCCAGGCAAGAGGCAAAGCAAAGTAGCCTCACCTAAGAAAGGCCAATGCATGGGGACTTCTTCCCAGATCTTCACACCCGCATCTTTCCCAGCAGGCAGTGAGTCACCTTGCCTGGAGGCTGTGTCATCATTAACACCTAAATGGTAAAGACAAAGCAGACAGAAAGATTCTACGGAATGAGAGAGTTCAGCTATAACAGAAAAGATGTTAAATTTGTCTTCAGTCATGTAAGCCAATAGGGAATACTGTGTTTTCACTACTGAAACAAAATTCCAGTGGCAGTTGTGGCAAGTAAGGGCCACACGCAGAAAAGAGATTTGCAAATCTCTGCCTCTTTAGGAGATAAACTTGTCAGAGTTCAGAAGAATAATTTACTTTATCACTGGTGGAATCTCTAAAATATTAAAATTGATTGGTTCTGTGTGAGGAAAGTACACAAAAGTGTTGCCTGAACAAAAAACTATGTGATTGGTTGAAAAGGTTTAGTAAATGAAAAAACTTAATCCTTTCCTGAGTGTTTTTTTGTAAAGCATTAAAGTTTAATATATATTAGGTGCAAAACCTATATATATTTGCTGACTACAGTCATAGAACGGAATGTTTAATATTCCTGCCTTTGGGAGGGCTGGGGAAGAAGTGAAATTAAAATCTAAGAACTCTAAGTTTTGTAACTATTTTAAGAGTAAATTTCAAAGGACTACTGAAAAGAGACAGCCTCATTAAAATAAACCAGGATATTATTTTTTCTCTTTAATATTTTTTCATGTTTAGCTGATACCTAAATTCAAACAAACAAACAAACAAAAAACCCCCAACAAACCAGAACAAAAAATCCCCCACAAACATCAGTCTTGCTCATCATGCAAAGACTATAAATTCAATCATAACAGTTTTTCAATGAAATTTTATATCTGGAAAAACCTTTGGCTAGACAGTAATGCCAGACTATGTAGTGCAGTGGAGGCCCAGTAAAGTGTGAGGAGAGATGCCCATTTACATGAGGTCTCAACTCTGCTCTCATCCGTAAAATTTCATAGATTTCCTCCAACTTTACATTTCCATTTTCCTAGTTTAAAGCAAGCCACTTGAAAAAAAATGGTTCATATGAAGTAATCTCAAATCTATTTTTTCTTAGAGTATTCATTCTTGTTTTCCCCAATTTCCTGAGGTCCTGTAATCTATGTGTGTAACAGACTGCAGGAGAACCGGCCAGCATTCATTTACAAATATATTAGACTTAAAAGGCAACAAAATGATCCATAAGTGCGGGAATATATTCCACCAAGAAATGGTTGAGAAAATGATATGTAGTTGAGAAATGTGTTCTGAATTATTAATCAAACTCTTTGAATAAGTGTTCTGTATAGAGGAGCAACCTTGCAGTAATCGCCACCACGTCTGTGGATCATGTACAAAGCTATCTGTCAACAGTGATTCCGAACATTATTCTTCCCATTTAGATTTTCTGAGGTGAATTCCTCCTCTAAGAGAAACTGAGTTAACATGGTAAGAGCAGTGCAGGAGGATGGGGTGCAGGGGAAAGCAAGACCTCTGTTCACTCAGCCGGGGAACAAGGCTCAGCGAACGCCCTGCTTCGCGTGCACAACCCCTTTTTCTGTCCGTGCATGGATCGTGACTTTCCTATAAGCCAAACAAGACGCTGAATGTACTTTTTGAAAGTTTTTTACTCCCACTTCACTCATTTTTGATGGACGACTCTGTGCTCGAC
This sequence comes from Ciconia boyciana, assembly GCF_034638445.1. Lineage (NCBI taxonomy): Eukaryota > Metazoa > Chordata > Aves > Ciconiiformes > Ciconiidae > Ciconia > Ciconia boyciana. Next base: position 71,641,358 of record NC_132939.1, on the reverse strand, counting down.
ATTCAAGCACAGGTGGTTGGTTAGCTGGGATGCGATGCGGAAGGCATGGAGCACTGACTGATCCCCAGCCTGACCCCGCCTGTGCCGGCAGGACCTCGGCAGAGAGGAAAGCCAAGTCTCTCCAGCAGCAATGGCTGTTTAAAGCACGGTCATGGGCAGATAGCATTAGAGATTTGGAATATATTGATCCTTTGCCTGCCTACACAAGTCTTGCCTGAAATGGTAATCCTATGACAAGGAAAAAAAGTGTTTTTGATAACTTTAACCTGACAGAGGAATAGGCTACAAGTGGGAAAAAAAGAGACACTGGCTTTATGGGCCCCAGAGCTATTTAAAATCACTGAACTACAGCCAGTCACAAACACCTTCAGCTCAAAGGCAATGCCTTTCTTATCTAATTGCAGCTCACCTTGCACGTGGCACTGCTGGAACTTCAGCACTTCTAAGGAAATCTAACCTTTCCAAAGTCAAGTTTTCTTATGGTGAGCTTGGCTTTTCCTCCTCCTGAAGCACAGACGCCGTGCCATGAGAGCCCGGGCTGCCTGCCAGAGCGGCTGCCCGCAGAGCGGCGTGGGCTGCCAGGACGGTGCCTGAGAGCTCCTCTGGGTGAGCTGCCACTGCCCACACGGTACCGAACGGACGGCTTCCACCGACCTTCGCCAGTGTATGCAACATTTTGCCCTTTGAAGAATTTTTCTGGAAAAAACCAAACCAAACCAAACCAAACCAAACCAAACCAAACCAAACCAAACCAAAACATATAAATACATAGGCTAAAGAGTGAGATAGATAATTGCAGGTAATTGCAGCTAATTGTGCCCGTGCCAGGAGGCTCCCCAGTGTGTGCTGCCTGTGCAGGAGGTGCAGGACTTCCCACATCAGACCTGGCTCCCCACCACAGTATCCAGACCCTCCCAGACTCCATCCTCTCCAAGGATAGCCCTCAGATGCTCAGAGATATTAGGAGAGGGATTCATTGGGACCACGGTACTGGACAGGGGACAAGTAAAACTCCTTGTGATGAAATGTAGTTTCTTTTCCGTCTGAATTTTTACTCTGGCTACATCTATATCTTCTGTGGTTGAACTTTTTCAAAACTTAGCCCATCAACAGGTATCTGGAAGCATCTTGTATTTTCTGCCAGGGTTATGCTGTAGCGGCTTAACAGTATATTGAAAATGTGCCATCCTGAGTGCTGAACAAAAGCTCTTTCCTCTGCCTGCTTCTCTGCCTTCTTCTCCATGGATCTCACTCATAATGAGGACACATTTCTTTAATCTGCTAGACTTTTCAGGCGTTGATTTCTGGGAGAGCAGTAAATGATTGGAGAGCAAACCTGAAGGCTGAGAAACTGAAATAATAAATATAGCTAGAGTTACACTTGCACAAAAGGTGTTTTCAGTGATATGTAGCAGTGACACGCTTAGAGCCAGCATGTCAGGACCGGGGGGATCAGAGGTTCAAATCTCTTCCAGATCCCCCACTGACACTGATCAGAGCAGCACAAAGTGCCAGCAGGCTCGGTCCCTCCCCGGACGCAGCTCAGGGCTGCCTCCAGCAGCTCTGCGGACCATCAGCAGGTGACCCAGACCCCCACCCTGGAGGTAAATGCTGGATCCCAACGTCTCCAGCTGAGAGAGACTCATTAGGCAGCTTCTCTGGCCCCCAAAACCCAGGATTTCTCATTGCTTTTCTTGTGTGCTCAACACACCCAGGCAAATGTAACGCGTTATCGACACCATTTCTTAATCAGTATATTTACACACCTTACAGATATGGGTGCTCTGAGAATGCTAATTATTTGCTGGGGGCTTTGTTTTATCTTCACCATCTAATGATTGTTGGGGAACTGTAGTGCAGCACAGTTGATGTAATACAGCAATGCTGGGAATCCCTGGATGAAGAAATGTGATTGTTTTTCACTTGTACATATGTATAAATTGTAATTCCTCTGCATGCTCAATGGGCATGACGCCACTATAATGCTCTAAGATGGAGGAAACCAAGAAGGCTGTGGGCTTACGTCTCCCAGTGGTTTTAAACTCATAATATGTCTTGCTTGCAATGTAATACTTGTTTCAGAAATGAGTAGACTTTGCACTGATTTCTGCCCAGGCTACACAATACAACACTCCTGAAGCTGAGTCACTCTCACACCACTTCTGTTCTTCTCAAAGCCCTTTCCCCACGTTATCAGCAGGGGAGAGTTCAGACGAGGTTTGTGAAAGGACCCACCATGGATGCTGCTGGGAGCTGCCTCCACTCACTCTCCTGAACCTCTCTGGTGAGGCTGGAGGATGAAACCCCACTCGTGCCCAACGAGAAATTGTTCTGTGTTCACTGAAAAGCCTCAGGGAGAGAAACCATGAGAGCAGCTTCTCCCATCCCAGCTATGATGTGGGCCCAGTGAGGACATACCCAGCTGCCCCAGGAGAAGAACAGACCACACCTGTGTCTCCACACTCTCCCCAGACCCTCTATCCTGCAGGAGCACAGGCACCGTCTCCCCCACAATCCCTCATTTCTCAGCTGTCTCTGAGCTGGTTTCCTCCTTGTCCCCATTATCGGATTTATTGCTTGTGATCTGAAGCCTTGCAGTGAGGCTCAAATGCTCTTCTCCTATGTTAAAGGTGCTAATTCACAACCTGTCTGCTGTCAAAGGCAACTGCTTGCAAAGCGAGAAGGAGGGCACACAGAAATATCCATCAGATTTCCTGATGGCACGGACTGTGAAATGCTGCAATAATTTTCCTGAAGCAATATGCCACCAGCATGGCAGCGCAGCGCGTTGCCTGTGACAGGCAGCACGCTGAGAGCTCCCAAAACTGCTGTCGGCTCTGCCATGAACCCGCCGTGGGGTACAGCCGGCATACGGTGGGCAAACCCTTCCTGGGGCTGGCCATGTGCTCCCGGTAAAAACGGTCCACAACAACCCAATGACGAAGTGCAACAGTGCACAGAGCAGGTGGAGCAAGAGCAGAGAGGGATCCTGGGGACACACATATGGAAACCAATGTCAGTGGGGCTGTGAGCAAACTCAGGTTGAAATGAATCCCTGTGGGTATCTGCATATAAACTGAGTCTGTCTGCTAGCTGGATGGGAGGTGCAGCAGAGCACTGGCATAGGATGGTCAAGTGTCGTTGTGCTGTACCTACAGGTAAATATCTATTTCTTACACATTCCATCTTTCTTTACATAATGACTCCTGTAAGTCTGGGACCGTAGCCTTAGATGCTTCAGACAAGGGTCTGCTGACGGAAACGCAAGCTGCTGGAAGCATCACTTGCTGAGCAGTGCTGGTTAGCAGCAGCTGTTCAATAACCCAGGCAGAGGTGGTAGGCAGCAGAAATCAGGCAGGCAGCAAGGAGCAGAGAGCCGAGCGAGCCGGCTGGCGCAATCCCGGGGGCCAAGGCTTTGAGGACAGCGTGGTGTGTAGGTGCATTTCATCACACCTTCTACAGTAAGCTACCTGTGTTGGTTAAGCCAAGGTGTATAGCACTAATCAGGGGGGTACATGTACATAATTTTTTGCAATAAATCCAAAACTTTCCTGTAAAAATTCTTAGAAACCTTTGGAATTGTGAAGCCTTGAGAAGTGAATGCTGAACATTGCTGTTTTGGGACAGTAACCTGGGCTGGCCAGGCGTCCCCTGTAGTCAGTACCTCTGACTGCTCTGTCTTGTGAGCAATGCCTTGGCCTCTTGCTGACCTTCATGTCAGGAAAGATGGAAACGACCTATTTGCTCCTTGAAAGCTATTTGAGGCTGAGGCCATCCATCTGTGTGCATACAGTGCCCACTGTGAACTCACTGCTGCACGGAAAGCTCCCGGGCTCTGCAGTTATAGGAATGAATTATGGCACTGATTGCAGCCACACAAATAAGAGTTCTGCCTTGTCCCCGATGAATCGGTGTGGTAGGGAGTGGAGAGCTTTCAAAGGCGAGAGAACTGAGGATCAGGGAGAAGGACGTCCCTCCTCTCATTGCCTGAAACAATGCCTGAATGCAAACATGCCCACGGTTTTTCAGATGCAGCCTAGGCCATGTGGGCATTGCATAAACAGAGAGATAAAGGAATATCTAACTACTAAATATTGCACTAACCCTGCAAATTATATCCAGCCTGCTCTAAACTGATCCTGCTCTGAGCAGGCGGCTAGACACAGACCTCCGGAGCTCCCTTCCCACCCGGTTTGTTCGAGTTTCATGGATACCCTTTTGGATCACAGGAGGAGAACAGCACCAGGCAGAGCTCGTCTTTGCTACTCAAGTAACTGCTGGGAAATCACCCTCTGCCTGCTCCCTCTTCCCCCTGTATACACGAGGGGATGATTGCCTGCCCTCCCTTGGCCGTTCACCTTCCCGACACTCCTCTGCACGTGCAGCAAGATGGCAAGGCTGTGGAGGATGGAGAAATGTACAGCACTTGAAACATGGAGCTCTTGCTATTTTCTTTCCCCCAAAATTGGTGGTGTAGTATCTCTGCACCAGATCTGAATTCCCCTACGACCAGGCTGGCTGCTCCAGAGAAGCTCTTCTGGTCTATTTTTAGTACAGCCCACACAGCCTATTAAGTATTAAAATAATAGGGTAAAATTAACACATCAGCTACCTGCGGATACCAGACATGCTAAGTGCAAGGCAGTTTTACTGACCCAGACATCACCTGGCTTTGAATTTAAAACTCCGAGTGCCTGAATTCAGTGACCCCAGGTCCCAGCAGCCCCAAGCTGTGGTGGCAGCCCCGTAAGCAGCCTCGTGTCGGCAGAGCATGTTTGGAGCTGAGCTTGCCGCTAGATTTGACCTCTAATTTGACTCGACCCTTTGCAGTCTAGCTGAAGGGGAGATGCTAGAGGGACGAGTGATACCAGCTCGGTACCCACTGAGAGCTCATTCGTGTCAGTGAAGCCTCACTTGACCAGATTGAGCTGTTTTCCAGCTCATTTGAGCCATATACCTTTGAGCAGAAAGACGGGCAGCTTGTCTCGCTGTGGGGGAAGTGGTAGGCGGCAAACAAAAGGAGAATATTTCTCCCCCTCCGCTTCTGTGTTTTGCTCCCCAGATCACTTATCTCCAAAGAAAATTATCATGTTAAGTGTATTCTGAAAATAAATTAACAGACATAAATCATGAGAATGACACTGGCAATTCTTCTCAATGGCATTAAGGGGTTTTGGTCTGGTTCATGTGGATGTTTTTTATTTTAAACATATCACTAAAGAAAAAAATCCACATAAAATATGTGCTGGGACTGAAATGAAATCTGTCAGAACAAACATCTACATTAAATTTACAGAAACAACTAATGTTTGATTGGGAACTGGAAATGTAGAATTTGCATTTCAGGTTCCTGTTAAATGGTTAAAAATGTGTACTGTTCATGACATACATCAAAGGCACTTACAAAAAGTTTCGGAGTTATATATGAAAAATATATATCTTTTCTGCGTGGACTTCTTATGGCAAAACCCCAGTGCAAGAATTACCTGTGAAAGCTGGAAAGTCATCAAAAAAAGCATCTTGTTAAAAGAGGGCTCAGGACTCAGCGGGAAATTACAGAGCAGTTAGCCTCTCTTTAAAGGAGCAGACGCTAATCAGAGCCATTGGCAGGTTCAAGAAGAAGGGCACTCTGTAAGCTCATTGCTTAATGAAGAGCGTCTGTTCTCAGCTTGGGAAGGAAACCAGCCTCAGTGCCCCCGCCAGAAAGGCAGCCGGCAGGACGGACAGCGAGAGCCGGAGCACACAACTCTGCTTGTCCCTTGTCCCCAGAGCCCACCTCGCCCCTCACCATTTACCACGGAAAGGCAAAGATGGAAACGAGGGGTATCTGGTTAACCATTTCGCATTTTAAAAGCATTTCTGCTCGAGTGCAGAGAAGGACACTGCTGTAGGGTTTCCTCTGTTATTAACTTATGTTTACTTTGGGAAAGGTTCTTAAAATATTTTTGATTGCAGGGGTGATTTTACATTGGCAATGGAGTGAATTACTGGAAGCCGTGCTCGCACACAATGAAGTTTCCATCTCAGCTTACCAAAAAAAGCAAAAGCAACCACACTGAGAAAAAAAATAAATCCCAAAGTAAAGAGTAAGAAGTGGTTTTGATTAAGATATATTGCATTATGCTCAGGTAGGATGAGATAGAGGATTTTAAAAAAATACGGCATACTTTGTCTTGATATTTGTTTGTGACTGTTAGGGAAAAGGTAGGCTGTTAAAACAAACCTTTATAATGGTTTATGAGACAGAAAAGCAAGAGCAAAAGTGCTATAAAGACTTAAATGAATTAACCTGTAACCATCCCCTCAAAAGCCTGCCTTCAAGTCTGAGGACTTCTTACTTCTCTTACAGCTCGCTCTTTCTTCACAGCCAGCTCACACACCTCCACAGAAAGCCAACTTTCCAAAATATTTCCTTTACTTGACAGGACTACTGGGACCTACGAATCACGAACATAACCAAGAACCTTCTCACTACAAACATGGACAACCAGCCCCCCGGAGACCCCTCTGGAGGTGCAGTGCTGTGGCAGATCACGTTCTTGCATTTCATGCATGAACACCAAGCTGTGCCGGGGAGAAGCAACATCTGCAGAACATCATCCTTCCTCCCTGGGTCACCTTTCTGCTATGGCAGCTCCCTGTGCAAACACACCCACGGCACAGCCATCACTGCAGGGGGCAGGAAAAACAAGTGGAGGATGATGGAGGATTGCTTCGGTGTATAATCAGCAGCCCACAAGCTGAACAGATGAGTCCCAGCTCCGCGGCTTCGCAAGACAGACACCCATTTTCTCATTGCAACGTTCTTCCCCCTTCTCCTTTCCCTTCTGCTGCTGCCACTCACTGCCCTACTTATGTTTGTTTGTTTGCAAATAAAACTCAGTACAAGGTTGCTAAAAAAACTCATTAGCTGCTGTGGTGCTACCCAGAGATATATTATTACGGGAAGGATTACGTAACAAAGAAAAAGAGCATCAATCTTCCTCAAGTGATAAATCCACCCACACAAGCAGTTCAGACAGGGACTAGAAAGGTTGAAACTACGGATCGATGCTGAGTGTCAGTGTCCTCTGAGAAACCGTGGGCTTGCCTACTACCAGAGAGAGCTGACAGCGTGGGACCTGGGCACCCACGCAGGCTCACGCATGCTGGGCTGACACGGCCCAGGTGACGTGCAGCAAGGCTAGACAGTTCGACTGACAGAAATTCCCCATCCATTTTCTTCCTGCCATGCTGACAAGGTGGCACCGTCGCTGCTGAGGTTTGAATTTCCAGCTCCACCCTGAGTCATGCATGGATGGCGATGCCACCCTTTCATCCCCTGCTCGCTCTGATGGACAGAGGTCTGTGTTAGGGACCTTCTATGGACACGCACATGGATACCTCGGCATGCTTTGCGTCCGTTTTCTGGTTGGTTTGGGTTTTTTTCTTTTGTTTGTTTTGGAAGGGGGCAGGTGGAGCACTCCTGAACCTGCTGATGAAATAGCAGGCTGCTAAAGAGTGTCTGCAGAGTGGATCTGAGACAGAAAAGCAGACGGGGAGCAGAAAGGCGGTAATAAGGCCGGCACGCTGACCAGAGCTAATTGCAACTATAGAGACGCACTGCTGATTCTTTGCTGAAGCTGCTCTTGAGTGACCCATCTCAAAAGCTCATTGACCATTTCAGGTGCTCAGGGGCTGTTGTTCCCATGTCCTGCACTGGTCAATCTCACCCCAGCTGGCCTCGGGTTCGGTTTGGTTCCTCCTGCTGGACACAGGATGGATCTGGTGGATTTGGGCAGCTCCCCCTGAATAGTGAGTGAGTTCTCATGTGGCTGAGGCCAGGGAGGCAAAAGTCACTCTCCCAGCCTAGCCTGACTCTCCGTGATGGCTCACCTTGATCCCAATGAAGAATTAAGGGGAGATAAGCACTGAGATAATATTTCTATGGTATTACCGATATCTGGTGCTTTGAAACGGTTCTTAAGCAAGGAAGACTGTCAAAAGTGTAACAAACATGATGAAAGCTGATACAACGTATTGCACTTCTTTTCACTTCAACTGCCTTGAACTGGGAGAAGAATTTCTTATTTTCAGGGTCAGCACTCAAAGCTGTTCCCTTCAGTGCTGAACTGACCGTGGGATGCAGTGCTGTGACTTGGAGCAAAGCTGAAGAGATGCTGTTGGAGACAGCTGATGCAGAGAGATAGGAGCAGAGCACCGTGAATGATCCTCGTGGAGTGTCTCAAGGAAAAAAGCTCAGCTCATACACCCGTCACATGGAGCTACCAGAGCATTCACTGATTGTGGCATCCAGTGGGGAAAATTGAAGTAATCCTTGGTTTTTCAAATGCAGAACAAGATGCACTTGCAGATATCTGAAACTTCACAGAAACCCCAGAAAGAAACCTGGGGCAAAACCTGGACTATGACATGATACTCCAGGAGCTCATCTTTTAACCCACATCACCATAATCTGAATAGACAGACACGAGAAGGTCACAGAGGAGAGATCTGGCAGTCTTGCAAAAAAGGTTTCAAAAAGCCCAGCAGCTGGGAGCTGATGCTGCACAAATTCATCTCAGAAATAAGATGCAGTTTCCTTAAGATCGAAGTGATAAAAAGCAGAACAATTTTCCCCAGAGTGACGGATCTGCCACAGCACGGCAGCTTTGAATTGAGCCGGGCCAGCCCTAGCCCAGCCTCGGGGAGGTGTTCCACGGCCAGTGTGCAGGAGGGAGGTCAGGTGTTACACATATAACCCTCGGAGGAGGCACCTCGCCCTCTCCCTCCTGTGCATCACCACAACGTATGAGCACCCAGCAGAGAGCCAGCCCTCTTCCCTCACTTCCCTCACTTATGGCCCTTTACAAGTCATGCCCCCCTTGGCATCAGAAGGTGGGGTGCCAGGGGACCCCCCCAAGCAGAAGAGCTGTGTGATGCAGCCTGCTCTACCTGGATGGGCTCAGTTAAACCAGCAAACAGCCCAGTACGGCATCTGAGCCAAAAGGAGTTTTGTTTAATTTTCAGTAAAAAGCAAACAGTACTGAAGCACTTATTTGAGAGACTACTGAGAAGTGGGCGAGGATTTTATTACTTTTTTTTTTTACTAGTAGGCTGTAATTAATCCAAAGGTTTGGGGGTTTCTTTCTGGTAAAGAAAATCAGACATCCAACCAAAATAGTATAGTTCTTAAAGAACTTCTATGTAGTTGTAGAATCACCCACTCAAACTCACTCAGGCTGGAAAGGATCCCAGGATGTCCCTCATCTAAGCTCCCACGCAAAGTAAGAGCAACGCTGGATTTATACCAGGCTGCTCAGGGCTTTGCCCAGTTGGATCTCCAAAGCCTCCAAGAACAGAGACTTTCTAGCTGCTTGCATGGGCCCTTTCTGGAGCCCCATCGCGTATCATTAGCGATAGGCATCAGAGAGCAGCTATCCAGTCGCTTTGCTCTGTAAGGAAATTAAAGAACAGGTTGAGTTACAAAGAAAACCTCTGTTAATAATACATGTGCTCTGGAATTGCAATCAGACTACGCAAAAATGGGACAGTTTTAGCATGAAAAATAATAAGTATGTCTCAAACATTTTAAGACAGCTCTAGATTTTAATGCCTGAAGCAAAATTCATTGGTTGAATGAAAAAGATATTATTCATTTTGCTTGACCTTATTCAGGGGATTTTAGATAGCTTTTTTCCTTGCCTGATTGAACAGCCTCACTTTTGTTTTACTTTGCATTCCTTTGTCTCTTTTTCTTTATTTATTTCTTTGTCAGTACTATGGAAGGCTAAAAAAAGAACCAAGGCAGGGAGAAACAATATTAAATACTAGGTAGCAGTGAAATTAGACCTCCCTATTAAAGTAAATAAAACTAATCATTTCTATATCTAATCTAAATTATCCATGGAAAGTTTTCATTTTCTTCGGAAATCTTTTGTCATGAATAATAATGCTGCATAGATACCATAGCTCTTGATGCTTGAACAAACAAAAAAATCAAGCATTATTGATTCTTGTGACAAATAAATCCTCTCTTAGCCTCGCAATCAAGTTTCCACAGACTTTTTTTTTATTTTTACAAATGTGTCCCCATGCACACCCTTGTTACAGGATCAGCTATAAATAAGTGCCAAGTGCCCACAGAGCGTGGGGGAAGCTCACACCTCTGCGGAGCCAACAGCTTTCAGATGCTTCGCTTCAGCCGTCCTCGGCTCCAGTTGAAGACTGAACAGAATTTTAATAGGAGAGGCTCTGTGCTTCATGCCTTCCCTGGGAAAGCACAGTCACTGTGTACGGATGTTATGCCAACCTGTGCCTTCTGACACACGGGTTGTGTCATGGTATCACACAGTCATAGAGGTGTTGGTGGGAAGGGACCTTTGGCCATCTTCTTGTCCACCAGTTGCTCCAAGTGGGCCTATAGCCAACACGAGATCGTGTTGACGTGTCTGGCCACTGCCTGGGTTTCCCTGTGAGGACCGAGCTGGAAAAACATCCCCCACTCATGCCATGGAGAACACTGGTTCAGCACCAGTGATTGCTCGTGAAAGGGGCCACAGGCATCCACCACCTCCCCACTGTGGGCAAGGTCTAGGTGTACCTTCGGGCTGCTCCACTGAAATTGTTGACACACGCTGTAGAAATGTTAATAATACCAAAAATACCACCTTGGATGCTGTTACACAGTGTTCAGCTCAAAAAATCTGACTTCGGTATAACAATTCCCTGTTGGCAGTCTCCAGATTCAGATCTTCATTGTTCACTTTGAGAGCTGGCCATTCCTTTGCATATAAAAGTTTCCTTTTTCGCATGGACCAGTGGGCTTACAGAAACACTCAAGTACTGTGAATATATCAAGACTGACAGAATGTGTTAAAGGAATTTCCCATAGCTTGTCCCTGATCACTTTTTCCACCTGGCTTGCCTTTTTTAGAATATCCCTGTTCCACACAACAGGAAAAATGCATTTCTTCTTATAAGCCAGTTCCTATAAATGAAACAACTAATGGAACTAATGGAAATGGACCCTAATAGAATTTTCTTAATTGTATAATAAACTGTTATATTTAAGATTGCCTGATTTCTGTTATAAAACCTATTTGCACTGTTACTCAACTGCAAAGGAGGTATTACCTGAATTTTAGTAAGAGAACTAGCACTGTATACTGAGACCAAATATGCTTGATAAGTTTATAAAATAAACTAGTTTAGCTTTTTCTATGCTCTACAGATATTGGGCTGATTTTTTTTTTTTTAATTGTTGTCAGCTAAACAAGTTTTCTTTTAAAACTGAAGATTATTAATTGGTAGTTATTTCCAGGACTGTTTTCAAGATTTAGATAATATTAAAATAAATCAGTTTGATATGAATCTTTTTTTCCAGAGTAAACTTGGATATGACTTTCTTATCAACATGATATAACTTAAATATCTATTAGCCTTTCTGGCTTTTTCACTGAACATAGAGAGTTTGTTAATAGTCTAGACTTTCTGGTGAAGAAAACTAATATATGTACTTCTTAATGCAGTATATGGATTAAAATTGGCTAAAGAAAGTCTTAACCTAATTGCATTCTAGTATGCAAGAAATAAACATAAAGCTTTAGAAGGTTTCAGAGGAAGAGCACAACCAGAAGTAAATAATAAAGTATCTCAAAACATGCAAACCAAATGGTGAGAAAAAATCAGAGCATTAACAAGACAGATAACTCTGCCTTACAAGCTCTAAGCCAACATACAGCAGGGGTCAGATCATCTCCTAAATTATACAGAACAGGTTAAAAATTCTGAGAAGAAGTACATAAAGAAAAGAAATACTGAAAGATGTACATAAACTTGACTGGACTTTAAGGTGTTATGTATTATTTTTAAAGAATCTTTGTAATCCAATTCTGATAAACTATTAGACATGTTCTGAGAAATTAAAGATAATTTTAAAAACATTTTGCACTGTTTTTTTCACCACTCACACCAAGGAAATTTGAGAAATAACTGATAAACATCTAAGACTTCTGAACATTGATCATTTTCCTCTTATCCCCTTTACTTGGTCAATTGCTAAAATGCACCAGTCATTATTTCCTCGACAACTGCCACACAGGACTGGGCTGCTGAATTTTTGTAGCATCTGCCATTATAATTGGGCTGACAGTCAAGGAGTACTCGAGCATGAGGCACGGGGTCCGGAGATGAGCAGGGGCCAGATGGAACCATCCCACTCTGAAACTTCCCAAGCCCAGAGTCATGCAGCGGTACATGCTCAAATTAATAATTATCTATAGTTACTAAACAGAAAAGGTACAAGAAGTGGCAGCATGTGCCCAAGAGTATTGGAAAAATACATTTGCCCTTTATCGAAAGCTGTTTGAATCTAAATACTTGCCTTGTGCATATATGTATAAAACTTTGCTCTTTGCTCGAGAATTACCCAATGGTCTCAAAGCTAAGACCAAAGCAAACAAAAGCCAGACTGGATATCCATCCCCAGGCGGGACTGCAGGTGCTCTCGTTTAGTTAGGATGGATCCACTCTTCTGCTCTTGGTCCAGGCAAGGTCTGGTCTGCCAAGTCCCCAGTTTTGGTGTAGCACTCTGTTCTGCTGTCCTGCTCTCCCCTTTGGCTCCTTAGTTAATGCGCGGTCACACAAGCAGCGTAAGGGGACATTCAAAGGGAGTCTCCCCGCCCAAAGCAAACGGGATCAAACCACTCTTGAACCCTCCATGCTGTGATGGTCTGCAAATGACCGTGTTGCCATCAGTCCCTGCTCTGCTGCCACAGCGTCCAGGAGCACTGGTGGACTCCAGGAGTTTCTCTTCTGTGTCTGCAGCTACAGTTGTCTCCCCAGGTAGCTTGGTGTAACCCAGGACTGCATGGCTCTCTCAGCGGGGAGGTGTGCCCATTTTCTTCCCCTTTTGTGCGGCATCAGCTACTTACTGCACTAAATAATACCAAGAGAAGAGAGAGGACTAATTCTCCATACTCTTCTGTAAATCCACTCTCCAGGGAACTCAGGTTGCTGGGAACTTTATAGAGAAACCTGTATGTACACAGCTGCCACTTCCCTGGGTTTTCACAAGTCCAGAAATTTTCAGGCAGCACTGGGGTTATGGAGGCATTGGCTTGTGCAGTTTGAAGTGGTCTGATGAAATGATTTAGATTCCAATATAAGAAACCACATCTACTAGAGGCGATTTCAGAATATGGCTTGCAAGTACAGCAGGAGCATCACACGACTCTTGTGAACACTGCCAGCTGCTCAAGTCAACCCATTTGCCTGCAAATTACTGGCAAAGTGCAGCTTTGCTAGCAACCCTCTGGAGCAGACCTCTTTCAGAAGGTACCTATGCAGCGAGACCCATCTCTGTGCTGACATACTGGGATTCAACAGCGCGTTTACGTAGCAAGAAGGCTCCTTTGCATTTGGACTTACTAATTTTAAATACAGAATAACTGAAATTATTACATTTCCTACTGTGGGTTTTACTCTAATCGATTAAGTGGAGCCACAGTGCCCATAGCAGTTTAAAAGCACCGTCACGTACTTCTAAAAGGTAACTATTGTTTTCTGTCACTGCACTGGAGTTCACCCTTTTTCTGAAGCCCAGGTAATGTGGAAAAAAACCCATTACTTGTATTTAATGAAAATTATTTGGAATTGGATAACACTGTCATTGATGTAAAGTTCATAAAAACCACCAACTTAAACAACAGCTCTAGGTACTTTCTAACATTGCAAGAATGCCATTTATTTATAAAAGGTCTGAGGATTAATAACCTTTCCTTCACCCAAAGGAGAAAAAAAGTGGAGCGAGAGAGTCATAAAACTGATTTGAACTGTTGTTTTCATGATCCATTCCTCCACAGAATAAAATTGTTCATCAAGTAGTGCTATGTTTATCCTGATCACAGCTCTTCTTTCTCGGTGGTAAAGATGCAATTTGGGAGGTGAGAAAGACTAGAACTACAAGTATAGCCAGAATAAATTTCCATAATGTAAACCATTTACAACAAATACAGCAAACACACTTGGAAACGGTAAAGTAAGATGGATATTAAATGTATTCCACCTTTGTCTCTCAGACATTTCTGTTTCATTTTATCCTCTTTTGGGCGGACACACATCTACACAGCAGATCTAAGTGGTGCTGACAGGGCTGGCAAGTCCATTACTCTTATTCTTTCACTGACATTTTATCTCTCTCCAGCAATAACAGGCAATGATACTTGTGTGTATACAAATATTTATACACACATATATCCAAATAGATAGGACTTTAAAGCTTGGGGCTCCTTAATTTTTTATTTATAATTGTTTTCCTGAAAAGCCTCAGAAGTATATGTATATTCTATAGTCTACTGGCAACTCTAGTACAGGGATGTGGCCACGATCAGTGGTTCTGTGCAATTTTATCACATATTTGTTTATTCTTATTGGAAAAGAATAAATGTTTTTTACTCTATAACTGCAATTACCTCATAAGATATCTTTGTTCCAAGTCCTGCAGTCTCAGTTTGTCAAAGATACGCATGTCTGAGCACTTTGTCCTTAGACAGCTGCCTTTTGGATGCTGTGGCTGAGCGGTGCCAAGCTGCCCAGGTACCGCTGGGATGAACTGGGCAGCCCGTGCAGAGCCCCAGCCCCAGGAGAGGGGAAAACCTCACACCTAGAGCCTGCTGTAAAATCAGCCTGAAGGATCAGAGTGAGGGGAGGGTTAAGAAGGGGGATTTACTCTGGGGGAGGTTAGAGAGGGTGGATGGAGCACCCGTCCCCTACCAAGAAAATCAAGAGCAGGGAAACGTGAGACCAAGACCACTCCTGAGCCCTGGGTCATCACAGGGCTGCAAGCTCACTTAGCGATTGAGGCGGCCAAACAGGCATGTTTTCCTGACAGCTGTTTAAAGCTTATGCTCTTTATTTCTTTGATCCCTTTGCTTAAAACAAACAAACAAGCAAGCAAATAAAAAACAGTCCTTGAAAGGTTAAAACTGAGCATTCAGCAAGACCAGAAGATTTTTTGTTCTCTGCCCCAACCCCATGTGAAATTTCAGGGAAATAAAAAATCATTAAAACCTGCACTTTTATTCCAATGCACTGTGCTTTCTGACAGCAGATTACTCTGGCTGAGCTTCTGATCAGCTCCATGAGGAACGGCCGTGCAGAGAGAACAAGCCACATCAAGGTTGCCAAATTTGCCTGTAATAACAAGCTGAGAAGTCTTTCCATTCAAATGCTGTTTGTAAAGACCAGGCAGGAGGAGGAAAGAAGGAAGGAGCAGGGTTTTTCCCAGGTGCAGCAGGTCAGTACTCAGCCAGGAGCAAGGTCTGCTGTATTTTTAGCGCTCCACAAAACCCTGAAAAGAAAGGCTGACGGTGACAGCTCTGACGTACACTCACCACTGCGGTATGGATGGCACTCCGGTAATGGGGATTTCTCATAATCGGCCTGTCAGATTTATGTAAAAACAGACAAGATAACAATAACTGACTCTGCTTTTGTCTGCCAGAAACCTGTGACCTATTTAGAAATTACTCAAAGCACAGTATATCTACACGCTGATGAACAGGGGAACCGTGCTGACACTCACCTTGCTGAGGCAGTGACATTATTCTGACAACAGTGTTACGCAGCCAAATGGACTTCAGGTCGTGAAAAGGGATCACAGGGCACAACCGCAAGAAAATCCCCTGGGAGGGAGCACAGCTCCGGCATGAGAGCATGCAGTGACCTGGTGGTGATCCCTCCCAGGGATGACTGCAAGCGGCAGGAAGGTACCTAGATTTGCAGAACGGGTTTTATTTTTCACTGATTTCTGTAATTCCCTGAAAAGCTGTGCTTGCAGTAACACACCTTTATCACAACCTGTCATTTCTGGAGGCTATTGTTTTTGATGGAAATGAGTGCTTCCACAGCCTGGCATGAAATAAAATGGGGCATCTTGCCTGATGAGGACTGAGCGTGCATCACCTCTGCAGGTAACTCCTGTCCTCTAGACAGGGGAAAGACACAAGATAAATAGATCCCAAGTAATCCCACAAGCCAGATACAGCAGTAAAGCTGCATGATTGATAACCCTTCAGCAGGGAAAAAAAATAACATAAATCCTCATCTGACAACATGTAGTCTGAGAATTGGACAATTCATTTGGTTGATGTATTTGCTTTATGTTGCATTATATCATTTGTGCTACAGAGCCCAAAGGTGTCACTGAGATCTGGACTTTGTTGTGCTATACACTTCTCTAAGTACGTACTCATAGCTAATGGCAAACCCGTCCCCTGAAGCGCATGGAGCAGGCTGTGACATCCTGGCTTGTGCAGGGTGGCACGTTACTGCTGGAAGACAGTGGCCATGGTGCATATGGATAGCCCTGAGCAAGTGAAACAAGAAGGGAAGGCAGAAGTGCTCACCATGCTATGGCAAAGGGAAACTGAGGCCAAAACAGAAACGTTCTGCCCAAAATCACCCCAGGAGTCTCTGGAAGAGACAGTGCTCCAGCACAGTGCTTTCACAGAGGCTGGGTCCTGCCTCTCTCATAAGCACCACATGAGCCAGCAAAGATGATTCATTTGTATTTGGTATTCAACTGAGAAATATTTGCAAGACAGTGATCTTCTGAAAAAACAAGTTTAGCCTCCTCCCCCCAAAAAAGGTTCTGAATTAATTGTTCTTTTCTGTATTGTGGTTCCTGCTTTCTAACAGGCCTTTTGCCTCTTTGTAATCAAAGTTGCTATGGGCAATTTTATGTAAAAACACTCAGGACGTTTCCACGGACATAATTCATTAACCAAACACAAATCTTGCTTTGCTGTGTGCGCTGGTTCCTCAGACACTGCAGATCAGGAAAGAGAAGAAGACACTAAACAAAACAAACCCCTGCCACTCTCTTTCAACCAAATTCATAATCCACAGCCCATTTTCTCTCCCTTATTCCCACCAAGGCCCTGCAATGGAAGAGAATTGGGCAGAAACTCTGGGAAGTCAGGAAGCAGCACCGTGATGAAACAGCACCACTTACACACCGTGAATTCCACCAGCAGTCACAGACCAAGCCAGTCTTGGCTCCTGCACAGGAGGCTGGAAACCCAAATGAGCACAGTCGTTCCTGGGACACAAGGTCCAGCTCTTGAGGTGAGGAAATGAACAGAGAAGTCTCACCATGAGAGGGGAGGAGGGCTTTACTCTCTCAATGTCAGGTAAGAGGTGTGCTGTCCATTTACTGCACTGATGCTCTGAGGATGTAAGAAACTGGTTTTAGAATTGTGATCTAGGTCAGAACAGGCTGAAGACACACAGTAATTACTAGGCAGGAGTGGGATCCATGTGAAGGAGTCTGGGTACTTACTACCTCTGTGAAACAGGAATTAATAATGCAAAGAACAGTGCAAAGTAGCAGAAAAGTGGTTACCCTGCATCCCCTTTCCCGCCGCTGGAGCAGTGGTTGTCAGCAGTCGGGAGGAGCAGGGAGTTGTGTGCGGGTTTGGTCCACCTGAGCTTGGTCCCGGCTGTCCCTGGCGAGTCCCTGGAGTCCCTCACGCTCAGGTGTCCCCACGGCAGAGCTGTGCCATCCACCCTCGGGGGAGACCGGTCAGAGCATCCTCCAGATTGCTGGATCTGTACCGGTTGGTGGGTCACCCTCAACTAAACATGCACAACAGCAGTGGCCAGACCGGAGCCTCTGACGTCAGCGTAACTGCTCAAATGACATCACCGCTGCAGGCCAGGACATGAACTTATTCTCATAGCAGACAAGATAGAAAACAACTTCTAACGTGGTCAGGCAACCTTATGCTTTACCAAACTGCTACAAGGCCAAGGTTGAAGTAAGGGTTGAGCATGAGATTTTCCTGTAGAGCACTCAAATGCAAGGAGCAAGGAGCTAAGAAACAAAGGTTTTCAGCAGCCCATTGTTCATTGCCTGTATTGCGGATAAGCCTCATAAAATGTCAAGCTTCTAGCACTTTGGGAACAATGCCATTTCCATTTCCAAAGGCTTTTGGTTAGTGCTTGTGAACAGAACAGAGTGCATTTTTTTCAGATGACTAGTTTACTTAGCTAAAAAAAATGAAGTTTGTTAATTTGGGCTGAATTCTGGTTTTGTTTTGTTATTGCAAAGACAGGGATTATTTTCTCGAAATTTCAAAATCTTTAATGTAGTCATTACTTTACACAAATATTTTTATCAAAAAATGTTATCTTAGATTGAAACTTTGAATCTCTAATTCAGAACATGACATGAAATGGTTTTGGCTTTTATTTTCATTAATAAGCAAACTGTATTGAATTCTTGTTCCTTGTTAACCACCTTTTTCCTACCTGCGACTTTTGGTTCATCTTCTAAACAAAAATTTCAATTATTTGCAGAGTTCTCATTGTTACTGAAAGGGCAGCTCTGGGTCCGTGCCTGACAAAGGCACTCACCCTGAACAGAATTAACTCCAGGCACCTCATCCACCTCTCAGTAAAGGAAAGGAGATATTCCAGGTGGTGATTTACACCGCTTAGGCTAAGCCTCACCCTCTGAAGCAGCTTCCTTGGTTGCAGAGCATCCTGGGGAGCCTGACTTCCCAGCTTGGAAATGATGTCTTCCTTGTAGGGGAAAGGACAGCCTCAGAGGTAAAATGTGAGAAGCAGCGAACTGTTACACATCCTTAGTCCTGCTCCATTTCAATAACGATAGACTACCTCCGGTGATACCCATGTCAGGTCTGACAATCTGACATTCACATCAGGTTTCTCCAAGGTCAGCTAATCCTTATTGATGTGCTGACATGCCAAATATCATACATCGGGTCATAACTAAATCTGATTACACTAGTAACAGCGGGTGTCGGGTAAGGATGAATCGCAGGCATAATGAGACATGCATGGGTGGCTTGCTGAACAGCATGGGGGGATGTTGCTTTCACTACTTGGGACCTGCTGGTTCATATGTGAAACCAGTATCAGTATATAGCTTCTGAAGATGAGTAAAACAAATCTAATTTCACTTCTAGATGGAAGGGAGGAGGACATGTGGCTGGGAAAAAAATAAAAACTGAAAAGAAAGGAAAACAAACAGCTAGGCAGAAATCCTAAAAAACCCAATGGGAATACAATACGTGAAATGCAAAAAACTGCTGCCTTTCTCTTCTGGAGCTGCTTCCTTTCAGGAGATTTTCCTCAAAAGCCAGCACAGGTGAAGCTTGGTAACTGATCTGCGGCCAGTGACTATAGCTTAGCAAATAGGATTTACATGACCTAAAAATGAATGAACAGAGGAAAAGGCACAGCAACGGTGAGAAAACATTTTAGGTTCTTGAACTCATCTTTAATATCAGCTTTTTATATCACACTTTGCTAGGCAGAAAAAGATGCTTATCAGAGTGGGAAGGTTTAGCATTTAACATCTGGGCTTACAGCTAGTTTCAGCAACATGAGTTTTATATTGAAATTTATCTGGAAATGTTAGTGTGCTAGGTACTGTGTAGAGAAATAGCCTACACCTTGTGGAGCTCACAATCCAGACAGCCTAAGAGCAGACTACGGAAAACAGAGAACATAAGAAATTACAGGGTTTTCCGAAGAGGCACATAGAGCTTTTAATGGAGAATTAAGAAGACTCGTAAGAAACAAATCCTGCTTTTTCAGGACCTACGTCAGTGCCTTCATTACAAGACCTCTCTGTCTCGAGTCACACCCCTCCAGCCCCCGAGCTGGGTGGAGGCAAGGGTCTCACGCTCAGTACGAATGTTTTTTTGAGTCAACAACCTGCCTGTGCACACCACGGCTTGCTTTGTTCCTTTGCACGCTCAACGTAAAGCAACCTCAGCTGCCATTCTGAAATGCAGACTCAGTTGTAAGTTGCACAAATGATTTATCAAAAGTTGAATACATGAACATACAATGCAATCATAAAAATTTTGTTGTAGCTGTTTTGAGAGAATCCACAGCTGTGAGGAACTGTTTTGTTCAGGAATTAATGACTTGAGGCAACAGGTATTTATTACAGTAATGGGGCAGCACGTCCTCTAACTGCTCTCTCAACGCATGAAGAAAAAGAGAGTCTGCGGTAAGATTTTGCTCCTGACAAGAAAGACAGACGGTCTTAACACAAGCCCAGAGCTGCCTTCATGATGCAGTGGCTGAGATCCTCCTGGAAGAGGAAGCTGTTATGAATAAGAAAACATTGCAACAGCCTTCCAACAAGATTTATTCTCTTGATGATAAGCCAAATTAGTTTTGCTATTCTCTTCTTAATCTGATTGACAGGGCAAATCTGTCATCTTTTATCATGACACCTAAATTGGAAGTAAATTAAATCAACAAGCATGAAACTATGTAACACTTCATCTTGCCCATAACTGCAGGGCAGGATACACAGTGGGACTGTATATGTTCCTTCTGGACACTGTAATGGGTGTTTACTGTCAGGCCATAAATGAACGAAACCACTGTAATGGCTCCCTTTGCCTCCAAGGCGGAATCTTCTTGCCTGCAGGCTTTTATCTGCAGGCATCTGCATCCTGACAAGCCGCCTTAAAAATAATTTGGTAATTGAAGGTTATAATTTGTGCAACTTAACGTTTACTTGATTTAATTGAGCATTAGTCTTAATTAAAACAAGTCAATGGCTTCTATCCCAGTTCAAGAACTTGGCATGCAGGAGAAAGTGACTCTTCCTACCTATATTCAGATCTATCTCTGTTATGACATAGAACGTGAATGAGTTGAATAAATAAAGTTGCTCACCCTCACTTTTCTGTCATTTGACATGAAGAAAGTGATATTATCCAACAGATCAGTAATATGCTAGCCTTCCCTTAAGTAAAAAGTATTGCAATAAAATAGGAAACATGTTCTTCTCCATCCTTCCTGCAGCCTCTAGAGCAAATAGAAAATTATTCCAATTTTGAAAAACACTCATTTAAAGTATTAAGGATAAATTCTGTAACCTCTACTCTGATCTGACTCTAAATGAATCCATATTTCCATTTCTATTGATTAGAAGAAAGTAGAACAGCCACATAGTTATCATTCAGACAAAAATTCCCTCTGAAATTAAAGATTTGGCTAAGAACCACTGAATTTTCTTCCAAAAGTCTCTCTTTTGGTTTGGTTTTTTTTTGGTTGGTTGGTTTTTTTTAAGTTTTGCAGCAAACTTCTCTCAGCAAGAAATGCATGCTTATGAAAAGAAACTATATTTCTAGCTTGCCTGAGCAAAAGTGACTTTTCACATCTGGTGAAGTTTATATTACATACAGATATATTTTTCATTTGTCTATACTGAGTATTAAAAAAAAAAATCAAATCTCCTCCAATATTTTTCAGAAGTAATACATTTATTGCCATAAAGCATTTCTTGACTACAGCTGATAACCTGTGAAAAGTAAAACAAAACAAAACAAACCTTATCCAATTTCTTGTAAACATTGTATGTGCAAAAAAATATTCTCCTGGTGTTCCAAAATTTTAAGGTTCCAAACAAGATCTCATGAAAATTACAAATGCATTAATTGCACTGAATAATCTTAGTAATCACAGACAGGTACTACCTTATTGGGTATTAGATTATTACTGTACAGTACTGCAAAATTTTAACGAACCTCATCAGCCATGACAAAGTTCTTGTGTGCACTCATCTCAATATATACAAAAACTGAGAAAATATTGCATATCGTGTGGAACAACTAAAGCAAATCTATTTTTCTTTCTATTAACAAATCCATTTTTCTTTGTCTTTTAAGAAATCCAAATTTAATATGGATCTTTTGATCTGATATTAAAAAGTTCAATGAAATGGAAGAAATATCTTTAGTTAATTATGACCATTTCTGTCTTTTTCAATAGACAGATACCAGAATCTTTACCAAACAGAACAAAATGGGAAACGTATTCAGAGTAAGAAGGAAAATGTTTACATGATGTTCTAATGCCAGAACGAGGAGACATCAAGAACAGACAGCAGGAAGCTGTATCAGAACAAGCGAAATGGGATGTGCAACAGAGTCCTCCCTGGGGAACTACTTAGCACAGGATATTTTGATGCTAACAATTTTCATGGGTTCAAAAAGCAGCTGTGCAAATTCAGCAAAGAAAAAATGCATCGGGGTGAAAAACTATAAAGACACTCTATTTGCCAGAGGAGATTTTTTAGTCTATGTTGCTGAAGGCTAAAGTTTATTTTAGAAGAATGTCGCTACATGCTTGTGCATAGGAAGGGGTTGGTGGGAGGGAGATAAGGGCTTCCACTAC
Organism: Ciconia boyciana; assembly: GCF_034638445.1. Classification (NCBI taxonomy): domain Eukaryota; kingdom Metazoa; phylum Chordata; class Aves; order Ciconiiformes; family Ciconiidae; genus Ciconia; species Ciconia boyciana. The sequence goes on along the minus strand of NC_132939.1, from coordinate 71,619,146 downwards.
TCCCTTCTAGACCTGCAATTGCCTTTCAGAATAAATATTTGGTGAAATGTATAGTGCAGCAACAGGCCGCTGTTCCCATGCAGTTACAGTGTCATATAGAACCCTATCCGGTATAAGGTGTCCTGCCAAAGGCAGACAGTTATCCTACTCCATCACCTGAAGTTTGGTATAGCACACTTATAGGGCTTTAGAGGCATAGCTGTCATACCTGCTCCGGCTGCTTTTTTAGAATGAAATGTCTTCATTATATACACATACCACAGGGGTGTATGATGAGAAATAGGTCTTGCCGTCTGTTTCCATTAAAAACAATGAAGTGGAAGAGTGTTTTTAAAGGAGAGCATGAAAATTGCACAAAGAAATTAATTTAAAAGATGAGCTATCCATGAAAATGACACAGATAGCTACTGTGAATGTGATGTACTTACACAAAAGTGTAATCCCATGACTGCTGATAGAACCTGGAGTTAATTAAACTCCATCTAGATTTATATTTTTGCACACTAACAAAACCTATTGATTTAAACTTGCCATAAATGTAGCTTTCTGTAAATAATTTTTTTCCTAATTAAACAATTGTTGTATTATATCAGGGTATAAAGAATAAATTACTTGCGACTACTTTGGTTTCAAAGCTTAATCAATATCTGAGCTTAGCGATTTTGTATCTCACGTAATTTTTTCATTTAACTGTTCAGATCTCAGAGACTGTCTTGGACTACTATCGTGTACTTTGAAAAATGACACTTTTCTATTCTATTGCTGTGGTCTTTTATATATTAAAGGTACTTTGCTTAGCACACAACAAAAAACAGAGTAGTTTGCCTCTCTGATCAGGGACACCTACCAGAGGGTACCTGGCTCAAAAGTTACTACAGAGAGATGGAGTCTCTTCCAGAAGGTCTGTTGCCAATGAGCTAGAATTAACCTAACCAAATTTTCAGATCCCGGACAGAGACTGTAAGGCTGGTACATAAAAAATCATATTTAATTAATAACTGGAGCAGGTTTGATCCTAATATTATCATGGTTCAGTACACATGATACTTCTGAAGCCTTTTCAAAGGAAAGTCATGTTTATCACAGCATTGTTACTCAGTCTGATCAGACTGATCTTCACTACCTGGCTCGATCAGCGACTTCACCCACTTTATCAAAGCTATGGAGAAATTTTGGAAATGCAGCAAGCAGCAGTGTGAGCACCTGTTAAGGAAAGCAAGTTCTTTTTGCTGCCCACTTCATAGTGTTTGAAGTCCTGGAAGTGTAATGACAATTTAATTTTAAAATAGGTGAAGAAAACACACAGATGGGAATCACTGCCCAAGAAGGACCATCCTTTCTTCGCTGGCAGTGGAGAGAGCCTTGCTCTGGCAAGTCTCCCAACTTCTTGCTGACACAATTCTCACTGGTATGTCTAAAAATACCAAAATACAAGTGGAAGAGCTGCCATCCCGGGTATCCTCAGGGAGTCCATGGGAAACATCTATAGGTATGTTCCTGTAGAGGTCAAAGGCAAAACATTTCTTCAAGGGGTCAGCCCCTTTGAGTGCTTTGTGCTGCTCTGGAAAAATGCAAACTAAAGAATAGTCCCAGGGGATTTTTGTTCTGCTACATTTTATGCAAAAGGAATTAACCTTTGTACAATATAGCTGTGTCTTATTAGTCCTATCCCATGGTACTATCATCTTCGGGAGACTTATTACTCAGTATTCTTGAATATGTTAAAAAAAATCCTACGTAAGCAAAAATGTAGAAAACCATAAAGCTGTAGTTTAGTATGAAAACATCTATGAACATCTTCAGTGAAAAAAAATCAGAAGCCTGTACAACTAGCTGAGAGCAGGGACTGACAACCGATAGGTGAGCTAAACCCCAATTAATGAAACAAATGCCACCATGAGGTACCTCCTTCTTAAGTCTCTGTGTTTCAGGCAGTTTCAAACGATAACAGACGCAGTCTGATGGGAAAGAGGCAGCTCGCATGCACACAGCTATGGCAGAAATTATCCAGTATCAGAGAGAAAGAGATTCAACCACAACTTCATGATCATCGATTGGACTTGAAACCTATGTACCAAAAAAATCCCATTAGGCAAAAGGAAGCCCGCCAGGCTCTCCAAAGCATCTGTTACCCCCAGCTCCCCTCTTGTACTGGCAACGCCTGTGCAGATTCAGTTTCTGAACCAGACTGTGTTGAGTCAGTGGTGCATGCAGAGCTTCTGATTACAAGGTAATTTGGTGACACAAGGCCATTTAATGGGCTGAGCATGGATATGTTAATAAAAACCTGTCAAAAATTAAGTGTACAAGTCCCCAAACACATCAACTTTGTTGAGATATGCTGTTGTCTTTATTTGTAGTTGGGCAACACACTTCATTACAGTGTGACTAAATCACTGAATCTGAATGGAAGCTTTAGCTTTAAAAATAACATTTTCTAATAAATGAATTTTGAACTGGTTTTAACAGTTAATGTGGTAGATTCTGAATGTCTTGTGATGGAAAGACTTAATGCCTATTAATTGTTGTTACTATTACTTTTTTTATTAAGTCTCCGTGGTAATAATACTGTTCTGGGGGATGGCAGGGGAAATTTCGGTTTGATTGTGATGTGATGGGTTCAGACGGTTGCAATAATATTCTCAGCTTCTAACCAGGGTTACTGGAGAACACAAGATGCAGATTTTGTCCCTTTGCATCAACTCCTATGACTTGGGAGAGGATAATTTTTAGAAAAGCAGCTACTCACAATTTAGAGGGTTCAAGCAATGGAATGCCTGCTACATGCAATTACATGCCCCGTATCAAGTTAAAATCTTATTTCTTGTGAGATTGCTTTCTAGTGTTCAGAATTTCTAGTTTGAACTTCCATCAAGCAGATCTCAGCATTTCCTTGCCTGATGCATTAAAGAACCTTTTCTTAACAGGAGCATGCATAAATCATGCGCACCATGATCGAGTCAACTCTTCGCTTCCTCTGGGATAAAATATTTAGACTGAAGGGGTTTTTCTGTATTCTATATTTTTCTTTTTCAGGCAGGTTTTCCCAGAACTCATTTAATTCTTATTTTTGTTGTTGTTATCAGTGTTTTTTAGTTCTCACCTGAACAAACATTTTACTACAGGAACAGAGGGAGGTGGAAATGGCATAAAGTTACCTGTGGGTTTGTGGGAATGGGTTCTGTGGTATCCATAGGCTTGGGAGGAGAAACAGTTAACAGAAAACAGCAGGACAAAGAGAAGAAGAATACAGCATGAGAAGGCAGCATGTGAATGTTTCCTGAGGACTGGTGTGTTTTAGGGACTAGTACCCTGAGGGACTTTCAGAATAGCCATGCAGAAGCCACCTGTGTGCCAGTGCCACCCTCTGCTTCTGAACACACAGCTGGGGCTGGGCTCCCCTCTGGAGCTCCATCTGGGCAATTATGAGTGGAAGTGTGAGGCAGCTGAGTGAATTTGTGAATGCGGTGTGTGAACAGTTATCTACTGCTGTTAACAGAATCAAGGTATTGTTAATAACAACAGCTTAATGAATAAAAGGTTGTCTACAAGAAGTTCATTGTGATCTTTGACTCCTGACACCATAGGTCTCATCAGGGAAAGGGGAATTTACAGCAGAAAGTTACTGTCATTGCTTTCCCGCTCCCTTACCATTGTGACTTACAGCAGAGAAAACAAAGTGAGCCACACCACCCTGCTTTCATCCCCACCATGGTGGTTTTGGACCTGTAAGGATCATTCCTCAGCCCCACAACTGCTGTTGAAGGAGCAACAGGCAGAAGAGCAGGGGCTTGTCTTTGACAGCCAGAATAATTTTCATTTCTTCCACCTCCATTAATGTAGCCAAGGATACATTAATCCTCCTTAGCCCCAGTATCTCCATGGGAGCTCACATGCAGTTAGAATGAAATCCTTTTCTCATATAAATATTAGACATCTAAATCTGAGCCAGTTTTCTGGGCTCCCTTTAGAGTCCATAGGGAGAAATGGGCAATTCATTCCCATTCATCTGATTTACCTACATAACAACTGTCCTTCTCATGTTCTCATTTCTCTTCATTAGTTTTGAACAGAATCCAGGGTGACTTACCCTGATTTAAGAGCCAAGCTCTTAGCAGTTTAAGCCTAGACATACCCTCTCCTAATGATCTCCACTTGCTGCTGAAAGCCCTGCTTTCCAGGGCTCAGCTCCCCAGCTCCCCATACCATTCGACAGTGGAGCGCTTTGTCCCTATACACCTGTTAATGTTTATTTATATGCATGGTGATTGCACCTTGCAGAACAGAGCCAGCTCTACCACTCCACTCAGATCATCTCTGCCACCCACTCTATGCATGATAAGCTCATTTCTAGCATTCTTGGCAATAATGATACATTTCCTTTCATGTCAAAGTATTTCATAGCAAAGGTCTGAGAACAAGTATTACAAAGCCTATGAACTATTCCTTGGTGGGTTCCTCATAAACAGTACATGTCAGGTATTCATGCTCTTGAGAGAAATTGTCACAGTGCTTCCACCCCAGCTTAAAGAACCCTGACTGTATAAAATAATAGAAAAGAGAAAGCACAACTTAAATTTAAGGGAATAAACTGTATTGATGGAGAACAGTATGACATGAACACTTAGGGTTGGAAAAGCCATCATTAATTTAAGTTCCTTTTGATTTTTAAGATACAGAATTCCTATTCATGGCATTTCATTTTATTTAATAGGGATGACTGTGGTACAACCAAGCAATATTGCTATGAAAACTGTTATAAAGGAATAGAATGCAATCTGATCCTATGGAGAGAGCTTGCTGAACGAGGGCAGGAGTCCTGTGTCTCCTCTGCCTAGTCTTCACTAGAAAAGGTTCACAGAGTAGCCGGAGAGGAGTGTGCCAGCCAGGTTCAAAGAGGCCATGCAGAAAGACTGGTTTGTTGTCCACAACACTTGTCATTTACATAAGCCTGAATAATGGCAGCTGTCACTCAGGCTGCAGGATGAGGTCTCACAGCAGCTCCTGGGTATGGAGGATTTGCACTTCCCCCTTGAATGGGAGAGTGCTTGGCCACATTCTTGGGAGAAGAACCAGAATAAGCTCTCTCTTCAGGGAGCTTTGCCATCAAATCTTTGCATTGTGTTAGCTGATGGGCTTTTATGAGTATTTTGAAGTCCATTTCCCAGAAGCACTGCTAAGAAGTTAATCTCTCAGATTGGTTGGAGAATGCTATAAAAGGTATGTAGCTTATCAAAGGGAGAAAAGGACACAGCTTATAAAGAAATGTGAGCTGCTAAAAAGGCTTGTGCTGTCCACACAGGTAGTTTTGTAACCAGACCAGTCAGTTGAAATTAATTTCTCTACCTAGAGCCACAAGAACTTGCTGGTTTGTGAAGGGCTGACAGGGGAGGTGCGATGGTGGCGTTGGGAATAACTTAAAAAGAAGTCAGAGGCGGGTGATCTGTCTAAACTAGCCACAAGTGTAAAATCAGTAACAGACTCAGTCCTGGGTAAACACAGCTAAGAGAATCCTCTCCTGTTTTTCCAGCATGCTTGCAGCAAAGTGCATTTGTGAGGCAAAAGAGTTTTTGGTCAAAATAAATATATTCTTCACCTTTGGCTATCATATTTGTTTCATGGTTTATCCCACACTGAGTATTTCATCTTCATCTGGAAAAAAGTGGCTACAGCTGCACTCAAAGAAGTCAGCTGTCCAGTATTGTCAACGTTTTAATAAGTGTATCCAGTTTTCTCTGTTCTTAAACAATTCCAGTGATGTTGATTCCACGTGGTAACGTGCCATAAATATTTACTGAGGATCAGTCCACAGCCACCACTGGGCTCTGAAATGTCTGATGAAACAGAAAGGACTATCGAGGGCACCTGGTAAATACCAAGGAGCTGACCGAGCTGCCTCCTTTCTGGAACACTGCACAAGGCGTAAGTGCCGCTTGCCTCTGCCCCGCTCCTGCAGAGACACCGTCCTTCATGACACTGCATGCTACAGCTGCAGCCTGCAGCCCAGACCTACAGCTCTGCAAAGCTTGCTTTATAGTCCTTTACGGGCCACGTTGCAAAAACAACAGGAAAAAAAATAGGGAAAATGTACAGAAATATATAGTTTGGAGTCATAAAAAAAAAAAAAAAAGCTTCTAAAACCCTTTTGTTAGGTCATCAGGTATTTTTTTAATCTTTGAAGATATATATTGCTACATTTAGAAATGGGATGACATGTTGAAATATATTAAAGGCATAACATAAATTCAGATTAAAAATTCTGAAGTTTTTTGGCTGAAACTATTCACCAAATAGAATCGAATTTGCAAAAGATTGCAATCAACCCCAAACTTAAATTTTTTGTTTAACTAAGACATCCTACTTTTCCTGGATGAGTATTACTTGGTTTGCATTATAGGCTGAAATTGTTCTCTTATTAGCTTTTTAAACCTGAAGACTGCAATGGCAAAAAGAAATGATGGCATTAAAAGATTAAAAGATAAGCTCTTTTTTCTTTTAATAAGCAGACCTCATTTTTTCATCCAGAACATTTTTAGAGCATTTGCACACAATACAGGTGAAAAAGATGCCTTTTTTTCCCCCCCTTTTCATTTTGAATTCCTGTGACAGTAAAATAGCAAACAGACTTTTAAAATAATGACTCCCAGTTAGAAGCCTTGACTAATGAGGTACAGCCTGCTTTAACAGCATTGTTCTAAAGGTTTAAAAACATGGAGTTAAAATGAAATCATTATCACAACATTAACTGCAGTGGTCACAGTTTCCAAAAGCCCATTAAAATGGCTACTAAAAAGGCCTCGGTCACAGTGGAGTAAACCCTTGACTCATCAGAGAGCTCCTTCAGGAGCCCACCAAGGGGTGTCTGCCAAGGCTGCTGATTACCAGAGACACGTTACCAATGGATATAGTACTGAAAAAGGAATCAAATCTTCTATAGATTCCCAGTTACTGAAGAGAGTCATCATAGATTATCTAGGAAAAAGTGATTTACTGAACTTTGCAGTGATTACAATCTCCATTGTAGCATATATGATGCTTATTTTACACACAACCTCCACAGAGCTTTGGGCAAATAATTACAGCAAATAATTTGTTATTCCTTGATTAATTTTGCTTGCTTTCTTTTGCTTCTCCTTGTGAAACATCCTTGATCCTATCGCTTTTTTCTTTGGATAAATTTATTATTCAGATTTATTCATCACTCAGAATCTCAGAATCTCAGAATCACAGAATCACAGAATCACAGAATCGCATAGGTTGGAAAAGACCTTTAAGATCATCGAGTCCAACCGTAAACCTAACACTGCCAAGCCCACCACTACACCATGTCCCTCAGCACCTCATCCACACGGCTTTTAAATACCTCCAGGGATGGGGACTCCACCACTTCCCTGGGCAGCCTCTTCCAATGCTGGACAACCCTTTCAGTGAAATAAAATTTCCTAATATCCAGTCTAAACCTTCCCTGGTGCAACTTGAGGCCATTTCCTCTCATCCTATCACTTGTTACTTGGGGGAAGAGACCAACCCCACCTCTCTACACCCTCCTGTCAGGCAGCTGTAGAGAGCGATGAGGTCTCCCCTCAGCCTCCTTTTCTCCAGGCTGAACAACCCCAGGTCCCTCAGCCGCTCCCCATCAGCCTTGTGCTCCAGACCCTTCCCCAGCTCCGTTGCCCTTCTCTGGACACGCAAATAAAACACTCAGAGTTATTTGAAGAGCATTTGTATTTTGAACTTCCTCCAGGAGCACCCTCAAACCTCAGAGAGAACCACCACCCCCATGATGTGCTCAGCTATGGCTGCTGCTCCCCTCCCCGCAGCTGCTGAGGTACCTGGGCACCCCCAGCCACGCTGAGCACTGGCTGGGGTACACGGTCACTGCCCCCGCAACAAGGGGCCAGGACACCAGGCCCGTGCTAAAGGCATCCAACAGCCGCCCCACGTTCCCCTCCGCCATGGAGGCCCCAGGCATGGCTCCGCATGGAGAGAGGTGGTCGCTGCCCTCTGCCACCCCACCAAAATGGCACCCAAATGGTGCCCCGGGCCTGAGGAGCACCAGGCCCACCCGAGGGTGCTGGCTGCTCCCTGTTCAGCGGCCTGCAGCCATCCACCGCCCAGGGCCCCTGGGAGGGCCCGGATGGCTCCGGGGTCCGAGGCATTTGGGTGCCACCCGTCGCTCAGGCACCCTCAGGACCGTAATGCTGAATGTGACGGCCAACGCATTGAGGGGGGGTGTCACTTTTTGTGTCCACTCCAAATGTTTTTATTTTCTTAGCATTATGAAAATACGTACGGGCCTGATAACATACCTTGTTTTCAGAGACAACTTTGCCTCTCTCCAGATTTCTCTTAGAAATATGTCTCCAGTGATAGTTGTGTCATTCTGGTGCTATTACATGTTTAGGAGTTGCAGTGTCAGAAACTTCAGCGGGTGTAGTTTTTCTGAGTTATGATGAATGATGGGCTCTTTGTGGTAGACAGCTTTAGGAAACATGTTTTCTCAGGAATGGTTGTGTTTTTTGTGAGTAGCCATTATAAGGGTTATTAAATTGAACATTCTGGCAAGTTGTGTCATTTACATCAAGATTCTCCTGTAACAATTCCATATGTTCTTATAGCAAATTATCCCAGGGAACGTGGGAAAGAATTCAGCTTATTGTCAGAGGGAAAGAGATAAAGAACTTCTCTGTCCTGTAGATTGTAGTGCACTGGAGAAATATGTAAACTAACTTTATACAAACAATTAAAACTGGAAGCATTTCAGCTATGGCAGCATGGGGTCTAGCAGAAGCTCATTTTTTGCTAGAAAGCGAGATAAAATAGCCTACAAAGAGCCTGCCTTTGCAGCTAGAGTACATCTAGCATCTGAGCTGGCACTTCTAAAAGTAGGTTGATTTTTCCTAAAGGATGCTGAAATCTGTTGTGCAGAGGATGCAAGAGAAGGAGTTTCTGATCCCTTTTTTCTTGGTTCTGAATGGCAAACTGGCTGCCAGAGGTGGGGATCAGAGCAAAGTATGTGAAAATAACTTCTTGGTAAGAGTAGCAGCCATTTAAACGAGGTTTGGATGTAACTGATCTCCTTCTGGCAGCTTTTCCCAGCCAGCCTGCCTGACTTTCATCAAACCCTGACTTTGACAGACACCTTGGGATAGCCATGAACACCTAACAGCTTGTGGTCAGATTAAATGTGGGCTGATTAAATCAAAACTTTATGGTGGTGTACATCAGCTGCTATTGTACTTAGCCTGAGTCCACCATCCCTTTGCTATGTATCCCCTGGTAAGCTGGAAAGTTGCAAAATTTTCCTGCTTAGAAAAAATATTTTCTTAGAATATCCTTAATTGCCTATAGTATAACCTGGAAATAGCAGACAGCAGAGAGCTCACTGAGATAAACTGATTGGACCAAGTGACTGAAGGCAGGTGGTATTATACAATGACAAATAATTCATCTCCCCGGGTTTCTCCCAGAGTCCAGTGCACTTCAGCCCACACTCCCGTGTGGCAGTGCACTCCCGGGCTCCTTTCTGGGTTGAATAAGCTGCTTCTGAGGCAGAACCTGGCTCTGCTTCTGGGCAAATAATACATAAAGCACCACTCCTGATAAATAAAATACGTGAGGCCAAGATACGTTTGGGTCTCCATCTTACACAGTCCTTCAAAGCTTTCAGAAGCTTTCAACTAAAAACAACCAACAAAAAAGGCCAAGTGCCATGCAGTCTCCTAGGTCCTCTGCCCAAGGAAAGGTGAGCCTGGGGCAGCATGGACACAAGCCATGCTGCACTGCATGACTCACGAGCCAGGGATCTCTTTAGGGTGGAAAGATGCCTTTAGCCCTGGGTGCAGCCATGTTCTATGTCAAGCCAGGACTTGGGACAATCCCAGCTGTAAACCATCCAGTTCCTTCAAATATCTCAACCGACAGGCCCGGGGTGCCTGCTACCACTTCTCTACTCTGAAAATGCCAGTCCACGTGCTGATAGTAACAGTAGGAAGGTGCAATGAGGGAAAGAGCAACCCTGTTAAGAATCTGTATGATAACTTTCTCTAATGAGCTGGGGGTTTTTAGCCTTTTCTTTGTATTGTCCTCTTCCTTTTTTTTCCTTTTCTTTTCTGATCATTGCCCTTTCAGCTGCTGTGCAGCGTCTTGAAAGACACTCCTCTCCCCATAGACTTTCTGAGCAATCAAAAAAACAGAGCATCGCTTCCTGGATTGCAAGTAGAGCAACCAGGTAATTCACAGTGCCATGCCATCGGGTAGCTGTCCTGGTTTTGGCTGGGATAGAGTTAATTTTTTTCCTAGTAGTTGGTATGGGGCTGTGTTCTGGTTTTTAGTATGAGAATAATATTGATAACCCACTGATGTTTTAGTTGTTGCTACGCAATGTTTACACTGGTCAAGGACTTTTCAGCTTCCCCTGCTCTGCCAGGTGCACAAGGAGCCGGGAGGGGGCACAGCCAGGACAGCTGACCCCCACTGCCCAAAGGGCTATTCCAGACCATATGGCGTCATGCTCAGTATAGAAACTGGGGCAGTTTATATGGCTGGGGGGCAGCGATCGCTGCTGGGGGACGGGCTGGGCATCAGTCAGCAGGTGGTGAGGGGTTGTATCGCTGTGGTTTTTTCCCCTGGGTTTTGTTCCTCTCTCGCTCTCTTGTTGTTTGCCTTCTCATTACGATATTATTATTATTATTATTATTATTATTATTATTATTATTCCAATTATTAAACTGTTCTTATCTCAACCCACGAGTTTTCTTACTTTTGCTCTTCCAATTCTCTCCCCCATCCCACCGCGGCAGGAGGGTGAGCGAGCGGCTGGATGGTACTAAATTGCTGACTGGGGCTAAACCACAACAGTAGCGCGGGGTGTCTCGGCAGCATTTGGATAGATGAATTATCAGGGATTTTTCCTCTTATATTTGAAGGAAATGTGGAGGCATTCATTTTGGTTCCTCTTGTACCACATTTTTGTACTGACCTAGTACAAAAGGTAGACTCTAGCCAGCTGCAGCAGAGTTATAAAGAATTTGGTTATTTCCTTAAGAATTCTTCACAGCTGCCTTTGTACTTTTTGCTCAAACTGTAGAAAAAGGTGGGATATTATTGACTGTATGTATACAGCCTGCTGTTGCAACAGATGCACTGTTCCACCCGGTGTGGATGAAACAGCAGCCCGTTGGGCCAGCACTGAGCAAAGGCGTTGGTCAGCGGATCTGGGCATCAAGATGGTGGTGCTGAGCTCACACAGGAACATCACGTGTGTGGGGACACCACTGCCGTCTGTAAGCTTGCTGGTCTCTGGGCTTCGCTTTCTCTGTTCCCTGCTTGTTGTAGATCCCTGCACAGACCCGCTTACTGTGTGAAGCTTCGTCTGGGCGAGTCCCACTTTGCATGAATTTCAGCAATTGCATTGCAAAGCCCCCAGATTGCCATTTTACCTTCCCAAACTGGGAGGACACAGCTCAGCAGGCTGTAGTGTTTCGCAAAGACAAAGAAACAGATTTAACTGAACGCTCGCGACTGCCCAGCCCAGCTCAGGCCCCCACTATCGTGATGATCACGCTGAGAAGGTATGCAGCCAGAGGATTTGCACACTGCGTACATTCAAGACATCTGTGAACGGTTTGCAATTTGCAAACAGGACAGGAGGTTAAGGTCAACAGCGTAATTGGTTGCTGTGAACCATTCGCTGATCTGTGCAGGGGAGTGATGCAATCTGTGGCAGATACCATTAAGAGTTCATTGTCTGACCCTGTGGAAAGGATCCATGCAGACCCCTCTGCTATAGTAGTGATAGCGATCCCTTTGGAGTTACTGTGGACAAGGTTTGCCTTGGTTTCATTGTTACATTATAGAGGCAAAGACATCGACTATAAAAAGGATCTGCTGGGTCAAAACATCTAATTTTTGAAGAACCCTGTAGAAATGCCATTCCTTGCTTTATATCCTCCTGTGATCTATCTAGTTCGGTAACAAGGACACAGGATGAGCCACCTATTCTCCTTCGAAAAGGTTGCAGGGTCTGATAAAAAGCACTTGCAGAAAGATGAAGGCATAGCAAGAAAAAATGTTCTATAGGGATTTAAATGCTGATACAATGATGAAAGATACTCTTCCTGCTGGGCTACACACTCATTTGTCTCCTTTGTATTTTTTGAAGCGACTTAATAACAGTAGTGTCCACTATTTAGCAAAGAGCACATTAACTGAAGCATTAAAGTTCCAAGAATTATATATTTTAAAATTTGTCTCCTTTGATTTACTCTTTGTTAGAGTAAATTTTTGAAGCATGAATATTAGAAAATATTCATTTTTCATCCAGCTGCTTTTTAGAATGATCACCAGTCTCTTGACAGCTTCCTGAGTAGATCAGATTGTTAAGCAGTCATACGCCTTATTCATCAGTGGCAAATCTAGTTTGAGAATCCACAGTTTTGTTTAAAATGCAGAGCCTCTTAAATATTGCAAGCGAAATACATGGGTACAATCGTACCGCACAAAGATTAACTTCAGAATTGCCTGTGTCACTTGTAGACAACATCACTTAGCTATTGAACCTGAAGCAGGAATTAACACAGGGAAGTTCTGTGGTGAGTCCATACAAAATCAGGTTAGATGATTATGAGACCCCTTTCTAGCTGTAAAATTTGTGAATCTATGGAATTTTTTTCACCATTAGAAAACTTGTAAGTGCTCGATATGTGTAATGCATGGGAACAAAACTTTAAAAAGTTAAAAATACTTTTTTAAAGAAGAAAATCTGCTTTCTTCTCACCAAAGTGCTGCAAACTTTTGTTTTTCAGACTAAAATCCAACTGGTCCTTGTTTATTCATTTTTGTGTGTTGGATTCAATCATTAGACCGGGGCAGAGCAGGATTACAATTGTACCAGCTCAGACTGGACAGACTTTATGTTAACATTCACGGCTGCAAACAGGTGCATAAAGCAGACGGGAGAGCAGATCAGGGTGCTGATTTTCCTGAGAGCCCTACAGAGGGAGAAGCGTTTTCTGACCATTGCTTGCACACAGCAAACTGTACCTACTGGGGGTGTCCTGGCCCAGAGAAGTCACTGATTTTTGCTGTTGACTTCAACAGGGTCAAGTCTGGCCCTTGGAAGCTTCTGTGTGGATGAGACAAGAGGAAAGGGTGGAACTGAATTTCCAGCATATCCTGTAAGTGGAGTAACGGATGAGTGAGAACAGCCTTCTTTTCCACAGACCACAAGGTGGTCACTTTCTGGACCACTTTCTGGTGGTCACATACCTAAATCTTTGTCCTGCTATGCCTTAGCTGTCCTACTTTTAGTATCAGCCATTAATGCTGAAAGTTAAATTCAACATGTAAATAGCTTTATTCAGCATGTCTCCACATGCCTCACACATCTGGAATGGATTTCATCTTAATGCAGGTTTCAGAATCTGCCAAGGGCAACCAGCCTGCTCATCTCCCCATACGAGCATAAGTCCATGCCGCTGAAGCCCGTGGAACTGCACCACATTGAAATTGGTATGAGGGAAGCCAAGAGTTCTTTCTAATTCTGTTTCTACTTAACACATTATTCTTTTTCTCACTTTTGACTATAAAATGTCATCATAGTGCTCCATGTTTATGACATCATATGTGATACCAGATCAAGCACATTTTCTGAGTCAATAGTTTTTAGTTGGGGTTTTTTTTTTGTCTACCAGAGGACTCTCAGTGATTTAAAAAAAAAAAAATTGCACAATGAAGACTTTTACAAATTAAATTAAGCTATTTGTTACTCACATTGAGCCCTCACTGACATACAGTACGTCAATCTCAATTGCCATGAATTATCTTAATTCTCCTAAATGTGTTTGTTCAGACCAGCTGAGGGTCTAGATTAAAACTGGCCTCAGTGTGTTCAAAAATATAAAGCTGATTGAGCATTTGAAGTTCAAGGAGAAACATAACCCAGTTCAAACTCTCTTATGCCATCTGCAGAAATAAAACAATCCCAAAGTTAGTTATCATTAGAAGGAAAAAAAGTTTTCAATATGAGTAGGTTGACTGAGGAGCTTCCATTTTTACCTTATCCCTTGCTCAAAGTGAAACTGATGTAATAAGCTTGCAATTTGAATAACAGGAATACCACGCTGAGATCATACAATGCAAGAAACAGTGCTGACAGAATTTACTCTCATTTATTCTTTCACCAAAAAGAATTGGTACTGGACACTCACCATGACAGAAACTGGAAGATTTATGGTCATAACTTTTATGTATAGACCTTCCCAGAAGTAGTCCTTGAGAACACGTGATTTGAAGCCCTCTGAGTCATGCATAAAAATGATTTATATTTATCCATTCAACTTTTGCGTTAGAAGGATGGATACTGTACTGTGATATTTTGAATGAAGAGAGGAAATTTTAAAACCTGAGACAAAACTTGTGCTCACAGGTTTTTTCATGAAATACTGGGGTAAGGTTGATGTTTGCCTACATTAGGCTTAAAATTGTATCAGTCGTGATATCCTTAGCTAGCTTAAAGCTTGGCTACTGGAAGACCCAGCAAATTAACCAGAGGTATTTGGAAAATGATCTTGTAACTGCCTACTATAAATTCAGACTGGGTATTCCACTAGCTGGCACCTAATCTACTTTTTAACAATAAATGGGCAAAAAGAACCCACTGTGAAAAATAATTCCATTTTGTGTTCATGGACACAGAAATCAGTTCATTAAAAACGCCTTTTCATAATGATGTTGTAAAAATACTCTCTGACATAAGAATATCATATTGTCTCATACTACTGAATCATATGGCACAGAAAATGTGAGATATGACATATTATATTTCATTATAACAGAGCATTATTTCTCACAATATGTGATCATAGGTTGCAAGAATAAAATAATAACCCATTATGAGTCAAGCTAGAATTACTCTGTTATGCATAATGACCCTCCTATTCCCTAGAGGACTGATAGATGTCTAAGCTCTTTGTAAGCAGTTTCTCACTGTAGTTGCATCTATGTATATCTGGCCTTATTGGATTTCTTACTGATGGAATTCAATGAATAATCCCTAGTTAGGTTTGGCTCCTGTCCTAATTTAAAGTCCCGGTGACTACGGTGGGAGGTTTGCCAAGTGAAGACGACTGTTGAAAACACACTTGCATTTGTATTTGTATTAAGGGAACGTCTGGCAATCACAGCTGAAACGACTTACGATTCTGCTAGCAGCTGACACCGGTACGCCAGTGTCACCAGAATACTTGCTTCATAGAATACATGCTCGTCCAGACAGAGAGATTTTCGCCCTCCATGTGGGCTGAGAAGCTAAGGTATGGGGAGAGTAAAGCTGTGATTTGCCTTCCCTGATTTCAGAATCCTGCAAAAAAATAGGTTTAAGTCTGATCTGATCATCTTACTATTCAGTGAAGAAGCAGGGCAGTTCATCTGTAAGACAGGTCCAGTGAATCGCTCTGGAGTGCCTGTTGGTGTCCTCTGACTACAAAGGGAGCCAATATTTTTGTCTGCATTAGTAGGTAATTTGGCAAAATCAGTGCAGCTAAGTAGTTTGAAGCAGCTGTTGATGAAGCCCATATGCCTATACTACATGAACTTCAGAAGCTTTACTTTGGACTAAACTTAGCGTGGTGTCCCTGACTGAGAATGTGGTTTTGGGCTGTCTGAAGAACCAGTAATTTTTTCAGTCCTTTTTGCCCCATTAAGGGCTGGAATACATCTGATGCTCACCTAGAGTTCAATTCTGGTGTAAGTATCCTCCAGTGCATGCAAAACAACATTGCTCTGCACCAAAAATGGGCATGAACAGGAGATTTGCTTAAAAGCTGTGCAACATTTCTGAACTGAAATGCTGCTGTATGTGCAGCCTATGTCACCAGTTTAGACCCAGACACTTAACTGTTGCTTGTCTAAAGTTAATTGAGATAAATCCCAAACTAGGTGACTGGCTTAAGTGCACAAGGGATCTGTGGCAAAGCTGGAACTTAATAATCACAGATCTTCTAAATCATTGTCCAGGTCCTGAGAGCATACATGACTGTATTAAGCTGATCACATGAAGTGACAGAAATCTCATAGAATGAAAGACTTTGAGTTCAGTGTGATTTATATTGACCTCAGAGAAAGTTAATTCTGGAGTTGATGGTAATAGCTTGAACTCCAGAGTACTGGGAGTTTATGAGTGGCAGGTGTAAGTAAAATAAGTGGAAAAAGTTGATAACAGACATCTCTCAGCCAAGATATTCTTCAGCTGTTTAGCCATAGCCCTTGGTGTGAACGTGAGAGCTGGAAGAGATTTCCAGGAGAGCTGGAAATCCTCCACAGGGCTGTTTTCCTTCCTATGAAAAGAAATACCATCCTCCGGTAAGTGTGCTGAGCTGTGAATACACAGTAGTAATACACGAGTCAGCGCACAAGGCTTGCAGCAATGGTCCCTGGGTTTTTATTTATCCCAAAACACACTCCTGAGTGTGAGATTGACTGTTACTTTCCCTGGCACTGATGCGCTTTACTACCGTAAGAAAGCAGCCGTAAACCACTAACCGGCCAGAGGGGACAAATATCAGGGTGGAGGGAACAGTGATTGGGCACAAAACCAGCTGGAGTGGTTCCCGTGGTCCTGCCTGGGAGCAGGACCGGGGAGATGTGCCCATGCCCCCCCACCTCGAGGGGACTGCAGCGGGGCCCTTGGCACCGCCGAAATGGGTGTGCAACGGGTGCGTGTGCCTAAGGAGGCACACATGCAGGGCAAAGCCCTGTCTTTCAGCCCTGCAAAACCGGTGGTGGCCTGCACGCTCCCCGTGAAGGCACGTTCTTCCCACACGTACAGCGGTCCCTTCTGCCACAGGGGAGCCGATTCACCTTCGTGTCAGAGAGCACGTCCCTCTCCACCTGACATTTCTAACACACGTCCGCTTTGACCCACCCACATGTTTCTTCTTGAAAACGCCCTACTGTGTTTCAGCCTCTTCTGTCCAGGTTTGCAGAAGTACTAAAACCACAGAAAAGCCCAGAAAGTCCTTTTCTGGAGGCCTTCTTACAGCTCTTTCTCATCGGGCATGGACAGATAGGTCCACGACTCTCCTTTTCCCGTCCATTTCTCCACCCTGTAATGCTCTCCCTTTTGTCCCGTTAATTTTCCCCCCACAGACGTTGCAGTTCATTCCATATGCAAACCGCTACTCTCTGCTTTTGTGAAGATGTCCCCACCCCACCCCTGAGTGCCAGCTCAGCTGAGCTCAGTGCCCCAGGCGAGGGAGGAGGGTGCCAATTGCAGCCCCCCAATCGCAGGGATTTTCTCCTTTCTGTGTTATGCAAATTTATGGTCAGCTTTGTTTATGTGAGCTACACGTGTCAACTTTCATCACTATTACCATTCTTTGGTTAGAAATTAGATGAAAAAAGAAAATCTGAATAACGAAGGTCAGAGGGCGAATGCTAGTGCCCTTTTATACCGGATTTTGTGTGTGTGTGTCCGTGTTAGCGGGGGCTCAGCTGTGGCAGGGCTGTTCCACAGATCTGAGATCTTGTGGAACAAATAATTTGATGTACATTTCTTCTCATCTGCATCAAAGGATCTGCAAGTGCAGAGAAAGCTGATAAAAGGTAAAACTGGTGATAACCAGCTTTCCCAAAGGCTTCCAGGTTTCCCTGGAAGGTCTCAAAGGCCCCGCAGATCGTTTGGGAGGCTCTGCGTCTTCTGTACTGCTGTGTCTGTGCTGGGCAAATATAAGTTGGCCTGAAAGTCCACAAGAGAAGTTTCTGTCAAAGAGAATTAACATCTGAATTAGTACTCTAAGGAGCAAGAAGAAGAGAAAAAGAAAGGGGGGGGGGGATATCCAAAGAGGAAGACCTTTTTGCCAACAGAAACCACTAGCCTAGCCTGAGACAAGCATTGGCCTCAGTATATTGAGCTACTGTCAAATTTCTTCATGCTCTGGCCGTTGTCTTGGTTCCACAGTGAGCTCCATGCATGCAGACCTCTCTGCTGAATGCAGAATTTTATTTCTTTTATTTTTCTAATTAAATAATTGAATGAACTATGAAGTTTTATAGGAATGAAAAATCTGCTAAAGTAGGCTGAAATCAGCAAAGAGATTAGTAAAAAAAAAAAAAAGAAAAAAGATGCGTTTAATTCCAAAACATTGGATTCTAACATTATTTTAACATTATCAGAATGAAACATTTCAGGCTTTGATATTTTATAGTGCTTCATCTCAATCTTTAATAAATCACTTTTTATGTAGAAGTGACAATTTCCATATTAAAATTAACATACATTTACAAACAGAGCGGGTTTTAATGGTTAAAGAGAACCAATCTGAATTAAAATGAAGTGGAATTGCAATTTCAGAATCTTTCTTTCATCAGTACTTTTTAGAAAACTTTGTTTTAATTTGACATAAATTTCCCCCTCCTGTTTTTATTTACTTTGGATGTATTTGAAAAGCCCATTCTTCCTCTTTATGGATACTGAGCCCCTACAAACTTAGAATAAGTCATTACAGGGGAAGGGCTCCCAACCAGTGTAGCAAGACTCCTGCAGCTGAGGGGTAGGGTAGACTGGGAATGCTGTTACTGGCTTATCATAACCGAGACCAATGGCCATTTCTAAAACCACTGGCTTGTAGCAGAAGACTCTGAAAAGATGTTAGTCTCCATGTTCTTTTATTTAGACTGCAATTTTTATTTGTATTACTAGTTCTATATTTGCCTGAAGGCAGAGGCATCAGGTGAGAAAAAATGACCAAGGTTTAAAAATCACCTAACAGCTTGCTGATGTTTTAGCTCTATTCTCACACCAGGAAGGGATACAAAAGGTAGGGAATATAATGATTTCAGATAGATTGTGTCTGTCCTGGAATGACCTTGCAGTTCACACAATACATTCAGACAAATGGTTACGTGGCCTATATGGTTTTATCTTTTAAAGGATTTCTTCTTCATTTCTAATATGAGCCAGGATATAATAGATGCTCGAGCTTTTCTTTTTCCCCCCATATTAATCCCCCTTTTCATTTATTTCTAGCTTATGGATGTTAAAAGGTAGGACATGTTTCCTAAACCATTTAGAATATTGAAGTGACTTACCTTCTCCAATTCCACTGGAAGTTGTAGTCCATCTCTTTCTTTTTGCATATACCCTATAACTTCTTTCTATAACAATGGAGTTTTCTGTTCTATTCTGTTCCATTCATCTAATGATGTGGCCGCTTATCTCTGCCAGTATTTGTCTTTGCATTACATACCTTTCTATGCCTGAGAACTAACTATTCATTCACACTTTTCCCATCACCATGGAAACCTGGAAACAGGAGATAAAGTTTGATAATTCACTCAAACTGGTTACGGTGGCTCGCTGCGTTTTTGCATCATGTGAATTCATATGGCCGTAATGAGAACAACAGGGGCAAATTCCGTTCACACAAACTGGGCATCTTTTCAGACATTATCACCTTTGTAGGACCAGAAATCAGGTCTGGTGGGTTCCGAAGAGCCTTCTCCTTCAGCAATGCAGTTTCTTTCTCTTGTCGCCGTGAAAAGCCGAAATCAGGGCTCAGTAGTCGGGATGGCTATTAAGCAGGTATTCTTTATTGCAGCACTGGGGATCACTCCGCCACAAGTGCCCCGCCAGGTTAGCACAGCGCATCAGTTCATATACAGAAAAATCATACATATTCATCAGATTTCCTGAAAAGGGCAGTTTTATGGTGATGAGTTCCCGGAGTTCCTTTACATGGTCCAAGCATGCGCAGTAAAATTAGGGTTAGGGTCTTTCCACCCTCCCGGTGGTCTTCCATGGTCTTCCTCACGTTGTCCACTAGTTGAACTTGGGGCTTCCTGTGTCCATAGTCACTGAGTTAGCTCATCAGTCCTTCGGCCTCGGAATGTCACAAGAGGGTCGATTTAAGCTAGTTCTTTGGTGCTTATCTTCGGCACAATCGTCCTGAGTTCCTGTAATCAGGGATTTAATTAGGAAGCCTAACGAGCTCGCTCAAGGCCTGCTTAGTCCTACCAGGTAAGGAGTCACAGGAAATGTCCCACCATCAACTCTGCTCAGCAGGTAACCAAAGCTATCTTTGCAGGGGAAGAGAACAAAAGAGAACAAGGATGCGAGAGAAACTAAAAAAATGCAAGTCTATGTCTTAGTCAGGGATTGTCAGGGATTTAACCCTTTCACTCTCCTCGATATAAGCCTTATTTTTTCCCTTTTCCTTCATTTTCTGTGATACAAAGAGATGTTAGCAGTTTCATGCAAGCATGCTGTAGATGAATATGGTTTAGTTACTAAAGCAACCGTGTTTGTAAGTCAGAACACAGCCATGTCTTTTCATCTTTATAATACTAACTGTGGAATGATATGCTAGTTTAGCTCAAAACAGATTTCTTGTATGAGAGTGATGCATTGCCAACTGACCTCAGGTGATTACGTTTTAACAGCCTTATACTGTCACATTCCCAAGCCTCCTCCCTTTGGAGCATGTGGCTGCCTTAGGAGAAGGAATGCTGTATCCTGGCTGCAGGCAGTGGTAGCAGGTCAGGAAAGCTGGGAGAACAGTATCAGAAGGAAAAAAAAATGTTTTACTATTGTAAGGAGGGACTGCCTTCAGAGGGATGGCTATAGAGGGATCAGCACTGACCTTCCAACTGCATGAAACTCACTTCTGAAGAGATAAGTTTTAAGAGGAGAAAGGATAATTAGGATAATCTGATCTGACCCTGGCTTGCATTTGGGCAGAAGGACAATAGCAAGAGGGAAGCCAAGGATGAATACAAAGCACCTCTGCTACCACAGGGAAAATCTCCATAAGGAGCAGGATAGGATTTCTGCTACCTAAGGCAGAAAACACTCTGGTGAAAGGGATTTGCCTGGTACACAGCAGACTAGTTTGAATCTGTAAACCTCCCTGTTTTGTTCAGTCACTTCCTTTGGGGTTTCTGATCTCTCAGGTCTGACTGAGTCTTTTTCCAAACGTTTAGTTTCTTTTTAAGACAATCTACTTATAAGTCTATCCCTTTGAATTTCTTTTTCTAATCTAGCCTGTTTGGCCACAAGAGCTGTTCCCAGGTGCCCAGGTGCCTTATCATTCGGTACTGGAGGTACTAGGAGGTAACATAATGGTGCACTTAGGTTTGTGAATAGCTGTTTGGATTGCTAAAGCCCTGAAGGCTCGTGTCTGAGCAAGACACAGTGCTTTTCCCACTGTTCTGCAATGTTTTCTGTTTTTGGTTTAAGGAAATTTGTATTTTTAGTCAGTGCAAAAAACCAAGAACTCTAAGATTCTACGACACTATTATAAACAATTAAAACTGGTAAAGGAGGAGAGCGTTAATATGCTAGAAAAGTTTTGTAACAGTTCTGATGTATTTTCTTGACTTGCCCTACTATGTTAGAAAAGCTACTTCTGAACAGCAGATGGTCTCAGGCCAGGAAATTACTAACAGAGTGGAACAAGTTGAATTACAATCGGTTATTTCTTGCCAGGTTTCTAATCTCAGCCCTGCGAGGTGTTAAGTGCCCTCAGCCTCTGATGAAATGAGGTTTGATGGCATTCAGCACTCAGCTGGATTTGGTACCGCATACATAATATAATTTTTCTATTTCAGAAATGTAATTTCTGATACAGACTTTTAGACTGCACATTAAAACGAAGAGCGCAAAGGCGGGTGTAGCTGAAGCAGAGGCCTGTTGCACCCATGAAGTAGAAACATTTTAAGCAGGCTATTTGCTTGCCTTAAATACAGACATAAGCACACCAAAATAGCATAACCAACAACAATGTACAAGCATTTTGTAAGACAGCTAAGCACAGGTATATTGAAAGTATGTAAATGCAAAGGGACAAACAGATTTGTGGTATATTTGCACAAATGGGGTACAGGAAAATGGATGCATGCAAGTAATAAAACCTGCACAGTAAGAACAAAGGATGGAGAGCAGGGAGGAAAGATACCTGATGGTACCAGAATAATGCTGCAGAGCAAGGAGGAAGGATGTTTGGCAAAACCAGAACAGGTCCTGGTCCTAAAAAAAAGATAAACTATGTTAGGAGCAGATGAAATCCCTGCCTTTCTTTTTGGGGAGGGAGAGGAGAGCATGAAACAAGAAAGGTAAGCAAGTAAAAATGGGGGAAAAGAGGTTCCCCATTTCAGTTGCATTTCAGTTCTCAAACCTGATCAACAGCCTTGGGGACCAGGACCACAGCCGTCAGCGCTCATTACCTGGCAAAGGCTGCCTGGTACCATGCACACATAGTTCAGGGTAAGATTGTTCAGGACTAATTGCTTCAGAGTGTGTTGGTAATGGTGAAAACCAAACCATTGATCATGGTTGTTGGTAACTAATGTTTGTCTAGTGAAGCTTGGTTTTGAAGTTTGAAAGTGGCCACTTTTATCAGCCTTCTGAACAGTCTCATCAACACTATGTATATGAATATATTTACACACATGTACACAATATATACTTATATAACTTTAAAAAAAAATTTTATATACACATATGCATACAATATATATGTATATATATACTTTATTGCAATCCAGGCCTTACAAGACCCATTTCCTTTTCAGTAACCCTAGGAAAAAAAAACAAGACGAAACTTCTTAGAAATTTTGAATTATGTTTCTCTCGGACAGATTCTTGTTCTGAAAGGCCAGGCGAGACCTCCCCTCACCGACCGTTCTGGAGCACCAGTTCAGCCTCAGCACTTTGAGCTTTGCCTTTTGGAAAAGGAGCTGCATTCCCTCTCGCTGGGGTCTGCACAGTGCCCCACTCCCTCATGGTGTCTCTTGGATGCTCCAGCAGCAAACTGTCTGGAGAGGGAATTAAGGGCTGTCTTGTTCAGAGAATCTTTAGATGAAAAAATATGCAAAGCCTTTGTGTGCAATTTCCTTTGGGGGGAACTCAACAGCCACTCTCTGAGAGCTCTAATGACTGTGACAATAGCATGTTTAATCAGCTGTGAATCTGCCCATTTCCATTTTTAAGTCTTTCGTTTGCTGTTCCATCATCCAGATGCAGGTTCCTGGGGTTTTTTTTTCTGTTTGCCCTACTTGAAAAAAGTAAATCTGATAACCTACATACAGGGGCTGGGTTTCACTCCTGTATCAGTCACCTTGAGGAGAGGTGCTTTGATAAGCAAAGAATTCTAGAAACTAATTTTTTTTCCTCCTTAGTGAACTATATTCCAAACTCAAGATTTTGGGCATTCTTATGAGAAGAAATCACAGCTACCCTTAGAGGAGCCTCTTGCTCTTAAATAGTCAGCTATTTCTATCTCTGGCATATCACAGACATGAACTTAGTGTTAAATGTAGAATTACCCTGACTCTTGAATGAAACAAGTGTGAATTAATTGACTCTGAAGACCAGAACTGGAGTGTATATTACTGGAGATACTTCATAAGAGCTGGAAATCCCTAACTCAGCCCTACCGACTTTCAGAATGAATTACATTACAAGGCATTTGTTCCATTTTCACTTTCTCCTTTCTCTCCCTTTGCTTTTGTTTTCTTTTTCAAGATGTCCAGAGATGTCATATTTCAAGAACAACTTCAAATTAATTCCCTACTTTATTTCTTGTCTGCTTTCAAACACAGCTGAACCCTCACCCTGACTCAAACTATCATTGTATAAATAAAGCTCTTGTTAGCGTGATTTGCATTCACCATCGTTGGTAACCATGGGAGAGTTATAGTGTTTTTCCTTTCAAACACTGGGGAACAAGGTAAGTAAATGCAGACATCTCAGGGAATACTTTCTCAGCACCTTTCCCTCCCCACACCAGCAAGGGGTAGTGGCTGTCAGGAGAAGTGATGTTAAAGCGCCCACTTTCCTCTCCCTGGAAAAGGTACATATGTCACATTGCCTAAGGATATGCACTCGGAGAACGTGTCTTTGCTGGACGTTGTGTCCTGCAGCGTGTCCTGCAGCGTGGACCCTGAACGGCTCCAGGGCGGTGGCTCAGGGGCCTCTGCAGCAGTGGCCAAGGGCAGAAGCCCAGGGAGGGGCACACGACCGGTGGAAGCAGGCGGCCGTGCTTTCCCAGGACACTGCTGTGCGCTGCGGCGGTTCTCGGCTCGGGCGGTCCCTGAGGTGTGCGGAGGGCACTGCGGCGTTCCCCGCCAGCCTCCAAGCCCACATCGTCTCACTCTGAAATGGAGCTAGAGCACGGCCAGTGAAGTGGGACGCGCCATGGCACGGTTGTGAGGAGAGGGAAGGGAACGGGGCAGCAGGGTGCAACGCTCTGTGGCCACTGCAGCTGGATCTACAGCTATTGCAACGAGATTCACTGATGCTCTGTGGCCACTGCAGCTGGATCTACAGCTATTGCAACGAGATTCACTGATAAGAGCGCGGTCAGATTTAGCAAAGTGCTGCTTCCCCACAGACATTTTGTAAGAAAGTAAGCAAGGTCGTCACGGCTATAAATGCACAAAGAGCTCAATACCATGTGTGCAACAACTGCCAGTGGTGGATCCTTTAAAAAGAAGTGTAGAAACACGGACAGAGAGGAATAGAAAGCTGAAAAAAAGATGCCTCTTGGTATGCCTTGGCAGAGAGAGATGTATGCTGTGGTTCTTGCCACATCCAGCTATTTCAGACTTAATTCTTCAAATAATAATTCCCCTCCATTTGGCTGAATGCCATCCAGAATGTAAATAACATTTGCTTTAGGCAAGCGCTCCTCACCTTGAGAGCTGGCCCTCTTCAAGATGAAATGCTGTTTCATTTTCTTGGCCCACCTTTATTCCTTGCAGGCATCTTCCTGTAGCTAATGCTGATGGCTGGTGTCTGGAGAATCTGATATGGTACCAGAGCTCCTATTTTAGGAAACAGATTTGCCAGGGGATATTAGTGTTAATTGACATCCTATTTCTCATCTTCTCTCCTTTCAAAGGTTATTGAAAAGTGTGGGAAATTCACCTTCAGAATTGTATAGGTTGGCTTATATTGGAGTGATAAGAAGTTTCAGACAAGGTTTTTGGCCCCTGTAACCAAGGGGCTATTTCCTTTTAATAAAGTAAGGGTCTGCCTGCCGCAGTGACATTGCTCATCTCTTTGCGTTACATTCAGCAACCTGGAGTTTTTAAAAATTGAGGATTTATCCTTCAGTTGTACAAACAAAAACTAGCTTACTTTTCTTCTGGATGTATTTATTTTGCTGTATAGTTTAAGCCAATATTCATAGGCTAATTGGTCAGTACTAATCAGTTGATTTCTCTCATTTTGGTCTGAGATATATATCTATTTCTTCTTTTAAATATATTTTTCCCCTAGGTTAATTTTAGTTAATGTTAGGGGCAGATTTAATAGTATCACCATCTGTACTATATTATGCTATGTAAGAGGAATAATTTTTAAATGTTGTCTTTTATCCTCAGTGCTATTATTCATATCCAATTATTCACACCCAAATTTGGGTTTCTTTTGTTACTTTAATCAATTTTTTACATTGGGAGTTAGGAGAAACTGCAAGAAAGATAAAGGACCCACAGGAAACAATGCCTAGTGCCATCCTGACTCTAGTGGGATAGACTGTCCTATGTGGCACATTTGCATATGCTAAAATCTAGATAAATGTGGCGCCCTGTGTTTCTATTCGTTAACATGATGTTCAGAGGGCTCTGTTAACCACTGCCATGTGGGCATAGTTGGGGTTCTAGCTGAATCATAGGAAAGTGTAGGTTGGAAGTGGCCTCAGAAGCGTGCTGTCCCATCTCCTGCTCCTGGCAAAGCCAACTCCAATGTTAGATGAAGGTGGAGGCCTCCTCAAGCCCAGTTTGAAGAGTCTCCAAAAATGGAGATCCCAGAGCCTCTCTGAGCAACCGCTCAGCATTTTTTTCCTTATATCCACTTAGGTTTTTTCTTGCAGCAATTTGTATTTGTTGCCTGTCACCCTTTTGCAGTGCTTCTGCTCCTCTGAGGAGAACCTGGCTGTGCTTTCTCTTATAACCTCCCACTAGCAGAAGATGGCAATGAGGTCCCCTCTTTGCCTGCTCTTCCCCAGGCTCTACAAGCCCAGCTTTCTTGTGCTCACCACTTAACTCATTTCATGTACTCCAGCCCCTGACCATTACTGTGGCCTCCACCAGGCTCTCTCCAGTTTGCCCACAGCTCTTTGGTCCTTAGAGGGCCCAAAGCTGGACACAGTGCTCCAGATGCAGCCACAGGAGGTGTTGAACAGAGGGAAACAATTTCTTCCCTTGCCTTGCTGATGCAGCCCAAGAGGCAGTTGGCCTTCACTGCTGCAAGGGCACGCTGCTGTCCGCTGTTTGGCTTGCTGCCCACCAGGACCATCAGGCCCGGTTCTGCAGAGCTGCTTCCTCTCCAGGCAGCCCGGCCTGCCCTGTTGTGTGGGGTTACGGCAGCTCGGACACGGGACTTGGCACATGGGTTCCTGTCAGCCCCCTTCTGCAGCCTGTCCCAGTCCCTGTCCTCCTGCTCCACCACTTTGGTGTCATGTTTGAACTTGCTGGAGGTGCATGCCATCCCATTGTCTAGGCTTTTGATGAAAATGTTAAGCTATGAAAATATTTAAATATGAAAATATGATGATATTTAAGAACCCAGTTTTGAAAGGAGTGACCCTCACATCTATCTGTCATTGCAGATGAGGCAGTGGACCAACTGTGGCTAATTTCTCGATATACTAATCTTTAAGAACCATGAAACTTTCAAAGTAACAAGTAATGTTTTGAGTGTTTTTTTCCTCACCTCTTATCTCCACTTTATAGTAAATCTCCAGGCTCCTAGAGCAGTGCAACAAATTACTTAACTTTCAACAACAGTCAGAAAAATATATTGTCTTTCATTAACTTTTTAAAGCTTACTGATTTTGTGGAATTGCTGCAGCAAATTGTAAATGATGTATGAATTGAAAAATTCATGCCCACCTAGTGTATAGGGAGAAAGCAGACTGGGCTCTGTAGTCAAGGCTGTGCTGTTTGCTGTGATGCTGAACTTCCATGCACAGCAAGAGGAGACTGCTGAGCTGTGACTGCTCCTCCTCAAGCAGATCACTCAGCACTGCCTAGGAAATACTGAAATACAGTGCAGTGCCCTGCCTGGGGATTCCTCCCCAGGTTAGAAATGTTTATAGAGTTATGCATATGCGTAAAAAGCAAAAAAAGTCACTCAGAAATATTAATCCACTGAGTAGTTAGAAGGTATTATTTTTGGCCATGGTAATGGGAAGAGGAACAGCACACAACCTTAACACAGTTCAAGCTCTCAAGGTCAAGGAGGACTTCTCCACAAAGCCCTGGTGACAGCATGGGCGCTGCGTGCTGGGATGATGAGTAGCTGTTCCCCTCTCCAGTGTGAGCATAGATGCAGGGGGACAGCTTGATGGGTTTCCCTCATCGCTCCTGTTATCCATCTTTCTCACAGGGGTCCCTGCCTCCCGGAGGACTCGTGGAAGGAGGTCTACATGCAAGAGGGAAGAGCAGCTCAGCACCATGGTTGATGGTAGAGCTTTCCTATTGCCAAGCTTAAACACCACCTCATTAACACCAGCTCCTGTCCACTTTAAACACCTTTTTTCTTGACCTAATGAAACCTTTAACTTATTCTCCATTATCGACTATTTTCTCAACACTTGACTTCATGTCCTTAAGAGTAATACAAATTGAGTGTATACAGACAAAATAGTCAAAGCAGCTCATTCCTGCAGGCCAGAACACCATCCTCATCACATTCTTCCAGCCACCTGTAGACATGGTATATTAATGTCTAGTGTCAGTAAATATCTTCTGCCCATTTGGAGTCATTCTTAGAGGATAGTAGGGGGGAAAAATGCTTCACAGACCAGGTTCAGAAAATACTCTGCTAATTAAACTGGGCTTGAATCTGTAATGAACCTGTAGCTTTAGAGATTATATACAGCTGTGACTTCTGGCTTTCCATAGGCACAGCTATGCAATGACGAGGTGACCTGGAAGTGCTCCGCGTTGCACAAAGCACAGGCTGGACCTGACCGATGCACAACCTGATCCTTTCGGCTAAGTGCGATGTCCCCAGCGAAGAGCTGCCCTGGTGAGAGCCCCGGCGCGGAGGTGGTCCATGGTTGCAGGAGCAGGCTGTGCCTCCACAATCCCCAGCGTCTCGGCACAGAGAGGGCAGGGCTGGTTTAGGCTACCTCTAATGAGTCCTCTGTGTCTAGAAGACAAAAATGTGTATATTTGCAAAAGTAGCAGTTTCTACTAGTCATTTTTAAATGTTCCCCATAGCAAGGTAAAATTTTGCCAAAGGTATTCCCTTTCTTACTGCGACACGTTTGAAGTTAAACAGACAACTTCAGTTTCCTTTTACTCTTCCTGCTGACTTGTTTTGATTTGAATGAACTAAACTAATATATTCAACATGCTAAATTATGTGCTGCTATTTTCTTTCTGTCAGTAATTGCAATGTATGGAGCAAGAAATTTGATAAATTGCCTTTCATAGGTTCCAGATCAATAAATATATATTTGTATCTGTGTGAAAAATTTAAATTAAACTCATGAAGGAGGTCCAAATTAATTAGGTTTATATCAAAGGCCACACTAATTTCTGCAGGCATTGAGAGAGCAACTTCAGTGCTTTATTCAGTAACACGCTAACTGAAACATTTTCACCAAAAAAAGCAGTTTCACCAAAATAAAATAGTTTCCTGGTATGTGCTGATTTTGTTAATTTTTCAACAACATCCTGTTTCATTGAAATAAAGATGTTTTGTTACCTTTACTTCAGGTATATAATTTCTCGGAGACTCGTCATATTAATTTGATGCTATTTACTATTATATTTTATGATATTGTTTTGACATATGTCAAATGTCATAAGTCAGAGTACTGTAATATTGATCCCACAGGAAACTGGAGCTTTTTGTTCCTGCATAGTTGGGGATTAAACATAATATGTTTCAGAATAAGGATCAAAATATGTTTCTGATCATTGGAATTATCTGTCAGGAATCTCATATTCCAGCCTACAGTACTTAATAACACAGCCTGCCTGGAGTTGTATAAAACACTGAAAAATCAACATTATCTGAAATTGTGGATATCTATTATAAGTATAGCGAGTAACGAGTCAACATTACACTTTAAATCAACAGAGCTGTCTCTCATTTTGCTTCATAAAAGAAGGAGAGAAGTTAATTTAAAATGCAGAGTAACACAGCTTGTCTCAGAGAAAATGTCAGGTAAATGCATTAGATTAACTCCCTTAAGGTCCCTTTCCTTCTCATTTCAGAGTTTCTAAAATAAGAGATAAAGAGAGAAAGCAGCTTTACATCTGGAATTCTTCTACACCGCAATCCCTAGCAGTGGATGGATGAGCCAGGTCTGGGAGAGCAGCACATCTTTTGTTCATCTGCAGAGTTGAGCTTCAGCCAACTATTGTGTGAGATTCTGCAATTTTTGAATACAAAGCATTTGTTTATTCTGCTTTTCAACCCTGAACGTGAGCCAGTACTATTCATGCCCATTGAAAAACCTGGGCATTTCAGAGGAAAATGCATTATTGTGACATCTCCCGGGAAAACCAGGAGGTTTAGGGATGGATAAACCTCAGATCAACCCTAACCCTCAATGTGCAATATGTTGCTGGTGTCTTGGTGTGAACGGCACCCAAATTGCGGGCTGTGCTCTGCTAGGGCAGCCCCAGCACCCCCCAAGGAGTGCGGCCATGGCCAGCCGGGGTGCCACGCATGCTGGGACCCTGTGGTGCTGGGCAGTATGGGTGTGCTGCTATCTGAAGTGCCAGGCATGCAACGTGCAGAAATATTTTCTATATAGAAATATTGCTAAGGCTCTGGCGTCAAGTAGCCGTAGGTCGGGGTAGCAGAGGTGGAAGGACATGGAGTCCAGGAAGGCTGGATATTCTTCAAGAAGGAAATCGTAAAGGTGCAAGAGCAGGCCGTCCCCATGTGCTGAAAAACTACAAGGATGTCATGAGGTTACGTAGGGACAAAATGAGAAGGTCCAAAGCCCAACTAGAACTTAATCTGGCTATTGCTGTAAAAGACAATAAAAAATGTTTCTATAAATACATTAGCAGCAACAGGTAGGTTAAGAAGAATCTCCATCCTTTATTGGACTCGGGGGGAAGCATAGTGACAAAGGCTGAGGAAAAGGCTGAGGTACTTAATGCCTTCTTTGCCTCAGTCTTTAACAATAAGACCAGTTGTTCTCCGGGTACCCAGCCCCCTGAGCTGGCAGACAGGGACAGGGAGCAGAATGAAGCCCCCATAATCCAAGGGGAAATGGTTAGTGACCTGCTACACCACTTAGACACACACAGGTCTATGGGGCCGGATGGGATCCACCCAAGGGTACTGAGGGAGCTGGTGGAAGTGCTCACCAAGCCACTTTCCATCCTCTGTCAGCAGTCCTGGATAACTGGGGAGGTCCCAGTTGCCTGGAGGTCAGCAAATGTGACACCCATCTACAAGAAGGGCCGGAAGGACGATCCGGGGAACTACAGGCCTGTCAGTCCGACCTCGGTGCCAGGGAAGGTTGTGGAGCAGATCACCTTGAGTGCCATCACGTGGCACGTACAGGACAACCAGGTGATCAGGCCCCGTCAGCATGGGTTTAGGAAAGGCAGGTCCTGCTTGACCAACCTGATCTCCTTCTACGACAAGGTGACCCACTTAGTGGATGAGGGAAAGGCTGTGGATGTTGTCTACCTGGACTTCAGTAAAGCCTTTGACACAGTTTCCCACAGCATTCTCCTGGAGAAACTGGCTGCTCATGGCTTGGACGGGTGTACTCTTCTCTGGGTAAAGAACTGGCTGGATGGCCGGGCCCAAAGAGTGGTGGTGAATGGAGTTAAATCCACTTGGCGGCCTCTCACAAGTGGTGTTCCCCAGGGCTCTGTGTTGGGGCCATTTCTGTTTAATATCTTTATCAATGATCTGGATGAGGGGATCGAGTGCACCCTCAGTCAGTTTGCAGATGACACCAAGTTGTGCGGGAGTGTTGATCTGCTTGAGGGGAGGAAGGCTCTGCAGAGGGACCTGGACAGGCTGGATCCATGGGCCGAGGTCAATTGTATGGGGTTCAACAAGGCTCAGTGCTGGGTCCTGCACTTGGGTCACAACAACCCCATGCAACGCTACAGGCTTGGGGAAGAGTGGCTGGAAAGCTGCCTGGCGGAAAAGGACCTGGGGGTGTTGGTCGACAGCTGGCTGAATATGAGCCAGCAGTGTGCCCAGGTGGCCACGAAGGCCAATGGCATCCTGGCTTGTGTCAGGAATAGTGTGGCCAGCAGGAGTAGGGCAGTGATCATCCCCTGTACTCGGCACTGGTGAGGCCGCACCTCGAATGCTGTGTTCAGTGTTGGGCCCCTCACCACAAGAGAGACATTGAGGGGCTGGAGCGTGTCCAGAGAAGGGCAACGGAGCTGGGGAAGGGTCTGGAGCACAAGGCTGATGGGGAGCGGCTGAGGGACCTGGGGTTGTTCAGCCTGGAGAAAAGGAGGCTGAGGGGAGACCTCATCGCGCTCTACAGCTGCCTGAAAGGAGGGTGTAGAGAGGTGGGGTCGGTCTCTTCTCCCAGGTAACAAGTGATAGGACAGGAGGAAATGGCCTCAAGTTGCACCAGGGGAGGTTTAGACTGGATATGAGGAACAATTTCTTCACCGAAAGGGTTGTCCAGCATTGGAAGAGGCTGCCCAGGGAAGTGGTTGAGTCACCATCCCTGGAGGTATTTAAAAGCCTTGTGGATGTGGTGCTTAGGGACATGGTGTAGTGGTGGACTTGGCTGTGTTGGGTTATTGGTTGGACTTGATGATCTTAAAGGTCTTTTCCAACCTAAATGATTCTATGAGTCTATAAAAACTAGGAGGGTCCCCAGGCCCCCGAGTCCCATTTCCTGCTGTCACAGGAACAGATGTCCTGTGGTCACAACCTACCAGCAAAACTTCAGCTCCTTTCAATACCCCCATATTGTGCTTTCCTCTGTACGATGCCAGCTCACTTTGTGCACTGTCACTCTGGGGACAAAGATATTAATGAACAGTTTCCAGCTGGCCCCGAGCACAGCAGCAGTACCCTGCCGCTCACCCAGCCGTCCCCCTTTCCATGCTTCTTGCTGTTTCCCTTTCAGTGTGTTTCTTATTCAGTTCACAACTTCTTTTATTATTCAACGTTAATAGATTATTTCCTGTGTGGTGCTTTATTAAACATTTTATAAAAATTCAGACAGATTAATCCTCTCAATTTTCCGTGCCTAGAAAAAACAGCTACATTATCAAGGCTTTCCTTGATAATACTACGTTAATCTGGAACGATGTATCTCCAGTAAGGCCTAGCTGCATTTCATCACGGTCTCTTTTTACACTCTCACATCTTACTATTTTCTCCAAGATGTGTACCAAAGCCATCCATGCTAATGGGCTTATTGTCCGTTGAATTGTTTCCTCACCCCAGCCCAGCATGTTGCTCAAGTGCTGTACCACAGAGCAGGATCAGCTTTACATAACATCACCTCAGATTTGTTAGATTTATTAAAAACCTTTGCCCATGGACTGCAATTTGGTATTCCATTTCCTTTAGACTCCTGGTGTATAGGTTATATTTTTCTCAGAAAAGGCCAAGGCAGCAATTTCAGCTTACTTTGCAGTGCAGAGGTGGGTACCGGTTCCCGTGAGAAACCAGCTGCCCCGACTGATGGATTGGCCAGGGTGTAAGGAGGGGTCCTCAGGACAGATTAATCGGGGCTCAAACCCTGTCATGGACTGAAGAGGCCCAATTGTTGCACTGGACTATTGGGTCCCATGGTGAAATTCAAAGTCATTGTTAAAGTCTAGACCGAGGGACTCGTGTTCTGGAAAATACCTGTTCTTGAGCTGGATCTCATCTTTGTTGTTCAATGCCTGACAGTACCAGCGTCATACCGGCTTAACTCCCAGTTCCCTGCCACGTTCAAGTGCCTGAAGACATCATCTGGCTTTTCTTCTTAAAGCAAATTTGGAAAAGACTTAGGCAATAAAGAATACTTCATCTAGTTTTTTAATTATCTAAACCAAATTTGTAGTGTCACATTTTTAAGAAAATTTTCTGACACCTTCACAAATTCACTATTAGGTTAATATAGGTATGGTAGTTTTGAACACTGTAAAGAAACCAGACAATCAGAGAAATTACTCAGCTTTGTGACATTTTATGCCTCCTACAGGTATGTGACTGTACAGCCTGTTGTGTGCTGTGGCTACCCAGGACAGTTCTGGTAGGGGATGCGGTCTTAATTTGCCATTAACTTTGCTAGATTGGATTGCTTGACTAGTTTTTTCTATTGCAAGAGGTACTTTGCGAGATAGCTATGAAATATGGTCCTACAAAAAACACCTGCTATTTTATAGGTGAAAATGCAAGGTAGTTGGCAAGGCTGAGTGGAATTCTTACTCCAGACATGTCCCACTTTTAGCCACAGCCTGCTTTGCTGCATGGGTGCATTGTGAACTCATCAGTAAATTTATGATATTCTTCACCCTGTGGATGTTTACCTATAAAGACTAGTCACGTACACTTGTAGGGTAGTTGGATATCGATTCCATCATGCTGGAGTGAAACTGCACCCACCAGTGACTCCACTGCTGCTCCGTTGCCAGAGCCCAGGCTCGTTCTGGAAACTTTCCTGAACACAGAAATCTTGGCTGCACCACTGGCACAGACACAGGGCGATGCACTGTTACACTGCAAATACGCTGAATGCTCACACTGCTTCCTTTTGAAGGAGTCTTTTCCAGACGGAAACGTTAATGGATGTTTTCTGATTCCTGCGGAGTGTTGAGGATATGGCAGTATCTGCAGTCCTGTATAGAAACAACATATGGCAAACACCACCCGCAGTAGGTGGAAGGGGCTGCTTTGGGAGAAAAGGCAAGAAAAAGGGTAAATGCAGACCAATACTTTCCCCAGCAAACAGCTGATCAGAGACCACCTGAGTCAGAGATTGCACCCAGGCTGTTGTGATTACCAGTTCTTTGCAGATTTTTATTCTATGCAGTAATTTTTTTTGAATGCATTTATAACTTTGGCAACTGCTAAAGCTTATGCCAATGAGTTCTGCAATCTAATTATAGGCTCACAGGAAACAGGACTGAAAGGGAACATCAAGAGGACATCTGGTCCATCACTTGCCCCAAGGCAACAACAACATAATGTCATTCCTGACAGATGTTTGCCTAACATTTGGATGAAAAAATACTCGCTTTTGTTTGTTTTTAACATGTTACCTGGTAAATTGACTGGGGTCCTTACTTTTTCTTTTATGAAAGTAATGACTAGCCACCCCCCATTCACTATTTCTGTGTCATTTTCAACTTTACAAGCTGTTATCATATTCCCAGGGTTTGATTTTTTCCTTTCTGAGGTTGAGAAGTTCTAATCTATTTAGTCTTTGCTCATACATATGCATGCAGGATGTGAAAATACTGATGCAGAGTGCTTGTTTCGCTCACTTCAGTAGCTGAGACTAACAGTAATGAAAGCCTACAACTATCTGGAAAATCATGCAGAAATGGTTGTACCAATGATTTTAGTGCCATAAAACCAAGAGGTTCTGGGAATGCTAGAAAAGAAGTACAGAAAAATAAATGCAGTCTAGAGGGCATATCTTATATATCTAGACAGCATTTCTTATTTGTGATAGATTAACTCCATATCACTCTCTAAGCATACTACTTTCATCCCCTGATGCCAGCATCCACAACTGCATCCGCTCAACACCAAAGCAGCTTTGCCAAGCCAGTCTAATCTTTCAAGAAAACTCCCCCAGGAGTTTTCCATTTCCTGAAAACCCCGAGAGTCCTTTTATAATGATCAGGTTGTAAAAAGGAAAGTGTTATTAAAGGGAGAATATCCGTGTTGCTTTCCAAAGGGCATATTTAAGAAGATAACAGAAATGACAATCAAAAAATCCAACTTCTTCAGCTCAATCTGTGTAACAAAAGGGTTTGGTTTATCTTCTAGTTCCTTCAGTTCTACCACTGCGCCACACTGCAAATGAGTACTGCATGGAATGGCCGCTGATCGCTTGGATTTTCAGATTACTGCCAAAAATTAATCAAGCTCTTGCTAATAATTTTCATTAATCTCGGAAAGTAGTTTGATACTGACCAACAGCACAAGCTCTAGATCCATGGACTGAAAAATGACTGTGAGGAGAGAAAAGCAGAGCAGGCATTATTTTGTGCAATAAACTCAGGGGGCTTAGAAGAGATTTGAAACACATGACTTAGAATAATTTGGAAATTCTTTCTTATAAGATTATGAAAAGAACTCTAATATGCAGCTCTCCCTTGCAGTTGATTGGATGATGTGATTTCAGTCTGATGTGGTACATTTTAAATATTTTCTGGTTTGCATTGCAAAAGCAAGAAAACACAATGCTGTTTTTTATTCTGTTTAATTCAAAGTGTAATGTTATTGGGGTTTTTTTTATTATTTTAAGTCACACATATACGAACATGAGTCTTGAAGAACCCAGATAGTCTCTCTTCTGTTGTCTCTTCTTGCCCAAATCAAAGAAGATTTGACTCAGTCAAAGATGATGCCAAATTTGGAAGGATTGGGGTTTTTTTTAGTATGATAATACTGAAAACTATCTATTTCTGAAAAATAGAAGTGATACCTTTAAGTCACATAAAAATAGAGAAGAGTAAGAATGCACTAAATATAAAGAAAAACACCAAAATAAGGAATGAAAAAGTCCTGTGCATCCAGTTTTGTGTAAGAAGCAAGGAGAAAGTAATGGAAGTTAAAGGAGATAAATATGGTCCTCGGCTGAGAAAGGCACCTATATTGGTGTTATCAGTTGAAGATTTCCTTAATTGTAGAGACAATTTTAAGCCTTCTCACTCTAAGTGTCCCCATAAGTGGGTAGCACTGGACAGCATACAGCTGGAGTAAGCAGTTTGAGGTTCTGCCCAAAATGGTTGCCCAAAATGCCCCAAAATAAAAATGGTTTAAACAGGTATCTTTGAAGCCAAGAATTAATCAGAAACCAAAGAAATAAAACTGAAGTATTTTTAGAGTGATTATGGCCATATGTCCATGCTACATGTTGGGTGCATAAATCCCTGTGCTTTAGGACAGTGAGCAGAGTGGTTTGGGTTATAAAGGCTATACCATGGGAAGGCTATACTACACCTCTCCAAGAAAAGACATTTTCCCACCAGTCAGAGTCAGAACAAGACACAGTATTTACCTAATCTTTTATCTCTGAAATAAGAGGAATGAGTCTCAATTTCACAGAAAGAAAAATGCATAATCTTGCAAGAATTTTCAGTATCAAGGGAGAACATTATTCCATATGCAAAATACCTTGAGATGTCATGAACTAGTCCAAAACCAGCACTTGAGCTCAGTTACTTCGCTTTGTCATACAGTTAAGGAAATAGTAATTATTTCCAGTGGGACTTCTACTTCAGAAAATAACCCAAACCAAAACTGGTCCAAAACACCCTAAGCAATGAGACCTGTTATTCTTACATGTCCAAATAGCCACATGGATTTTTGTATTTTGTTATTTTCATCTTTTTCATCTCCCTTTCCTAGGTATCAGTGTAGGTTCAAGCTTAGTGCAAAGAATAACTGCATAATAAATAAATACCTTCATGTAAGACCAGAAATAATCTAGTCTTTTGCAGTGCCAATATTTTCATGCCATATTTTTTCCATGCCCACACCACTAAAACAGATCAGTGTACACAGGCAAGAAAGGAAAGGAAAGTATATTTGGTATCCCAAACCAATATCACAAATCCTAACATGCACGAAACAATTCTAATTCAATTATGCAAAAAAGGTTTCTAACCTTAATAACAAATCATTATCTCAGGCAAATCTGAAACAAAATATGAATATCTGCTCTTAGCAGGCAAAATGCAACCTGGGGAAATACAATACGTGCCTGGTAAATTAATAATCTATTAGTAGAAATTGCAGACAGCAGCAGGAAGAAGCCAAGTTTTCATAGATTAATAACTACTAGTTTATCCTCTTTCTCTCCCGCTCCTTCTCTGTCATTCATGATCCCCTTCTTTCCTCGTCTTCACACTCCTCTCCTAACCCACTCTGCTTCTTGCTAGTTAATTTACTTCTAGAGCTTAGTTTTTCTTCTAGTACTACAAGACTAACCAAGACACAATTCGCATGCACATCTTCTTCACTGTACAGAGACTATCTGGGGAGAAAGCGGGGCAGGATCTGTACATGAAGCAGAGGTTCTTTGCTATACAGATAAAATCACTGCTTCCTCATTTTCTTACTCTCTCTTTTAGCTGTGGCCTTGCCACTTCAGTCAGAGCTTTTTGTATCCTGGAATGGATTTGTAAGATGTCTGTGAAGTATGGGACTATTATTCTCATTTTACAGGCAAGAACTGGCAGGGTGACCTGCCTAAAGCCCCACTTTGGGAGAGCTGAGCTGGGACCTTAAGCATGGCACAGCACCTGGGAAAGGGGAAGAAAAGGCAGTCATGAGTGAGCAACCATGTCACAGGGGAAATTAGCAAAGGAAGATGAAGACCTTAGAAATTATGCAGGACTAGCAGAGCTACAGACCATGAGAAGGAAATATTTAGATCGATATGATTTCATGCATCACATTAGTGATAAGATCCTAGAAGCACTGTGGACAAATTACTGCACTGAAATAAGGCTCTGTTAGTCATGGTTCAGACCAGCAGGAACTATAAATATTTATTTTCTGCACCTGAAAAAAGCAGGAAGAAATGTCTGTGCTAAACAGTGTGGTGAAATGTTTTCCAATCCTTTCTTCTCAAGGAGTACACTAAAAAAATTTCTCCTGAAATTTTCAGGTCAATAGGAACCTGCATGCAGGATCCCTGAAGGGACTGGGTCAGGAGAGCTGTGTCTCTCAGACACTGACCTTTATTTAATTCGGAATACCAGGGAAACTCCACAGCCGGGGACGTTTCATTAGGCAGAGAGGATGAACCAAGCAGCCACACACCAGCTGACACGATGTCATCCCTGTTTAATTAATAAACAAACTGATACAGGCTGAAGAGAGAGCGATGAGATAGGACCAGTCCTAGTCCCAGCCAGTACGGAATATGGGAAGCAGGGGTCAAAGTGAACTGATCTGGTTTTACTCTTAGGATAGATTACAAATTTGACAGATAGAGGTAACTGTGTGTCGTGGTTTAACCCCAGCAGCAACCAGTCCCCCCCCAGCCGCTCGCTCACTCCCCCCTGGTGGGATGGGGGAGAGAATCAGAAGAGTAAAAGTGAGAAAACTCGTGGGTTGAGATAAAGACAGTTTAATAGGGAAAGCAAAAGCCACGTGTGCAGGCAAAGCAAAGCAAGGAATTCCTTCACTCCTTCCCATGGGCAGGCAGGGGTTCAGCCATCTCCAGGACAGCAGGGCTCCATCACGCCTAACGGTGACTTGGGAAGACAAATGCCATCGGTCCAAATGTCCCCCCCTTCCTTCTTCTTCCCCAGCTTTATATACTGAGCATGACGCCGTATGGGCTGGAATAGCCCTTTGGGCAGTTGGGGTCAGCTGTCCTGGCCGTGTCCCCTCCCAGCTTCTTCTGCACCTGCCAGAGCATGGGAAGCTGAAAAGCCCTTGATTTAGTATAAGCACTACCTAGCACCAACTAAAACGTCCCTGTATTGTCAGCACTGTTTTCAGCACAAATCCAAAACACAGCCCCATACCAGCTACTAGGAAGAAAACTAACTCTGTCCCAGCCAAAACCAGCACACGGTGTAATACCCATAAGTTATTTGACTTTCTCTCTGGGTTTTTACTAAGAGGAGATCACCAAATGAAGGTGTTTTAATAGGATTACTTAGTACAAATTACAAAGAGACACTATTCTCTGCTTTGAGGGTGAATATGTAGGTATTACCCAAAAAGTATGAATGTGACAAACACTGACAGAAGTTAAAAATGGATTGTATGGATTGTCAGGTAAAACTGAAACTGATGGCAAACAAATGACATGTTAATACAGATGGGCATGTAGCCAATGTACAGGCCTGATGAACAGATAGAAGATGGTAGTGATGCTGAAAAGGCCAGAGTGGCAAGTCACCAACTGGCTCAGCATTGGCTCTTGATTTTACGCCAGAGGTAAAAAAATGCTTGGGATGCATAAAAGAAATAGAGTAGATGTTTTATTTCTGAAAAATAAAAGCACTGGTGAGAGAAATATTGAATTAGTGAGTTGTGGTCCCTGAGTATAAATGAAACAAATTAGAAATGCTTTCTTGTAGAAGATGCAAGTAGAACCTGAGACACAGAGACATAAATTCTGCCATTCTGGGGAAATGCTCATGACTTAGTGTAACCAGATGTAACCAAAATGATTAGTTCGTTCTTTTGTAACTAAGCAACATAGAGATAGGAGTGGGGTAGAAAATGCTTTAATATATTGTGTTTGTACACCTATGGCTATGGCTATGCTGCCATGCCCAAAGACAATTGGATGAGGAGCAGTATGGACATGCTGCTATGTTCCCAGTACAGCCCCAGCCCATCTTGACAACGAGTCGAGGGTGGTTAGAATAATTGGTTTGTGCTAAGGGTGCCAAATCATTGTTAGGAACCATGCACCATGAAGAAGGGGAGCAAGTTACATAAGCAAGGTGGGATTGCGCATGTCCAGAAGAAGGGGTCGACTAAAGGACACACCTGTACGGCCACCAAGGACCACCAGAGACCCCCACGGAAGCCCCTCGGAGCTCAAGGACGCATGCGTAATGACCACGCAAATATGATAATTAGTTCTGGGAAATAGAATGAATATGCATGATCATTCCGGGAAATTTGATGCATATGTATGTAACTGGACAACATAAGTTTCGGCTGATGTAACCTGTGGTATGCACGCTAGGTGGAACGATCCCCCGTGCATCCGGCGCCGAAATAAAGAATGCCTGCTTCTTAATACTACATTGGTGTGAAGGAGTTTGATTCCCGATTTCGGTGACATTAGGAGTTCAGAATGTGACTGGTCCAGGAAAGTGCCTGCAAAATCACTCTTGGAAGTGAACCCTTTCCAAAGGGACACCAGCAGAAAAGAAAGAAGAGGTTGAATTCATAAATGAGAAATAATCACATCCAAGTGTTACTACAGGTAACAACACAAGGCACAGTTGAGGGAAGTCATTTGTGTTGAGGCACCCATAAAGAAAGCAAAGTGGTTGTAATTATTTAACTATTTTATTATTACAGGAAAAGCACAGATAAAATAAAATAATTTAAAAAAAAATTAAAAAAGACTGAAAGCAGTGATTACTTCCTCTAGAGACTCTTTTGGTTGGATCTGCCCAGAGAATGTTAACAGCAATTACACCTTTAGGAGTAGAGACCTAAAGATGGGATCAGAGTCCCTTAGTCTGGAAATGACTAATGAAAACCATTCAGCGTATCATGGAATACTAAAACTGGTAATAAACAGGTTACTGATTTCCTCCTAATCATCTTGGGGCTGATGACTCTTATCTGGTACCATATGAACAGACCAACAAGGTCCAGAAGGGACCTCCAGAGACCATGCAGTCCATCTGTCACAAGCTGAGCTCAAACCCAGCAGATATCTCAAACCATTGACATACTTTAAGCTAAGTCCATCAGGAAAGCTATGCAAAGAACTGCCCTGAGTCAAGGACAGCATTTGCCTCTGTTTAGCAGCAGTAATGTCCATTCCTTTGTGTGGCTATGGCAATCCGTGCTGTCCGGTGCTTGAAAGGAGAACCATTAGACTATCATCCAAAAACCCTGTACGATGCCTGCTCTCAAGAAAGCAAACAACAAAGGCTCATCTGACTGAACACATGCCAAAAGTGTATTGATGTGGAAGGTTTTTTTCCCAGAAACTTACTTAGATGCCTAGAAGTCTGTTGTTTGCTCTTCTGTCAAAGGCACTGTATTCTTGACAGAGATGTGTACATCAGCGTCTATCTCACACCTCCTCCTGAGCGCATTCATAAACAAACTATTTGTCCTCGTTCTCTGAGCTGAACAATGCAGGAGGTGGGCTTTGAATGCAGTCCCCGGTATAGCAGGTGGAAGGTTCAAGAAAAATCAGAAGGAGGTGCTTCCCTTGAAATGGGTGATGAAATGGTGGAAGTCACCAGTGCTGCCCATCAGGGGAGTTACATGTTTACAGGGCCTGATACAGGGAGGACATAGCTGTAGAAGCGACAACAGGAGCCATAAGGAGAACAGAGCAGGAGAGAAGTAAGCGGTTAACTGCCATCCATTTAAATTCTTATTCTTTTTCTTGCTGGAAGAGATGCTGGTGATCACTGTGTCTCCCTTTGGACATAACACAGGGCACAGGAGCCTCACCCAGCAGCTACTCCATAAAGCTATGTCTGCAAAGGAAATTCGATCTTAAGAGAGGAATAAATGTGACTGCAGGCCAGTTTATACCAGCTTCATGAGATCAGGCTCATAATGTCATGACTTGCAGCAATGTGACCTTTTTGGAAACCATTTGTTCTCAGAGGTTAAAATGAATATATCTTCCTGTTCTTTGCTTGAACAGCTCCTCAAAACTGCCTTGAAAATCCCCAGCAAGACAGTATCAAGCTCATCACATACTAAAAAATTTTCTTCATAGAATTTCTCCAAGCAAGCCAGAAAACTACTACATTCAGAGGCATTTTATTTATAAAACAAACAATACTTGAAAGGAACTTGAAAATACTGAACTGTTTTGGTCTAACTCAGAAGTAGTAGCTTTTTTTTTTTTCCCATCGGACTGAAGTGAGTGGAAGAGGTGGTTGGAGTGGGGGATACATGACATATAAATGTCAGCGGATGTGGAGGATGTTCATTGAAATGTATTTAGCGGTAATGAGATACAACACAGCGCTCTAAATCTGTTAGGAAGGAAGTAAAACATTTCTTCTTATGTACCGCAGAAGCTTCTCGAACCTAGCTCTTACTCAGAGACATCCCAGAGATGAATATTCTTCCCGCTTCTCTCCACGGGTACTCATTTTATCCACCAAACTCTGTTTCAGAGAAGGGGATATAATACAGGCAACAATGAATCAGAAATTTTACTGCTGAGACACCATTTCCAGCAGTCCAGATCCAGTGCAGTTGGGAAATGGCATAGCTCCAGAGGAAAATGGAAATACAAGTAATTAATTACTAGTTCTGCTCTCTATTCAAGTGCAGGCAAATAGTCACTCAGTTAACCGTGATATTACTACAGTCAGTCCTCTTATAATAGTCCTGCTATGCCCTTGATCCTTTCAATTAATGGTGTATTTGCTCACTAATTGTGCCCTAGACTGCAGTTAAATTCTCATGTAGACTATTTTAATCTTTCTTAGAGCCCTGTCAGGTTTGGAGTGTCACCCTCTTTTTTAAAATTAGTTCTCAAATCCCAATATTATATTGCATGAGTATACCATGGGAGACAATAAAATGAAATCTGTATTGTGGATGCCCATGCTCTCTATTACATGCCCCCACATACAGCAACTAACTTCAGTAGCTGGAAACATCCCCTCCTTTCACTCGTTCACTTCTGAAGTTCTGTTCGAAACTTGTCTCTGGCTTATTGTTATTCCATTGTTATCTTAACATTTTAGTTTTTTGAATTGTTTAAAAATCATATTTATTGTATGTCAAAGAAAACCCAGCAATCAGGAAAGGAGCCATGCAGAAGGCCAAGAGCTCCTGAGGTCTGGTTGCTCTTTACTTTGATTTGATGAGATAGCTTTTTGGAATTTCACATTGGTTTGATCCTGACTAAGCACAGGAATGTTATTGTTGGTGGACTGACGGGTGTCCTCAGGGCTGTGGCAGCCATAGCTCTGCAGGTCATCTGGAAGTGCTCTACAGAGCGCGCAAGCGTGAGGCAGGGAAGAGCCGGAGTAGGTACCTGTCTTCTGAGCAATGCAGGTGTCTCACTGCCTTGTGGAGTCTTGCTAAAATGCCAGAGGTAAATACAGGAAGGAATAAAAACACTAATAGACAGTCTTCAAGGACTTTGCAAATGTCCTTTCAGAGAGTAAAGGACAGCTGCTATTAAGACATTTGAATTGCATGTCATTGGTTTCTGGGTTATATTTTCAAAAGGCATTCTGCTGGGAACCGTGGGAAGCCGGAATGCCAGCACGGGGAGGTCTCCGAGATGCTGCAGGAAGCCTGAGATGGAGGACACACCTCCAGCAGAGGGGGGATTGGTGGTGGCTGTCCCATTGCAAGTTCCCCACTGACGGCATCCACCTGCGAAGCAGAAGTACCCCAGAACATGGGACTGTGGTGGATTGTTCACTAACAGAGTGGACTAACAGCTGCGATAAC
Organism: Ciconia boyciana; assembly: GCF_034638445.1. Taxonomy (NCBI): domain Eukaryota; kingdom Metazoa; phylum Chordata; class Aves; order Ciconiiformes; family Ciconiidae; genus Ciconia; species Ciconia boyciana. Next base: position 71,575,849 of record NC_132939.1, on the reverse strand, counting down.
CACCCAGGACTCCACGCCCTCTCTGGAAGCAGTGGTTATAGACACACAGCGCAGCCACCCAAGAGCTGCTGCTCGTTTCAAGCTAAAATAGACCTTTGAATTCATTCCTGCAAAAAAAGGTCACTGCTAGCAATTTGTTTTGCTGTAGCCCTATTTTTCTCTGACTTGTGATTACAGTACCCAGGGATCAACGAAGTGTGTTCTCACAGCCAAACAAATGCTTGTCTGCATTGTTTCAACTAATTTTAAACTATTTTTATTGCTTTATTGCGTTCCAGTGCTGACGTTCTTCAATGTCTCCTGCCAACGTTTGCTGTACACTGAAGAGAAGATGCATAAGGCTTATGAAAGATTAGCTTGCAGTGGGAATACAAGTGATAGGAGCTTGATACTTATTAAGTTAATTATTCAATGGAACTGCTGCTTCCCTTATGAATTTCATTTAATCTCCGCAGCACAATTTCCTTCAAAAAACACGATGATCTTAATGAGTCAAATCTGAAGTCTTCTGTTCTTTTCAGGTGAGCAGGTTAATTTTCTATATAATTAGTTAATTGCAAAAACTTGAGCTATTGATAGCAAGTTAGAGAAGAAATCAGTACAACACCTTGTCCATGCCTCTTGAGGTAAATTATCTGAGAAGAGGTTGGCACTGTAAAGATTACAGAAATTTTGAAGGTCTTTGTAAAATGTTTAGCTTTAAGAAATTAGAAAAGAAGAGCATACATTTAGCAGTGAGATGGGTTTATTCGTTAGTGTTCTTCTCTTCTTTTGTTCGCTTATTTTAAGCCCTGACACTTTTAAACTTTTTTTTTGCTTTCTTTCTCTGTCGTGACATGAGTTACAGATTCCCTTCCAAGGTTTGTATGCCTTTCCATTAGAGATCTGCTTCAAATAATTTTAACCCCTCAAGCGATAGAATTTGTAACTCTGACAGCATCTCAGCTTTAAAGTATTTCTATTTAGTTTTTCAAATGCAAACCACATTTTCTCTTTTCCTTTTTCCAGCCTCACATGGGAATAGCAATCTTCTGCTCAGTTTTCTGATGGCTGAACCAGCCCTGTCTCTAGCTACTGCAGCTGTGGTCCTTGGAAGTCCTTAGTGAAATGTCAATATTAGGGTGGTGCTATTACTTGTCGCCGTAGTCTTCTGCAGTGCATTTGACATGGATGTCAACACATAAAAGCCTACCTATTACATCTGTTCTTGGCTTCTGTGTTTGGAAATTTCCTTCTCTGTCAGAGCTAAGAAAGCATCCTGGTCAGAGTGCCGGTTCAGAATGTCCTCATGAAACTCAGCACCTTTGGCATGTTTGGAGGGAGCAGGAGGAACAGCTTCCATGGCTCACGTTTTGTACTGGGTCAGACGACAAAGCGGGCAGAGTGCTGGCACCATGGACCACAGCATCCGGAGGCAGCGGGGCAGCAAGTCTCTGAGCTCCGTGCTATCAGTGCTCCTGGGAGAGTGCCCCTCAGATTAGGTGGGCACGTAGGATGGGAGACAGGCTGGCAGATCTTTTTTAGTTTTCGGGTAGGAGAGCAGGACTGCTATTCCCCGAAAACAGAGCCTCAGTGGAAGAGCATGAAATGTCACTTTTTTTTGTGCCAATAATGGCCAGAGGCAACGACAGCAGCAGTGTCCTCATTTGGATGCAGCGTTTTCAACAGTTATTTTAACAGGTCAGAGGTGCCAGATCAGAACAGAATTTAACTCATTTCAGTGTTGCTGTTGCTGAAATTATTAATGTTGCAGTGCGGTGTACATACAGACAAGCCCACATCCTCCTAACACCCCTGTGAAATGCGCAGCATTTATCTGAATTAACGATCCCACCATCTCAGCCAAGGGCCAACTATAGCACAGTCCAGTGGCCCTTGAAACGAGGGAAGATGTCCCAGGGTCTCCTGCACAAGCGGCTCAGCCCCAGTCCCAGAGGAGCCCCAGGCAGCAAGGAGGAGCTATCAGATGCTGTCAAAGGATTGCAGAGACAGGGGAAGACAGAGAAGATGCTGGCACTTGGCTCCACCCCAGCCCTTGCCCATCATGCTGTACCTCTGTCCTTCAGACCTGCCCTTTTGTGTTGGTTTGAGTATCACGTGCTTAAACAAACTGCTGACACGTGAGTGCAAATGCCTTTGCGTGCACAAACCCCACAGGGAGATGTCCATATCTCCTCAGTGCTGCCTGTGACTGGTGACAGGGGAAGCTGCTGGCTGAAGGTTAGGCAGGTTAGCGTTGCATACCGCGTGCATGGCACACAGCGTGTGTTATTTCTGCATACGGTGCGCAGAAGCACTCTCACAGGCTGGACTTTTAAACTCTCTTATCTAATGTAACTTGTTATTGGTCCTGGAATATACGTTCTCCAGAGGTGATATATGTAGCCCATAAGGACATATGATGAGTTTTCTTAATGGGCATGAATACTGGCATTGTAAACAGAGCCAATGCAGCTTTTGCACATTTTGCTGTAGCACTTTCTACTAATTCCATACAAATATTCGAATGACAAGCAGCACTTCTAAATGTGCATTGGTTTAATAAAAAAAAATAATAACCTCCCATTCAGCCATTTTCAGTGCCTGAAAAAAATAAAAGCTACTGCTGAGTGATTTGAGTAAACTCTTCACCCAATTAATGTAAGCTATCATTTCACGCATTTTCTTTCTCAACTTGGTATCAGGAAAAATCCAAATGGAAATTGTGCACAGGAGGATATATCCCAGGACATAGGAGATACTTACAGAAACCTCAATAACTGTCATCAGCTTTAATGTAGGCAGGAACTTGATAATAAACCTTCTACAGAATCACCCACCAAGGATCATTATTATGACAGTAGAGTTACCCATACAGACTTGTTCACTGATTGGAAAATGTTTACCACAATGGCTGGCAAAGGAGAAAAGCTGCCTTATGGACTGTGTTATTGTCTCTACGGACAATAATATCCATTCTCGTAGTCCACCTGGAAAGCTTTCTTATTTTTAACAACAGCATTTTGGCAGGACTCTACTAAAATGAAAGCTCTACATATCACCTGATTTGTTCCAGTTACACACTTTAATTTAAGAAAGTGAATAAATTAAACAATGTGTAACAAAGGGTTTCAGTAATTCTTCCAAGTATTTGTTTTAAAAAAGAAAAGAAAAAAAGGCAAATTCATCTTGCTAGTAAAAAGCCCTTCGCTAAAGTGATACTGCCAAATGAAGACTTTCACTTCATTTAAGAACTTTCCTTATGCTTAGGAAGGCATATTTGGTTTTTGTTTGTGTCCCTTATACTCAGGGCCAAGTTCAGCCTTGGGAGGAGTGCATATGCAATTCCCAATGAAGTGGAAGCTCATGCAAGGCCAGAAGTTGCCCATTATTAAACAGTAATTAAACAAAGTGCTGTTCAACCATATTTAGTGGTTGAGCAGTGTTACATTAATAAATTAAAGTAAAGGACCTCAGGGCCTGGCACAGAATTTTTATTTGAATATGTTTAATTGCATTCCTAACTTCTTTCTGAAAATAATCTTTACATAGGACTCTCCAATTAAAAATTATACAGAATGTTGCATTCAAACTGTTTGAAAGTATTCATTTTAATTCAGCTGAGTGGAAAGCCATGAAGCTGAGAGCCTCGCATGTAGCTTCATTTTCCACCCTGTCTTTTGGAAAACAGCAGCTCCAAAGAGACCACGAGTGCCCAAAGTGATTCTGTGCGTAGGGAGAAAAAAGAATGTTGGAGAAAAAATATAGTAAGTAAAAGCCACAAACTGGATTTACCAATTTATGGGGACTATCTGAGATGGTTACTGAAGTACTGTGGAAAATGTTGTTTCTTGTCTCCAGTAAGAACGGTGGAAAACTGAAAAGGTTTCGGAAAGACAACCATAACTATGACACAATTTTAGAAAACTCTACCAGGTTTTTAACCTAACACAGAGGAGGAAGGGAAGGGACTCAAACCTAAGTCTAGGCATGTATAACCAGAGGAAGATTAGTGATGGGGGGCAATTTTGCAAATGAGTATTAAAATGGCCAGTACGATGCAAGGTGTGGAGGCTGCAAGCAGAAAAGGGTCTGTCTAGAAATGAGGCACAAGGCCTTTCAGCGCATTTCCAATGACGAGGACAATTAACAATAGGAACTATGTGATCTGCAACAGGGTAAATTCTCTGTCATTGAAAATTGCCTTGACAGGGTCACAACTGTCTGTCCTTGTAGATGAAGCCCTGTGCCCCAGCCACAGTGTGTCGCTATGGAAATGTCACCAGCTGTATAATGGACCCACCAGGCTAGCTGTCCTTTTGCTTCTCTACTAAGATGCAGACAGCGGTTGCTGTCTCCTATAAAGGACCAGGCATGGAGGTTCCTCTCAGGAGTGGTGCTTCCACTCATAAGGAAGAAATCTCATGTTAAACACCTTTAAATTCAAGTTCCTTAATTTACAAAGATGCGATTCATCCAGAGCTTGTAGTGAAGTCGCTTCACTCAGGTGCTAATCTGAGACGCTAAAGTTTAAAACTGTAGATGCTGATGAAAGGAAATGCCATTGAATGAATTTTCACTTTAATTAAAATAACTAAAAAAAAAATACAGCGATAAATCATGTCAGGATGTATTCCTTCACCAGATGTGCCTTTAAGGTGGCCAGCCCAGCATGGTCAACACAGCACGGCAAGAATGATTGGACTCAGAATTTTGCTTCTCTCCAGCAACGTCCCAGTTTATTCCATGAAATGTGAAAATAAGGCCACATGCCACATGCTACATCAGTTTTCTTCAGTTATAGATAATAAACGGACTTCCCCATGAGAGAATAACGTAACTCACGTCAGTAGATTTCAGTGATCCTTCTCCAACAGCTCAGTGCATTGGGCAATTCAAACTCCTTCGACCTTGCAACTAGGCTGTATTGTGTGGTCTGCGGTCTCACAAAGATTTACTCATATTCAACTTTACAAACTGTGAGCTAATGTTCTTCAGAGAGACAAGTCTTACTGAAAAAAACGTGATTTCTGTTTTCACCTCCCCTTGTCATGCTCTGACCTAATTACTTAATATATCCATAATATTTTAAGATAAAAATTTTGACACCACAGACTGTATCACCATCTAAATTAAGCACAGCCATGGAGGCAGCATTTATACTTTTAATCCAGGAAGACAAAGGTGTTGGCAGAGCGGGTCAGACAGAAAATAATTTTCTGCTTCCAGATTCAGTCTTTAATCACAGTCTCAACAAGGGTAGTGTCCCATCGCCAAAGTCCTGTCTCAGTATGGTAGCTCCCAGTACCAACGCAGGTATCTCTGTCTGCTTCTATGGATGAACACAAATAGGCGTACAAACTTATTCTTCATATGTTATCTGGTATAGATAACATAGCAAAATAAATCAGTTGCTTCCTATATCTGCAAGATTATTTGCCCATCAGAAAGAGCATTTTTCATTGCACTGGCTTCCTTTATGAATATCAAGAGACATCCAAACCTGCTATCTGCTGAACAGAGGAGACTAATGACCTATTCACAGATTTTTTTTTAAATGCCAAAGATTAAATATACTACAGATCTCCGGATGTCAGTACATTGCTGCATAGATAGGTCTAATTGTGTAACCAACTTCTGGCTTCACTTTAGCTCTCTGCATGAATCAGTGGCTTAGACAGATTTGATCTTCCTGTGCTTCAAATTCCACCGAGCCAGTGCATGAATGCCATAGCAAAGGGCTTAGCAGTTTAAAGGGATGCTGTGGAAATTCCAGGACATCGTCAGTTATGTTTTCCTACGGATACCAGAGATCTTGTTAATTCCACACCAGAAATGTGCTCTAAAGATCAAGGATTTTAATAAATTCCTGTGCATCAACAGGATCACAGAAGTCGTGCCACCACAGGGCATTTGTGAGTCCACCACTGTGAGCTGAGCATTAGAAACCCTTGAGATCACCATGGCAAATCCATTTTTGCTTTAGCTGTCGTCAGCAAAGCTACAACAGTTGGAATTTCCTAGGAAATAAACAGGAGTGTAGCTACATGCCGTTGCAGTGGTGTCTAGAGGACCCAAATCCTCCAAGTGCATTTTACAATAGTCCTTGCACCCAGAAGCTCAGAATTCAGGTGTGCTCCTCTGTGTCATGGCTTTGAGTGCACTAATAGACCTTGATTGCCCCCATGAGCCTCACCTGACCACCCACACCCTCTGCCCCTGGGCTGGGAGCTCTATTTAAGCCTAGGTCTGGGCATCCAGACCTTTCCTGAGCTGTGCTGTGGGTGCCCCTATCTCCTGAGTGGACTTTAGATCTGTGTCACAGCCTTGTCTCTAGTTCCTGGGTGGACTTTGGATCCATGTCATAGCCTTGTCTCTAGTCCTGAGTGGACTTTGGGTCCATGTCCCAGCCTTGTCTCTAGTCCTGAGTGGACTTTGGGTCCATGTCCCAGCCTTGTCTCTAGTCCTGAGTGGACTTTGGGTCCATGTCCCAGCCTTGTCTCTAGTCCTGTCTCCAGCTCCATCTTCTTTTGCTCCTGGCTGGGCCCTGGGCAGGTTTTGTTCCTTGCTATGCCTGGGGCTGTTGATGGACCCTCTCAGCAGCTGTGGTCAGGCCCTGTGGGGTTGTGTCTGGGTTGGTGAGGGACTGCCTGCCCTGGGTTGCCCTTGGCCCCTGGCACCCTGCCCTTTGGGAGCAGCTGGCCCTTGCCAGTACAGACAAGGTACTGTCAGTTTATGGGTAAGATAAGCTTGCAGGGCTCAGGTTCAAAAGCTCTCTGTGTCTGCTTTACGCTACAAGACAATAGTGTGTCAGCCTTTGAAGAGTTTTCTATACTTCAGTGATGGAAAACCAAAAATGGTAAGTTTGAACATTAACTTTGTTAGAGAGCCTTCAATGGTGGCTGCTTTAACTGCTGTAATCAGTTATACTGAGAAAGCAAACCCGTTGTTCACTCTAAGCCTGAACTGTCAGGAAGCATTTCAATCTGTTTGGCACTTTAATATGCAATACTAAAGATGCAGGAGGCATGTAGGACACCCCATGCCTTGGGCCAGGATCAGCTCTAGCTGTATTGTTCCTGGGGCAGAGCTTGTTCTTAGACCCAATAATGAAAGCCCTGCAGACCTCCCTAGGCAACCTACTCCAGCTCTGCTTCATCCCCAGCATTAGAAAGTTTCTCTGAATGTTTCTTGCTTGAGTTTACCTTTGTTATGCTTGTCCTATCCATGATGAACGTGGAAAACTGATTATTTAATGTTTCTTGCCAGCCTTTTATGTAGTTGAAGATCATTAACCATGTCTCCTTGAAACTTCTTTATGCTCATTGTTCCAAGTCTCTCCTCAAAGGCAAGATTTTCCAGTTGTTGGGTTTTTTTGAGAAGGCTTTTGTGCTTGCTCACAGACTGCGTTTGATTAGCCTCTTCCTTGAGGTGCAGCACCAAAAGCTGGTCACGATGTGCCAGCCGATACCTTCCCAACGCTGACTAGAGTGGAGGATTTAGTTTGTGTGTCTCACAGGTAATGCTCCTCTTCAGGGACCATTTTTCACAGCTGCACATTGTTGATTCAGTCTGTTTCAGATAAACCCCATGTCCTTTTCCGTGTTGTATGTAAATGTAGGTTGTTCCTGCCTACGTATTGTACTTGCAGCATTCATCAACTGATGGCTTCCTACATTTCCGGTCCACCTAGTACAGCAAAGCTGTTCTCCAGTACATTTGCAATACATCTTATGTTGATGCAGTGATTTTATGGTTGGACTTAATCATTTTAATGGTCTTTTCCAACATAAATGATTCTATGATCTTCAGGTGATGTCATCCAGGCTGTTAAAATACTGTATCTGGCCAACCCATGCAGATGCATCCCCCCTTCTTGGTAATAAATGTTAATAACCTTTCTACAAGTATATTTCCAAGCAGGCTTGCATCTGTCATATATTACTATTGTTTTATAAAATAGAGAAAGCTGTATACCTCTAAAAATTGTAATGATTTATTTTAGAGGATGCTTCTCTCATTTGCATAGGAGAATACTGTGTGAGCTATTTTGACTGTTGTAAGGTTTTTGAAACTGTATCAGCTGGCTCTTCATTAGAAATCATGAGATCGTTACTGTCTTACAGATAAAAAAGTAGACTGGTTTGATGTGATTCATTAAAACCAAGCTGTTTCTAGTTTATCATGCTGACTTCCTTCACAGTTTTTCTGTGAGGTAAAATGAATTTCTCTGATTTTTACCTCATGTTTTTTCCTATTGCTGAAGATCTGTATAATGTTGACCCTTTCCCTATCTTCCAGTACTTTGCATCTCCACTGGTGCAAAGCAAAAATTAGTGCTTATTAACTATAATCACTAATAATTCCAAGATTTCTCACATTTTTCAGTCCTTGCCCATTATTCCCCCTATTTTAAAAAGGGGCAGAGATGTCACCACTTCTCTGCTCTGTTAATTGTACTAGCTGCTTTATCAGTGATTTTCTTGTTGTTGTTACTGATTTGTTTACTAGTTACCTTCTACTGGAAGCTTTCTTACTCCATTGGATACTGAACCAGCACTACTGGAGGTCCTTGATATTGTATTTCTTATTACCTTTGTTACTAGTAGCTAATGTTCACTCATCTATGGGATTCTGAGGGTGCACATCCATTGTATTTTTTCCCATGAGTTATTTGATTCTGACTTTCACGTGGCTTCCTTAGTGTGTGAAGTCTAAGAAAAATGTATCTTGTCTTCTACTAGATTTCCTCTGCTTTGGGGTAGTGATTGCTCCTTGACAGCTTTGTGATCTGATTTGTTTGTGTCAATATATCTGCTGAAGTCCATTTTAACAGACCTAGTTTATTTGCAAGCAGATCCTAGACAGTGTAAGCTGATTAGTATTGTCAGAAATGGAGCTTCCACCCAAGCTTCACTTCCATCATAATGTAACAGAATTAACAAACATCAGAGGTATGCCATTTGCAGACCATACAATTTTCAGAAGCAACAGTCTCTAGTAAGGTTAGAAAAGGAGAAAAGAGCTGACGTGATTCAAGCTGAAAAAGCAAATCTCCCAGCTGCTGCCTCCATTTCTGAAACACAGTAAGATATATCATGGTATATACATGGTATCACAGTAAGGTATATCACAGGCTGATTTAACTGCAGTGCAAGAAGCTCCTGGTGTGCACTGGGAGTGGTACACGAGTCCCCTCTAACAGAGTGATCTGCCTGACACCGAGAGGTGCCACTGAGTTAAGGGCATTTAGTGTTCCTGCAGGATGATGCTGTACCTGTTCTGGCTCACATAAACCCATGTTCTGGCATAATAATGCCTTATTAAGAGGCAAGGGCACTGTTTTCTGTCATCAGACTAAGACAGATTTCCTAACAGAGCGTAGGATTGTTGGCTTTTACACTGAGGAAAGCTGGGCATTTCTTCCAGCTGTTACATGTGTTTTCTTTGGAATTTAACAATGAAATCATCTGACTGTGGTACCTAAGCAAGATTATACTGGATATTTATTTCAATGCTTTGAGTGACTGTTAAACTAAAAGCGCAGAAAACCTTAGGCAAAAAGTGTCATACTCTGATTTGGCACAAAGAAGTCAGAATAGCTGTGTAAAAAAAAATCAGAATGTAAACATCTAAAAATCTCTCTTAAAGAAGAAATCAATATGCAGCAGCCTAATTCCTCCTTTATCCTGTTCTACTACTTATGTTTGCTTCTTGTGTATTCCATGATCAGTGTGTATAGGTTGGTGTACTGGAACTGCATGCAACAAGTTAATCTCGTTTTGCACTGTTGAGAGGGGGTTTAAAAGGATTTTGCCCTAGGTTACCTTCCTGCAACTAAGCCAAGATAAAAAGGAGATGTTTGAGAGGATCATTTATCTATGCTTCTGTGTCAGTTGTCATTTAAAATTGATTAAAATGTTTGGGCACCAGAATTCTGTACAATTAAGAATACATGTTATACACACACAATATCCATATACATGTGCATCTGTTATACAGAAGATAAATCTGTACCCATGTGTATACAAATGTAATATATGCATATATATATATCACCTAGGTACATTTAAACACATCTGTAAAGAAAGCAAACTTTAGAGATATAAACTGGTCTGAAATGAGAGAAAATACATATCTGAAATAGTGAATGCAAAAAATCCTGATTGAAAAAAAGCTCTAAATCCACATGACTACCCACCCTAATCCATAGTCGTTTTTGAGATGGGAAGGGAGTATTAACCTCTCAATAGACTAAACATCAGTGCGGTGGGTACCTCTGTGGGTAAAACTGATGGAAGCAATGAACTGGTTTCCCCATCGCGGCTGCAGCGCTGTGCATGTGTGCTGGTGTTTGACCATGTTCCCTGGGGTGTGGAGGGAATGGAAGGGGGTTTCTGGCACAGCTTTGACCAAGGCCTTGACCAAGGCACTCCCCTCGCAGGAGCCCAGGCTGGGGGCACGGCTGCGTCAGCTGAGCTGCAGTTTTTAGAGTATGTGGTGGTCATACCCAGAGAAGTGAGAGTAAGGTACGCCAGCAGAAACACTGCTGTCAGAGCACTCTGTGTGGCACGTGAAACATCTGGCCTGGGAAAGGGGCTTTAATGCAGAACTAGCCGTAGTCTTCAAGAAACCAGAAATCACGAGACTATCAAACAATGACACTAATAAGCCTGATGAGGAGAGGCAGAATTGTCTGTCTACCACCAGGCATCTGAAAACATCATGGTAAGACGAGTGAAAGTTAAAAGCAAGATAAAGGTGGAGGGGTGACTCTTGCTGCAGATCTTGTTTGCACAGATAATTGTGATCAAAAAATCACCAAAGGTGAAGAGTTTGGGCTCTTTTCACAGACTAACTCTTCTGATGAATTTCAGTCTAGACTGAGAAAGGGAGATTGTTATATTCATAGGAGAGAGAAAAAGGAGGAGCACAGACTACCAACTGTGAGGAGCTCTGCACAGCATCTGCTGGGAGCAGGCAGGGAAGATGAAGAGGGTCTCATTACCCAGCCAGAGAGGGGCTTGGTCAGCCTCAGGGGCACTTCAGATGGAGCTGCCAGAGATCATTTTGGATGCAAAAGGTTATAATCTGTCCCGTATATAGGTGTGGAAAAAAGGATGATGAGCCTCTCCTTGTTCCGCTGGTCTATAAAGTGGTAGTATGGGAAATTGTTGAATGTTTGTGGATAAAGAAAAAAGAACACAAATGTGTTCCTGTGGGGGCTCTGGCACTGGGAAAGGAGTTGCTTTTTCATTTGCTGAACAATTAGTAGGAATGTTCATGCAACCTGTGGGTAAGACCAAGCTGCACCTGTAAATAGAAGATGGCAGGACTTCAGTTCATCATGTTCTTGAGAAATGCCAGGGATGATGTTTTTCACTCAGGAGGAGGAAGGGTTTGCCATGAGCATGGGCAGCTGTAGCTTCATGCCTGCCTGTTACGGGAGGGCTAGGTGAAGATCTGAAGGGTGGAAGGTATCACAGGTGAGGGAGAGACACACATATATCAAGTGGTGGAGTTTAGTATTCTAATGAAGGGGTGTAATGAGAGTGCCAGAAAAGAGACGATAAACTTAAACAAAGCAAAGAACATCTAATTTCAGCAGGCTCGGGGAGCAGGGGGGTATAAAGCCTTGGGAACAAACATGAAGAGGAAAAACAGTGCAGGCAGGCTGGCAGTTACTGAAAGAAACTGCTTTAAAGGTACAACGGCAAACCATCCTTTTGTGGGAGAAAGATGAAAAAAGAACAAGATATATTGAAAAGGGCCAATAGAGGCTGAAGTAATAAAATGTAGCCTGAATATCCACCTTTACCTCCAGTTCTGAAGAACTCGGAGGTGATGAGTAGATCTGTCAAAATATTTTTAATGGAAAAGTTGTGATTTATGAGTTTTTGTTTTTCATTACTTTTTCTCATTTTTTGAGAAATAAAAGCAAAATTTGGTGGGGAACGCTCAGGTTTTCCCATCTGTATTCTTTTGAATTGAAAAGAATTGGGAAAAGTGGACACTGTTTATGTACTATGTTTTTTAAATATGAGAAAACAAGCCTGTAATTTTTAATTACTGTTAAAACTGGAAGAAAGCTTCAGGAGGAAAGGTGAAAGAGAAAGCAGGCGCTGTTGCTGTTTCTGCTTGTATAATGTGGGCTGACTTTTTTTGTCAAGGAAATAAAATACATATCATTTGTGTAGGAGAGAACTTGGCTGTAGGGAAAAAAAATCCCATTTTTCAACTAGCTCTATTCAAATGGAATTTGCAGACCCACAGATTAATTGCATTAATTACATGCTTTCAACCACCTTGCTGTTTCCTGTGGCAGCCTGCAGAGAGAGAAACCAAGGCTCTGAACCTGAAAGCTGCTTCTTGTGTAAAATGCCGGTAACATTAGGCTGATAAGCTCACCTTGCTTTCTAAGGAGTTTTTCTGCCTCTAGTCAATAACGGGTATTGTCATTAAATTTTTCAGAATATTGTGTACTGGACATTCTTGATTTTTCTCATGGAGTGCATTTGTTGTCCTTCTTCCCTCCTTCCATGAGGTTGGCATGATTAGCTGTAAGAACATGTCAGGTGCACCACATGTTCGGTTCCCCTCGTATTTGCCACTGCCTGCTTTGCAGACACCCTGAGCACATGCTGGCAGCCGCTGGACTTTGCCTATGTGGATGTTGCATGTGTGTGAAAAACAGGCAATGCTGAGGTGGGAAAAGACGTCTGGAGGCCATCTGCACCAACCTCCCTGCTCAAGCAGGGCCACCTAGATGCAGTTGCCCAGGACCGTGTCCAGGTCTCTTTTGACCGTCTCCAAGGAGAGAGGCTGACCGCTCTGTGATGCAATGCTAAGACATGCCCAGCATCCCAGTCCAGGGAACCCTGGAACAGAGTGAAACATTTTAGAACATTAAATATTCCTAGAGACAGGTTACAAGAGGAATCGTTCGGTTGTTTGAGGCTCCTTTGTAAAATACAAGGCATAAAGAAAAGGGACATGTGAGTAATGTCGTACCACAAAGCTGCAACTGTAAAAGCTTCAGCAGCTGTAAACCATGCCATGCGGTGTCTCTGGCTGCTGGCTGTATTTTCTGGTAGGTTGAGGAGCAGCCTCCCAGTATGGGAGTGTAATTTGTGAGCACATCGTGTCACTTGCAGTTTGATGGAGGACTTCTGAACAGCTTAAATTCCCTGCTATTCAGCTCACGTTCAGGTAGTTAAAAGATGCGTCCTGCTGCTATTCAGGGGAAGATTCAATGCAAAGAGCTTTCCCATGAAATGTAATCGCATACAGCTAGCTGCACATGGATCTGGGCTTTATTACTGTTATATTAATTCCCTTCTCAGCTGTCACTGGGTGCATGTTGCCCTACATTGATCTTATGGAGCTTGATGGGACTGCATTCCTGAAGAGGAGATGAGCAGAAGCAAATTTCCCGATTCTCACTCCTCACACACAGGCTTTGCCTTGTCAATGTATCTGCAGTTCCTCACTGTTTTACTTGTCTGCGAGAATGAACTCTTCTAACTAAGAGTGCTTATTTAATATATTCAGACGAGGGTCGTATTTGACCATGCTTCACTTGTGACCTTTTCAGTATTCTGTGTTTTGTTTGAGCAGCCACTTTGTCCAGTTCCCAAAGGTTAGCGAGAGTGGTGTGTAAACACAGGACAGTTGGAAAAGCCAAGTAATCAAAGTGCACTTTCATAGCAAAGGTCACAAGCTTATTGCGCAGTGTATTATTATACACAACATTAATTTCCAGAACTTACAGGCAGGAGCTTGCACATAGAAGGCATCTGGATGCCAAACATAAAAGTCCTCTCCATAAAGAATAACAGTACAGAGGGATTACCTATGAATATCACGATGTTGAAGAGCGGTGAACTGGGAGAGTGTGTTGGATGTTACATAGACAATGAGACCAAACAGTTTTAAATTATATGATGGCAAAGATGGCCACTAGCCTCCTGGGCTGCATCAGGCAGAATGTGGCCAGCAGATCGAGGGAGGGCATCCTGCCCCTCTGCTCAGCACTGGTGAGACACAGCTGGGGTGCTGGGTCCAGTGCTGGGCTCCTCATTATGGAAGACAGATGGACTCACTGGAGAGAGGCCGGTGAAGAGCCACAAAGACGATGGAGTGGAGCATCTCTCACACGAGGAGAGGCTGAGAGAGCTGGGATCTTACCCATGTGTATAAACACCTGGTGAGAGGGCGTGAAGAAGATGGAGCCAGGCTCTTCTCAGTGGTGTCCAGTGGCAGGATGAGAGGCATTGGGCACACGCTCAAATGCAGGAAATTCTATTTAAACATAATAGACTCTCTTACTGTGAGGGTGGTCAAATGCTGGAGCAGGTTGACCAGAGATGCCGTGGAGTCTCCAACCTTGGAGATATTCAAAGCCCAATGGGTCAGTTGAGCATTGTGAGACTCGTCAGGTTTAGTGAACACCCATAGATACCTGACAGTGTCCCTGTGTATGTGAAATACTGTGCTAAATGTGAACACTGGTTTTGAGCGAATACCTATTTTAACTAACTTCATTAATAAGACTGGTAATAAATAATCTTCTATTAAATAATGCTTTTCCATTAAAATATTCATTTTGTTGCTCACTCCTGCTAACAGAAAAACAATATTAATTTGTAGGAACTAAAATCCCTCTTCAGCGTACATGGACTACATTTTTTCCCTAAGTTACTTAACAGGCAGTGTTTTATGGAGTGCACAGCTACTTTGTGTTTATAAAAATAAAACTAAGGAATCAGCTTGGTTCTAAGTAGAAGGATGAATCCCTCCCACTCATCCATTTGAGGTGTTTTCATAGTTTTGCTTCCTCTCCTTTCTTCCAGCTTATTTCTTGTTGCATGGTACTGCATCAAGAGACCGCATAACACCACCTGTACGCAGTATAGAAAACACTAATCATCGTGTAGTTTTAATGTCAAAATTGCTACTGAGGCAATGGAATCAAAGTAAAACAACTGACTTCTTGTTTCCAGAGAGTGACTCTGAATACAAATTAAATGAATTCATTTGTGGCAGCGTGGATGCTGGAGAAGTGTCGAACCTGGTAGTTGCTGGCTGGGACCACGAGACATGATCTCTTCCACGGAGGCGATAGGAGCGGGGTTTTGTATGGGGGCGGGTGGGATTGTGCACCCTCTCATCTCTCTGATGTGCCTGCTCCTGGCAGCCCCGTTCCCCCGGGCAGGCTGTGAGACGAGAGGAACAGAGACACCCCCAATGAAGGATGCTCGCAGAGACAGAGAGGGTGGCTGAAGTGCTCCGGGAGGGAATTTGAAACCGTGTTGGATAAAGCCGCAGAGACCTCACCCTCCAGATTTGCCCTGGAATAATGGAGTCCAGCGTTTGGAACCATTTTGATTGTATTGACTGGAGAAAATAATTAAATAACTTCAGCTTTAGAGCAGACCCCAGTAGCAGTTTGTTTCACTGTCCTTCAACCTCTCATTAACTCAGTAGTCAGAAATGGCATTGTTTTAGTATTATATGAGTCATCTTTTTGTAATTACAGAAAAGTTAAGCAGAGCCTGGCTAGCTCAGGACAAGGGAGGTTTTCCTTGTGGTGAACTTAATCATCCAGGAGAGGAAGATGGAGGAACAGGAGAAAGGTGCACCCAGCGGCAGGAGCCGGGGGAAGCACAAGGAACAGACTGGGGCCGAGCAACACATTTCACCTGCACGAGAGAGGGACTGTTCCCTGCAGAGCTGTTTCCATCTCCCACCGGGAGAGCCTCTGTGTCAACAAGAAGGGTGTCTTAACTGCAGAGGAAGAAGGCTTTACCCTGAAGCCATTCAGAAACCGAGGTCAGTCTTCTAACATTTTGAGGAGACAATCTTTTAATGACAAAACTGTGTTATGAATATAACTACAGTGATTGTGCTGGCAGCAGGGGGGTGTTTCTCAGGTCAACTTAGAGGCTACACATAAATTTTCATTAGTTTCAGGAGAGCAGAGTCTTTGCTAACTAACTGAAAGACACAGGAGGAGCCTCAGCTGGCCCATGCTGAAGTCACCTCCACTTTTCTGATGACTTCTTTCATTGTCCAGCCTTGGCAGCCAAGCATAGAGATCTCCATCTTTGGAGATACCCACAGCTCAGAACATAAAATGCCCTGAGCAACCTGATCTAACTCTGAGGCTAACCAGAGCTGTGGAGTGGATCAGAGTTCTCCAGAGGTACCTTCCAACCCAAGTTGTTCTTTGGTCCTGAGAGTACAGCAAAATCAGTCACAGAATGATGTGGGTGGGAAGGGACTGCTGGAGTTCTCTGCTCCAACCTGTTGCTCAAAGCAGGGACACCCAGAGCAGGCTGCTCAAGGCCTTGCCCAGTCAGGTTTTGATGTCTCCAAGGACAGAGTTTCCACAAATTTTCTGTTTTTTCTCAAATCTTGTTAGCATTTGACTACTCTCATTTTTTAAAAAGTCTTTCCTTACATCTAGTGGGAGGTTTCCATGTTCCAGCTTGTGCCTATTGCCTCCTATCCTGTCACCATGCTTCTTCAAAAGAGTCTGTCTCCTTATTCTCTAAGGTCTCCCTTTGCCTTCTGTTCTTCAGCCTGGAGGGACGTATTTCTCTCAGCATCCCATTGCTAGACTTGTGCTTCAGTGACAGCAATTCTGTGCTTTGCCTTTTTTTTCTTCTCAGCTGAGAAGGAACAAGTGTCTTTCCCTGGCCAAATGTGGACCTAGGCTGGAGTCCAGCTAACCCTGCAGTCCAGCCTGGCTGGCAGCATCAGGCAGGCTGGAAGAGAAAACACATTGGTGAGGGATTTGTCTCAGCATGTTGCGGAAGGGCATTACTGGGGGATGGTTGATACTATTGACTCTACTGTCAGTATTACTGCATTGAAGAGTTATTTGGAGCTTATTTTTGTCAGCATTTACAATCCATAATGATCTATCATGCTTAGCACTATCAATAACAGTGCTGTAAGAACATATTTTTATGTACTTTCTCTGCTCACACACATTTTCCTGTAAAGAAACAGTGTTTTTCATGCAAAATTCTTTTTTTTTTTCCTCTTGAGCACATGTGCTGAGCTATATCAAGAGCGGGACTGTGAAACGGATAAAAACCTGGCCATATGCTTTCTTTATGGTCTCACAGTGCCTGGAGCCCTTGCAATCTGGCGTGGGCTTCTGAGCAAGTATGAGCAACCTGAAGGCTTTTCCATGCTCTGCTGGCTGGAGGCAGTGCTCCTCAGCCTACCAGTATGACCAGTGCCTGGGACAAGGATGTTACTGGAAAGCAACTGCTTCTTCTCAGTAGCTTCTCACCTGGGGACATGTCATCCATCCAAGCAAGGAGCAACATTAGCTGCTGTTCTGTAGCCAGGGTGCAGCCAAAGCTGTGCCTGGTCTGATCATGCTTCTCACCCATGTGCACTTGCACTGGTGGTGACCAGTGCATTAGTGCAACTAGGCATGTAGTGGTACATTTCTTCTTATTACCTGGGAAAACAATCAATATTTTTCTTCGCTGACATTGTATTGCTGCTCTTATTTGAGAGAATGGTGCATTTTACAATCCAACTAATGGTAACTTATTAGTTTATTTCAATCCAAATGAAAAATTATTTGCATTACACTGAAGCCTTCTGCCCATTTACATTGATTCTTAATGAAGGACATTTTAGACTAAAGTCTTGTTTTCTTGTTTTATTAAAAAGCATTAAAAATATTACTCATAAAATATATATAGGTTTTTTAACTTTTGCTCCTGCTGCAGGGATGGATAAATACTCTGCATTAATAAAAGCCAAGGAGAAATAAAATAGCAGTTTCCAGCATCCTGATCGCTTAGTGTGAGCCAAAACCATTTCCAGTTCTATCAGGTTTTTGGCATTCCTCCCCAGCGCTGGGTCACTTCTCGTGGCTGGCACCAGGGACCACGCATGGTGGTGGGATGCCCTCGGTCGAGGACTAGGAGCAACATCGCTGGGAGTGACAGACCCCACGGTGCAATCAGTGCGGAGCATTTATGAGGAAGGAATAAGCTGATTTATTCTTCCTGAGTTTGAGATGAAACAGATAAGACACTTCTAAAATTAAAATGTGAGACCAATTACACTGTCATTTTTCCTCTTTACCTTCATTGGAAAGAGGCTTGGAATAAAGATACAACTTTTTCACTAAATCCTGGAGCTACAACTGCTGTAAAATTTGGGCAAGCCAAAGGATTCTTGTCTCAACAGGTTTGTACTACAGCCAGACATGGAGATATCCAATAGGACCCAGGCCCTTTGCAAGGAATGTAACCAAAAACCTAACGAAGAGTATCAGACTGTCACTTTGTACCTGCCATCAGCTCCTGTGACACCTCTTGGCACTTGGTGCCCGGGCCGGAAAGGCTGTGAAGCTGCAATAAAGCCCGAGGACGGATTCATGCAGCGGGGTGGCCATGGCCCCAGGGACCACGCACCACATGGTGCCTGTGGCAGGCTCTGGACACAGCCGCTGTGACTGTAGAGTTACTCGGTGGTCTTCTCCCCCTCTGGAAGCTAATGAAAACAGGAAGAAGACAAAATACTGAGCTAAGGTGGGTGCGGAACAGCAGATCTCTTCCTGTAACACCACAGCCATCTCTGGCCCACTGTTTAAGTGGCTTTAATGTAAGGAATTTCAGTTTTATGTTCTAGTCTTAATGTTTCCCCCAATGGCAGGTGTCATTTTGGTGTGTAAGAAGGCTGCCAGGACAGCAGAGTGCATAATACACCTTGCTGCCCTTCCTTCCCCAAACCTGTCTGGGGCTGTTTGATGAACTTCATCCCTGGAGGGATTTAAAAGCCGTTTGGATGAGGTGCTGAGGGACACGGTGTAGTGGTGGGCTTGGCAGTGTTAGGTTTACGGTTGGACTCGATGATCTTAAAGGTCTTTTCCAACCTATGCGATTCTGTGATTCTGTGAACTCAACAATTGTGGAAGATTAAGTGCAATAACTGGATCATGGCACGCTACACAAAACTGAAGATTTTTATTTTTATTTTAATAATGTGTTTTGAGAACAGCAATATTGTTCAGCTGTTTGGGTCAAATCTTCAGTGTCAGACACCTCTCCCACTGGCTAGTGGTACCAGCCTCCATTAAACCCAACAGAACTTTTCAGAGGCACGTTCACGCATTGTCACTTCTACCCACCTGCTCCAGTACTGCTCCTGGCACCAACTTGTGTATATAACTTTGTCTTCCTTATTTCTGTTTTTTGCAAGAGATTTTGACAATTTGTCTGTTGTTGTGCTGAGGTCACTGTTTTAGTGCTCTCTGGTCCTCCTCTCCTGCTGCCCTATGCCACTCTGTTTTGTTTTATCTGATTTTTGATTCCTTGGGTGGGGACTGTATCTTTTTCTGATGAGTATGCATCAACAGAACAAGGTCTGCTGCACTAAGATGAGCTGCACAACTACGTGCTACTGGGGAAAAGAAGTATTAATGAATAGGTAAGCTCTAGGTCTGGGTCAACACTTCATACACAAAAATATAATACTGAAATTAAAGTGGTGAAAAAACATAATGAGCAGCTATATAATCTGGTTACTATCAGCTATGCAGTATGCCCAAACTGCTGCTTCCTTCAGCACTAAGTCTGATGTCAGTCAATTATTTCAATGTTGTCAGGAACCATCAACAGCTCTTATAGCCATATCTAGCATAATACTGTATAAACTGTGGAGTAAATAAATCAAACAATATGAAGAACTTACAAATGTGCTATTTCTGAGGTTTTTTTTTCACACTTTGTAGGCCATTTGTCTGCTCTGCACAGTATTTTTTCACAGCCTATTTCCATCTCTTTCCCGTGGAATTAATAATGTTCTGCACAACATTTCCTAATCCCATACACAGCGCTGCAACTAAATGCCACTCACAATTCACACCTAATGCGTGCTAAAAAAAAAAAAAGAAAAACAAAACCTCTTTTCTGGTTTGTTTCTAGCCCAGGTATTTTTGGGATGTTTCTTTTTTTCATATTTGGCACTTGACTTTGCGTGAGATATATTCCACTTTCAGCAGTAAAAATGCATTCTATTTTTTGGGTTGTGATGGAAAAATAATAGTGTAGGTAGAAAATATATCTGTAACCACAAGCATCATCCACAAAAGCTAGTGAACTACTTTGTATTCAAAATACACTGCAAAAATTATAGGATTTTTCTAGCTAATGCCATGATTCCCTGAAGGGTCACCAACTCCAGAGTATTTCTGTTCTCCAGTAGTCCCCAGTCAAAGCCTCCAATGTCTTTCATTGGCTTTTTGGTGAATTGACAGCTTCTGAGTGTGCTTAGCCAGGAGTTATCCAGCAAAAGTACCTTTAAACAGAAAACTTGCCTTTTGAGTAAACTTATTTTTTAAGCCTCTCTTTTAGTGGGACATTTTTATTTTGTTGCCAGAAAACTGATTATCATTTCACCCAAATTCCAAAATGTTTTAATTCTGCAAAACAGAGGTATTTGCATTCTTGCTTTTGGAGTTTGCTTGCCTCATGTTCCAGATCTTGGGCCAACTGACCCCCACAGCTGCAACCCAGTGCACGTGGCCCTGCAGGGAGGGCATGCAGCTCCCTTTCACAGGAGCAGTCCCCGGGATGTTTCACCAGATGAAGGTGCTGTCAGACCTTGTGGACTTTAGCACGTCTTTTCAGAAGGAACACTGGAGCTTATGGAAATATTTGCAGATATTTCTGGGTGCCGGTACAGAGCGCAGCAGTGTGGAGCCATCAGCAATTGTCCGGTTGTCAAATCAAGTCCTGTGCAATTTCTGAAACCATTTCAGCTAATCTCATAACCTCACTACTCTAAGGATTAAAGTCCTCTTTTAATTTCCAGCCTGTATTTATTGCTGGCCAGTTTGCATTCATTTGTTCTTGGAAAGATGATTTGCTTGTGCAGTACCACGCACCATACGGCCGCATCCCTGCAGCTTGTGCAGGTTCCCGGATCAGGCTGTTCCCCTTACGCTATACTCGGACTGCCAGAACTGCTCTTTAGGGGGTTGTTTTTAATGTCCATGGTATGGCATATAAATATATATGCATATATATGTATGTAAATGCACATGTGAATAACTCAACCTCACTGTATCCAGGTCCTCCTCTTGGCAGGGCTCTCCACAGTCCCCGCTGGGCACCATTCACCTCCTGTGCACGGCTTTTCCTTAAGGTCAGCATCACTGATGATCCCGAGCATGGTTATACACAGTAGGGTATTTTTTGCCTTCCCATCATTACTTTCATTTATCTCATTCCCTGGGAACCAGAGGAGCAGCTCTTTAAATCAAGGACATACTTATCACTAACAAGAATTGCAGCTAAAGCTGAGCCACCCACCACTATTTTTAGTTCTTTTAGCTTACCCAGTGCTCTTCTTTCTCCACCCTCTTTATGAAGCAAATGTGGCTACTTATTCTCTTAGAAGGGAGATCTACAAATAAAAGTGAACAGAGTTATTAACTTAAGCCCTATGCTATTTGCACACCTAGGCTTGAGGTTTACTGAGTGGAGCTGACTCTGCTCCAAGGAGATGAGATAGCGCTCAAGTCAACATTCACAGTGGCAAAAGCTGGTATGGGCACTGGTATCTCTATCTCATTTTCTGATTAAAAAACTTGCATAGGGCCTTCATGCTACAGCTTTCTGAATGTGTTTACTCTGCAAAAGATATAGGCCATCAAATTCCAAAAATAGTTTTAAGAGAAGCCCGTATCTCCAGTTCCAGCTCTGTACTTTTATTGCTTCTTCAGCACCGGGATTGACAATCTTGCCTTGAATGTCAGTTTCAGAAATGATGGAAAATAATAGAAGCCACAGCTCCCATAAAAGCGTTAAGAGCACGGCAAGCTCAAGCACGATAGGCATGAGGGATTTCTTGAGAGGACAGACATAAACAAGCGAAGATGTTTAGTTAGGTGTGAAAAAAAGTTAGAGCGAATGTTTTAGAAAAACGTTGTTGTCCATTAACCAAATATTGCAGATAATAACTTTAATACACATGGATAAAAAAGATTATGAATAAATGATGGAGTTTTCAGAAGACATTATAGAGAAACAGAGGCATTAGTGGATCCACCAGACAATATGGGATGGTCAATGAAAAGCTGTTGAGCATTCAGCACAATCTTCTTTCCAATCCATGAAAGCTTTAGGCTTCTGCTGTGTCCTGGTTAACCTTCCATCTAACCAACTGCACCATTGAGAGAATTTTCCTGAAGATCAAGGAAAAACTATTCTGAATTTAATCCAACTTAGTGTGTATGCCATTGTGGCACACAAATCCTCACCCTTGACAGTCCCTATCTGGGTAACTTGCTTAACTACTCCCATGGCAAAGCATTGTTTTCCTTATAACTAGTTCAAGTTTCGCTCCTTGCAGCTTGTGTCCACTGCTGCTTTACCTTTCACAGTGCGCATCTGAGAAGAGTCTGGCTCTGTCTTCTCCATAACTACCCTTCAGGTAATTGAAGACAGTAATTAAATCCCTCCTTCACCTTCTCTTCTGCTGTCCTGTTGCATGGGGTTATTCCATCCCAGGTGTAAAACTGCATTTCTTCTTTTTGAACTTTGAAGACTTCACACCACCCAGCACTGCCCTGTGACCCTGGCATTTCACCCATCTCCACCCACCCCTCCAGCCCATATCTCACCAGCTTGGCTTATAAGCCTGCTATGAGATTGTGCCAAAAGCCTTGCTAACCTCACAGGTAGTGACAATCCGCTGCTCTCCTCTCATCCACAGAACCTTTTCATCGTAGCAGGCAATCATATTGGCCAGTTGCAATTTTTCTTCATAAATCTGTGCTGGATGTGCCCAAAGACTGTTTCCTACTGCTTCTGCCCAGAAATGGTTTCTAGGAGACTGGCACACAAGGGACAAATGCTTCTGTATAATTCATCAGTCCCCATAAATTTTGCACTTTCTTCATAGCCTGTTGTGCTGCAGGCATGTTGTTGACTCTAATGACATGCGAACTTTCTTTACTTTAACTATGCTGACCAATGGGCTTCTGTTCCTGGGATCTTCATTTTGTTCTTCTATTTTGAGACTAACTTCATCTAGTTTTTGCCGACTTTGCAGACAATACTAAGCTCTTTTGGATACTTGGATGCTGCACCAGTGGCAAGGAACCCCAGAAGGACCTCCTCAAACCCAGTGTGAGGGAAAAAAGTGGCAAATAGGCTCCAGCAGAGATCAATGTAAGGGGTACATCTCAGGAAAAATAATTGAAAACATATCTTTCTATTTGTAAGTTACAAAATAATTTTCAATGTATTCTCTTGAATCGGTTATATTACCACAATGAAAGAAATGTTTCGCCTGTTTACCTACCATTGTCTTTGGTTCTTCCTTGGCACCACACCGGTATGGGCAACTTTGCCCATCCTGGGAGGAGTGAACATCCCGTTTGCTTTCAAGCTAGCAGCCCGGTCACCTTCTGCTCCAGTGCTGTGTATTGCTCATGTAAAGAATTCCTTTAAACTACATCATTGGCCTCTTTTCTGTGCTGTGCACAAACTCTGGGGCTGGCAACTTCTTCAAAAGCCACTTAATCCTGTGAAATATTTGGGGGTTTTGGTGAGTTGGGGTATTTTTTAATGCTGAAATTTCAGTGGTTTGCGTTGCTGCCATTCCATGTGCTTCTGTGGACTCTGAATTAGAGCTTGCTGTGCCTTTCATCAGTCAGGTCTGTTTTACCAGAGTGTGTCTAGGAGGTTTGTTAATATGCATGTTGTCGAGGCAATGACTGTCATTCATTATACTCAGTCTGGAACGGGTTAATATATAGATTTCTTTGCAAAAGTACTTTTTGGGGGTGGAGGGACTCTTTGGGGCAACCTCAGAAATGATGCAAAAAACGGTCGCAGTTATTCTTCCATCTGTCAGTTACGCTCTTACATATGGTTGTAATTTACAAAGTAAAATTCACCATTGACTTCATATGTCTGATTCTTGTGGAAGTTAAGTTAGTAACATTTGCTTATATTTCTTCAGCAGAACTTTATTAAATAAGATTTTCAGCCTAATTAAACCATTTCAGGATTTCAGCTTCCTGTCACCCAAAGATAAGTCTGAAGTGTAAAATGAGGTAATAGCCATAGAAATACAGAATATATTTATAGAGCTTTTTATAACTTCTGTATTGTTTTAATTTCAATTCTATTTTCTTTTATGATATACTTTAAAGGGGGGAAAAAATTCTGGCAGCAGTTACTGAGAATTGTGAACCTGTTACCTTCAATAAAATACTAAATTGCAAGTTGTAAATGTATTACATATGGTAAAGAATACAGTTAGGCCATGGTCATTTAAATGTCATAAAACCAAAATGTGCCCAAAGAACACAAACTTTGAACATTATACTAGTTTATTATAGATATAAACTTAATCTCCAGAAAACATAGGCTTTTCAGAAAGGTCTTGCCTTTTCCTGAACGTAAGCATGCGCTGTTTAGAAGGCAAAGAGGGCTGTACACCCTAGCAAAGGCAGGAATGATGATGCAGTGTGGGATTTACTTTGTCTTCCTGAAAAAAACCCTTCAGTACGAGCCTGCAAGAAGTGAATGCTTTGGTTAAGCAACGACATCTTTAATCTAAAAAATAATATATAAACAGAATTGGTTGTTGGAAGAGATTGGATGCCTCTTTCAGAGACTGTTTTCACAAACATTTTCTTCAGTGGCAGAGCTTATTTACAGTCTTCTTCCTTCTCCCTACTTCATCTCTTAGCGCCCATTCCTGCCTCCATTTATGTGTTACTGACATATTGCCAGTGCAGAGATTTGTAGACCTATAAAAAGACCTGAATTGAAAATAAAAAAGTTATTATTTTTGTACGTTGTCCTATCTCAGTGATCCAGTTCCAGTGTGACCTCACAAACACTTATACCAGTAAAGGAGTCATGAACTCCGTCATACAGCTGGAATGGCTGGAAATGTAGGGATTTTCTTAAATGTGTTGTAAACAAGCACAGTCTTTGTATTTGTTTCTCATCTCACTCATGTTCCAGTTCTTACCATTTGTAGTAAACTTTGGTTGTTCGCTACGTGCTCAAAACAAACAAGACTGTTCTGGGATGTATACTTGCCACTATTCTACATTTTTATATAAATCTTCCTATATTATCTTTCTGATATCTGTGCAGTGTTCATGACAGCACTGTAACAGCATGGCTCTGTGCATAATAAGCTTTTCTGGTATAAAATATTGAAAAAAGCTGGAGAAGATGTAATTAGGTAAATGGTGTTGTCAAATAATTTTTAATTTCTAGCTTTGAAAACCAAGATCACCACACCAAAGGGTCTTAGGAGTTAAAGGCAATGACGTATTTAAAGACTGAAAACAAAGAATATTTTGAGAGCTTGGTATCTTCTCAGCATCAGCATGGGCTGGAGAGACAAGCGATGAAGCACTTCTAAGGAGTTAGATGTAATTGTCTCTAATAATAATACTAATGAAATACTACTTTTTTCTTGATGGTAATGGAGAAAAAAAAGGGTTAAGGGGGGATTAGAGGCACAGTGAGATGCCCAGAGCTGGATTGCACTGAACTGGGAGCTGAACGAGGCTTTGCCCGCTAAATAGTTACGATGGGTCCTTTTACTGGGAGAAAGCACTGGAAGCTTATGGAAAGGTTCCTCTGCTGTGCAAAAAAAATGCCACCAAGATGATTGCTGCCCTTCCTAGGCTTTTGGATGAAAGAGTCCTGGTGTGAACAGGCAAGTAATCGCACATGGTGGGAGCAGTCCCTGCAGTCCCACCTGAGACAGCCAGTCTGGGACACCCCAGGAAGGGTGTATAGCAAATGAGCATTACCCCAGCCTCCAGTAGGCTGTGCCATGAAGGTATCTGAGGCCAAAGACGTGTTTATGCATTAAGTAACCTCCAACAGATTCTTCTTCCGTGAGGATGAAGTCGGCTTTTGAGGCAAACGCCGCTTTTAACATCAGCAATGTTTGATGTTCCACAGTTCAGTGAAGTGGAGTTTGAAGTGGTGCCTCCTTTGCTGTGGGTTGATGCTGTCGCCCACCCTGCTCTGGGCTGAGCTCTGCTCACTGTTTCCTCCGGGTGAGCTTGGAGCCGCCTCCCAAACCAGCTCACCCAGAGATTTAGGTGGAGGGATGAAGCTGTGAGCTCCAGACTGGATGGGGCAGGAGCTATTTCTCAATGTGCCAGGCTTAGCACCAGAAAAGTTGACTGGGGGGAAGCATCGGTTTGTTCACCTAAAGGAGTTTCTCTGGAATATCAGCAGGAATTTTGAGATTGCTTTTACTGGAGCTTTTGCTGAGTCCTGGTTTGAACATGTAGGAATCTGCATTCTGCCCAAACTGCAATTTCCCCAAAGAAAGAGTTTTTGGATGGAAGCCCAAGTGATTACCCATTCAAGCATCAGGCAGGTCAGATTGCATTGTTCACAGGAAGGGAAAGAGGTTATTCCTGGACACACAAAGAAGCAGTGAGATTTATTGCAGGTTCAGTGTTTGTATGATGGTTTGTCTTTGACTCAGATCAGTTCCTTGAAGACATTTCCTGAGGTTCTCAGTTTAAAGTATTTATTTTGTTTGTGATATTTATTTGCCTTACCTGCATCTGTGTATTTCTAAGCCAGTTAGGGTACCAGAGGAGGGGAGAAGGCAAATCAGAGATCCCAGAAACATGAGCTGCGGTGAAAGAACAGAAAATGTGTGGCTGCTGTGGCTCGAAAAGAGAAGGTGGCAGGAGGGATGATGGCAGTGTGCACTGTGCTATGGAAATGGAGAGGCAGCCCTGTCTTCCCAGTCCGTGGGCTCAGATGCACCAAGGAGATGTGAGTGAGCTGGTAGCAACCTCTTGCCAATGGCTGGGACAGCTGAACGCAGGAGCAGGCTCCTGAGGGACATCGTGAATGCCTTCCTTATGGGGAAAGGCCGGGGAGACAAGCGTCCATCAGGGACAGGTGGGGTTAAGCTGGCCCAGCCCTGGGGCACGTGGATGCCTCCGACCCCTGCTGATCCCCCCCAGCCCCCAGAGGCAGTGACCTGCCCGTCTATTAGTTAGTTCTGCACAGAGCACTGAAATTGGGCTCACGACTCGTATAGGAGCTGAGGGAGTTTGATCCCTCTCCAGGAAAAGACCTATATTTGTAACCACTGGTAAAACTTCCAAATGTGAGACAAGGGGAAAAAAATAGAGGAAATAATAACTTTATTTATTTCTTTATTTGTATCTTCCTTAAATAACAAAAATAGTTGAAACAAACCATTGTAATTTATAAAATTCTTCAGGGATGTCTCCTAAGGCAAATATGATATACAACTGAAATATCCCTCCATACAGATGCTAAAGATACACTTATTACCTCTAATTATTTCCCACTCAGTTAATTCAGGATCTTTTTTTTCCTCCCATGTGAATTAATTCTCTGACTTCCAGGGATGCCTGTGCAAATGATCCTGATCAAAATCACAATCTGTTCGCTTTGCCAGGACACATCTCCTGAGCCTGTGAGATTCATGCCTCAAACTTCACATCTCAGATTCTATTTTTATCCTTTTTTTTTTAAGGAAGCATTGCTCATCTATTTAATTTATTCATGAAATGGCATCTTCTCCTGTCCTACAGTGCCACAGTTAGTTTCCGTCACGTCAGTTAGCATACACCTCTTTAAAACACTGAATGCTTTGAGCTGGCCAGAAAATGATCTCTCATTATCTTCTGTTAATGGATTCGAGGGTTTGGACAGGATGCAGCATCTTTTATTAGCCCAGCTAATGGTGGAAGCAAGAAGTAGTCGTGCAAGCCCTCTTCAGGTTGGCAGCACAAGCAGCAAACCTCTTCCAGCCGTCACCCCTCGCTCGGGTGACGGTGATGCTCCGGTTATAACCTCTTGCGTCGTCTCCAGCGCACCCCTTTACTGCTCCGCTGTGCTGTTCGGGGTTTCCCCCGTTTGTGCTGCTCGTGTGGGTGCCCCCAGGCCCGGGGGCTGCGGGGGCTGCCCCGGCTGCGCGGGTGCCCCTCTGCCAGCCCCGGGGAAGGGGCAGCTATGGTCAGCCCCTTGCACAGTGCAGCATCCCGCACTCCCAGCCCTCTCCCAGGCAGGCAGTGTGCATCCCCTGTGTCTGGAGAGACAGACAGTCTCAGCCAACTGAACGTGGGATAACCAAAGGTATCCTCTGATAACAGATAAGAGAATGTAATCCAGTGCTCCTCTTGGCTTTCTGTGTTTTAATGCAAGCAGAATAAACTTGTAGGAGACACTACGTTTTACAAGGTAAATTCAGTTCTTCACAAAATAAAAATGCAAACCACTATGTGTAGTGTTGCCATAGCAGTAACTCTATTTTCCTGAGAAAGTTGGTTCCAGCATAAATGTGTCTGATGGAAGGCTTTTATGAATGAGCGATAATTCATCATGACGTGCCAACACAGTGTTTCTGACATATTCATGCATCCTAACTAAGCTATAGGCTCTGAAAATTCAGCTTTGCCTGGAACTGCACAAGGGTCTTCTGTTATCCTTTATAAACCTCTATAAATAGTTGAAGTATTGTATTTTGGATATTTGCCCACATCAAGATTAATTAATGTTCTTTTGCAATTCCACAAAAACAATGCCCATGAAGTATAAAGGATTTTGGGTGTGTTACATCAGAGGTCTTCTGTATAGCGCCTAGGTTTCCAAATTATTGAGAGAATGCTGAAGCAAATTGATTCGGGCTCATATCAGAAAATCCATCACTGTTTCAGCCAGGTTTCCTCTGTGAGCACTGGGCATTTCGTTTTCCGTCGGTGGATGTCCTATTATCTAAAAAATACTGTGTTTTATGTCACCCTTGTCTAGGAAACATTTCCAGTAGCAATCTGTCAGCAGGACAGAAGGAGAAGCATGAAGGCATTACAGCCAGCCTGGGGCAGTCGAAGGATACAAATGGGACTGTGGTGAGTCCCCAGCACAAATGAGCGGAGGGACTGGTGCCGCCATCTACCCCCAAAGTGTCATCAGTCATGGGAGCAAGTTAACTCCAATGGAATATACCTCCCAGAAAAAGTACCTCTCAGATCAAACATCAGGCTTGTGCTACATCAGAAGTGCTGTGGGATCCTTAAAATCCAATTGAAGTTTTAAGATAGTTACCAAAAGACCGACAGAGATTAATTAAATAAATAGAATTTTAATAAATTATTTTGTCCTGTAATAAAGGTGATTATGCCAGTTACTGCAACCATACACCTAAATCTGAGGTATTTTTTCCATAGTGGTTTTAATAAGGTCTTGGAAATTGAGTTAAGCTATGCAATTCAGTAGTTTTATTAACTCAGTGAAGTTATTCAAATTATATTTTACTCTATGAATTATCGTGGGGACAAACAATTGATGTAGGTCCTTATTTTCAGTTTGAAGCTTAGAAACAGATGAGCAGTAAATATTTCAGCTAAGTTAATGTAGTTAAGTAGTGAAGAGAGCTCACAGCCGTAAGTACTAAATCTTTAAATCATAAAACACCTCACACAAAGACTCTTAAAAAGCTTCTTTGTTACTTCTACCTTATTCTTGTTTTTCCTAAGCAGGTGGAAATTACCCAAATCAATAATAAGAGTTGCAAGGTCAGGAAGAAGACCAACTTAAACTTGGGTCTTAATTTCAGGGCCAATTTGCCTTGAATCCCAGTAATCCGTTATTTGAGTTTTAGCAGATCTGACAGCTAATTAATTATAAAGGAAGATTGGAGAGTGGACAGCAGCAGTGGCACAAGAGGATTCATCTTTTCTGTCAACTTACTAATGTGTATCCATTTTCTTGGCACAGAAAAGAATACTTCTAGTAAATCTTTGTCCATCTTCCATCTCCAGAAAGGAAATTAGACATGACATTAACAATTGCCTCTGTATTCTCTGGGAAATGCACTCTTAAAACCAAGACATGGAAATATATTAGCACTTCAGCATCACATATTTCTTTCCAGCTCCGTGGTTCACGTTATATGAAAAATGTATAAATAATTTTCCAAGAAAATATGTAACTGGACAGTGTGTAAATGGGCAGGACATAGGCACACCATAAGGACAGAGGAGGAAACAGAGGTGTACCACCTCCAAAAGCTGCTTAGGTCAGTAAGCCACAGAATTAGCAACAGTATAAATCTATGTGGTTTACATAAATTATAAACAAGTTCTGTGCATTGGGACAGGGCTCTTAGCAGCAACATGGCAATTGATAGAGCTATCAAAGCAGAATATTAACGTGGTGGCTGATCATATAACATACTTTAGCTCTCTAAGAAAATCTTATAGGTATTTACAGGCTCCGGAAAGCTGAATGTACGGAATATTTCACAGGCACCGTCATGCCTGCTGCAGTCTTTAGCTTCTCATCTATTTAGTTTCACTCTTGGTGGTGGCATGATTTACTGACCTCTGCCTGAGCAAGAAGGGAGCACAGCACTCGAAGGAGCAGCACCATGGCTTTCCACAAAAGCTGGGTCTGATTATTAACTTACTTCATTGATTTCTGGTAAAATTCTGAGAAGTCTCTCACAGTTTTCTTAAAGGACAGATAATTCTTTCTTATTAAGGACAAATGAGAATACTGAGATTTCTTGTCCTCATCTACCAAAAGGATATGTGGAATGCCGAGTTGTAAAAAAGCACTGCAAAAGCTCCACCAAGTGAGAATTTAAAATAAAGGATCCAGGTACTTCCAGAGGTATGTGTCCCTACTGTTAAATGCTCAGTGGCAATGAGAACCATTTTCTGGACTTATTGCCCAGGCCCTTAGCCTGTTCACTTCATTTGTATGCATTCCTAAATGGAGGGGAGGAAGGGAAAGCATCCTCAGAGGTGTAAGTTTGGGACAAAGAATTATCTTGCTTAGAACAGTGCATTACCTTCCCTAAGGCTTTTATGTGACTTCATTAGTGCCCACAAAACATCCCTGTGTCATTTCACATTCCTTGTATTGGTCTTTTTCCTTTTATCATATCTCATATAAATTTTCTTTCCAATCTTTTAATATATTAGCTAAATAAAAGAGCCTAGGAAGCATGTAACTATCTTCATTCATAATTCAGGTGTTCTAACTGTTGGCAGGAAGAACAGAAGCTCCACTCACTCTTAGCCAGACTAACTACTACCCATTACCACCCCTATTGAAATCAAGTCCAGAAGCACCTCTGCAAAGCAGGCATGTGGTTGCTCTGTCAATACCCGCAGCCTCCGGAGGTCAGGGCATGCTGGTAAGTCAGTCAGAGTACTTACCCCATTAGCACAGAGAAGATTACTTCCACTTCTTACTGCTGTTTCTGCATCCTCACTCACAGACAACAGTGAGAGATTGCAAAAGAGTGAGATGAGCTACTGCAGCAATGAGGAAAGGAAGCAGCAGCACCAAAGTCAGCATCGCTGGAAATCCTTCTGTGAGATGCAGATGCAGTGAATTACTGATTCGGCAGACACCAAAGCAGACACTACTGACCATGGGCATAGGCCAGTCTAGGCAGCATTAACTATAGAATTTCAAAAATATTGTGTAGGCGTAAGGCATTTTTCTTTCCCTCTGTTTTGTGTTAATATGAGCAATGTTAAAGTGGATTGCCTAGGTCTGACATGATTGTTTTAAAGAATGTGATGGGAGAAGGTTCTGAGAATCAGGAGAACAGCAACAACAAAAAAAGAAAGAAAAATAGACCTGACATGAAAGACTGTCTAGGAAGTCAACATTTTACTTACCAAAGAAAAGGTAAAGGGCTATCTTGATCACAATTTCCAACTTTTAACAACAAATGGAACCTAACTTTGACAGAGGATTCTCCAACCTACTTAATAAAGGGCAAAAAATATCCAGATGGGAAATGAAACTAAATAAATCCTTGTTAAGAATAGTTTGGAGTTTGCAAGATACAGGCCATTTGCTTGCTTGTACATTAAAATAATGAGGATTGATGTACAAAAAGAGTTGTGAGAAGTTATCCATTACTGGAATTATTAAAACCAAATGTGATTCTTTTTTTTAAAAAAAGTGCTCACCTTGAAGCAGAACCATGTTCAGAGAAGTCCTACAGTCATAACTACACAGGAGGTAATATTTTGTGATCTAAACAGTCAAAACAGCCCTTTCATATATGACTCTCATAGTCTCAGCTACATGGTGGCCGCACTGGGATATGCTAAACCAGCTGAAATCCTCAGATCCTGGATGTGGCACCAACATACTTCTAAGAGGCCTACACAGATAACTAGAATTTGAGGAACCCAAGCAATGTTTGTCATATCAGCTGTCAAAAGATCTAATATATAAGGCCTTAGAGAAGCCAGCAGGTCCTGAGCTGTGGTGTCCAGACAACTGGTCAGTCCCCTCGCGCTGGGTCTCCTTTCCATTTCGGTCTCAGAAACTGCCCTCGAGACCCACAGAATTGCACAGAACTGTTTTCTATGCAGGTCATTGCTATAGGTGCCAGAGGAGGTTGTGTGATGGCAAACAAGAGATGTGTCCCATGAGACATGCTCTTTTCTGATGGAAATTCGAGAACTTTTGCTAGGCTATTGTAATATCTCTCCCCCAGCCACTCTAAATTCTAATAATAGCCTGCAAATACCAGATAGGTTTCATTTAAATATATCAGCAATGGTTTTTAAGGACTCTGATAACAACTTGGCAATACAAAATAAAGCAGTATTTGATCTGCTTGACAATGTATTGGAAATCTTAAGTTGATCTTAATTCATCACTGCTATAAAGTACAGTATTTGTTACCTCTACGGATTGCTCTATGGAAATATCAAGTTCAGTTTCTATGACAACAAGAGTCATAAATGCCAAAATTCTTCCTGTTCACTTTCTTTTTTCAGCTTGAGGATGAATCTTTTTTTTTTTTTTTTCATTCTTTTAAATTAACCTTTTCCTTTCCCCTGGGAATTAATAATGCAGACAGTACATGCCTTCCCTTCTGTATTCACAATGTCCAGTTGTTTCACCACAGCCAAAGTGTGCCTGGAGAACTTGAAAAAATTCATACCCTTTTCCCCAGGAAATACTCATATCCTGGAAATGTGATGAAAGGTGGCGAAAGAAAGCCCAAAAGTAACCTTATAGAAGCAGGGCTCTTCCAGCAGCCACATCCCAGTTAGGACTGCATGGTGGCAAGGCTGGAACATGTGAGGGTGGCACTGGTGGCCGAGGGCATCCCATCTGTCCCAGTGTCAGAGGCAGCATCCAAGGCTTGCACAGGTGGAGCTCCTGCTTCTGCATGCTCACAGCTCAGGTACATTGATAGACAGGATGGACATGATGGCAGGAGCTGCCAGAGTTTTGCAGAAAAACACCAAATCATCACCTTTATCAGAAAAAAAAAATAAGGCAGGACTTCTTTTTTGCAGCTCCTCGTCAGAGTATTGGGGTCAATAGCTCTTTCAAGATCCACAGTTCCAGAACAGCAGTACTATGCTGGTGGACTTAGGTTGTCTGACAAGGAACCAGGATTTCAGAGGGCCAGAAATACATGGAAAAATCCTTTATGAACAATTTTTCCTATGGTATAGCAGAAATTAAACTCTTTAGACAATCTCAAAAGACCTGTAGTTTCAGTGAGCTAGGGTATCCCTCTCTTATTTTAGAGTCCAGATGGCCTGGTGTCTCCAGCTTGGGTAAGCTGGACCATGTTTCACATAGAAAACTTCATACATCAGCATTTCCAAGACATATTCAAACTTCTGGTTCACAGCGTATTTTGGGAAACAACTCTATGCAGTCAAAAGTGCAAAGACAAAAGGTAAAAGTGCAAAGACAAAAGGCAAAGTCAAAAGTCAAAAGTCAAAAGGCCAAAGTGATCATCGTCCTGAGCTGCAGTGAAAGTAGCGCCTTCTCATGTCAACTAAAGCTGCAGTGGCTACAGGACAGAAGTGGGACGCAGATGGAGAGCCGCCCCAGAGCCACAGACAGTGTGAGTCTAGGGCTTCCTGGGGAAGGACATCATCATACAGGAGCCGTGACCAGTCATGGAGAAAACCAGTCGTCCGCAGTCCGTTAAGGGTCCCCTTCCACACCGTTGGCATTTCTTGTGAAAGCCTGCGTGGCTCTGAAGGGGCCACAGGAGGTGTGAGCACACGGACATGGATTAGGGGGATGAAGGTTAGTGCAGGCACAGTCTGGTCCGTGCTTCTGCCTTTGCTTTCGGGGGGTGTCCTGTGCTGTGAGTTGTTTTGTCGAGCTGGCTCCCAGCCCCCAGCACATCCCCGCCACAGCCTCCCCTCCCGCCACCTTCTGCACTCCTGGGGAAGCTCACTGGTGCTGGAACAGCAAAACCCATTTCCATCTTAATTATACAAAAAAGGCTATGCAAAGTACTGCAGCCACATAGTTTATGAGAATACACAGGACATATATTACATAAGCGGTGGCAGAACAGGGTCCCTTATTGCTTCTGCAGGTTGTAAATTGTAGAAGTCATTTTAGAATTCCACTTGTACTTCATTTTTTTTCTCTTCTCTACAGTCCTGTCTCATTGCAGTTCTTCTCTGTGTGCTACAAAGACATTCTGAGTATAACTGTAGTATTTCCCTTACTTTGAGCAGAATACATCAAGATGGGAGCTCATGAAAATAACTCCCTTTACAAGAGAGTTCTGCAATGCAAATGGACCTTGACATGGCACTAGCTCCTTTTTGCTCCAGAAAGGAGCTGTACTTTTAACAAGACCCATTGTCGAGGCACTGCGTATGGTGGAAGGACTCATGATGTTCAGTGCTCATGACTGAAGTAGGACGATGCTGTGGCTCGTAACACAGCACTTGCATTGCACAGGGTTTTTTTTCTTCTTTTGCATCTGTTTTAGACTTAACAAGTTGGCCAGAGAGGCATTACTGCCCTAACTGTGCTTCCATCAGAACAAAGCAGGTTTTAAGCTGACGTTTGTGGGAGAATCAGGCCAGTGCTAGGTACAAATGAGACTCCTCTCCGCTCTGTCATTTCTCCATGACAGACTCTGTACTATAAATCTGTAGGTAATAAAGGCAGTTGGTTGCACATCTAGCTATGTATGTAAAACACGACACATTGTGCCATGCTGCTGCTCTCTCTGTCTACGTGAATCTGTAGAGAATTTTTCAGGCCCGTGTGGCAGTTTACAGAGGATGGCATCATCGTCAGATATATATGCAACCAGGCAGAGTTGAGGAGCTCATGCGACATTAACTTTGGTATTTGTTGGCTCCTGAGCTTGGATACTTAATATGAATATTCATTCAGGAACAGCTCTCTGGGTAGACCATTAGCTGTCAAAATGCAGCATGTATCAAACTTTAAAGAGGTTATACAGGAGTGGTATTCAATGGAAGAAGTAAAATGTAGAGTATAATTAAATCCCTTGTAAAAAAACATCTGTAACTTAGGGCTTCTTTCGTAGGAAGCTCGAACACAAAGACGTTCCTGTCAGTCTTTGCTGTAGAGGTACCAGAAGCACTCCCACCGACCTGCAAAGGCTGCTGCAGTGTAGCCGCCCCATCGCTCATCCTGTTTTCGGTGCACTGAGCAGCACGGGCACCTCTGAAAGCGCTGACCGAGCAGCAGGGTGCTCTGCATACCAAACCCCACAGCACATGCATACGTGGAGTCATCATCACCTTGAAATGTCTCTCAGCCCATAGCAAGTGATGCATGGGGCAGTGAATTGATCCTGGTACTCGTTTTCTTCTCTGAAACTTTTTTATTGTGCCATTTCATTTTCAGCTTTTAGCTGACTATTCCTTCCCAGCGCTTGTCATGGAAGTATTTCCTCCCTTCCTGATCTGTCACCTGCATCAGCGTCTCCTGAGCCACAGGATCATGAGCACAATGGAGAGGAACATTTTCACTGTTTTGTTTCTTAAGTGAAAATATAAGATGCTTGAATTTTTGTCAGTGGTTCTATTGTTAGATGTGGAAACTCAGAAAAAAAATGTTGATACTGTTTATATTTTGATTTACAACTTTACCTTTTTTTTGCATTGTCATGGCCCGCTGACATAACAGGCACTTAATGTGAATCCTAACAACAACTGTGTTTTTAAAAATTTCTTATTTCCTTACTGCACTGAATATCTCAAGTAGATGTGTTTGGGAATTACTGCATGAAGCTAAGTTCAGCCAAAACATGGCAAGCCTTTGAATCCAGATTATTTTGTTCTAAAAATTACATGTCTGGTAATCTTTCACTGTATAACAGTTCCCCATGGTTTACCCCAATGTGCTCCGTGTTTCTATGAGGAAATCTGGGCTGGAAGCAGATAGTTTTGAAGGCAATGGCAGGGAGATGTGAGAACTTCTTGTCATGGTGGGGAAAAGTCTAGTTTTTCAGAAGGACTGGTCAGCTAAAGACAGCAATTACACAACGTGAAGCCTCAATACCAGAGGACTGGATTTAATCGTCCTCATTTTGATGGTCTGAAACAGTTTTGTCCACCTAGAAAAGTCCAGTATATAGGAATTGTTTTTACATTTTAGGGGTTTAGTCCAATTTGGGCTGAAACCTGAATTGGCTTCCACCCCCCCCCAGATTAAATCAGCTCCAGTTTACATTTATATTTTCACTAAAACTTCTGCTTCTTCCAAAGCCTGATACATAATGCCTTCTCATAAAAATCCTCATCTAGCATCGACTAAAATTCTTATCCACGAGAAGAGACATTCCTTTTTTGAATACCTCCAGTAAGTGATGCTAGACTTCACCATCTGGTAAGATTTTTATCCCATTGTATTTCTTTTTTGTATCTGGAGACTATAATTTGTTTATATTGCTTTGCAATTCCAGTTCTCAGTATTATTTGCCAGCCATTAACATATCTTTGCTTCCTGATTTTGATAGTTTGTTACTAATTTACAATATCAATGATCTATGATGTAGTCTAAATCCACAATCAGCTTTATTCAGAACAATACTTTAGTCTTTCTCTTTATGCTAATAGAAACAAGAGGTGAGCACATGGGCAGGGAAACGATGTGTTCCACTTCTCCATCAGTCTGGTTACCGACAGCCCAACCTAGTAAGCGGCCTCTTCCTGAAATGCAGCTCAGGCAGAAAGTTTCTCTGCAAGTCTGGCATGTCAGGGATTGAGCAGCCCTTTTCTTCATCTGCTCCTTTAAAATAATGTCTAGATCTCATGTTTTATCTTTGCAGAATCCCACTTTCTTGAAGATAAAGTTCACATAATCCTTCCAAACCCACTCCTATTTACCCTCTCGGGCCGTTGCTGTTGCTGACTAAGCCATTGCAACTCCCTGGCCACGACAAGAACCTCGCTCAGTGACACCTAAGGGCGTCGCCTCCCATAGCTCCTCTGGAGGCAGGTTGGAAGGAAAGAGTTTGCGATCAGGAGAGTCGTCCACAAAACCAGAATTTCCTCGCTCACATAAAGACTTCTCTGCCAGAATTAGGCTGTGCTATATCAGCAGCAACAGCTTCAAATGACAGGGTAGAGGGATATGCAAGAAAAGCTGCCTTTTACTTGCACAGAAGCAAGTAAAGCCCATTAAATATAATTTTTGTCGTTGCTAACAAAATGCCTTTGGCTTTGTACTGACCTGACAGTGCTGGGTGTTAGGATTTGTCTGGGCTTGTCTTGTTCTCAGTTGATTTTAGCTTATTTTAGCTGTGACAGTAATTGCATAACAGCTAGGTGACTGCTACCTAACTTATTTTAGCTTAGCTCTGTAAATACTGCATGTGGCAATGCCTAACAAACCTACACAGTCACTAGTAAAAAACATTGGCTCTTTATACTGACCGGCTGGGAGAGGGTGTTGTATGCTTTAACTAATAGCTAATGGGTGAAGAAAGTCATGCCTTTGCTGGATGCCAGTGAGGAAAGTGCACGTTAGCATACTGTCTTATAAAATGTGTAAAATTACGCCCAAGCCGGTGTAAGACCGAGGAGGAAGAAACTCCTGGCAGCAAACACATCCCTCCCAGGGGAGAAAGCTGATGCATAAATGTCCCTATGGGACAGACATTTTAAAGTGCTCTATTTTGATGAAAATAACCTTTTCAATCAACCAAAAGGAATTATTAATATTCTTATCTATTATCAAGATTCTGTTTCGTATCCATCAAGCTAACAACATGAACCATAATTGAAAAAAATACGTGTATTTAACTTCTGGGACTCTCTGTCTGGATCCAGCGGTGCAGCTGAAGGGTAAAACGAAAGGCAGAGACTAGGTCCGTAGGCCCAGGGTCCAGTCCCTCATACACTCCAAGTAACCTGTTTTTTGGCATAATGCGATGTGAGTATTTCGCAGGAAGGATGCTCCACCATCTGCACAGGGCTACCACCAAACCTGGTGATTCTCTTGCAGTGTCGGCATCTGTGCTCAAAGGGCTTCTTTAAGAGATCACGATGACTTTATTTAGCATAGTAGAAAAAGGGGTGCTCTATTTTTTCAGCTTTCTTATTTCAGCTTTTTCAAAACAAGTCACATTGTACATAGAGATGATTTCATCTTACAATTTCTTATCATTAGTAGAATGCAAAAAGATGAAGATAATTAAAAAAAAAGAGTGGAAAAGGAACTGGGTTATGTCTATAGATGATGGCCATAGCCAATAGATGCCAATGGAGACTGATGCGAACAAATATAAAATAAAGTGCAAAGCTGGGAAATGCGTCCAACCGATAACCACCTAGGTTACTGAATAGAAAAAGACCTAATACAAGCTTTGGTTTTAACAATGTTTTCCTCCAGTGGTAGGGGTGGGCAGTGAAGAAACTGTCAGCCAAAATAATAGGCTGAAGTTATATTTCAAGGGGCGAATGAGGAGGACCTTCCTCTGCAGTAGTGATGGTCTCTCATGGCTGCGGGTAAGGTCTCTGCTGCTGTTTTAGGCAGCGGGCTTCCAGCAGGACATGGGGCAGCTGCAAAGAGCCAGGAGGAGCAACAAGAGTCATCAGAGCTCTAAAAGTCAGCATCGATGAGGAAGGATGGAAAGAATTATGATTATTCAACCAAAAGAGAAGACTGAAGAGAAAGTAATAACTGTCTGTAAATAAGTAAAAGCCTGTTGCAAAGAGAAAGGGAATTTGTGATGCTGGGTGTCATCGTAGAGGAGAATGAGGTGTTCATTACCACAAGGCAGATGCAAGTTACACGTTGTAAAATCCTGCTGGTGATGTGGACAGAGCTCCTAAGGTCCCCGTTGCTGGAAGGATTTGAGGCCAAGTTTCAGCAGGTATCTATCCATCGGGACGATGTGGGTACAGCTGAGCACGTTTGGGGACAGCAGAGCAGACAGGTCATCCCTTGGGTTTCCTGCCACCCTTATTCTGTGGTTTCAGAGAGGAAAGGGCTAAGGTAGCACGAGACATTAAACAATCTTTATTTATGAATTGGATCATGGTATCAACTGACTATGTCAGCCCAGGTTTGGGATTATGGTACCATGAAGTTTATGACTAGACACATAAACTGAAGATATGTCTTTCCTCAGAAATGTTTACAATCTAAGTAAAAACAGCGATGAGGGAACTAGACTGAATTTAATGATATAATCATTTTGTCAGACTTTATACAAGCTGTATTTCTCAGTCCTTAAAACAAGCTTATCTCTTTAAGTCATAGCTCCCAAACACAACACACAGGCCGACATGGGATCACATGTACATTAGTTTGGGGTGTTATTTTCAGTCGCAGAAGGGGTCCGAGCTGCACTTCTAAATTCTGGGCAAAAGCAGGGTCTAGCCAAGTGAGAATAAAAAGAAACACTGATGTGTGAAAACAGATGTGACGTGTTTCATTTAAATGCTATTAAAATGAAAAATAAAATGCACATAGAAATATGGACATCAAGACAAAATTAGGTACTAAATTTATGTAGTTTTCTACATTTACAAATTTCAGTGGAAAGTTTTACACAGAGTTGTGATGATAATTACCTCTAGCCACA
This sequence comes from Ciconia boyciana, assembly GCF_034638445.1. Lineage (NCBI taxonomy): Eukaryota > Metazoa > Chordata > Aves > Ciconiiformes > Ciconiidae > Ciconia > Ciconia boyciana. Next base: position 71,535,967 of record NC_132939.1, on the reverse strand, counting down.
GACCTTGTCTTCTGCATAAAAGTGCATGGGCATTAAAATTTTAGGCTGTTCACAGTGCAAAACTCCACAGAATAAACCTACGGGACGCTGCAGGGACTTGCCGGTCCTGTCTACTGCCAATTCGGGTCCAACGCAGCGCTGCTGCTCGCCAGGGCAGGTGGGAAGCCCATGACCCTGCCTTTACCTCTCCGAGGGCGAGGCACCCTCCTCCTGCAGCCACCCCGGCGGCACGTTCTCCCAGTCTGTGTCACAGCACAGAAACGGGGCAGCTCCGCGATGAGCTTTAACGTGCTTTTCTGCAATGAGGAGGGGGTCCCAGGCCTTATGCAATGCCATTCATTGAGGGCATCTGCAGAAAACCTTCTGCCTAAATATTTGCCAAAAGCAAAACATGTTCACATCTTTGCATACGTAATGAGCTGCAGGGACTTAAAGATAAAGTGGTTTGGTTTAATTTTTCCTGACAACATAGAAAAAGCAATTGCAAATACCTGTTCGATGTATTTAAAATTTTTAATGTCACCATTTTAAGATTACTGCTACAAAGCTGCATTAAAATAGGGATGGATTTTCAAGTACTGTGCTCTGTCATGACCTGGAGTGGCTGGCCTTGGTTGTGTGCTGGCGCATCTTGCTGTAAAATAGCTGACGGAAAAGAACAGAGGCACCAGGGGATTAGTCAGGGTGTAATTTCTTACACACAAGCACTTCTGAAACAGTGCACCTTGCTCTTTCTGCCTTTTTCAGTGGTGGGTGGAGCTGGAAGATGCATGCATGTGTGAGAACACCTGGTTAAAAAGGTATTTTTTTGGTTTCCCTATGCTACCAGTATACTAAGTCCATAAGAAATCTAAAAAAAAGATATCATAAAATGCCTAGGGAAAAAATTAACTAAGTCTGGCTTTTTGTGTGGAGCAATGTAGGTAGGAAACATTGCCAATGGACGTTGAGCCCACAAGCAGATCACAGAGAGCAGGGCTTGGCAGGAGGAATCAGCAGATGTTTGCTGTGCTAAGGGGGAATCAGTGGTCTTTACTGCACAGAGCTGCTGGCTTTCTTAAGACATATATCAAGTTAAAAGGCAGAGATATAGGTCTATAGTGGTAACGTGTTAAATTGAAGTGGACAATTTTAAAATACTAAAAAAATCCTGCCTGGATTTTTCTCATTTTCACCTGAAGGAAATGCTCTCCAGTCCACAGAAACAGGGAACTGGCGATCTCAGGAGATATTTGTGTGGGCAACCCAGAAATAGGAGATAAAATGCTGAAGTACCAACAGCTGAGGGGTCCTACAACAAGGCAGCTTCCACTAATGGTGGGACCTGAAAAGGAGCAGCAGCTCTTCAGAGCCAATAACAAAACTGAATTCCAATGAAACCCTGGAGGCAAGGGCTGGCTTGGCAGTGACAACGGAGAAGGAAAAGGCTGGATACACATTGATGTTGGAACCTGAACAGTCTTATCAGAAAAGCACCACCTACCAACCAGCTTCGCTCTCAGCATCTCTGCAGTCTGCTCAGGGCAGCAAATACTCAGGTTAGACACCAGACAGAGGCTGCCTTAAATTCAAGTACTTCATGGGAATTTCAGTACAGTAGTATCTGATGTTCTACATATACACAGGAGATACTTCAGGAAATTTCGCTCAATTGAAGGGGTATTTTTAGTGCATGGGTGACCCAGAGAAAAGCATGACAAGACTAACAACACTGTTGACAAAGAGCAGCTGAGTCAGGACAGCACGTACCTCTTCAAGTCACATCCTGAGTACAAGGACAGCAGCAGGGGCAAGCCACCTAAAGTCCTTAATTAAGTCTGAGATAGGAAATGTAAACTGAAGAATACTTCACCCAAAAAAGTGAAATCAGATTTTGCTTTTTACAGGGCAGAAGGCCCTGTTCTTTATCTTTTAATGTAGATTTATTCTGGCAAAGAAAAAAGAGTCTGATAGGATGACACAGTACTTTAAAATTATACATTGCCTCACATGCCCCTTACATGCATGTGCTGCATGCATATGGCACAGGATATATTTAACATGATACTGTCACTTGAAGCTTTCAAACATCTGAATTCAGAATCTTGCTGTGCCCAAAGTGTTAATTGCTGCAGCTGAATAGTATTTTCTGTTGATATGTTGCAGCAGCCAGTGTGCAGGAGAATTTTTACACTGAAGGAAACCATGTGACTTAAAATTTGATTTGTGACTTGTTTGTGAAGTATTTGATGTCCCAGATTTATTTTTTTTTAATGTTAAAGTTATCTCCTCCACCCTGGGACCAGGGTTTGGAGCGTTGCCACGTGTCCTGAGTGAGCTCAGGCTGGTGCAGAACAGCCCATCTGTTTAGCAACGCCACAAGCTCTGCTCTTTCCTGGCTCCTCACCCAGTGAGCCCAGTTCAAAGTGTCTGGCATGATTAGGCCAACAGCAGCTGTGCTTTTGGCCACTTTCTGAAGAGCACCCAAAGCAAGACCGAAGTGGCTGATCATCCCAAATCACATGCCAATGCACTAAATGCAAACTTCATTGAGAAACGCTGTCCAAGGACAGCCTGTTTATAAAAACACAGGCAGAAGGTTTAATAAAAGATCTTTACAATAGAAAGCTGCATTATGTTTGTTTTCCCCAAAAATTATCTGGAAAAATAAAATATATTTAATGAAAATATTCTAGTAACTTCAAAGAAATGTGGCAGTCATAGTCAGTCGGGGTTGTTGTAATTTTTTGAGACGCTTAACTTACTAGAAAAGGCACTTCATGAAAGTTACTCTTTCTCTATTGACCAGCCATGGACAACCTTGGGACAGAAGTGCTGAGTTTTAGTGCTACTGGCTCAGAAAACCAAATCTGTTGATTTCTGTTCCCAAGGACAGGATGAGTATGCCAGCAGGAGCGAACAGAGTCCACTGCATCTCAGCAGCGAAGCTGAACCTTGAAACTCCCATCCTGATTCTCATTTCCATGAAAAAACACAAGGGCAACCTTTCATTTAACGTGAGTAACCCCCATTGGTAGTGAGCTCCATCAAATCTGCTGCCAGTGATCAATGAAGGAGTGCAACAGCCCCAGAAGTAGGGCTGGGAGTGCAGGACATGAGCCCGGAGCTGGGACCTGGCCCTCGGACACATCCCCTGTGTCCCGATGACGGCCAGGCAAGACTCCTCTCCTTCTGGCCAGCCCTCGTTCCTGCTCAGCTTGGCTCACCGCTTCGCTGCTGTGAGTTGCAGGTGGGTGCGGGAGCTCCCGACTGGTCGTAGGGAACGTGACCTCCACAGCAAACAGACTGTGAGTATCTCCTGTCCTCCACCTTTGCTTAGGAACAGCATTAGATGTGCAATTTGGGGTTGATTAATAGCTCAGGAAAGAGATTTATGGACCTTGCCAGAAGCCTTTCTACCCATCCATCTGTCATGCCAGGAACCTAAATAAAAAAATTTAGTTTAATACAGTGCTTCTTATACCCCTGTTATGAAAAACGCCACATTTACAGAGTTAGAGGCAAAGTGCTGGATGTCCCACGCATGCTCAGCTGCAGTCTTCAGAGGGGGAGAGGGAAAAGCAGGGGACGGTGGCGCAGGGACAGTACATCCCCCACTGCTGTCCATGCGGGATGGGATGTGGCCCACTGCCTGTCACGTCTCCTTGGTCATAGCTCCTGGGATAGCGTCCTTCCTCCTTGCATGGCTCTCGGTCCCGCTCCCCGCCAGCCTCATGGGCTCATCCTCAAGCCCAGGGCTGAACCTTGAGACCCGCTGCCACCCCACACCCAGGCTGCACCACCTCCCAGTTGGCTCTGCCAAAGCAAAGCCTGTGGGACGTGATGCTTAGGAGGGGACATGGGAGCTGTGCAAACGGCAGCGCTGCCCCTGAACTTCTTCCTGCAGTCGTCGGTGTGGGAGCAATAAAACCTCATTAGTTCTGCCGTGAGGAATGGGCAGTAATGGAGGCAGCTATTAAAGGAATACCCAGAGCTTTATTCGATGCAGAGTGACACCAACAGGCACATGGAAAATACTAATCCACCATAACAAGAAAAGGTCGTGCTCTGCAGACGTTTTATTCTCAGTGCCTGGATACCCTTGTTAGCACATTCAGCACACTCGCCCCATGGTGCATGCTCCTGTGAACCAAAATGCTAGGAGAAACTCAAAATTAATACTTGCAAATTGTATTACATTTTCCCTGCACATAAAGATGGTTTTTTCCTTCAATTACAAAGAAATTTGAACAAATAATTTAGAAAAAAAATCACCATTTTTCGTTCTTTCATTCTTTAAGAAAGGGAAGAGGTTCAACCAAGCAGCAGCAAGGAAAGGCAGTAATTCAATGCAGGAGCAAATGACCTCCTGAGGGACTCCCAGGAGACCAGAAACAATTCTTTCTCTGCTCTGGAGATACCTCTTTTTTTTTCAGTCATTGCACTCAGGCCCTTATGGGGAAGATGTTTGGTACGTCAGAGCCTTCAGTCCTTTGTCCATGAGTGATTTTTTTCACTCCTCTGTAAAGCTTTTTCAAAAAGAAAACTTCTTTTCCTGTGCTTTTCAGTGCACAGTCTCAGGGGAGTGGTATTGCTCCAGGGATGATATTTTTGCGTGCTCTAAACTGCACAATATGGTGCTTGGTTTTGCCTTATTTGCATGTTATAAAGGTGCTATTGAGTGGGGAATTTAGTGCTCCAACTCCATCCTTAGTGTTTTTCCATCTTCTGTGCATATGCAATAATTTGTACTCTAAGAGATGTGCAGTGACCTCTTTTTTTCAGTGCGAGAAATGTTTTCATTAAAAATAAAATAGCAGATACATCAAGACATTTCCTCTTGTAAAGCCTCATGTTCTGAATATAAAGTAGGAATAGCCAATCTCTGCGATGCTTTCTTATCATGCTGTGCGGCTAAAAACAAGAGAGCAAGTGAGAGAGAGGGAGATTGGGCTATTGCGTAATACAGATAAAACAAACTTTATAGGCGGCTCTATAATTTCCATAAATAGATTATTGATAGTAGTAATAGTAACAGCAACAACAATAATAAAACCTTCGAATCATATTCTTCATTTCAACGTGGTATTGAAACAAATCAAGGAACAAGTCCAGATTTCCAGGAGCTTGTGGTGACAGCAGAGAACATGGCAGCAAAGCCAAGGCTGCCCTGGCTCAGCTTACCTGGGAGCCAGCTGCATCCGCCGCCCTTCTTGCCTCCGCTCCCAGGCTGCCGTCGGGTTCAAAGAGAGATCTGAGGTCTGGCAAACCTGTCGCTCTCCACAGGACTAGTGCACTGCCATGGCCAGCACAACCACAGAACTGAGGCGAGACAATTTATCACATCAGAGTCTTCAGGCTGAGTAGGCAAGAGGCAGCAAATTCGTCCGAAGACACTAATGTGAAGCAGCCTGCAGACAGTGTTTGCAGGACAGAGGGACGGGGACTTGGCTCGGTGCTTTCTTTAACTACACAACATTGCACTGAGGCCCAACAGCAACACATATATGCTCAAAGTGAAATATTTTTTTATAATATATACCGAATCAGGACCTGCATATAATTTAGGAACAAAAAGCTCCATTTTTGTAGCTATTCACTGTGAGCCTTACATTACATTCCTTTTTAGCTGAAGGTATGTAGTCGCATTTGTGCTGTGAATATTTATAACTGTGAATTTAAATGATCTCTTTTTCAGTAAAGAAGCTTAATAGTCTAAGGCTGGTTAAATCATTTGCTGGAAAATATTCACAATGTGAACACAAAATAGGAGCAAAAACTATTAAAAGAAATTCATGGAGACATTCAAAAGAGCATATACAGCATACATATCAGTTCATTTGATCAGCTATTGTCTTACTGGTGTACTGACTAAAGCAGAACTCAGAAGGCATGAAAATTAGTTATTTCCACCATCTTGAGGAGATGACATTAGTATGCTGACACTAAACTCATGGCTTCTGTAACTAATATGCCCTGTTGGTTACAAATTGTGTTTGAAATACTCTGAAATGTTAGAGTTGGCTGAATTATCAAAAAACAGAATTGTTAATATTTTTACAAATAGAAGCTGTCAGGTTTGTTCAAGATGATTCACAAATTCATACCACTCTTTATCTGACGGAATTCAGATCACTGCCAAATAATGGGCATAATAGCTCACAAGTCCCAGAATTTTCCATTAATTTAGGGTAAATAATAATTCAGCTGAAAAGTCATACTGCTAATTACTCTGATTTAAAGAGCATTTCAATTACCTAATTGAAGAACAGAAATAGTGTACTCAATTTAGGTGGTCAGTCACAGTTCAGAAATAATGAATAGTAAATGATTAATACACAGCACAGAAACAGTCATAGTCTGAAAATTATTCCTTTGAATAATCTAGTGGATAGTTGGCAACAATGGTCACTTCCAACCAGTTAAAGGAGCTGGCTTTGCATAATGATCCCATGGAAAGTGCAGTTTTTCACGTTTTCCCCAAAAAGGTTTTGGTCCCCTGGGAAGGTCACACAGATGTTTTACTGTAGGCTTCTCTACCCCAAATCCATGTGTTTGACTCTTTTTTAATTGGTAGGAAGTAAAATATCCCACATCAGCCAGCTCAAGTCTCAGTGGCATTTCCATGTCAATTTATTGCCTTGGTGCTGTTGTGCCAATGCAGGGTGGGTGCCAGGCTGGAGGGTGCATCTGGGGGCTGCCGAAGACGTGATGGGGAGCGTGGGAGAGCCAGTGTGGTGTGTCTGAGGAGATGTCCGGCAAGAAGTCTTGGGGAGAAAGGTGGCAGCCAGAAACAGAATCTGAATTATGAGGACAATATTGCAACGAGCAGAGCAGTGGGTGCAGAGCCTCTCCTGCAATGGCTGCACTTTGGCTTGATCTAGGAAAGGGAAACTCTCCTCTCCTGCACGAGGAGGCTGATGCTGCTTTCCCTGAGCATTTCATGCCCGCGTACCTCTGGAATATTGACATGCCACTGCTGTGTTGCAAGAGGGTATTTTGCTTTTTAACAGAGCAGAAACCTGGATTATTATGGCCATATTTTGCCATACGGCATCCTGAACTGGCCTGTGGAAACAGGGCATGGTGCACGGGGGTCTAAATACTCGCTTCCAGTTCAATTGCTGGGGAGGGAGAGTTGTGTCCCCGTTGGTGGCATTTGCATTTGCGTGGTGTGATTCATGGCATCACATCTGGACTCGACATTCATGGCGTCACATCTGGGCTACACCACGGAAACTGCTGGAAACCAAACGCGAGTTCAGGCAGACGGAGCTGCCAGCCCTGGCACTGTCCTGCCCCTTCAGCCGCGGTGGTCACGGCGGGGGGGTGTCTTTTTTGTCCTTTGGGCTTCATGAAAGTCGAAGCGTAGATACTCTGGGCTGCACAAAAAGCAACTTTAAACGCAGTCAGTCTGCTCCAACTTTACAAATTTTTGGAGAATAAATATGTTTTTATCCTAAAATAAAAATCTGCCGCAAGCAGGAGAGGAGGGTGGCTGAGGACTGGTAACATGAACAGGTCCCCCCTGGGCCGGTGAGCCCCTCCCAGCGCTGATGCTCAGGCAGTCCTGTGAGCCCTCATGCGCTGGGCTGGTATCTGGGACTGCGCACGGGGACGTCCCCAACTCAGGCAGGAGTTGAGGGAGCACATTTTGTATCTTACCTGCAAATGACAGAATGACCCGGTATGAACGGGTCAAATAAGCACCGGGCTGTTTCCACGCAGCCCGGGCCAGTCCTACCTGGCCCACCTGCACAGACAGTGCCATCCACCCGTGACGGGGTTTCCTCTGTCCCCAGCTGAGCCATCCACGAGCTGGGTCACCCATGGTGGCAATCCTGCGGCCGTGAGCCCCGGAGTGGCCCTGCCAGGGCTCCCCAGCTCCTGGCTGGGGGCACAAGTGCAGGGGAAGCCCTGCCAGAGCCCGCAGCGTCATGAGAGCCCCCTGTGCCCCCGTGTCCCTCCATGTCCCCGCCGTGCCCCGGCGCCTGGGCCAGCCACCAGCCCTAGCCGGCAGAGGAGCAGCAGCATCGCACAGCAGCTGCCGTGGGCACGCTGCAGCGTGTTTAATTTTGGAAACACGGCATGCCAGTGTTTCTAAAACAGCTCTTTTTTTTTTCCAGATAGCGTTTGCAAAGGGATGTTTACACAGGCACACGCATGGATGGGATGGGGCTGTGGCCACCCTGACGTCTCCCGTGGCCTGGGAGGGTCAGAGCGGGGCTGCAGTGAGGAGGAAAGGACAAGGGAGCCCGAGCTGCTCCCTGCAACCCCCCTCCAAAGGGGCTCGGCTTCCTCTGCGGGGGATCCCGGGCTCAGACTGCCGCGAAAAGCGCAGAGCGGAGAGAAAGAGCCGTGAGAAAGTCTGTAAGCTAGGTGAGAAAAGTGAAGCTACAAAGACTGCAAATCGCTGGCGCGCAGTTCCAACAACTACTTTACTTACCATCAAAATTGAAATAAATGCGGTGTTTATTTGCCATAGGAACCAGCTGATGGCTGGTGGGTGCCTGTGCATGTTAAAATGCACTGTGTGCGCAGGAGGAGCAGCCCTCCCCGGGCAGAGGCAGCGCGGACCATCGGTCTCTTCAGCTCGGATGCCACTGCTCACAGGCAGCGGCTGTGTCTGACCATCCCTGAAAATACCATGAGAAAGAAAATGCAGAAGTGATCTGTCTATTGTGTCATTTTGTAACTGCTAATTTAATTATTCCTGTTCCATATTGACTCTTTTCTTAATGTGGTTTAATTAGATTATTTCATTATTAAATGGACAGAACGCAAACAAAATGCACTTGAACCCCTTCTTTTCCCATCAGTTTTCCATTTCAATTTTTCAGTCTAAACGTAAAAGAAAAGAAGCCATCGCCTTTGCTGGCTGTGCTGTGTATGGGGTCTCCTGAACGGGCAGGCCAGAAAACCCTCTTTGAATGTAAGAGTGTAAAATGGTGAAAACTGGAAAGAAGGCTGCAAAGCTTACCATTGGAGAGGGCTGCTGGTATTCAGTAGGTGACAATTTGTTTTCATACAAAACAACAGTTTTGAAAAAAATGAAAAAATAAAAGTAAAGGCCACTTTCTAACTCTGCTGGAAGTGATAAATTTTCAAAATGCCAATATGTTACGGGAAAGAGCTCTAGGGGCGCTTAAGCCACAAAATACCTTTCCCTACAAGCACTGTAAAATGCTGGGAAGTAATCAGTTTGTCATAATTAATATACTTGAAGCTATAAACCGTTCCGAAAGTGTGAATCACTGTTTAAGTCCAAATCCCATTTAGCTGTTACATTAGCAGATGCTGTACAGCCGCTTTTTTAAGGAATGCTTAGTGTCAGCCCTTTAATTAGACGTGTGAACCTTGCGCCGGGCTCACACCGTCTGCCCTGGCGCGCTGCCGCCGCTGTCGGCATCCCGGGCCTGGGAGGCTGGCGAGGGCTGGAGGCACACGCTGGTCATCGCCCCTCACGGCCTGAGACGCTGATAATTGGACATTAGTAATGAAACCTTAATAAGAAACTGAATAATAAACCAAGTCAGTAAACAAATTAAATAATTACTTAAAACATAAATAGATAACAAATAAGTAAATACAAATCTACGTACTCTTAATTAATAATTACTTAGTATTTATTAACTAAACTAACTAGGTATCATTAGTAACTAAGCATTCATAACTAAAGCACAAAATTAAGGCAAAGAGTTAAAATTGCTCTGAAAATATCTTCATTCAGTGAAAAGGGACCTTCAGATTGGTCAAAATGTATTCAAGAATCTTGTTACATCTCCTGGCCCTTGCCAGGGAAAAGAGAGGGAGGGAGGGAAAATCTTATAGCAGAAATATTCCATGCCAACTACTCAAAAATAATAACAGTAAAAAAAAAAATCGTAAAACTACATTTTAAATTATGATGTACCAAATTTCCATTCCAAATATGAATGTAAGAGAAAGAAACCGAAAACAAGACACGTTTTGTTTCAGTGAAAGCAAACCAGAAGCGTCCCAGCTGCTCAGCGCTGTGAGCGAGACTTAAAATTCTGTTCTTTTCACCAAGTCAGATAACCAGGTATTGTTGTTATCTGTGTATATTTTCCCTTCTTTCAGAATTTGTATAACTTATTTGCCGTAGCAACTCCCAGTGATAATAAGTTGTACAGTTTAATTACATGTTGCATGAAATTATTTCCATTTGTCAGTTTTCATGTTCCCACATAAGAAATTCTGTTCAAACAAGTCATACCTTCCAGAAAAGGGACTTTTTTTACACTTTTATCTTAATTACCTTCCTAGTTATTGTTTAAATATTGTTGCAGCTAGACTGCCATGTCTAGGTAGCGGTGCCAGTGCTGGCTGAAACCGTGTGCTTTGCAGGGTCCCCGTGCAGCCAGCCCGGCTGGAGCGAGCGGCTGGCACAAGGCAGCACGTATTAGGACCCACAGAGGAAAAGATGAACTTCACGAAAAATTGGAGGTTTTGCAAGGTTTGGCTTCAGTGCATGGATTAATATTCTCCAGTGTGAGCACAGCAAAGAACAGGGTGGAAACTCTGGAAGCGAAACCTCTGGATGATACTGTGAGTGGCGAAGCAAAGAGGAATTAAATGCACTGAATGAACGCAGAGCATTTGAGTGAGCTTCCTCGCTGTGCAATATCATGAAACACTGTGGAAAACACCTACCCTAGGGACAAACAGTATGCGACCCGCTCTTTACGCAACCGCAGTTTCCCATTCACACCGGTGTCCTTTTCATCGCTTTCGTTCTGCACCCCGGATGTTTTACGTCCCACCAGCCGGAGTCCCGGCAGGGAGCAGAGCAGTAACCCTTGCTTGAGCCCTGCTGCCGTGGCATCGCTGCGCCACATCGGCAGGTGAGTCCCCAGTCCTTAAGTGCTCAGGAGAAGTCAAGTGCTAAAACTTAGGATGACCAGAAAACAGCTTCTCGTGAAGAATGCAAGAACAAGATGTATCTGAGGTCTGTACACAACAGATAAAAATATTTGCTCAGAGGTAGCGGTTTTACGGGTTTTGTCATGACATAGAATAAATGAGTATGAGCGCACTGATCCTTTTCATGCTATTGCTGCTCCTCGGTCTCCACCTAATCCACTCAAGCAGAAAAACAAATGGACATGGCTCTGGCAGTGGTGGGGACTCAGCTCCCACCGTTGCCATTTCTTCCTCCTTGGTGGAGCTTCTTCTCCGTGGGTCATCTCCGAAGTGACTCCTATGTGACGGACATGCTTCTGTGTCCCTTAAACATGTGGGGGCAGGAGGAGGAGCCCGACACCTCTCTTGGGATCACAGAAGCGTTGGCACTCACTCACCTTTTGGCCTTCCAAGCTGCCACGCAGCCCCATGGACATCGTGCAAAAAGGTTCCTACCTGCCCAAGTGTCACAATAAATGTAACTACCATTTTTCACACAGGCACTCTGCTGCCTTTTGCATGAGTCACAGGAAAGCTGAAAATGCACCGTGTTTAAAAATCTTTTTTTTCTTTGAGGTACCAAAGGCCCTGGCAGCACTCATGGCATATCTTAGCTTAGTTCTGTAAAGTTCAGGAGCACCTTGACTGCCTGTTCCTTAACATTATTTAGAAGCCAGCACAGCTGATGCTGGAGGTGCAGCGCTGTTATGAGTCACCACATGAGGAAAACCAACCTGACAATCCTTGGGCTTTCTCTTTGCCATTTACACTGATGTGTCAGAGACAGGTATGCAAGGAATTAGGCAAAAAGTATGTTTTAATTTAACGTGCTGTCAGAAAATGACTCTTCCTTGCCCTTCCTGCAGTAGCGGGGCTCTGCCAGGACCCCCCTCGCTGCCAGAGGAGGGCTGCCCGCTGCACCCCGGAGTGGGGCTAACGGGGACAGTTTCTGCTGGGCTGCACCAGCCCCCATGACTCTCGAGCAGCCCCCGGGTGTCCATACATCTGTGTCTAGTATAGCCAGCACTGCCACAGGGCCTCTTCCAGTCATTTAATAAAGTGTAGTATTAGCTGTCCTTAACAATAACACTCCTTTTCTCTTTGTCATCCTGAGTCCCCTCAGTTGCTACCGGAGATACTGCCTCACCCCAGCACAGCAGGATGTCTCGAACCTCAGGAACAGGCAGAACATAAGTCCCTCCCTGGACGGCAATGTTTGAGCAGTCTATCAGTTTGGGTAAGAACGGTTCCCAGCGCCCAAGCAGAGGGGAGGTCGAAGGGGCATGAAAGGCTTCCAGCCCCTTCCTGGTTGTCCTCAGCTTTGGGCCTAGGGCGGTGACCACCTGGGGCACCGGTTCACCCATCTCAGGGGGCTCATGGCTTCTCAGTGGACCTGTTTTCTGGAAGACTTAAAATAGTCCTTCCCAGCTCAGATTATTCAGGTTCTCGTTGCAAATATTTCCCTTACATGGGCACTTTAAATTCTCCCCTCTCTTTTTTTTCTCCCCCTAAAGTTTTTATTTTATAAAAAAACCCAACTATTCTTCCTCCTGACTGTTTCCATCTAACACTGGGCCTTGCGACTCACAGTTCTGAAATGAACCCCATTATTAATAATTCTCTAGTAACTAATGACTACGTGGTTCTTGGGGTGGGTTGCTCTCCATGATCCAGATCACTGGCCCTGTAGCTCCTTCTGCTTCACACTAGAAAAGCAGACCACGTTCAGCCACAAAAATTAGGGAAAACCATCAGAGGTACTGACTGAAATGTAAGAGCAAACCCATCTATTTCCAGCCTACAGTGCCGTACAGGTCACTTCTGTTCTGGAATGACAGAAGCCTCTTGCCATGCCTGAGCAGTGCCAAGCATGTCAGGTATTTAGATAAAACAGGACAGAGAGACTGTTACTATCTTCAGCCTTAGGATAACCAAGGGATCAAGCTCAGCCAGCATGGGTTTATGAAAGGCAGGTCCTGCTTCACCAACCTGATCTCCTTCTACAACAAGGTGACCCGCCTAGTGGATGAGGGAAAGGCTGTGGATGTTGTCTACCTAGACTTTAGTAAAGCCTTTGACACCGTTTCCCACAGCATTCTCCTGGAAAAAGTGGCTGCTCATGGCTTAGGCGGGTGTACTCTTCTCTGGGTAAAGAACTGGCTGGATGGCCGGGCCCAAAGAGTGGTGGGGAATGGAGTTCAATCCAGTTGGTGGCCGCTCACAAGTGGTGTTCCCCAGGGCTCTGTGTTGGGGCCAGTTCTGTTTAATGTCTTTATCAATGATCTGGATGAGGGGGTCAAGTGCAGCCTCAGTAAGTTTGCAGATGACACCAAGTTGTGCGGGAGTGTTGATCTGCTGGAGGGGAGGAAGGCTCTGCAGAGGGACCTGGACAGGCTGGATCCATGGGCCGAGGTCAATTGTATGGGGTTCAACAAGGCCAAGTGCAAGGTCCTGCATTTGGGTCACAACAACCCCATGCAACGCTACAGGCTTGGGGAAGAGTGGCTGGAAAGCTGCCCAGCAGAGAAGGACCTGGGGGTGTTGGTCAACAGCCGCCTGAATATGAGCCAGCAGTGTGCCCAGGTGGCCAAGAAGGTCAAGAGCTTCCTGGCTTGCATCAGAAATAGTGTGGCCAGCAGGACTAGGGCAGTGACTGTGCCCCTGTACTCGGCACTGGTGAGGCCGCACCTCAAATGCTGTGTTCAGTTTTGGGCCCCTCACTCCAAGAGAGACATTGAGGGGCTGGAGTGTGTCCAGAGAAGGGCAACGGAGCTGGGGAAGGGTCTGGAGCACAAGGCTGATGGGGAGCGGCTGAGGGACCTGGGGTTGTTCAGCCTGGAGAAAAGGAAGCTGAGGGGAGACCTCATCGCTCTCTACAACTGCCTGACAGGAGGGTGTAGAGAGGTGGGGTCGGTCTCTTCTCCCAAGTAACAAGCGATAGGACAAGAGGAAATGGCCTCAAGTTGCACCAGGGGAGGTTTAGACCAGATATTAGGAGATTTTACTTCACTGAAAGGGTTGTCCAGCATTGGAAGAGGCTGCCCAGGGAAGTGGTGGAGTCGCCATCCCTGGAGGTATTTAAAAGCCGTGTGGATGAGGTGCTTAGGGACATGGTGTAGTGGTGGGCTTGGCAGTGTTAGGTTTACAGTTGGACTTGATGATTTGAAAGGTCTTTTCCAACCTATACAATTCTGTGATTCTGTAACCTGTGAGACACTACAGGGGGACCTTGGGAAGTCTTGGGCAGTGCTAATCACTTGGTAAGAATCAGGAGCAAGTAGGATGCAACCTGCTCAGCAGCGGGGGCTTGTTTGGACGCTGGCTGGCGGTGCCAGGATGGGAGATGCCTCCCCAGACGCACACACACAGCAACAGGCAAGCAGAGGGAGCTGCTGAATACAGGGTAGGAGCCACTTAATAGAATCCAGTGCTAATCTTGAAACGTTCTTGTTCCACCTAACAGCTCTCCTGGTTCCCGATTCACAACCATGCTTAAACTCTAATGACACTGGTTGCTTTGAGACTTCAAGTAAGGAAATTTTAATAAAAGCTTGACTTGATGTTATTCCACTACAAGCTCTGCCCTGAATTAAACATAAGGCTGAGGAGATATGTTGACAGTACATCAGCATGAAGTCCTGCTGGCCGCTGCTGAATACGGGTAAATAGTTTTATGTCATTTTCTTTAAGGCTCATTTCCAGCTTTCAATCAGTCTCGCATATAACATAGCTGAAGTGCTGTGCAAGGCATCTTATCATGGCCAGTTGTCTGAGATGTGGGGATATAGCTAATTTTGAGAAATGAATCACTTGTTTTTCCCATTTTCATTACAGTGTTAGCCTATGCTGAAATACAGGCATTCCGCCAGAGTATACTGTGCCTAATACACACAGAATACTACAGAAAATAGCCATGTGATAAAAAAATAGCTCAATAAAAAGCTGTAACTTTCTCCAAGTGTTAATCTCTAATACTGCAACTTTATTCTTTAATAAAATAATATGTTTTCCTGACAAAGTAAATGCCACAGGGTAGGTGCGGTTGGAAGAAAGTGGGTGAAAGGTGCAATCTGGAAATCTACCGTCACAGCAAGAGAGGGGGGACACAATACACGGGAGCATAAAAGTCCCGCAGACCCGCGTGCGGCAGCTGCCCATAAACCGCAGTGAGCAGAAGCAAGCGTGTGCCTTGGACACCTCCACAGGGGTGTGCATGGAGCAGCCCCGCGTCCTCGGTGGAAAGCCTGGGCAGAGCTGCTCTTACCAACTTACAAGAAACACAAAATTCAACTTGAGCAAGGCCAAAACATGGGGAGTGAAGACCCTGTTAATAGCGGTGCTGTGCAGGAAGAATGGCAGAACAAAGACACGGTATAAGATGGGGCTTGTCTGCCTGTGGAAAGCATTATATTTCATGTTTGTCTATGGCAGCATGAGATTGCATTTGGCTCAGGCATTCTCGCTGCTACCCTAGTCCAGTTAATTTAAGAAGTGTATTGATTTGCACAGTTGATAAATCTCTCTTGGTACAACAGCATGTACAGTTGTAATCCAGCACGCAGGGAGCAGGATTTCATTGCAGGGGGACAGGCACTAGGCAGACAAGGTGATATCCCTGCCTGTTGTAAGACAGGGGGAAGTTTATTTAGGTCATAACACTTGGGTAAAAGCCAAAGACAAGGAGCTACAGTCAAACACAGTACTGTATATACCCACTTCCCCTGGACCACAGGCTACCCCCAAGATGCTGGGGGGCAGCAGGGGCTGGCAGCACCAGCTGCTGCAACAAGAGCATCTGCTGTGCAGCACACATCATCCCAAAAACAAGTAGCAGGCAATGTTCAACTACCATTTGCTGCTGCTAAGGGAACAACTGATCTCTGGCTAGAGGAAAGGGTCACCCCACAGCCGTGAGAGGCTCCTGCAGCTCCTTCTCCCCACACAGTGCCTAGGAAGGAGGTGAGCACAGCACAGGGCAACATCAATGCTTCACACCCAGGGGCTGGGGGTGCCCAGTGAAACACACTGAGAGGCAGAATCAGGGAAAACAGACTTCAGAAGCCAGCACAGCTGATGCTGGAGGTGCAGCGCTGTTATGAGTCACCACATGAGGAAAACCAACCTGACAATCCTTGGGCTTTCTCTTTGCCATTTACACTGATGTGTCAGAGACAGGTATGCAAGGAATTAGGCAAAAAGTATGTTTTAATTTAACGTGCTGTCAGAAAATGACTCTTCCTTGCCCTTCCTGCAGTAGCGGGGCTCTGCCAGGACCCCCCTCGCTGCCAGAGGAGGGCTGCCCGCTGCACCCTGGAGTGGGGCTAACGGGGACAGTTTCTGCTGGGCTGCACCAGCCCCCATGACTCTCGAGCAGCCCCCGGCTGTCCATACATCTGTGTCTAATATAGCCAGCACTGCCACAGGGCCTCTTCCAGTCATTTAATAAAGTGTAGTATTAGCTGTCCTTAACAATAACACTCCTTTTCTTTCAAAAGTCTGTATTGTACAGACTTTCCTGCAGAAGGTCTTGCCAAGAGATGTCCACCAGAGTGTATGAAGTGTGAATGGCTGTTCCCACTGCACAAAAAAAAGGGGAATAAAAATCAATTCTGAAGGGTCTGTTAATTAATAATCACAGTGCAGGCTGGAGGCAGTGCAGCATATTAACTTGTTAAGGTGAAAGTAGGGAAAGAAAGGTGCTGACAGCTATTACTGAATTAGGAAAAAGAACCCACAACATGAAAGTTCATTAACATTTTCCATGGGACTTAAAAGGTTCTCTCCTCTCAAGGATTAGAATAAAATTGTTTTGAGGGGACAGCTTTATTGAATTAAAAGTTAACTTTTAAAAAGTTTATATCAGTAGCATTTTCTGGAGGTAAATATCAACCTGACACTTTCCTTTGTCTGCAATTCCCACCCCAAAGTATTGTTCTAGCAGTGTTTTATCACTCTGGGCAGGATTCCCAAAATATTTTCCATCAGTCTGTAAAATGCCCATGTCATGGTACTTACCATGGTGTAAAGCTAAACATCTTTCCAGTTCCCCGAGTCAGCGAGGAATTGTGCAACTGGAGCCTCATCCTGCTGGTACCCCACACGGCAGGGAGACAGATAGCAGCTCTCCAGCCATCTGGCTCTGGGATTTTCCATGTGAAGCCCCAAATCCATAGGAAGTTGGCAGCGGAAAAGAAAGCCATTTGGATCGTTTTCGTCAGAGGTTAGCACTCAGACAAATGTCTCCTTTGCAGGAGCCCTAACCAAGCAGCAGTCTTCAGCAGAAAGACCAGAGCATGCTTTGCTGGATGCGAAATCATCTTGCTACATCTTCTCAGGAGGCTTCATCATCCCACTCCTCTGCTGGGGCAGCAGGAGCCTACAGCTTTGGTACTGCCTGGGCAACCTCCTCCACCTACAAAAGCAGCCACCGCTTGTGACAGAGCAGAAGTTAGGAGGTATCAAGCCTGAAAAGAAGATAGGTGGTCTTCTAGATGGTGAGGGGACAGCCGGCACGGAAACAGTAGCAGTCCAGTGGCAGTGACTCAAAGCTCACTCTCACACAGCCAGACTCCCAGGATGCATTCTAAATAGTGGGGAAGTTCTTATCAAACTAATTAGAATTACAAGTTTCTGAAAGACAGTTTTGTTTTGTCTTTTAAAGGTAATGCCAGGTCCAAGACACACAACTGTATGGCACCTTTAATGCCACCCAAATCAATATTTTCCTTGGGTCTCTGTGTCCTGACAGTTCACTGTCAGTCTTTAGTAGACTTATTTATTTTCAGAGGTAACAAATTGCAGTATATTAAGATAATAGTGTAACATTCGTTACTGTTAAAATGTATATAACCAGAATAAATGTAATTGAATTTTAAATGGAAAATAATGGTCACTGTTGAGATGCCCAAAGACAACTTATTACTCATCCCCCATCAACAATTTATTAAATAGGAATTAAACAAAAAAAGATGTTCAGTAAAAGTATTTTGAATATATGCTATATTAATGGTCATAGTATAAGATATAATGAAGCTTTTTTTAAAAAAAGCATGAATTTATCTTCAGCTTCTCAGAGTTTTCTGTCAAAATGATTTGTTCATTTTAAAGTAAGTCTCCTGTAAAAGTGATTATTGTGCTGTATTGCAACATTTTGATTCAATTTTGCTAATCTAGAATTTCTCCAATTGAATTATTACCATGAAAGAAGCCTTAGCTGTTGCATCCAGAGTCTCCTCTGCTGCCCACATGCTGGATGGCTCTCCCAGGCTGCCTCCCATGATGGTCCATGTCCTCAGACCAGAGAAAGTGCCCCAAGGGACTCTGATGCCTCCTGGAAGCTGTACTCTGAAGTTAGAATATCGATAAAGAAGAAAGTAAGGCACCAAAAATACATTTTTACTGTAGAGCTATGCTTGTTAACATTTTAACCTATTTTTTTTCCTGAATTATTCAATACGCATGTATACAGATGGAGTATTTTGATATTGATGATAGCCCAAAAGAAGATGGAAACAAGAACTGTGTGTTTTGCTCTGCTATTAATGTTGATTGTCTTTATATTATGTAGCACAACCTTTTATCTTCCTTGATGAAATAATGTGTTCCCTTACAGTGTGCATCACAGGGTAGATTTATGTGGAATGGCTGCACAAGCCAAAACACACTGCTCTAGAATATAATCCAAAATTTATTTACTAAACTGGGTATCACAGTAGGACAGCAATTTCCTGGCTATCATTTCTATTCTGCGACTGTCACACAGGTCATGCTCCCCTGGTCCAGCCCAGCCCCTCCAGCCTGGCAAAGCATCACCTGCACCCAGGGAGCAGGAGACTTGCCCTCCCCTTTTATTTCCAGACCCAGCTGGTGGTCCTGTTTCTACATGGAGCAGATCCACCCAGGCTCAGCCACCTCTCCTAAAGTAAAAAAATAAAAGATACCTATAAAAAACTAACCCTCATATACATACTTTACTCAAAAATATTTAACACAAGCTTCATGACAGAGAAGTTTGGCATCTATTTTCTTTGATCATTTACATCATTTCTTGATAGGCTCCAGCCATAGCCTTCCACCTGTGCTGCTGCAGGCCCTTGCTCACCCCGCCACGGAGCCGGTTACGTGCCCAATGGCAACAGCCAGACCTTGAAATGCAGAGAAGGGGAAGTTAATGTATTATTTAGCTGTATGAGCAACTATTTTTTCAAGGAGAAAAACCATGTAAAACCTGAATAGAGAAAAACAGTAATTAAAAAAACCAGTGTCTTTACTTGATTTGCTCATTAGCTACAACTCCCTGGTTTCTTTAGTGGTGTCGCATGCCCCTGAGTTTTGGGATGGTGAAGCAGTTTTGCAATCTAGAGTCACTGGTTCTTTCCTCAGTCCCACATTATGTATGACACAAGCAAAAACCTCTTTCATTTCGTGTGGTTGCCATACCCACAGCTTGTCTCTCAGTTCCCAGCCAAACCTTCCCAAAAAGCAGCATTTGTGAGATCTTAAGGCACTACACTTAAAGCATAAACCATTCAAGTGGATATTTCAAGTGCACTGAATGTGATGGAAGGACATAGAAATCATTCTTCAGGCTCTGAAAGGCTCTATGTCCTGATTTTCTTCCTTAATGGCCACTAAAGATTTAAATGGTGAAGAATAAAATGACCAAGAAGTGAAGTGGCAGAAAAATTAACAAGCCAGTGTAGTGATATTTTCAATGATTTTTTTTTTAAGAGAAAAGGACTGGATTTCATATTCTACATAACTGCAGCCAGCAGGGTTGCAGGCTGCTTACAAAGGAGCAGTGCGCTTTGTCAGTTTGCAACACAAACTGAAGATACCACGAGCAGAAGAGACTCACAGCACTGCTGTTATACCGTCATGCACGGCTCCACGCATGGCTCCATGCCCCTTCTCAGCTCTCAGGGCAGGACAGTCCACACGTGCCACTGACGAACCATTAAGAAGGATTATGCATGCATGCTCAGCAACTAATGGTGTGTGTTGGGATACCCGGTCTGTTACACGCCACTCGGGAGGTGATCCAAGTCCCCGCCAGCGCTGCCCGAGCGGTATGTGCCTCCTCCATCGTGGGCGCTGCTGCAGGGCTCTCCAACAGCATGCCAAGGAAAGGCATGGGGAGGACACTGGGGGTTTGAAAGCAAGCTGTAAGGAAAGCCACACGTTTAAGCAACAGAAGAAAATAGCTCAGAAAGTGAAGTGAACTCACAGGGAAACAGAAAAAAGTAAAGAATTTTTCATCCAGATACATAGGGGGAAAAAAACTCACCACTTTTCAGACCACTCTGCAAAACTTGAAATTCAGATCCTAACTGGTAGCCAGGGGCCCTGCAAATCTTATCTGCTTTTTCCTGCTGACTCCATTCCTGATGCACCAAAGAGGCACACGCATGCCATTGCAGGTGCTTAGGCAGAACTGCTAGAAGGTTACAGGGGCCACAGCAGAGCATTACAGGCAGGGGGTGTAGAACTGCTCCTCCTGCTAACAGGAGCTGGGAGCATCCAAGGTGCCTCTTGCTCAAGGGCCTTCACACTGTTCGGTTTGGCTGGTTAGAGCACAAGCAACTAATATGCAAAAGATATAAAGGGACAGTCAAGTAAGAAATTATTTCTGTTTCTAATTTAACAAACTAAGATGCTTAAGAGAAAGGTAAAGGATTGATGACCAAGAGATTTACAAGTGCAAAAACGAAGGAGGCAGCTTTCAAAAGCCTGAAACCAGTTTGTGAACTACACAACATGGATTTTATGCAGCATTCACTTCCCTCCAAAGCCTTGCATCTCTCATGCATTTAGATTCGAACAAAGTTCTGTGTCTGGGATACAAAACAGGTTGGGAAGTCCCCAAGTGAAGCCCTTTAGTAAATTAATGTCTGGTTTCCTAAGTGATTCACAAGCTTTCCACAAGTAGGTAAAAGGGACTCAGTGATTAAAATGACTGCTAATACCCACATAAATAAAGAGCCTGTTCCATGCTGAGCAAACATGCTTGTCTCGCTCAGGCATGACACCATTAGCCAAGAAGACTCGAGGAAAGAGCAGAGTCCCACCTGGCTCATTCATTTCAGCTTAGTCACTAATTAGTCACTGCAGTATCTCAGTCCATATATTAATGGGGAAAGGCAGAAGTATGTGTTAAAGCAAAGGTCAATAAAAAACTTCTAACAACAGTTTGATTAATGTATATTTGCAATGATTTGAATGAGGTCCTCTCATTAGTCACCACCTGTAATAGGCAGGTAACATGGTTGAAGGACTCCTTGTGCTCATCACAGCTTATTACGCTCATCTAAACACTGCCCATCACGGCTCGGAGCACCCACGGCATGGCCCAGCACCTGACGAGAGAACAGCACAGTCCCAGGCACTGCAAGGTGCATCAGAGTCAAGCACCAGGTCACACTTGTGACTGCAAGTGCAAAGCCAGCTTAGTGGTTTGGTGACATTCATGCTGCAGGTCACATCATTCAGACACTTTTTTCCTCACCTGCAAATATTTCCTGATGGACTTTCAGTGGCCTCCGAGTACAAGTTGTATTAAATTAGCATGAGTGGTGCTCCGTGTCAAGCAGCATTCCTAGTGCCACCTGTGTTTATGGGGACATGCTGTGTGGTGTGGCCAGGGGTGCCCAGAACCAGCCGAGATTAATGGCCCCAGCTCTGGCAGACAGCACAGGAGCTCAGAGCACTCGTCACTGCCGGGAGACGGGCTTAACTCGCACACTGCTAATTGCTGCTTGCATTTGTTGCATTTTAGCCACTTCTTTCGAGAGACATCCACACAGCCCCAGCCCTCCCTACCAAGAACACGACTTCAAGTTGAGCATAATCATTCTGAATTTTTTTCCTGGTGACATGCTCTTTTGGGGAAGATATGTAACTATTGAAAATTGAGTGGTCCTTACCCTGGTCTGCCATGCAGGATTCAAGCCCCTGAAGAACTGCAGATGAAGAATCACAACAAGAGCCTACTGCACCACAGACTGATTATGCTGCTCGAGTTCTCTTTACCTCCTTTTTTTGGCGGGGGGGGGGCAGGAAACGCAGGACAAGACATCACCTCTCGCTAGCCATGCAAGCAAACATGCTGCTGCTGCGCAGGACCTCTGGATCTCAGACTGTGACTTCAGTATTTGCAGCTCATCTCCTGAGCAAAGGTGGAAAGCCTAAAAATTGAGGAAAATATCATTACATACAGATACAGTTTGCATTTCAGTTACAGAAAGCAAGGAGGTCACAGAAAATCAGGGTGGCAGATTGCACCTAGCTGGCCCATTCAGCCTCTGATAGGCCAGGTACACCCGATAGGCAGATGTAAGCTGGTCATAAATTTTGAAGGTATGCAAAAAAATGTTTTAGTTTTTTTTTAATCCAACAGCAGAAACAACAGTCCTGGCAAAATCTGGAGTAGCTGAAGTAGTCACCCCTTTACAGGAACCAGTCTATTTTCTTTCAAGATTAGAAATCCATGGAATCAGTAATACATAGAAAGTATTGCTGTAGATATATTTGATATAAAATCTTCACTCATGAGTGATAAATGTACTCAGTGTTGCAGCAGAGCTGCACTGTACAAGAATGTGTCTTAGCTGTTGATAATTCTGAAATATGAAAAATTTAGGAGGGTGAAACTAGAAATTTCTGTTGATTTGTAAGCAAAAATAAAGTTATATTATAAAACTCAGAGGGTAAATATGACTGAAATTCTGGTATAGAAAAAACACCTATTTAGAGAAAAGCTTAGCAAATTAAAAGTGTTGTTTCTATATAATTGCACTTTAATATAGCAGGTACAGCACAATACTAAGCACCAGTTGCTATTGCACTCACATCATATGTATGTGTAGTACACAAACTGCAGCTGTTTAATATTTACAATTCTGAAACTGGGAGCATCTCCTTTGAAATAAGCATTATCCTAAGAAGTATTTTCAAGGATTGGTGTGATAATAGTATCATTTTGATAACAGTATCATTTTAAGCACCACTCTTCAGTTATATCATTAATTTTTCAGCAAGAAAACATGTAATATTTTCTTGCTAATATTAACCCTGATTTTAAATATTTGCAAATCAGGCCTATAAAACTATGCACAGAGAGATTTGGGGGGTAAGGTAGAGGCTAAATGTTTTCAGAGACTTTATTTTGTCCTGCAAATAATCCCCTGACTGTGTGCCCAGAATAAACCCATTCTGGTATTGAGCTCAGCATCACAGCACTTCCCAGCCAGCTGGTAATTTAGGTTTTATTTTATCCCAAGGAAGATTAAAGGCTCCTGTAATGTGCAAGTCATCAGCTTGAAATATGATCATGGACTATATTTTCAGGGTTTTTTTATATCCCCCAAATAAACTATGCTTCTCCAGCATGGAGAATAGAATAGAGGGGAATAAGATACAGGTTAATTCAGCCACGAAAGGCTGGTGGGGTCAACAAGGAGCAGTCCTTCGTCTTTCCCAAGCACTGGAGGCAGACACCGTTCCGTCTCGGAGGTACCACGCTGGAGTTCACACACCGTGCAGCTGCACCGTGGAGCTCCTCGCTGCTGGGTGCAGTGGATTTTCAGAAGGATGCACTAATGAAGAAAAACAAACCGATGGCTGTTGAATCCCTCAGTCACAGCACTGCAGACTTTTGGAGGTTATAATCTGGAGAAAAGCCACCATGTGCTTCCCTGGCTCCTACACTTCTGTAGGCATCAGGTATTGGATCATGCCAAGGACCTGGGCTGGGCAGTTGTTCCCTCTGGTTGCTAATGTTTGTATATAAACATCAGCCTTTCTGAAAAAATAACATATGTTTAGGAAGTCTGACAGGCAAAAAGCTCTCCTCCCTGTCTGTATGAAATTATGGAAGTGTGTTGGGTTCGTTCCTTCATTCAGTTCCTGGGCATAACAGACCTCAATGACACCCAGGACTGCACCGAGTGACAGGGCTGGCGGGCAAAGAACAAATCCTCCTTTGCAAAAACATTCACAGCTTACTGTTCCCTCCCCCAACTCATACAATGAAAATGAGACTTTCAAGGGAGCATGGAGGAACAAAACCCAAACAGACCAGAAAGAAGCAGCAACACTCCCAAACCAGCAACCAGTGTTGCTCTGGTTTGCAGATATTCCCAAGCTGGGGACACTGCTCTCACACCAGACAGACCCAAATACCTGTGAGAACTCTTGGGGCCTGGGCTCTTCCATTTCACATGAAACAATAAAAATTCCCTTTGCATCCAGGAGGTTTGGAGAGTTCGTCGCAAAACAGAAGGACTCCCCTTCACCCCATCACTGCTTGACAATCCAATGTCCTGGCTTCCCTGTCCCCTCTTCTACTTATTCACCCCACCAACCAGCCCATCTTGCACAAATAATAGTTTTCAATGAAAATTTCACTGCACCGGAAAATTTCATTGGTACAGTTGTTCATACATATATATGGCTCTTCAGTAAATGGAGCCTGCTTGGATCAAACCCTTCAAGCCATCATTTAAAAAAAATATCTTTCTGGTAGTCCTACACTTTAGCCTGAACAAGACAGTCTTGAACATGATCAACATCCCCCCGTGCCTGCAGGACCACCCACTCAAACACCTAATATTGAGGGTCTCACTGCCCCAAACGTGATCTCAGCACATTCAGTTTCTAGAGCATTAGCATGGGCAAAGCCAAATGAAGCAAGAGAAATGGATGCCAGAGTTTTTATGGACAGAGGTTGTAAAGACGTTTCTGGAGGTGTATTTTTACTGGTAGTGATCACAAGCATTTGTTACAGCTTGGTGCCTTTTCAGTGGTAGGATCATGTTTTCGATTAAAGCTTTTTTATTGTTGTTTTCCTTCCCCAGGTGTTAGCCACATGCATTTGAAGCTGGCCACTGTTACGATGATGTGTGGGTGAGAATATCATTAACTTTGACAACATGCAATTATTGCTGTAAACTGATTTTAAAATGGAAAATTTTATCTTGACTGGAATATGTATTTCCTTCTAGCTCATCAAGAGCTATATAAAGTCTACAGCAATTTTATTTGAGATGTAAAACTTATCTTTATGGAGCCCACGATTTTAGGTTTCAAATGTTCTTCTATCCAACTGTATCAAATGTCCTTAGCTCTTGCAGGTACCATAAGTGTATCACAGGAATAATTAATCTCTTTAGTAGTTTTTTTTAATATATAAAAATGAATGATACTTACTGTGACATTGCCAAGAGTGGCTTTTCCTGAGTACCTGCAGCCATCAGACTACTTACCCAAGTATTCTGGAGTAGAAGAATTAAGTGCCACACAGCAGCACTGCCAGCACGACTGAAGCGCAGCTTGCGTAGTCCTATGAACAGAAACAATTTGGAAGAGATCAACGTGGTGTGGGGGTTTCCCTCCCCCCCCAGAGTGAAAACTGCTTGTTGTTGTACTTTATATACAAATAAAATCAAGTAATGCTTTCTGAACACACAGGTCAGATACAGAACTGGAGAGGCAGAACTGCCCTCTGTGGGACCCCAGGGGTGTTTCCCACCCTGGGAAGGCAGCGGGGCAGCCTCTTGCCTCCTCCCCAGCAGCATCATCATGACTCTCCCAACCAAAGCAGCTCCTCGCTCCCAGCCCCCTGGCACCCACACATTGCCGCTGGGCTGGCGGCCGTCACCACCCCCAGCTCTGGATCCAACGCCTCCTTGGCAAGGAGGTTCCCCTCCACAGAAATGGGGTGAATGCCCATGAAAGAGGGACCTAATCCAGGTCTCCTCCAAGTGCCTAAATCAGCAGCAGCTGGGTAGCATTTGCTATTAGAACTTGTAGATTTTTTCCTCACAAGGGAGAGCCACTTACTGCCTGTTAAGAAACCCTAAATACACTCAAATTCTGATAAATTGTTGTAAAGTGAGTTCTTATTCCTTACTTTCACAATATATAGAAAATCTAGAGTGAAACAAGTATTTACCCAGGCACCTACAGCTGAATTAGTATGCATATCACCAACAACATATATCCACTAACAATAACAAAAAATGTTGATAGTTTTGGTTTGAATAAGATAATGCCATAAGCTAGGACAAAATAGGCACTACTTAGCAAAAACAATGACAAAAAGGAGAGAAAAACAGAAACAAAAGCAAAGAGGAGAATCTGAATTATAGTATATACATCTTCCCAAATACCTCTGTGCTGGGAGCAGGGTGAAAAGCCGATCAGCAAGGGGTGATGTAGACACAGAACATGCAATAAAACAATTTCAAGGTTTCTAGTTTGCCAGGGTTGTCTGGTTTAGGTTTGTATTTCTTTTTCTCTTTAAACAAAGAGGGAAGAATGAAGGACAGTTGGTTTGGGGGAAATTATTAAAATAGTGGTGCCAATCTGTTTTTGCTTTAGGAGCTCTGTAACAATGCTCAAGCAACCTCAACTTGGGGGATACTGTATTGTTGTATTTTGTCGTGTAACATCCAAGAAAGAGCTCTCCTTTCTTCATGGTCAGAAGGGAATCAGATGTCATTTCCATTGCACTGCTACTGTGTTGCGATGGCAGATAATATTTAAGAGTTATATTACAAAAGTAAATTCAAACAGAAAAATATTCGAAATAGATCAGCAAGCTATCCACTAAACTCAGACAAGCTCCAGTGCATCTGTCCTTCATTCTCCCTGCCAGCACAGTTCATCCAGACCAACTCCTTCCTTTGGGATGTGCTCATCCTCCTCTCAGTTGTTTTCATGCTAATGACATCACTGAAGCATCCCGCATTTCTAAAGATAGCCCTTTGTAGTTTCCCTAATCCCTGCATAATTCTTGTACTAGGCCATTTTCTCACCAGCTGCACTAATAGTTTGCAATTAAGTCAAAAGAGTAACCGAAACCTCAGTACCTAGAGTCAGCCACAGGGCCTTTGCCTAGAAAAGCAGTTGCCTGACTAAAGAAGGATGTCTTAGCCCTGTATGATTCCCTTTGGGAAGGCAGCCCTCACCCTTATTTCATTTTCTATTGATACACCCATTTCTTTTATGCTAAAAGTCATTCATGTACACCAACATCTTGCAACCCCAGAGACCCAATTCTGAGCCTGTAGTTGCTCCCCAGAGTTTCCCCTCCTGAATGGGAAGTGCAGCACTCGCTGTGCTCCACGCAAACAGCACCATGACTTCACTTTACAGATGCACGGATGAACATTACTGCTGAATCTTGGATGCCAGTCCATCCGCATGCAGGCTGAGATAAAACTGCAGGTTTTCTCAGTGTTGCTCTGCATGTGGCAACTCTTCCACATGTCCCTTCCCTTCAGCTGTTCTGGGTTTGCCCCTTTGCTCTCAGACTTGGACCTACCTGGTTTCCGCCAGCTCACTTTATCACGCTTTATGGTGTGACATCTTGTTTTGGCAGTTCACTTGGACTGCACCAGTCCTGGGGATTGCCTATGTGCAGGTAGAGATCAGGGACTTCTTTGTTTTCTGGCCATGGGAGGAGTTATAGGGAGGACACAACTTCTCAGAGCACTCCTACAAATTCCTGACTGAGGAACATGCATCAGGTTTTCATGTGTCCTATGGTAAAATACAAGTCTTCAGCTCTTGACCTCAGGAGCAAATCCTGTCCTGGCCTTGTTACAGTCCTAATTCATTCCCCAAATGGGATCCTCTTCACTTTGATCATACCAAGTATGTTTCATAATATTGAGCAAAAAAATTCCATATTTCCATAATTTTGAAATAGTTTTCCCCCTTTTCCCCATGAGAATTTTCATTTTTCTGTTCTAAAAGTTACATCTTTCCCCAGGTCTTTTGATAATAAATTCTGGTCAGTGTACAACGCAGATTTCTGGATTATCAACAGCTTAAACAGATTATCACTGCTTATCACCAGTGCCCTCAGTTCCTCTTTGCATCCTTTTGCACAGCTTAACTTAAAACTGAGAAGAGTGAGAGCATGCTGTAGATCTGCAGATCTGTTCTGGTTTATGCTACCGATATTGATTTTTTCCTCCTTATTGCCTGGATCCCCTGTGCAATATTTTTTTCCTTGTGAACAGACAATGAAAATTGTAGATCAAAGTTTAGTTTCATGTAAAATCAGTCTCTGGAAAAGCTAGATTTTTCAATTTTAACTGTATCTGCAGACAGGGTGTTCTAAGAGAAAACACCCAGAGTCCTTGGGCTCTGAGTGTTTTTCTTGCTTGGGATTCCCCTCATTTGCTTTTTTCTCTCTTGTGAGTTGCAAAGGATGCAGAGGCCTGGAAAAAACAGCTTCTATTATTCAATTTCTTTAAGTAAAAAGTAGATTATACAGCCTAACGTTTGTGAGTTTCATTCGCTTTGAGAAAAAGTGGGTTATACACCATGAAAATCCTTGTCAAATACTTAGGGGACAATTGCAAGAGTTCCAGTATAAATACATATTGCAAATAAATTTTGAATAGCATCTTAGAGTCTGGAATGCTCTGTTTATGAGAGAGCTAAAAGATTCAAAGATATGTTGCTTTGAGAATTTCTTGCAAAAGTAATTTACATCTCCCCGTATATGTATTTGGGAAAGCTTACCCACAGCTGCCCAGCATATGCCTACCTGCTGCAGATACAGGTGGGAACCAGACAAGCAGAATTCTTGAATATTTCTGCCAGAAAAACTGTGTTAGACAAAGCTGGAAAGCATCTACTTTAACACAGGCTCTGTGGAATGAACTGCAAAAGCTACCTGTGAATCACACAAACTTGGAAGAGTGAGGAAAATTTAAGTTTACGATGTTTGTTGGGGCCTTTTGATTGATTACCAGGTAAGTTGTGCTTTGCTGGGTCTCCCTTTGGGTTCCATCCCATCTTCATAAAACTGTTTCCCATGAGACAACAAATTTCTCCTTGTTACCCTCAACTTTTAGGGTATAAGAAGCCAAAATATTTTCCCTTACAGCTATTTTAGATATTTTTGCAGAGTTGTTCAGATTTTCCCTGCAGCTGGAGAAATTTTGGAGTCTCTGAAACTTTCTTACTAAGCAGAACTCCAGCTTGAAAATAGTGCCCCTCTTCCAGACAGCACACGGTCCCTGGAGCACCATCAGTTTAATAACTCTGATGATGTTCTCTCCCCCTTTTGGCTCTGCAACTGTCAGAAAGCTGTCTTGTGACCTGGTTTGTCATCCAGCACAAGGGAACTTGATCCTCATCAGGACTTCATACGAGCTCCAAGATACCCAAAAATCACAACAGGCACTGTATACAGAGAGATATAATCATCTTCCATATATCCAGTGCTTTACATCTAACTCCCATCCTCAATTTGTGAGGTTGATTGCTCTAGCCAAAATGCAGTTTCACATTATCTTGAATGTCATCTTACTTTTACCCCAAACGCATATCCTATTTGTCAAGCTCTTTAAGTCTAATCCTGTTCTCTAAAAGGCCCAAATCTCCTCTGAACAAGGCGTTACATTTGCATTTGAATTCATAGAGAGGCTATGTAGTTCATGTCTACAGACAGGCTTAACATCAAGCTTATCAGGATCCATGGAGAAAGAGGAATTAAAAATGGAGCAGGGCCAGAACACAGTTACTGGTGTGGTCAGGGAGCGGAGACCTGCTCTCACAAGAGAAAGATCATATGGGTCAGCAAAATAAAGATTGGCAGTGCACGTGATTGCTCTGTATAAATATCTCATGGATAACATCAAGGAGACAATAATGGTATTTGGGTTGAAAAGCAAGGTTAGCATCAGTGGGCATAAATATATAAGGCTGAAAAACAAAATACAGTGAGCTTTTGGGACACACACATAGCCAGGGATGTGGGGGACAGTCAAACTACCTTTAGGATGCAAGTTGAACCGAGTTGTACTTATACACTTGGGTTGCTTGTGACAAAATAGACTCAATGCAGTGACCTTACGCTTCCTCCCTCCCCGAGCCCTGCCATCTTCCTGCCTGCTCCCTCTTAAATTTCTTGGAACTGACAGATTTCTGTAAACACATCACTGTTGATGAAGTGGCAGGTTTCTGACAATAACCTCTCTTGGCAGGATACTTCTGACCTGCTGTGCTACTCTGACAGCAGCATGTGGCTGTACCCATCAGAAACAGCATCCTTCAGCTGCATGAGCACCGGGTACGGCCCGGGGAGGAGAGGGGATGGGGAGCAGGGGCACCAGCACCATCTGCCTCTGCCCGCGGCGGCTGCGCAGGCAGACGCTGTCTGCTCTGCTTGTTTTACTGCTGCGCGATATTTTCATTATTGAACTGAGGACAGCCGTTGTTTCGCGTTATCCGCTGAGCAAGCCAGGGCTCAGGAAGGCTTGCCGAGAAGTGCCGTTCAGGCAGCAGGAGGCAGCAGTTGGTTTTCCTCTTGTTCATCCAGAGCCATGGCGTAAGCAGAGCCAGAGAACTGGTGTCACACTGCACTGGGTACAGATTTCACTTTGCCAATAGAAGCATTCGTCTCCAAGTGGGCTGATGTCCAGAAGGAAGAGAAGTTACACACATGAGTGTTAAATAAGTAGAATCAAAAACCAGGAGTTTGAAAGATAGCCATTTTCTGTCTTAGACATTTTTTTCCAAATACAAAAAGTTGCTCGGAATATTTGTCAATAATCTGAAATAACTTCTTCCACAAATTAGTCTGACATTAGAGTCAGTGAAACTACTAATTCTTAAAAAAAGAAAAAGTATTTTGCCTTTGTATGCAAGTCATAAAGCTCTAGTTTTGCAGATGTTCCAGGGGCAGTATTCTGAATTTTAAGGCTTTTCATATCCCAAAGATTAAGCCACTGTATTTGTATGCTATTTACGCTGCTACATCTCTCCCACTGTCTTCTTAATTCTAGCTCTGACAGCAGGAGAAAAGGTCACTTAGTTTTCCCAAGGTTTTTGATCTGCGATGACAACTCTACCTCTGTGGAGTGCTGATGTCTATTCTGCCCAGGAATCAGCCAGTATTACTGTAAAACCGTATTACTGTATTACTGTCATCGAGCTCAGCTTTGATGGATGACCAAAGTAGCTGCTATTCTATTCAAAGGTAAGCAGGAAACTTATAAGAAATTACTCAAGAGAAAGTGAGAAAATAATGTGCAGTTCCAAGTGGCATGACAAAGCGATCTGCTTAAGCTCAGCACTTACCTAGCTGAGAACAGGAGTGAAAAAACATCTCATCTGTATTTGAATATCTGATCACGTAGCTAACTTGACAGGCCATTTATATGGAGAGATTAGATTGTTGTATCGTAAACTGTGGGCTCTGTTCTACCCTCAGCTAGACCTTGCACATCCCAGCTTCACATGGCCATAAAATGAAGAGTCAGGACAAAGTGCCTCTTTTTAACTGCACGCACACTATATTCCTATTCTTGCATTGCTGCAAGAGCCTGCATCTTCTGTTAAATGAGAATAACGCAGCCAACAGGTACATTTAATGAATGTTTGCCAGGACTAATAATTACAAGCTAGTATATGTTTGTGTAATTGAGATCCCATTAACACATGAATATCTTAAGAAAAAAAGAAGGGGCATGTATGACTACAGATCACCTTAGCTTCAAGCATAAGAAATTTGGAAGAGACACACAAACAAGAGCTTGCAAGCGCCAGGAAATCACAAGGTGATGAGCAGTAGCCAAACTAGATTTGTCAAGAGCAAGTCCTGCCAAACAAACCTGACATTCCATAATGAGACAACAGAACTGCTGGGAAGGGAAGTAAATACCCCATAGCTTGATTTTAGCTATGATTGTGACCAGCTTACAAGACTTTCTCCATGTCAACTTGAACTGTAAGCTGGGTGAAAGACTGGCAAGATCTTTCTGCTTCAAGGTCAGGTATCAGTAGTGTGGTTGTGCAGAGGCAGGGGCTGGCTTCAGTTCTGCACCATGTGTCTATCATGGGTGCAGATGATGGAAGAAAGCATGTTTATTTTTTTGTTGATGGCATCAAGACACTAGTTACTCAAGAGGGTGAGATTAGAGTGCATAAGTATCTTAAGAAATCAGACAAATAAGAAAATGTAGGATAAAAATTAAGTAGGACTGAAACAGGAGAAGAAAGAAAAATGGTAAGGCAGCTCCTCCAGCAGAAGGGATCCCGGAGGTACAGGAGATCACAAGCAGAGCATGTGTCAGCAGCAACATGCTGCTGGGGAAAAAAGCTTAATCCTGCTGCATATGTTCGGTAGAGGAAGAAGCTGCGTGTGAGAGAAAAGCATCACATCCAGGAAAAGCAGGGAGGCCTCAGCTGGAGTCGTATGTGTAGTCTGGGCACAGCATTGCCAGAGAGAAGAACACCTAATGGAAAGGGTGCAGAATAGGGAAGGAAAGAGGGGTTTTTTTAAAAAAAACCCCAAGAATCAGTAAATATCTAGTCACCATGACCCACTTGGAAGACTGAAAGATCCAAGATTTCTGGCCTAATCAGAAGAGTGAGCAGCTCTGGTAACTAATTCAGGCATGAAAATGCATGTTTCTTAAAAGAGGGAATGAGGCTGGAGGATAAGACAAAGTAATGAGTTAAAAATTGCACAAGAGAAGTTTCCTACACTGAGAAATCTGTTAACAGCAGATGTAGGGAAGCAAAGGGACAGACTGCTGGAAAGCAGCGAAGGCTGCAAGACTAGCCTGGACAGACATCTGTTCTTCTGCACTTTCAGGTACAGGAGGCACCTCCAACAGAGGGAGGGAGATGAAGGGGACCAACTGCCTCTGGAGGCTGGCAAACGTCCCCTTCTCCCAACGCCACCGACGGCTGTAGAGCTGCGCAGGCACTGCTCCTCCTTGGGCAGGATGGAGCAGCCCCCTGCCTACATCAGTGGCTAATGCTGCTTCAGGGTACATCCAAATTTAAGTACTTGTGCAGTGACAGTGACACCGCCACCGCTTCCCACTGCTCTGGGACAAAATCAGGGTAATGAGCCTTTACTTTAAGGCTACAGATCAAAATTTTGTGGCAACAGGCAAGACTAGTCACCCACAAGGATGCAGCGGTGGCTTATTTTATAGGTCCTTCATCAACATTTTCATCTACTACTGTTAGCTTTGTACAAGGACTTTTATTTAAATAATTTTCAAGCTTATTCTGCTTAGTTATGGACACTTGCAATCTTGCAGCTGAACCCCATTTTCAGCAGGCTGAAGGTACTGGCCAGAGCATGCAACTGTACAACAGCATCTCTGAATCTGTCTGGTCTGTCCAGCAGCTAAAGCTCTGGTTCCTGAAGCCAGTCAGCATCCCTCTGGCTCTCACCAAGATTCAAAATAGCCTTCCCCAATTATGGATCACCCTGGATACATCCTAATCCAGGCCCCTCCTTGGGCTGGGAGATAGAATTATACAAGACAACATAGGTTATGAAATGGACCTGCCTCTCCTCAAATAACCTTCAATGAGAAGAGCCGTTATGCTTAGTTTAAGGGTATCTTGAACTGCCTGTTCTTTGGAACCAGCAAAGTTTCAAACCGCAAAACTAAAAATACTGGCATCTGTGTTGATGAAGAGAATCAGACTGTGCTTGTAAGTGCTAGCTAAATTCTGAATTTTATTATGTGTTAATCTTGCTGTAATGAACAGATCCTCATATATTATATAAAGTCATTTAATGTTCTAACACCTGTGTACAAGTACAAATCTCACTGAGATAATCAGGTACACAGAAATATTAACATCTTGGGCACAGAACAGTATGCTGAAATTCAAGTGCAACTAGTCTGATAAAGCAGGCAGCACAGACACCAAACATTTTCTGTATCCAAAACAGTTCTACAGCCAGTTTAAGAATTGTTATTTAGAATTTACTTTAAAGTATCAATGTCACCTAGTCTGCAAAATTGTACCATGTAATTAGGAGTTAAATTCAACTACCCACAGCAACAACAGAAAAGTACTGAGAAACCCCAGACCTGCATATGTGCTAGGTTTTTAATTCCTTTTTTTATCCAAGACTAAATGACTGTGTTCTATTACCAAAGGAATACTGAGACATAAAGTAAATGCAGAGGGACACTCACGAGCAGGCAGCTGTTCAGGAAAACAGTTTAACAAAAATAGCTCCTCTGCTGCTTGGATATCCTCCAGAGTCAAGCTGGAAAGACTCACACGCACTTGATTTAAGAAAAAAGGCAAGGCTCCCACCCACCTTCTCTTTCAGGACCACGTTTCTCTTTGCTCTCCCACTCTTCAGTGACCTCAATATTCCAGTTACACATGATATCTTCCACTCTCAAGGAGATTAAATAGCAGAAAGTTCTTCAAAGAATTTTGACACAAGTCAAATACATTTTCAGCTAATGCATAATAAAATCTGTGCAACTCACTACCATCAGATATCACAGACGTATATGGATTCAAAAGTAATTTGGGGATATTTGTGTAAGGCCAGTCCACTGGTGGCTATTAAACCCAATGGCCAAGAAATCCCCACACCAGCAACTGCTGAAAGCTGGGAATAAGAGCCAGAGGAAGGACTACCCTATTCAAACTCACATTGTGAGTTAGTCACCTGCTGTCAGCCAGTCTCTGGTCTCAACTAAGTCTTTAATATTAGAAGTGTGTCATTAATGTCATTTTAATATGAAATAATGTTTTTATTTGAGAAAACCCCCAAGAAGCCCTATAGCGTCTAGGTCACCAAGGGAAACCAAGCCCTGAGCTCTCAGGACAAAGTCTTCAGGGGGTGTTTAAAAGCACATATGTGAGCCTGACCAGAGAGCCCAGAAGAGTAAGGGCAGAGGAAGGCTTCACTCATGGTAGCATTGCCCAGACAAAGAGGAAACTCCCAAGCAATAGGTTTCACTTTTGTTTTCTCCTGTGCTGGTGCTGAGTCCCCACCCAGTACCCTGTCCCTATTTATGAGGGCACATCACATCTGTCTTGTTCTTTTGCCCTTCAGCACAGTGTCCACCCACCAGGCAGCCCCTAAGCCCCAGCAGCCACTCTCAGAGCACGGCGTCACGTCACGTATTTCAGTCACGACAGGAGGCACTATGTATTGCAGCAGCTCTTGAATTTTGTTCAAGAAAGGTTTCACAGCCTCTAAAGTCTGTTAGCTACTCTGGCTTTTCAGCAGACAAGGAAAGGTATCCACTGGTCCAAAGTAAAGCAACTCAGCTGCACGGAGAAGAACTTGTTTGCTTTTGCTAAACTCCAAGGCTTTTCAGGATTACCCCTGGAACTGGATTCCTCCCTCGTTACCCAAGTGGTCCAACTGCAACCCGCACACACCGTGGCATGTGTGCTCCTGCATCCACAGTGCTAACACAAGCTGCAGCAGCACACTTTGTGCATGCACCAGGCCAAAGCTTTGGTTTGTAATCCTGAACCCCTGTGAACTTGAAGTGCTCCACTGCTCCCCCTCTAGACTTTACCTTCTGGCACTGAAACTACCCACATAACTCAGCCCTTGTGAATAATCCCCCCCCCATCCTGCTGCTGGATGAGACCTTTCCAAATTAGACATTATCAAGACAACCATTACCAGGGTCTCATTAACTGTACTATGTTCCAGCTAAATCCACCCACCTCCCACACAAGAGAGAAGCCAGCCCATTGTTTAGGCAACTAGGAAACACAGTAAATTTCCAACTAGGAAACACAGTAAAGTAGGAATAAGTAATTATGTTTTGCACTTAAATAACACAAACCAGTCCAAAGAAAGATAAAACCAACAAAACTCAATCACCTGTTTTGCAAGACTGTTTTCTTAGTGAGCAACACAGCATTCACAGTGTCAGAGAGCAGAGACCATGGAGCCCAACAAACCACCGAGCACCAGCCATGCATTATTCATGCCCATAGGCAGTACCTGATAACACCACACTGGATGTGGCACCACCGCTTTGTTAATGTTAAGCTAGAGCTCACAGTATAAATCTCAGTTTAATACCCCAGCAAACTCAGCTCACCTCAGGCCACAGTCACACCGAGGTTGTGCGCAGCGAGCACTTGGGCATCACCATACCCTTGCTCCCGGTCCAGCTGTTTGCTGTGATTCCTTGTAGCACAGAGCAGCCTAAAACATCTTCTCAGCACCAGCTTTAGGGCCGAGCTGGAAGGCCAGCATTATAAAGACAATGAGATGAGCACCTCCTGTGTAGCCAGCTCAACTCCCATCAGTGTCAGCTGCATAGTGCTAATGAGCCACTAAACACAGATACTATTAATGGATGTGTGATCAACATTCACTACAAAATAGCCCCAGGAGCAACTCTTCTCCCTTTGATTATCCCCAGGCAAAGCGTTAGATACTGCAAGGGCATAAGTTACAGCAAAATTTGGCTTGAACTGTTATTAAATGGTAAGATCTAGGAATCTTTTTTCTGTATGTCAGGATGCTGTTCTGCTGAATGAGACTGTCTGCATATGAAAGCTAAAAGCAGCGACCTGTGTGTCCAGTAGGTACTGTCTGAACAGCACATCCATAATTCACTCAGCTGAATGCAGTTTAACTCCAGTATTTCCCTAACAAGTTGTTTCTCTGGCACAGATTTTTATATTCAGTCTACTTTGACATCTCAAAGAATTCATCAAATCACCATTTGTAAGGGCAGTGAAACAGCCGTTTCTAGTGCTAATAGCAATGGCTTATCTGAAAAACCCCAAAGCCCTCCAAACCACCCCATTTCTGTAGCTGTTTCAGATCAAATAAGGGGCTGTTTGAAATGGGATTTCAGATTATTATAAGCTCCAGACATATGCAGCATCCAGTGATGTATTTTACCCAGGCCTTGGGGAGCCTGAATGCACTGGGTGAAACACAGGCACGGTGCTCTGGAGGGGAGTTTCAGGATGGGGACACCAGGATGCGGGAGGATGCTGCCAGTGATGCAGATATCCCAGCTCGGGGGGTCCCCGGCCAGCGGTGCCGCGCACTGGTCAGTGTGTCGGCTGTGGAAACTTTGGCCCAGCATCGAAGGGACGGTCGGCATCCCTGCCCGTAAGCCCAGCGCCGGTCTGCAGCCAGCTGCCGCAGCCCAGGCGCCATCGCAGCCCCAGCCCCGCTGCGTCCCACCACGGCTCTGCAGGACAGCGGGGCCCAAGGTGTTGCAGTCACACAGAAACACACTGGAATAAGTAAAAGGGCACTGATATGTTCTCTCATCACCATCCGCTACATGCTCTGTGCCCGCAGCATTCCCCTCCGGGCTGTGGGTTTGATTGTCCTGTGATTGCTATGGACTGAGTTTCCCATATTTTCTTCCGTGAAGCAAGCGAGCCAGGCTGGTGCACGCATGGACAATTTCCCTGGGCAGGAGCATCGTCAGGATCTCGCTGCCGGCAGAAACGCTCTGTGCCATCTGCGCTGAGCAGTTTGTTTGCAGAGCACGGCTACCTTCTGTTTGCTACCTTCAGAAATGAAATTGCACGATGCAGGAACAATCACAGGGAAACATTTCTGTCATCTTCACTGGTACCCTCAGCTCTACAGCCTCCTGAATGTGAATTAGTGTCTTAAGCAGTTTATTCATTCATGGCAATCTGTTCATTTATTTTCAAGAGATTGTATAGCTCCAGGAAGCCTTGCATGGTTTTTTTTTTTCCCTCTCTAAGCTCTGACTACAAGATATTCTTCCTTTATTTTTCTCAGATCATTTCTGCTTCCGCTCTGCTGGGCTGATGTGTGAGACAGTCCTGGTCTCAGAAATGGAAAGGAGGAATACTTAGGACGTCAGCAAAGAACACCGAAGCAGATGTGAGTTACCCAGAGGTTGCACCCAGCATCTGCACGGCTCCGAGAGGCCGTGGGGGCTGGCAGCTGGCAGCAGTGCAGGATGCGGCCACCTGAACACTGGCATCCTCTGGGTCTTCCCACCCCACCGCTGAGCACCAAGGCAGTCGCTGCACTTCAGGACACGCTTTACCCCGTGCGAGAAGGCACGGGCAGCCAGCCGGTGGCAAGGCTGATGGAAAAAGGATGAACCCTGCAGCCTTTGAAATTAGCTGCAACAGGAAAACCGAATAGGATCTCTTGGGAAAAGAAACTTCCCTGAAAAGCTCCCAACACTCCCCAATTTTCACCACACCGGAGCACTGCAGGAGCAGACGTTTCCCTTCTGTAGCCAATACCATGAGCAGATCACAGCCCAGTTTACTGAAATATTCAGCTTTGTTTTTCAAAGCAAAAAACACAAAACAATGTAAATGTTCCCAAAGCCTAAATAAATGTTAGTTTTACAGAATGGACATCATCCAAGTTAAGGGTTGGTTTTTCTTTTTTTTCTGGATTGTTTTTATTTTTCCGGATTTTTGAAGAAAACAAAAGAAAAGAAAAGAAAAGAAAACAAAACCAGCTCATTAGCACAAATGTACAAAGGTATGACAAAGGAATGGCAAGGAAGCGGAATTACATTCCAGGCACAGCTGAGGGTAGCACAACATTTGCCTTTGTGCAGGAAGCCAGAACAGAGCTTGGCAACAGCCAGTTTCAGCTGAATCCCATCTTACAGCTTTAGTAAGACGAAGTGGTGCTGCAGCACAGTGCTTACCTTGTGCAAAACAGTCTATTCCTTCTCCATTATTTTGGATCTGGTGCCAGTGCCTTTACAAAGAAAAAACTTTCACTAAATCTGTTCTTGTTTTCTGTTCTTTAGGTTTCTTCCCTGCTTGCTGGAGCTCAGAAGGGTTGTCCGACACCAAAGCAGATATACTATTAGTTGGTTTCTCCAGAACTAAACATTAGCGTTATAGAGTGGAGATTTGGCAGAAGGTTTATCTGTGCTGCCTTTGAAATCAGTGTCCTCAGTGTGGTCACCTGAGACTGCAGCAGAGACCTCCAAAGCACATTATTCTGCTTCTATAATACAAGGTGCTATTTGCACAGAGAAGACAGTTCTCTAGTGTTTTTCTTCCCCTGTGACTTTTATTAATTGGCAGACAGTATGAAAACGTGCAGCTGCATTTGACATATCATATCTTCAAATAGACATTTCAGGTTTGGCTTATCCTATTTGATCCGTTAATCGTATATTGCTCTGAGTCTGGAAGTAATGTTAAAAAAGTCTATGTAGTCATGGCTTATTAGGATAAATCGGTTTTCACAATGGCTTGATTAATTTCTACCATGTTTTCCTGAGACCAGTCTGGCCAAATATTATTTTCCATTGTTTCTTTCATCTACTAATTCCAGCAAACTAAACCAGATATTCCCCATGACTCTGGAGTGTTCTTGCTGGCTTCCTAGAAATTATTTTGATTTCATAGATACTGAAAAAATATGAACATTTAATGAAAATACCCATGTTCATTTGCAAGACCAGGAACTTCCAAGTTGTTGCTGTTGCTGATTAGTTTTCTGGGGGGAAAAAAAAAAAAATATTATTGTTAGCCTGTGAGATATCAGACAGATTATAGCACTGCCCTGTAGCCATGAGTAGCTACTAATAAACAGCCAAATTTATCAGCTCTAAAGATACTCAGTAGCTAAACCATTAGCTCATGTTGAAAATCTGACTTTCTTTCAACTGTTTTAATGGATTCTATCCGTAGAGTATTCAAGCATTAAAAGAAAAAGGTGATATTAAAACTGAGTATCAGAAATGTAATATGAGAGATTTAAAATGAGAGTCTTGAAGACATTATATTATATTCTTGTCTAGAAACACAGTTCACAAGTTCTTTAACATCCTTTCTAACAGGAGACGGCAAAATGCATTTGAAGAAATCAAGAACAGATGAGGAATAACCCAGGAGCAAATGCTGAATCCGCAGTGAACAAAGATTTCAACCAGTTCTGCTGAACATAATGGACTATTAAACGGGATGTGTGACAGGGAAGAGAGAAGAAACATAGCAGAAAGAAAATCAGGAAAGCCCAAAGACAGTTTTTCCAAGTATCCTTGCATTTGCTGTGGAAATAAAATGATGGTAATGAGGACAGCCTTAACAGACAGCGGGGTAGACAGACTTTGAAAATCTGAGTTTCTGGGTCATTTCTAAGGCTCTGGGAAGGACCTTATCTTCTTATCAACGAAGTCCCTTTGTCAGTTTATAGAAAGAGCTGGGGAAACAATGTAAAACTGCAAACAGAAGCTTGAGTGGGAGACTTCTCCTTGGGCACTCTCAGCAGGCTGCGTGCAACAATGTGCAGAAAAAACAATTATTGCTTAAATTATGCATCCCCATTGGTCACCAGGTAGAGTTTGAAGTGCTTTTGCTAGAAGAACTCTGTCTTCAGAATGAATTTCTCATTTTATTGCTGAGCAGATATAAAGCAAAAGGAGAACTGCACATTTGCTTAAAAATTCCTAGCAACACACCGCATGCTGCTGTGGTTTCAGAAATGAATTTGATGGATCATTCAAGCAGCCTGCCTTTGAACTGGGCAAATCCCAAATCAATGGAAAGTGTGGGCGGAGGCTGGCTCCTCCATCCCGCAGCGCTGACGGGAGCAGGGCTGTGAGAGCGGGGGCCCTTCGTGCCAGCACCGCATCACCCCCCTCCCACGAGTCCCTAGCGAAGAAGCTTTGCACGTGCTGCCTGTCGGCCACGGGTGCCAACAGACCCAGGTGCCCCGTGAAGGCTTCTCCCATTCCTGGGGACCTGAAGCAGTCTGGACACAATCATGACGAGAAAAGGATCTGCCAAAAACCTTGCTGATGGTCTCCTCCAGAGAAGCGAGATCCTTACAAGCACCCTGACTCCCTGCATGAGTTCTAGCCTCCTACTTGCAGCGTGGAAGCGCTGTGCTGAACAGCGTGAGCCAGAAGCATCACCTCTGCCGATGGCACTCACACACAAGAGACAGCCAACCCACAGCCCCTCCATCACCCTCGAGTACAGCGGTACCTGCCAGCCACTTTGTAGATGCAAATGAGGTTTTTTGCAACTTAACAAGCTGCCCACTAACATTTTGCATATTCAGTTAATGAAGGGTTCCAGAAAAGTCAGATCCTTGTGGTACATATGGCACATCCACATCTTGTTGGATCTGTGTGGCATTTCCCAGAGCAGAAGGTTTTGTTATTGATGCTCTCTGTCCAGCTCAGGACACAAAATAACTGCAAAACATCAATGTTTTCCACAGAAAAAAAAGATCATTTTTACAAAATACTTTTGTCAAAGTATAGAAAAAGTTACTATGGAAGGAACAGCAACTTGCATTTCCATATTACTGTGGGTCGTCCTCTTCCCAGAGTCATGCACGACTGTGAAGCTCGGTGCAATGACGGATTCAGCAGGTACGTGTAACAGCAGCTGCAGGCTGTGCCAGCAGAGCACCAGAGTGTGTCGTGAAGCAGACGTTAGGATTTTGGTGACCAGCACTGGTACAGGTATCCTGAACTTCCCCGATTTCTGCAAAATGGACATTCTTAACCTGTTTCTGATTTATTGAACAAGCTAATTTTTAACATTCAGCTTCATTTGATATCACAGGCACGAAAGCCAGAAGTCCAGACCTCCAGATTATCTTTGGGTGACAGAAGTAGAAAAGAGCAAAACTGAGTCCACCCAATTTTTAAAGGGCAATGTTGCAAAATATTTATGAGCAATGTTGCTTAGATCTTCTTGTACCCTTCTTTGGCTGCTATTCAGTTACTCTCTCAAAAAATACCTCCCCAGTTACAAGCAGCCTGCCAAATTTCAATGTTATGAACATTTTTTCAGGCTTCATGCTAAACTTGGAAAGAGAAGCTACCACAGTAACCTGAGCTCCTCCTCCCCACACTAGCTGCCTAGGATCCAACCTTCCTTTCTTGTGCCTGCAATTAATTTAATGATAAAAAGTGCCATTTTGATGTTCAAGGACCTGATGAATTGGTGCTAGCAGGAACACAGGCAGCAAACCAGCCTGCAGATGCAAAAAGGCAGAGGAGATGGAAGAACAACAAGCCTCTTGTCAGCAGACAGTCATAATATCCTGGGTGCTTTCAGGTAATCTTTAAAATGCCAGAACAATTATTCCTTGCTCTGCCCAGCTTTGCTGCCTTCATTTTTTAATGACACAAGTTACAGCTTCTTCGTAACTGAACCTGCTAATCTCAAGCATCGCTGGAGGGGAAGGTGCTGTTTATTAGTGACAAGTCACGTGTGCAGCCTCTTCTTTTGCTCACCTCTCGTCCTTTCGAGCAGAAAATACCCCTAATTTCCAGTTCCCTCACAGCAGGCATAAATCCCATGCCCACGGCTGGCAATGCTGTGCTGTGCAATGCATGAGCGCAGGTTTCGCTATGGCTTCACAGTGCAGGGAGTTTTAAGCACTAGCCTTTGCCTTCCTTCTCAACTATTTTATCTGAGTAATCTTTAAAAAAAAGTCAGAGTCATTTAAAGTGCTATTAAGTAGCGCGGGTGCACGGCGCTCCTTGTTCAGCCATGCCTCTGCCAGGCCGTGGCAGCCGTGGGGCTCTGCCGCAGAGCACCGCAAACAAGAAAAGATCATCAGCTGTTCAGAAATGACCCTCAAGGTCTCGGTTTGCATTAAAAAGAGTATATACTTAGCTCAAATACAGGTATGTCAAACAGAAGGTAATATGAGTTTATCGGTTGGAGAGCTGTCAGTATTATTTAACTTCTGGGTTGATTCAAAAGTTTTGAATTATAGTCATCACAGATAATCTTTAATTTAAACCAGGGAGCACTTTCTGAACACTGACTTATAATTTCTTTTGAAATAGGAAATACTGATAAATAGAAAACATAACCTGAAAATCTACAGGCAGAGGTTATAATTGACTTCAGTTATCCTCGTTGTTGAGAATTTGCTCGTGTTAAAGGGGCTGGTATTGAGCGGCACAGGGGCATGCCCTGCAGAAACGCAGCATCTTATTGAGTGAAACAGGTTCTGGGCAGGACCAGGAGCCAACTGGTTAGGTCTGGGTTTAACCAAGGTGGAGCAGACACCTATTACTCGTTCTCAGGAGGGGTCTGGCAGCCAGGATTTGCCTGGGGAAACGTTGCAGGCGAGGCTTGAGGACACTCTGATGCTTGCTGCCATGGCTGTCCCATCTTGTCTTTCCCTCCAAGAGCACCAGCCAAAGCTGCTGCGGAGACACTTGAGAATCACATGCACGTGGTGCTGCTGGGGCCTGGCTCCTGCCTTTCTGATGTCTCACAATAGTCTCACTCTTGTGAAGAGAGCGAAGTTTTTATAACCCACTCGTGTTCTCTAAGAGCTTACACATTTTGTAACTCCATCTTTATTGACAAAGTTTCTTCTGGGACGATGTAGATCTGCAAACTGGTCCACAGGCGAGATTATGAATTAATAGACTCCCAATACAGAATACCCATCAGCTGCAGCTGGTGACAAGTAATCAAACCGTCGCTGTTATCACCATGGGGATAAGCTCGGGAAGGCGGGGGGAAAGGCGCAGCTCAGTGCCTGCTCCGTGGGTGCACAGCGCAGGCAGCTGGGCAGCTCTCTGCCCCCCCGCGGCTCCTCCGGTTGCCTCCTCCTTCTCGCTACAGGGTAAGAGCCTGCAAAAGGCAGTCACTGCATGCTTTCTGCATGCATGAGTTTTCTGCGTAGTACCTTCTTTGCATCACCTTAATACAGCATTTAAAACTGCACACAAGCAAGATAAAAATGGTTCAAAGAAGCTTTGCTTTCATCCAGCCCAATCTGGCCCAATTATCACGTTGATGGCTTAGGGTGGTGGCTGTACTTTGGTGCTGCAGGACGCATGGGGGTTAGCAAGCAAGGCCAGCGGGTTGTCAGGTGTCTGCCAGGTCTGCCCAGCCTCCCCCCTCCCCAAGTCATTGGGCAACCTCCACCCAGGTGGGGTGGTCAGCAGGGGTATCCCTCCATGGTGGAGAAACTGTGAACAGCAGCTCTGCTCAGAGACTGTTTTCTAGTCTGCATTCAGAGCTCATTTTGGCTAGAACGTTTAACCTCCTGGACCGAGGTCTTTAGCTTCCAAGGGGAAGGGGGGCTGAGCAAGGCAAATGCTGTAAATCTTCACAATTTTAAGGTATAAAAGACCCAAAGGAGTTGTTTAGACTCACAGAATAAAATGAAACTTTTGTTCAAGCCCAGCAGAACTTCACCAGAAGGGATGATGAGGTGGAGGTGAATCCCAGGGAGCGCAGCCAGCAGCCCAAGCTCTTCGGTGCACCAGCTTCATACAAAAAATACAAGCAGGACC
The DNA here is from genome assembly GCF_034638445.1 of Ciconia boyciana. Classification (NCBI taxonomy): domain Eukaryota; kingdom Metazoa; phylum Chordata; class Aves; order Ciconiiformes; family Ciconiidae; genus Ciconia; species Ciconia boyciana. The sequence goes on along the minus strand of NC_132939.1, from coordinate 71,492,024 downwards.
GGAAAAAGGTCGTCTGGACAGTGTCTAGGGTTACAGCAGCCAAAGGCAGACCTGAGTCATGCTGCTTCCCATGTGTCAGGATAAGGCAGCAACAACAGAGGACCAGAGCACTTTTTTGTCACAAAGATCAACCTCAGATTATTTTATTCTACCTCCAGTATGTTGCTGCTCTATATTGCCTTTGGCATTTTCCTGCAAGAGAACAAGACAGTCTGACAGTCATGGGAAGCAAGGACACCAGCCTGGGCTGCAGAAGGACCCACCTGAGCAGCATCTTCTACAGCATGAACAAACCACTACTCTAGCCGAAATCGAGCAGGTTTGTCCTTCAATTTAAGAAGAACCTTTGCCAGGTGCCCCCCACTCAAAGCTTCCATAGTTCACATCCACTCTGGTGTTTTCTCTTTAAAAAACTTTTCTGAGATCAAAGTACTACTATTGATGATAGTGATGATATTAATGACACTAAAGGCTCAAGGGCAGGCCGTCCCCATGTGCCAAAAGATGAGCCAGTGGGGAAGGAGACTGGCCTGGCTGAAAGGAGAGCTTTGTCTGGAACTCAGGGAAAAAAAGAGAGTTTATGACCTTTGGAAGAAGGGGCAGGCAACTCAGGAGGACTACAAGGATGTCATGAGGTTATGCAGGGAGAAAATGAGAAGGTCCAAAGCCCAACTAGAACTTAATCTGGCTACTGCCGTAAAAGACAACAAAAAATGTTTCTATAAATACATTAGCAACAACAGGTAGGTTAAGAAGAATCTCCATCCTTTATTGGACTCGGGGGGAAGCATAGTGACAAAGGCTGAGGAAAAGGCTGAGGTACTTAATGCCTTCTTTGCCTCAGTCTTTAACAGTAAGACCAGTTGTTCTCCGGGTACCCAGCCCCCTGAGCTGGCAGACAGGGACAGGGAGCAGAATGAAGCCCCCATAATCCAAGGGGAAATGGTTAGTGACCTGCTGCACCACTTAGACACACACAGGTCTATGGGGCCAGATGGGATCCACCCAAGGGTACTGAGGGAGCTGGTGGAAGTGCTCACCAAGCCACTTTCCATCCTCTGTCAGCAGTCCTGGATAACTGGGGAGGTCCCAGTTGACTGGAGGTCAGCAAATGTGACACCCATCTACAAGAAGGGACGGAAGGATGATCCGGGGAACTACAGGCCTGTCAGCCTGACCTTGGTGCCAGGGAAGGTTATGGAGCAGATCACCTTGAGTGCCATCACGTGGCACGTACAGGACAACCAGGTGATCAGGCCCCGACAGCATGGGTTTAGGAAAGGCAGGTCCTGCTTGACCAACCTGATCTCCTTCTACAACAAGGTGACTCGCCTAGTGGATGAGGGAAAGGCTGTGGATGTTGTCTACCTGGACTTTAGTAAAGCCTTTGACACCATTTCCCACAGCATTCTCCTGGAGAAACTGCCTGCTCATGGCTTGGACGGGTGTACTCTTCACTGGGTAAAGAACTGGCTGGATGGCCGGGCCCAAAGAGTGGTGGGGAATGGAGTTTACTCCAGTTGGTGGCCGGTCACAAGTGGTGTTCCCTAGGGCTCTGTGTTGGGGCCAGGTCTGTTTAATATCTTTATCAGTGATCTGGATGAGGGGATCGAGTGCACCCTCAGTGAGTTTGCAGACGACACCAAGTTGTGCGGGGGTGTTGATCTGCTGGAGGGGAGGAAGGCTCTGCAGAGGGACCTGGACAGGCTGGATCCATGGGCCGAGGTCAACTGTATGGGGTTCAGCAAGGCTCAGTGCTGGGTCCTGCACTTGAGTCACAACAACCCCATGCAACGCTACAGGCTTGGGGAAGAGTGGCTGGAAAGCTGCCTGGCGGAAAAGGACCTGGGGGTGTTGGTCGACAGCTGGCTGAATATGAGCCAGCAGTGTGCCCAGGTGGCCAAGAAGGCCAATGGCATCCTGGCTTGTATCAGAAAGAGTGTGGCCAGCAGGACTAGGGCAGTGACTGTGCCCCTGTACTCGGCACTGGTGAGGCCGCACCTCAAATGCTGTGTTCAGTGTTGGGCCCCTCACTCCAAGAGAGACATTGAGGGGCTGGAGCGTGTCCAGAGAAGGGCAACGGAGCTGGGGAAGGGTCTGGAGCACAAGGCTGATGGGGAGCGGCTGAGGGACCTGGGGTTGTTCAGCCTGGAGAAAAGGAGGCTGAGGGGAGACCTCATCGCTCTCTACAACTGCCTGAAAGGAGGGTGTAGAGAGGTGGGGTTGGTCTCTTCTCCCAGGTAACAAGCGATAGGACGAGAGGAAATGGCCTCAAGTTGTGTCAAGGGAGGTTTAGATTGGATATTAGGAACAATTTCTTCACCACAAGGGTTGTCAAGCATTGGAAGAGGCTGCCCAGGGAAGTGGTGGAGTCACCATCCCTGGAGGTATTTGAAAGAGGTGTTGACATGGTGCTTAGGGACATGGTGTAGTGGTGGACTTGGTAGTGCCACGTTCACGGTTGGACTTGATGATTTGAAAGGTCTTTTCCAACCTAAATGATTTTATTATTCTATTCTCTGATCATCCTGAAACAGCAGCCAGAAAATAGAGCCCTATTTTGCTGAGTTCTGGGCAAATCTGGACTAGAAACACAACCCAGGTCTAAGGGTCAGCTCTGAGAAGTGGTTACAAAAGCAAACATGAGCCTTGAGAATTCATGGGTGCTGATGATCCAGCGCTCGGGATGATTCCTCCGTGAGCGCCAAAGGGGCAGAACGAACACTCCAGATCCATCCTGCCATGAAATAAATTCCATTTAGCTCTTGACATGGTCTCAGTGCAGTTATACGATGCACAAATGAAGGCCTATGTCAGAAGAAAACAGCCTCCACGCTGCTAGTCTGCAGTTCCCAGCCCTTCTTTACTGGCTTCTCCTGCTTCTTCGAGCAGTGCAGCTCGGGGAACTGCAGGGATGGCGGATGCGAGGCTCGGCTGACAGCAGGCGTATCCCAGATGTGGGATCATCCCAGGCAGCAGCTGAGCCCCGGAGCATGCCACCAGGCACGCTGATTCACCAGCGTATCCATTCAAGGCTGCTGGTGCTGATCAGGTCCATACGATCACAACTTCATTGCTTGATATTTTGATCACCAGCATTTTAAAAACCATCTGTGTTTTCTCTGATGATTCAAGTCTGCTTGCTTCCCAACCATATTTAGCACAGACCTCGTTAACTTCACCCCTCCCAGGAGCTGTATTTCCCTACCAAGGCAGAGCCCGACACTGCAATGGCAGAGCTGAAGACACCCCAACGCTGGCTGTACCTTCTGCTCCCACAGAGTGACGAGAAAGCACCACAATCACTGTCATACAAAGCAGATCCCTGAATCTCCTTTTTGTTACAATTATTTTTAGCTTACCCTTTTCATGAGCCCCCAGACACTCCTCCCTCACTATTCCGTATTTCTTTCTCCATCACTGGTAATGGGTTTAGGGACTCCTTCTGTAAAGCCTGTGGCAGAATGTTTAAGATAATTCCTCCCTCTCTCCTACCTGCACTAAAGGTCTGGGACGTCAAGTGCTTCCAGCTTTAAAAATAACACCCAGCTGCTAGACAGCATTTCCAGGAGCAGCCCATGCAATGGAAGAGAGTGTTCTATTTATCTGCAAAATCCAAAGCATTTCAGGTTTGCAGCTGGCATCCTAATTTCCTGAGAGAAATAATCACTTTATTTCTTTCCATGGGTGGTTATAAATATTTGAACACATGACAGATAATACTATAAAGTTATCTATTGTTAAAAAATAAAAATAGAAATAAATATCTCTGTCATAGTAAAAACTTAAGGTCTGTACAACTGTAGCTTTATAAAATACAATTGTGTGGAAGAAAAATCTTGGTTCAATGTATCAACATCATACAAAGACTTCTGCTTCTCAAATGTATAAAAGATTTGGCAGGTAAATAATATATTCAATTATCAAGTCATAAATAATAACGTAAGTTACTTTTTTCCTACGAACCACTCTTTATTTAATAGAGGAAAATCAAATTTTACCTTCACTTTATTGCCCTCTGGTGTAGAAGCGGGGGCATGCACCGCCACTGCCACTGCCACCACCGCCACCACCGCCACCGCCACTGCCACCGCCACCGCCACCGCCACTGCCACCGCCACTGCCACCACTGCCACTGCCACTGCCACTGCCACCGCCACTGCCACCACTGCCACTGCCACTGCCACCGCTGCCGCCACCACTGCCACTGCCACTGCCACCGCTGCCACCACCACTGCCACCACCGCCACCACCGCCACCGCCACCGCCACTGCCACCGCCACTGCCACCACTGCCACTGCCACTGCCACCGCTGCCACCACCACTGCCACTGCCACTGCCACCGCTGCCACCATCACTGCCACCACCGCCACCACCGTCACTGCCACCGCCACCACTGCCACCACCGCCACCACCGCCACCGCCACCGCCACCACGGCCGGGCAGCCGCTCCCTCCGCTCCATCGCCTGCGGCAGCTGCCGGGGCAACCCTGCCCTCCTCACCTGAGGGGGAAAACCAGCCTCTGGAGGATGCCCCAGGAGGCAGATGGATACTTTCCTAGAGCTCTTTTGAAATAAATAAATAAACGGGCTCTTTATAAATGACAGTGAATTAAAATGCAAGTTGTCTTTAAAATATAATGCAATGTTATGATGAAGCGGATGTCATTAACAGTTTTAAGGAGAGAAAAAAAATCTTTAAAATTAAAAATGAAAACGGATAGAAATATTCCAACGAGATTTTTAGGCTCAGCTAGACCCTTGGGGGAAAAAAGCCCCTCCCACTGATCTTTTTCACATGAATTGTTTATTGCGCCTTTGATCAGCATCGGTTCCCCAAGTCTAAGAGCCTGTCAGGTTCTGCTATTTGGTCATCTCTGGGGGAAATGCAGCCAAGTGATTTAGGACAACAAATCCTTCATGGCATATGCTGCCTGATGGAGACCGTGATTAGAGCTGACACAAAAATATGGAACATAGATGAAAAGTAAATGTCGTTCCCTATAATTTGATGGGAAGGACTTTTTCAAGTATTACCATGTTTTGTTCAGATTAACTTATCTCTGTTTTTCCACAGAAACCCAAAGAGCTGGAGGGAAGCAAGAAGGAACTAAGTAAATAAATAAACAAGTAAACAAATAAATAAACACAAGATGATTAAGTTTTTGCATTCAGATTTTACCAAGAGCTAAACCAAAAAGATATTTGAAATGTTGTTACGCACAAACAGTTCTGTTAATGTAAAGAATGTATTTTTAAATACTTTTTTTTTGAGTGGCTGTAATTATAAAGGAGAAAACTCACGTGCAAAACCTGGGCTGCAGTGAGGGTGCTGAGGTCCAACGCTCCAGCCGTGCGGCAGGGCAGGGGAGCGCAGCGTACCGTGAGCACCGCCGTGTCTATCTGGGAAGCGGGTCGGCAGCGTGCCCCACGGCCGACGCTGCCCTGAGGGTACCCTGCCGGGGTCGGGGCGGTGGGCACTGGCAGTGGCTCCACGCAGCTTCTACTTCCCCAGCCGCAGCCGTCCCGCGGGCAGCGAGTGCCGCAACATCCCCGCGGGCTGCTCGCCGGAGGGACACGGCGCCCGGAGCGTTTCCCTGGGCCACCCTTAGCCGACGTGCGGTGCGGAGGTTCGGCAGCGAGATGGTTTAATGTGGATGGCTCAGCTTTTGGCGGAGCACCCAGGGTATGTTTTTATGCACACACAGCTTACGCTGCATCTATATATGTACCCACACATACATATGTTGGAGAGTTTGTTGGAAAATGCTACACATTATTAATTTACTAATGCATTAAATACCTTGATGGATCAACCAGCTCTAACAGATACATCAGCCTTACAGACAGTGATGATTCTGCCACCAAAAATCATGTGTTAAACTGGCCTAACTCTATTTTTATTACATGACCCTCCTGATCTACATCAACAGGCTGTTTGGCAAGCCATTGAGCCAGTTCAGTAGCTGTGCCCACACATTCCTGTATGGATTTGAAGGAAAGACAACGAGGTCTAAAGTGACGTAGACAAAGTCACTCTACAATGTACACGCCAATTCCATAACTTCAATTTAAGCTGCATCAGTGACTTCACCCTTTTGGTACCTGCTACCCCCAAAACCTTTTTCCAGCTGACAGTATGCTCAATCTTCTTATTTACCAGTTTCTTTAAGTTAATAAAATTAACTGTTTTTTCTTCTTTCTGGGACAGCCAGAGGTAAGTGCTGAGTCTGCCAGCAGGCTGGAACCTCCCCCTGCTGCAGACTGATGGAGAAGTGCATCCTGTCTTCGTGTCGATTTCAAGTGATAGAAAATCCACATCACCTTGCTTACAATGATATGATGTTTGATTTGCTCAGTGATAAAGATGTTGTTTTCTTTCTGTTTCAAACTTGTTTGGTTGCTGCTCCCAGGCACTGGACCTTGTTGTACCTTTGCTTGATAAACTAAAGAGCCCTTTGCTATCAGAAATCTTCTCCCCTGCAAGTACTTAGGTAGGGTTGAAATCAGTTTTTTTCACTGGGTAAAATAAATAGATTGAGCTTGTTTAGTCTTCCAATGTAAGGCAAGTTTATAGCTTGTTGATATTGTCCCAGAAAGGATATGCGCTTTTCAAAACTGTGTATGAGAACTGGAACTAGAGCAGCTGTACACTAAACTGGCTCGAAGGCCATGTTTGGCTTTATGAACCATTTTTGCATGATATCACCATACTGGTGTACACAGGGTTTCTTTGGTTATGTGCTGAATACAATGGTATGCTTATTTTATAAGAACAATAAGTTTTCAGTATGCCAAATACATCTCTCAAACACCAGACAGAGACTATTTCCATAGTGCAACACTTGACTTCTTTTTCAGTGGGGAAGAGGCAGTCCACAAATCATTTAGGAGCCTGAATGTTTTCCTGGTTCCAAAAACATATTTTGAGCTTTCATCATGCAAAGGTACCCGCAGAGCTCTGGTGAGCCTGCCCTTCGCACGTGCAGAGACTACTCCAGTTGCAGACCAGCGCAGGCACAGGTAACTGGGCAGGTTTGCGCACGTGCGCAGCGTTAGCAATGGGTAATGCTGGATGCAGGGGAAGTGTAACAGCACGAATATTAGTGATGGAAAGCATTGAGAGTTACATGTGTAGTGCTGGTGAATAATTGCAGGTAGATTTTCCTAGCTGTCTTTTTTGATTTAGTAGCTTTAGTGCAAGAAGCAAACAGACTAATCTGTGGAGCCAGTGGGTTTGCTGGTATTTGTGGGTTATAATTTTGCAAAGATGTGAGCAGATTACAAATTCCTCATCTCAGGACAAGTTTTCTGTCTCTGTTGCTGGGCTTCTGCAGGTACCCATTCATCGTTACACGGAGCAAAGCTGGCGGGAGAAGCCTCCGTGGGATTGGGTACACCGCCTGGTGCATCTGCATCAGATGGGAGAGGTAACTGGGTGCATGGCCTGATGCATCTGCATCAGATGTCTGCAGCCATGCCCTCCCACTCTGTCACCTTGAGCAGGGCGCTCTTGCAGACCTCCAGGAATCGCTAACAATTCTGGCTGCATCCGCCTGTGATGTGCCAGCTCCAACGGGAGGTGCTGGATAACTGGAGTCCCCGACCGCTGTGCTCCAGCCAGGGGAACCTTCTGTTCCCGTGGTGCAGAAGAGCGCCAGGGAGGCCTCCTGGCTCCTCCTCTGTGAGCACAGGCATACAAGTTCTTGGTTTCCCATTTCTAAATATAAAAGTTGTAGAAATTACAGCAGTAACCATCTCCCTTGTGAAGCTCAAAACCCTAAAGATTATAAAAAACCCTCATGGTCTAACAAACTTTATGTAATCAGATTTATTTTTTTCCTAAATATGTTTAGAAAAACTTATAAATGCCTATGAGATGCAGCTTGTAGCCTAAGAGGAGGAATGATGTAGGGGTGTCAAAGCTATATTGCTAGCAGCTGGTATCAAATTAAGATATAGATTTGCAAACCTTCCAGCACAGAAGTGGTCCCACGGGGGAAGTCAGTGGCAGGATTGTGTGAGATAATGTGCCCAGGGAAAGTGTTCTCATAAATTGCAGGGGGTGCGCTGGGCTGTCAGCATGTTGCTGTGCTCAGCCTTAAAATATATTAGACTGATAAGTGTATCCCTAATGTAACCATTTGGCAGCATAGTCAGAATGCTGCAGATGTTGGTTTATACCTAAGAATTAGGGAAGCAGCATTGCGAAGTACTGCCTACCAGCTCCATTTAGGGGTCCGGGTTTTTCTTTTTATTTCCAAAGCTTTTGTTTCCACATCTCCAAGGTATTTGCAGTAGCCACCCTAACGGGTACATGCCGCAGTGCTGGACTGACCAAGGCTCCTCCGTCCCCGTTTCAGAGCTCACACACACCTTTAGGAGCTGGCGTTTCAGCAGAGCCGAGCCTTGGTTCCTGCTTACCAGGGGCACTGGAGGAGGCCCTTCAGAGATCTGTGCCTCTTTTACTGAAATTCATCCTGGTTAGGGGGGAAAGAGCGAGACTGATTCCCAAAGAGCACCATCAACAAGATCCTTGTATGGGACGGGGCAGGGGGGGAGGGAAGGGGTTGCTTTCCAAGGTTTTGGAAAGCTTTGTGCTACGGACCTAAACTCAGAGAGCACGGTCTGCATGAGAGCCGTCACTGTGTGCTGCGTTTGAGCCTTCCCCTCCCGAGCTCCTTTTGCACGTTGCATTTCAGCTGGGGAAGGAAGCGGTGAGGGTGTGCGATGCTGCTCGGGGTGAGCAGTGGGGGAAGGCGACGGGGACGTGCAGGGCACCCGTTAGCAGACCCAGGGCCAGGCCAGCCCCTACGGCCACTGTGTCTCCACGCTAGTGCGTCTTTCACACAGTGACTGCTATGCACGAGGAAGCAGAGACACATTTACGGCGGCGTTAGCAGAACTTGCTCCTTGGTAGGCAGCTGAGCAGCCTGCATCCTCGCCGCAGATCCTTTGGAAAGCAAACAGCGATGTAGGGCTCTGCCCTATCAATGCATCATGATTTTTGGGAAGGTTAATCTGCACGATTGACTTTCCCATCCAGACATCCAGGACATACCTAGTCACCTTTCCAGACTCCCGTTGCTCCTTTTCCAGGGAACTAGCCAGATGCCCCCACTCCGTTCCTTGTAAGATGCAGCCCAAAAGCTATGACCACCTCAACAGCTTTCTCTCTGGGCTCCCGCTCTTTTCCTCCGTGAGCTCTGTGTGTGAAGCAGTAGCTAAGACGACAGGACATATATCACTGTGGCCTAACACACAATAAAATAAAAGGCAGTGGTTTGCTTTTTTATGCATGGATTAAGTGGATACATGCAGATATTAGCACATCTGCTATTCAAGTGTCAGCATAGGAATAGCTTCACAATCCCAAACTTGCCAGAAATTAAATGAAAAGAAATATGAAGGATTTGTAAAGCTCCATAACAGAGAATTGGAAACTAGCAGGGGAGAACAGATGAAGATACCATTTTTTTTGTAATGGGATTATATTATCTTCTATCCTGAGATATCCAAAACCCAACTCATTTTTTTATATGGCTTGCCATACTAATCGTGAGTCACTGAGGCTGACAGAGAGCTTGCATGCTCTCACAACACAAGGGTCTTCGCTAAGGTACAATGTGAGGAAAGGGCTTGGGCAGCAGAAAGCTTAGTCATTAAGGCAGAACATGGAAGGATGCTTACTTGGTAACAGTGGTGCCATGATAAACTGGAAGGATGCATACGTGCCACTTAAATTAAAGGATACTTTCCATGCCCTCGGAGGAATATGCTACTTTTAGTCTCTAAATATCAAACGTCAGGGTTTGGTTGTTGATCATGGATTCAAACATGACACATCGCATTGACACAGCAGTTAGCTACTTCCTACTTTGCATCCCTGCAATTAATACGCAGATTTTGGGAAATGCTATCACAAACTCCGCCCAGCAACTCTGCCGCACTGAAAGCACCTTACTGGAAACTTTATACCAGCTCTGCTGCCTGCAGGAGCCTGGCGTGACATAACACTCCTTCAGAATTGTCATTTGATTCACCATGACCACATGTGCTGTGTTGTAGTCAAGATCTATAGTTGCACCCTACAACTCTGTTATTTCTTCCTCCTCATCTCGTAGAGAAGGGACCCACAAAGCCATCTTGCAGAAGGGGCCCTGCCAAGAGACTGGTTTTATCGCATGTTTTATCAGTAGCTTAGAGAACAGGTTTCTGAGGGAGGAGGAGGGTGGGCAACAGCCTGCTCCATCCTACCAGGGCAGCCCAGCTTCCCCTCAGAGATGAGGACGCAAGGGACAGTCACGTCAGTCCCCAGCCTGAGCCCCGCCTCGCAGCACAGGAGAGTGGTCTTCCCCTTGCTTTCTGAGTCAAAGCTCTCTTTCAAATCCTTACCATGTTCTTCCCTCAGCTGAGAGACTCAGAAGAGCCAAGCACAGAACGAGGCTTGTCTGCAGCAGTCCCAGAAAGTGGCAAGTCTAGGCTGAGAGGCAGGAGTTTGGCTCAAGAGACCTCCTGTTTTGACTCAGGAGGTGGCCTCGCTGCATCTCAGAGAAGCTCCAGAAGACAAGGAGGAAGCAAGAAAAAAATGCAGGGCTTGATCAGCTGCCTGAGATGCTGGAAAACAGTAGGTAGGAAAGCACATTCTCTCTGAAAGCCATGGGAGGGGGGGAAAGGCAGGAGATGCTGCAGTAGCCATGCTATTTTCCCTGGGAAGCTGTCGAGGTGGATAAACACACCTCTAGGCTCATCGCCCATGTCCACTGGGGATCTTCCTGCAGTATCTGGGAACTGGTGGGGCACTGGGAGCAACAAAATAGGTACCATCTCTGTGCCCCAAGGTGGCTGGAGAGGCAGAGCATGCAGAAAAGGTGCTGGAGCATGGCCCCACCATTCTGCTTCCCAGGGCTGGGGGCACAAACTCTTCTGGGCTGCATCTGAGTGTCATGTGTGGTGTTGCATTGAAGGGTGTCAGTGAGGTAAGGTAACGCCACGTCTAACCCACATCCCAGCTGCTAATAGACCATTTACCCAAAGGCCCTGCATGCACTCCAGCCCCTGAAGAGGAGAGTTGGCCTCAGGGCACTGAGAGGGCTGTGTGACCCAACGCCGTGGATGCAGGAGCCACATTCTCCCATCCTCTGTACCATCAGCCGAACTTCTGCAGAGGTGTTGGTGACTCTGGGCTTTTGTTGCTTGTTTTTGCAACAAGCTTTTACATCTGTAGGCAGAGAAAAGGAGCCCATTCACTGTCCCATGATGTGCTCTGTGCCTTAATCATCTACTGCCATAATTGCTCAAGAAGATTTTTCCTGACGCATTTATGTACTCCACCTGATTAGTAGTCGTATAACAGCAAGCAATTTGCCATAATATTCTGAGAGCACTTAATTTTCTCTTTGATGAAAGAGTTGTAAATGTAGGCACCTGTACTCAACAGTTCATCTGATTACTTACTTCATTATTGTCATACTTTCCATTATTATTTGATATTTGCAAACAGCACTATTAGAGTGATCCACTGCCTAGTGCCCACTGAAGGAAACACAGGTGCTTTTCTCAACTACACAGTAATGTATTTTCCATAGATCCTCCTTACGCCAAAGTTTTATTTAAGATGAGATGTATTGATGATCAAGTTTCTATGGGAATGGGCTCCTGAGGGACAAAGGAGAATACAAAAGGTGAAAGTATTGCAGTGAGGTAACCTCCTTGAGATACACAAGGCTAAATACTCTGATGAATGACTGCTGGTCATTAGATAATAACCTCTATACCATAAATAACTGCTTTCTTCCAATTTTCATTGAACACAGACTTGTTTTTCATGCAGGGAAGCCCAGCTGACAGTAGGAAGAGTGTGAATAAGCTAAATGACATGCATGTCCACATACCAGGTACTGTCTGAAGTCGGGGATATTTAAAGTTCCAGCCTTCCCCAGTCCAGGTCCCCACCTGGCAAGTGTTTTTAGTAAGAGGAAAGGTAGGGGGAACAAAGCTACGTTTTCCTTACGAGCCTGAAGAATCTGCTAAAAAGTTGAAACAAATCATTGAGAGCAACATTTGCTGTTTATGGGTCCAATTAAGGTTCTTGATTTTGACTTACAAACCTAAGTCCAAGCTACTCAGGAGTCCCACATAACTTCACAGCACTCTGATAGCTGCCATCAGCCTGGGAACTTTTGTTTCTGTCCTGCCAGCTGGCTCAGGGATGCTGGTAAAAGGAGAATGTTCCCAGGCTACTCTGTTATAATCTGCTCAGACACTGACCAATTTACTGTATCACACACGATATAATCTAACGAAGGATTTTATCTCTCCTAGCATTAAGTACTTCAAAGCCATTCAGGGATGCAGACTCCCCATGTAGCCAGACACATGGCACTTGCAAACTGCAACATGCACATAAGATACATCAAGTAGTAGGGATATAGTGCAGGTCTTGACAAACAGTTTAGACTAGGTGATTGTAAGTTAGGTGAGATGAATCTGACCCATGGCATGAAAGTCCTTTCTAGGACCAGGAAAAACGGTGCACAGCAAAATCATTTTTGTTATCCACATTCATGAGAAGTAGAAGTTAAACTGTGATACAAGGTTAGTCCTGTAAGACATCCCCTGCTGTGCACCCTGCCCTTTTTTACTTCTTGTCTTGCATATCTCACAGTCCCATGCTTCTGATGTGTTTTTAGCATCTACCTACTCCTCCAATTTTAAGTAGTGTACAGGTTTTCAAAAGCTAAACCCAATATTTTGCTATGTTGGTGCAGAGTATAAGAAGTATCAAGGGCAATTTAAATTCTCCTGCAGTACCACTTACAATGACAAGGCTAAAGACTATGCTCAGAGGTTGCTCAGAAGTTCCCCATCAAAGATTCCCTACTGCATCTGTATACAAAGCTCTCCAAGTGTTCCAGCCTCATGCAACTCACAATGATCAAATCCAATCAAGAGGCATTTATTGGCACAAGTCATTGTGCTAACCTCTGGAGAATCCTCTATGTTTAGGTAAAGCATGAGGGATATCACACTTGACTAGCACAACATCATCTGATCTGACTTTCTTTTCAGAAGGCATCTTATTCACCACTTGGTGCCAGGAACGCCGTGCTGCACAGCTGATGTTTGGAAAGCACCACAGCCCCACAGCAGAAAAAGTTGGTGAACACACCCAGAACTCTTCCAGGTTTGGAGCTTTCTGAATTGCCCTAAAATTCCTGCCCATGGAGGTACTTCTCCATTCCCCTAGTCACAAAGTCTGTATGTGGCTCCTGGTGGTTCACATAAGCCTGACTGCTCACTGCCATTTAACAACAGAGCCTAATTCCTCACCTTGCTGTGCTCTCCGGAGAACCCAGAGTTGGGAAAGGAGGGAATTTAAGATTTTTCAGGCACTGAATTATGCATGAATGGGCTGTTTCATCAGCAATTTCTACTACGGGCATCAGGCATGGGCCATTTCCGCATCATGCGGTGGACTGTGATGAAGTGATGCCTGGGCTAGAAGTGAACAGGTCAGTGGTCCCACACTGTGAAGGCACAGCAGAGGTGTCTGAGCCAAGCCCACACAGCACTGACCCTGCTTTCTGCTGTGTGGGCCAGGGTTGCCTCCAGTCTTGTGTCCCAGAACAACATAGACCTTAGGTCCAACCTGCTCTGATGTATGGAAGGTTTGTTGATTTAAGTAAAATTTTACCTAAATTTTAAATTAAAATAGATATTTTAATTCTGTGTTGATACATGCATACATTAATCATATAAGGGAGTGAAGCCACTGGCCAACAGAAGTCACTCCTATTAATGATACTTGTAAAATGCTCAAATTATGTAACTTTTACGTATGCCTATTTCAAACATTAAATTAGGCTAGGTTTTGGAGAGGTGAAGCCATTAATTTTTTTTCAAAGGAATGCAAGAAAGGTGGTTCTTTACTTATCAACATTGCTATAAATTCATATCAAAATTGTCAATTACAGTTACTAATGGCTTGTTCCCTGTGGAGGTTGCTCAGTACTGGTTGCATCTCCGACTCTACTGTCTATTTTCACCTCTTTAGCCTTTTGCCATTTTTTATTGACAGAAGAGCACAGAGATTTTTTAAATGTCTCCATTCATATTGACTAAAACTTCAAGCTGAGTTATTTCAAAGGCTTGAGCAGTTCAGGGAACATATAAAATTCAGTCAGATGTCTTGCTTGCTTTTCTATTAAAGGAATTCTGCAAAAGGGAAAAAGAAATTCCATTATAAGCATGTTCTTCCCCAATATAGTTGTTGGTTACAGGCATTCAAGATACATCTCAAGGTTTTGATATTTGGGTTCAATGGGAAAGTACATAACACAACCAAAGCACAGTAATATTTACCTGTTTCCAGCATGCTTTGATTCAGAGCTTATAAAACTCTGTGAGAACTGCTCCAAATAAATATAGCACCACAAAAGATTTTCTTGGCTCTAGTGCCACAATGCCTTTGCATGGAAGGACGTTTTTAGAAGGAATCCCATAAACCAAAATAGACCCAAGCTAGGATGTTCCCGTTGCTTGAAGTACAGGGTTTCCCAAACTAATTTCATGAATTCTAAACATAAAATTTAAATTGAAAATATTTATAGCATTCTATTTTTAATTTTAAAATATTTCTTTCATATATGATATGAATAGAAGTATATCTTCAGTGGTATACTATATGTATACAAAGGTACTAGCACATGTAGTGATTATCTGTTGCTCTACAAATGTCTAGAGGTTGAGATCAGAAGAAAATCCTCTGACTTGTGGGATTACAGCTTTGTAAAATACACTGGAACAAGGTCCTGGACAAGCCATAGATCCTCCATCCCTAGAAATATTGACTATGCAAATAGACAAGCCCCAGAGCAACCTGACCTGACCCTGAAGCTCATGCTCCTTTGAGGAAGAGGTTGGACCAGGTACCTCCAGGGGTCCCTCCCAGCCAAAATTATTCAAGGTTCCTGTAGTGTTGTCCTACCCTGACTTGGGATCCAGCTCTTCCATCCTGGAGGTTAAAAGGCAGCAGGTGAAGGATCCCTAAGCCAAGCACACCCATGGCAGAGCAGATGCACACCAACACATGCACCCAGACAGCCCGGGAGGGACCCTTGACATGCCACAGCTCCATCCCCCCAATTAAAGATCAGTGACAGAAGAGCTAACATTTACTTTGGCCAAGCAGGGATATATTTGTTACAGGCGATTCAGCCTTTTATCCCACTGGGATGCTGTTAGCAGAGTCCAAGAACCAAACTAGACCTTCTCAGAGGCACCAAAATCCTCAGCTCTCAGAGCTGCTGTTTCAGGCTTATTGCACACTCAAGCAAATACTCCATTAATTACTAGCAAGGGATGTGAAAATCTGTTGGAGAGCTTGGGGTGGGGTGGAAATTCCTCTTGAACTAGGGCAAAGAAAGACTAGAAAAGAGTTCTTAATTAAAAGTTGCTTTTAACTTTTTTGTTATTTGAAAAACTCAAGCCATCGGATACATCAACAATCTTCAGATGGGATGCCTAGTGTGAGGTGAGCTCTCCTCTACATTCAGGTTTGCTTTTCTTTTTTATTTATCTGAAATCTGTCGATGCTTCAAAAAGGGGCACTGCTGTCAGCTGCTGGGTACTTAAAGCATTTCTTAAGAACCAGGTGAAAAAAATACCAAGTAAGCCGCTCCTTGGTTTGGCAGAAAGCCACTGACAGCCTTTAGGAGGAGTTTGGAAAGGTCAGTGTTGCCACAGGTTCATCCAAGCCATGGTTCCGTAGTTCCCAAGTCGCTGACTTGGAGCTGCGTCCTCAGCTTCTTCCCCCCCTCTGAGCCAGTTGTCCTGTCAGAGCAAATCACACTGCTTTGTCGTGATTTCTTCCTCAAAAATCCCTGTTGGCTCTTTCTTATTACCTTAATATCCTCTATATACCCACAAACTGATTATTTAATCATTTGCCCTAGTACCTTCTCAGGTACTTAATTTAGGCTTCCAGCTCTATAATTTTCCGAGTGTGTTCGAGGGAGAGGTGCTCTGTCTGCCATCCTCCAGCTCCCTCCGTGTACTCCTC
Organism: Ciconia boyciana; assembly: GCF_034638445.1. Classification (NCBI taxonomy): domain Eukaryota; kingdom Metazoa; phylum Chordata; class Aves; order Ciconiiformes; family Ciconiidae; genus Ciconia; species Ciconia boyciana. The sequence continues at coordinate 71,475,961 of NC_132939.1, read as the reverse complement.
ACCACCCCGCCTCGCCACGGATAATCCCCACTGATTCAGGGGTTTTCTGGTGCAATTCAGCAAGTATTCTAGGATGGATTTCATCAGGCTCCGTAGCTTAAAAACATCTAATTTATCTAAGTATACCTTAATTTTTTCTTTTCCTGTTATCCCCTCGTTAAAATTAATTGCAGTAAGTGTCTGGTCACAATTAACCTTTTTCTGAAGGCTGTAACAATAAGGCATTGAATAGTTTAGCCTTCATTCACTTCCCTTCGTTGCTCGGTACCAGGGCTATACGTGCCTTTGTCTTCCTCATATTTCTGATGCACTTACAGACGCCAGCCTTTTTGCCTTTTATGTTCTTTGCCTGTTTTATGCCTTCTGCTTTCTGATTTTATCCTTCTAGGCAGGAGTTTATTCCTTTATATTCATCCTTAGTCATCCGTCCTTATTTCTGGAGGATTCTTTTTATTTCTCCACGTCCTCAGAGAGTGGAGAAGCAGCCTCGGGAATGCCTGTCTTTCCTTTGCAACAGGAGGTTGTTGTTGTGCCTTTAAAGCAGCTTCCTTCGGTAACAGCCAGTTCTGCTGCAGTTCATTTTGCCTTTGAATATCCTCCCGGGAGGCCCTCGCTGCTGCTTCCCTGACTTCACTGAAGTCTGCTTTTTTGAACTCCATTATCACTATTCTGTTGCTCTCCTTCCTTCCTTTCCTTAGAATAACAAATTCCATCATTTTGTATTGTTTTATGGTCATTATCACCCAAATTACTTTCTGCCTTCAGTTTCTCCAGCAGCCTTTCTTTCGGGAAATATCAAATCTAAAATAGCTGTCTGTGCCCTTTCATAATGCTTTTCCAATAGACCTTCAGGCAATTTTTCTTAACTGAGATAAGTCAACATACGTTCACAGAGCTGAATACAAACATGTGGGATTACAGGCGTAATTGGGACTGAAGTGCAGGTGACACTATCAGACCCAGCCGCCCTGAGGACCTGTTGGTCAGCTGGCTGACGGAGCCGGGGAGCGGAGAGCACGTGTGTGCGGGTGGGAGTGGGGTAAATCCAGCCTTCCCAAATTCATCCATTGACTCCCAGTGCCAGAAAAACACATACAATCATTTTCACTCATTTTTCAAGTCTGTGCGTTCTCTATTATCTCTTTGACTGATTCCAGCTCTTCGTGCTCTCTGTAAGGTATTTACATCATTCATATAAACTCATCCTTACTCATATTAAACCAAACTATTTTCTCCTCTCTCAGACCGTGCTCTGTGGGTAGAGGTTCCACTTTGGCAATCAGAAGTGACCTGCAGATGTTGTTAGCGCTCACCCAATGAATTTAAAAGCAGCCTCTCAGCCAACTTAGTTCAGAATTTTTCACCGGCTCTAGTTACCTTGTACTGAACGTTGCCTGGCTTGCCTCCCAGATGGGACAGGCTAACACTTCACTGTTGTTTCTGGTTTGGGATGGACAGATTTCTTGATTCAGTGGAAACATTTAAATAACAATCTTCAGATGAGTCATGCGACGCTTGTTCAGCTCGTTCTGAAGTTCTTAACTGGAGAAAGAAACTTCACCAAATGCTCAAGCCCGTGGTTGGAGTGGAGACTCAGGTGTTTGAAACCCTTGCTTCTATAAAATAAAACACACAGGGTAAAGAGCATCCCAGTCTTTTCCTGTTTGGTGGGGTGTTGATTTAATTAATTAATTTTCATTGCCTTCCATCTAGTCTCCTTCCACTATACTGATACACTGCAAATCGGATTGAAAAGCTGTAGCTCTGGGTGAGAAGCTTTCACTTTAGTGAAAGCTTGTGCAACTGTTTTCCAACGTTAAATATGAAGTATCTCCAGATCCATTTTCATATCACGCTGTTTTGTGATGTACAGTGAATCAGTTCATAAAGTTTCCCAGGGAAACAGTTTTGAAATTTTTCCGTCAGTGTTTTCCAGGGAAGCTCAGGAACTTTTACTCCAAGTAAATCATAGCAGCGGTGGACTCCTCACCACACTGCCATGCTAGAGAAACCAGAGCCCAGGAAGGCAAGTCGCACACCATCGCTTCCGCTTCCCAGCCACGCCAGTTTGAGACCCTTAGAAAATATGCGAGTCTTGTTATACCGCATGTCACCAAATACCTTCACCAAGGGACAAGTTCTGTGGCAGCTGCCAATGTCAGCGAGTGTGCAGGAGGCACTTCAAGGGGGCTGTGCGGTGCGAGGTTTGTACCACCCCAACTGAGCTCAGGTAGGAGGCTCTGGCTGTTGCCTCCTTGCAGGGCATGTCTCACCTCTGAAAGCACAGTGGCCTCTGCTTTCTTCCCACCCTTTACGCCCAGGAGATGGTGTGCAGGATGCTCCGGAAGGAGCAAACTCCACCAGCCTGAAGCAGAGCATCATCTACCGCCATGAGAACGGCCCCTGCGTGCAGAAGCACAGTGTCAAGATGTCTTTTGCCTTTGCTCTGTGGGGATTCATAAAGTTGCCTGCCTGAACACATGCTCCCCTGCCAGCCAGCGTTGAGGTGACCCCAAAGCCTCACCTGCTTTCAACCACCAAAGGTGCTTAAGACCTCTCCCTCTGGGGTACAAATAAAGTGAAATGAGAATAAGACTCATTTTGCTCCTGCATAAATGCTGCCTGACACAAAATCTTTACAACACAAGTTGGGAACGTCAAACAAATCACAGTATCCTCGTACCAAATGATTAACTTCTCCAGCACCGAGCCAGTCCACCAGCAGCCTTTCCTAAGCATAAATAATCTCCATTCTCTAGAAATCAAGGTGCCTGCCAAAAATAGCACTTTCTCCCAGGGCTCTGCCAGGTGATGCTAATGGCATCGATCACGTCTCGGTCACAGGCGCATCTGACTAATACGGGCTTGTCTGCCTGTGATTGCTCATCTTCTCCTGCACCAGCTCCATCAGCACCCTGCCGAGCACTTCGGCTCTCCAGATAACCAGCCTCCCCACTGCCAGAAATCAGCCGTGTGCCCTGGAAAACTAATAGATACGTAGATTAGATCAGTGCAACAGCACTGTGGCTCTCAGTCGCTTTGGATTTGCACGGGATCCAGGAACAGCCGCTGCGTTTCCAGAATGGAAAGTAACTCTGTTTTACCCTCTTCCCTTCAACATGTTTGCACAGGAAAGCTGGCTGATGTGTCACAGCTGGCTGATATAAATTAGCATTACCACAACGTTCATTAGGTTTTTTGGTTGCATTTGTAATAATAGTCCTTAGTAATTAGAGTAACCACGTGACCTCTTCCAGTTTCATCAAACAACGCTGAATCCGCCTCTGAAATGAAAATGGGCTCTGTTCTGGATTTTTTTAGTTTATGTGACTGTTAGTTAAAAATCTATTTTTATTCAACAGTGAAGCCAAAACATGTTGATGGAACAAGGCAAACCCCTTAATTTTTCTCACAGCAATTGCCCAGCCAAAACACTTCCCTGATAAATTCTGATGTGAGAGAATGTATTATACACTGCATGGCTACCATTTATAGAAAAAAAGAACTAATGAAAATAAAATAGGAATATTACGCTACATTTCTTCTTTTGCCCAAAATACTTAATTTGTATCATATTATTAAGTTTTTGAAAATATGACTGGGTTCTAGTGCCATGCATTATTTCAAGCTAATGTAAAAACCACTGAAACTTGAGGTACATGAACTTTGCATATTTGTAAAGCAGGTTTTTGCTCCCGTGAATGCACAGATTGCAAGGCCAGGAGGGACCATCCGAACCATCTGCTCCAGCCTCCTGCAGAACGGGTGCCACAGAGCCTCTCACCACAATTCCTGCTCTAAACTCACCACTCCTGGATGAGCTGGCATGCAGATCTCTTTAAAGCCATCCTCTTCCCATTTCAAACTTCTCATGATAAACATCTTTCCCCATTCTGTGGTGATCTCATATTTTAGCCTTTTTTTTCCCCTTCTAAAGAATAGCCATGCATGTCAAAAATAAGTTCTACTTCCAACAATAATGAGAAACTAAACTTTTTCTGTAGCAGCATGTTGTCTACAATCACAAAGAAATGAAACACAGGCTACTATCAAGTCCTAGAAGTAAAACATGGAGTACTGTTGGGAAGTAAGGTTACTCTGATGATAATTAATGTTTTTACTTGGGAAAGGCAAATGAGATCTGCAGCAGACTCTTGGGGCTTATACTGTTGCATGTTTATTAGGATGCACTTAAATAAAAGCTGACTTCTGTTGGAGGAGCTCCGAGTGTTCTGCCAGTCACCCAGTTTGGGTTAGATATATTCCACAACAGCTTTTTCCAGCCTACTTCAGACATGCTTTGTTACCTACAGCAAAAGACAAAGCACAAAGGTGGTGCTAAGGAAGGTGATCCAGCCTTTAACAGCAGGTCACATTCAACAAATACAAACTCACAAGGAAAAGTTGTGGATGGACAAAATGAGACACAGGGATTTAATTATCTGAGCTGCACAACAAGCCCTTGGTGGAAACAAGAACTTAACCCAAACTCATCAGTCATGGTTCAGTTTCTTGATTTCTAAAAACCTACTCCTTTATCATGAAAAATGTGCTTGTTCTTCCTCCCATTTAGTTGTCTTCTGATTTCTTATGGCTTAAAAAAATGCTACCATTGTCTGCAGTTTTGTTAATGAAGAAAAACATTTCAGCACTTCCTAAAAATTAATGATGTCAGAGGATGTCTCATAATTTGAAAACAAACCTATTTTCTTTAGTAATTTTATTTGTCTTTTGTTAAACTGAATCATGTATCATTACCACCATAAACAAAAAGGGGTAGAAGGATGAAAACCCAAGGTGGCCTTCTAAGTTGAAGTGCCTGTTTTACCAATATTGGCAACGTTACTTAAACACAGGACTAAAACTTTCTCTTCCCCTGAACCCTGTGGTCCAGTGTTTTTCTTCAGAATTTCCTATGGCAAAAGGAAAAAAGAACTTAACTGAAGCTACTCATGTGAGTCAACTCTTGCTGGAATGTGGTACCCAAAGGAGAAAATACAAAGGTGTAGAGCTATCTTTATAGAACAAAATTGTTAACAACAAAATAATCACTATTTGCATAGCTCTAAGTAACAAGGGAGTTTTGTTGCTGTTCTCATTAATATCCTGTTAACAGAACCGGTGGTTTCACCGTGTGGAAAACAGCATTAAAGTGACAGAGGAAACCAAACTCAGGCGGCAACCCAACGTAGGGAAAACAGCGATCGGGTGCCGAGAGCACTGCCGCACCCGGACCTCTCACAGGCATTCGGCAGCACGCCGAGCCCTCGGCATCCCCGGGATCTGGCACGAGGGTGCACCGCATCCATACCACCGCTGGCACGTCTCCGTGCGGGGCTTGGGGACAGCCAGCCACTCCTCTCCCACACGCCTGGGACCACCGTCACCGCCGGGGTCTGGGGAGGGAGGCAGTCTCCTGCCTCCCCCCGCACCAGGAAACCTGCCCCTATTTTCATGCAGCCTCCAAGCACACGCACGCAAGTTCCTCTCACTCCCCTAAGCCAAGAGAAAGTCCCAGCTGTTTACATGCAAAAGCTTATTGTGTTTACTTAGAAACTAGCCAAATTCTGCCTTCATCATTTCTCTCCACCTTGGAAAAAAGAAGAAGGAAAAAAAAAGGTGTCTGAAACCTGATTGAGATGAAAGCTTTTTCCCTTTAACTTTTTGCAAAATATTTCCTCTCTCCCCCCACCCCGGAGCTGCACCTGTGTTCTAGGGGATGCCAGCTTCAATCAGGACCAAGTGAAAAGCTGCACTATAAACACGCTGTCATCCAACGAATAACAGGCATCATATGAATTATGCTAATATGCTTGGTCCATATTTCACTATTGCCAATATCTCCAAATGGCTCGTGTGAAGCAAAACACTTCAAAACACTCTAAAGACTTGGCTCATCTCATTTTCACTCCATACTACTAGAAACTTCTAAAATATTGCTTGAGGGAAGCGTAAAGAAGAGCAAATTAACAAATGTCTCCAATTCTGGAAAAGAAATGCAGAAAAGACAGTTCCGAGGGGTCTTCTCAGAGACCTTCCTGGTCCCGCAGGAAGACTGCAGAAGACACTGAAACTGAACCACTTGATATATAATTGGCATAAAAATGTAAAAAAAATAAAATAAAAATCAGTTTTGTAGCACATTGTGGGATGGAGGCTCTGTAAATGAGCCAGACTGCTTCTCCCAGGCAAGGGAGCTAATGGGGTGGGTTAGAGGCTGGCTGGCACATCCAGTAAAGTGCTCAATTTAACACCAGAAGGATGGACACTAACAAGGCCAACAGAGTTTAAATCCAAACTCAGCAAACCATAAATAAGTTGAAATATTGCGGCCAGGAGCAAAGAGAAGCTTGTGGTTTTCCTCTCCCTTTCCTTAATTGCCTGTAAACTGGAGAGTGAGCCTGAGGAACTGAAACTCTTGCAGCGGGGGAAGATGCAATGTCCCTGGTGGGATGAAGACGCCGATGGGGACATCGGCACCGGCTTTCAGCCTGCCAAAGGGCCAGATGGGGACTGCACCCAAAAGCCTCTGCGATCTCTTCTCCAGTTACTGAAAACTGAGACCTCCAGGACCTTGAGTGGACACGGCTCAGCCACGGTGCTAACGAATGCCAGCCCAAACGACCTGTGGGCTGGACAGGCTTTGGAGGCACCCAAGCAGGGGTACGGTAGCACGAGCTGCTGCTTCACCAACAGCCGCTAGTGTGGTGTCACGCACGGCAGTACTGGGGAGAACCTGGCAGCCCTCTGATTGAGTCATGTCCAGGTAAGTAAAAATCAGGTTTAGGATGGTCAGTGACATAATTTACATGCATACATGCACATATACATACATATATTTTTAATATATGTACACATAAATATTAATTTAAATTTTGGGGAAAAGGGCAAAAGACTGAAAAATACGTCAGTGTTTAAAGGATGCAGACTTGAGTAGACATAGGTTCTTTAGTCCGAGATAAATTCCAGGCAAAAACAGTGGAAAACTAGAAATAAGATTCAATTAATTGAGGTAAGCGTGTGGTTATAAATAAGCCTGCAAAAAAAAAGAAAAAATATATCTTCTAAAAAAAAGTGATTTTATTATTTCATGGCACCAAAGACTTTAACAGGATGGCTGGGTACATATAATCCAGTATCCAGACTTTTACAAGGCATTTGGCTTTGCATCACTGGGAGCCCAGAAATATCCATTAATCATTAAGGTGAATGACATACTGAGAAGAAAAGGGAAATAAAGAGAGTCAGGGGAACCTGTTAGACAGGAATCTGCAAGGGTCAGCACTAGCCCTGCAGCCTAGTCACCAGGTTTAATCAGTGGATGAAACATGAATTCATTGTTGATGACGCCAATGGATAAGAGAGAAGTTATCAATGGTAAATACCATGGGAGATGGAGATGTGCAGGTGGCATCCTGGTTTGCAGTCCTGGAGTGCAATGAGTTTGAAAGATGCCTGGGGCAGTCTGGGTAGAGAACTTGGAATATGGAAGCTCCACCACCAGCATTTAACGTCAAGTCGAACTAACATCTCCAACTGGCTTTTAAGTGGGTTTGATCCTGCTTTGGAATGAAATTGCTCAGCTGCTCCTCAGGAAACTGCCAGTCCTTCTCTCCATGCTTCGTGGGGCCACCAGTGCAGGACCGTGGCAATGAGGCCCCTGGGTGTGCAAACATGGGGTTAGCATCAGTGAGATAGTGTCGGTGTGTGCAGCACAGCAGAGGCTCGCTGCAAGACTGCACAATCTGACTTTCCCAGTTTTAAAAAGCCTTCGACAAATTAGAGAGAGGGCAGAAAAGAGCTACAAAAATAATTTGACTATTAGAGAAAGTTCTTTACCCGGAGAGATTTAAAGAGTTTAATCTGTGTAGTTCATCAGAAAGACGATTAGGAGAAGCCTTGATTACAGTGTATAAGTACCTTCATAGGGAGAAAACAACAGGTATTAAAGGTCTTTCTAATCTAAGTGAGGCAGGCATAACAAGAAGCTATGGGCAGGAGCTGAAGCCAGGCAAATTCCAAGAAAGCAGGCATGCAGCCTGAGGAGCTGGTGTGATTAACCACTGCAAAGCAAACATAAAGGAAAACAGCAAATTTACCTTTTCCTCTTCTTTAGAAGAAATCTCCAGATAAAAATTCGGAATGCCCAGCATTCAGCTTTCCTAACGTAGCCAGCAAAAGTGCATCTGCAGAGTTACAAAACTCTCCCGCTGTTTTGACGCAGTTTCTCCAGGGCTATGGCTGGCTCTTCTCCGGACCCTGTGCCAGAGCCCTGTAGAGGGTCCCATTCCCAGGAGCATGCCCCCCCAGGAGGCCTGCCATGGGTCGGACCTGCCTCTCGGTACATCCCCTTGGCCTTTTGCAGAAAAAAAGCTCTTGGTCCCTGCTCGCCTCTAACCAGGAGTGCTCAGAGGCATCGCTCCAGCCCACACCACATCTGTGCCCTGGAGCGGCTCGGGGACGTGCCGCCCGTGAGCCCAGGAGTGTGTCTCTCTTCACAACCAGCCATCACCGAGGCAATTACAGTTTGTTCAATCTCTGAGGGAATGTATAACAAACAAACACCAGGCTACCTACTCACAAATAGCAAATTATCTTTTAAGTTTTATTCTGCAGCAATGGGTGGGCAACGGCTTAAACCAAGAGCTTCCATAAGGATATGGTGAAATTCTTGCAGCATTCACAACTACAAAGCAACTACATTGGCTCACTCTATTATTATTCAGTAATTGTGTTTGGAATTTGTTTTCTTCCAATTGGAAAATTCTCTGTGAGAAGCAGGAATACTTTCTGAAAGATCAGTATGTGGTTTCACAGAAACTACCTTGGCTCCTTGACTCTTACAGCTGCTGCTGAAGGCGAGTATCATGATATGGATTGTTTCTACAGCTCCACTTTGAGGCAGAAGTAGCTAAAATTCATAATTTAGGACTCTCTCTCCTCTCAGACTACCTCGCTGCCAGGAACCTGGGGGTGAGCTGAGTCTTGCAGCCCAGAGACCTCCTACACCGGCTGCCGGGAAGGTGGGTTTTTTTGCTCAGCCCTGCACCCTGGGCAGCCAGGCTCAGCAGAGACCTGCCCATGATCCCACTCCAACCGATTGTGCTATTCTTCTATAATTCTTTTAAATTAGAATTATAATTCACTGATTGAATAATACATCTGGAGCACTAATTCATCTTTGTGTTGGCAGATAACTGAACAAGGTGGTGCCTCCCAAGGCAGGCGCTTTGAAGGTACGAATAGCCAATGAACTACAACAGCAGCCCGCAGCACCAGTCCGATGGTGTCATCAGGTACGACAGCCCAGGAAAATTACTGCCATCTCCATGAGGCTCGTGCTTTCCTATCAGCAGGTAGCCCAGGTGTATGCTCTCCAGCCCTGTATCGTTGTCCTTCCAGCTGTTGAGAAGTCACATGAAAACATCTGCAACTGTCCTAGGATTTATCAGCTGGTGACATGAATAGCACAGGATCATTTCAGTCAAGCCTGCGTATAATTTCCACTTCTGTTAAAAAAAACCCAAAAACAAACAAACCACAGTGCAATTAACTGTGGGTGGGACAACTTGGTTGTCTTAGCAAAGAAATTACATTATATTCCAATTTTGTTATATCAATGTTTAGTAAAATTAAGCTCTGAGGTACAAAACTCTATAAAGCTTAATTGGCATTTTGGATGCTAAGACAAATTTAAATATATTTGTCAATGAAAATGCACTATCAATTTGTTTTGGTTTTAATGATCCTGCCTAATAAAGAGAAAATGATAGAAGAGGGATGATATTACAGTTACAGCTGGGTTTGATTTAGCAGTTTATCAGTAGAGACTTTAGCTCACGATGAACGCTGTAATACAGTGGGGGAGTTTAACAGATGTTTTCAAGGCGTAGGAGAAGACTGAGGAGTGCAGGCTGATGGAAGACGCCTGGGAAACAGCAACTGCCACGTCTGTATGTCATCTGTGTAAGCCACGTCATGCGTGGCACGTATGGAAAGCTGGAATAAACTTATATGTGGAGTTAAGTGTGTATAGGTGATACATCTTATGGTATATGGCTTATTAAATATAGTGGGAATCTTGTAAATGTTGTAAGCGATCTGAAAAGCACTTCAGCTAGAGGGAGAGAGACTAATGAAGGGACACATCACAAGCGTGATCCTGCGTGAGCAAGGCAGGGAAAAGTGTGTGATCCCAGGGAGCTCTGTGCCATAACGCCTCATCCCATAGGATGGAAGAGAAAGGAAAAGCAGGGAGGAGGAAGAGGATGGACACAGACACACAGACATGCTGCAGGGCACCAGTCTGCAGCAGGGGTAGAGGCAAATCCAGCCTCAAAAAAACTCTCTGGCAGGAGGCAGCGCTCGATGAAGGAGGAGAGAAAACCACACTGACTTCTCTTGGGATACCATTAAAAAATCAGAATTACTTCTCTGTCTTGTAATTTTCAGCCTATATTTACTTTTTACCACTTTACAATCCTCTTTTCAAACATTATCCTCTTACATCCTTGTCTACCATTCCTGGTGGCTCTGTACACAGAAATGTTATCCTCGTGGCCCATTGCTCCAGCAGACTTAAGAAGACCCTCTGCTCCCCGACAGCCTTTGCCAAGACATCTTGGGAGCACCTCCCAAAGCCAGTTTGGACTGGAATTATTTTTTCAGGAATCCAGAATCCCACAGCACTGTTTTTTCACTGTTGGTTTGTGTTACTTACATCCTGCCATTCTGGAAATGCTGCACATCATAACGTATTTGAGGATCAGACTGCTGGTTCATAGTTACCCCGAGATCGACTGAGATATCTGTATTCTCTTCCACTTGGACCCAACTAATCTGCTCTCTCCTGGTGGCATGAACATATCATAACTCCTAAATCGCATAGTCCTCTACTTTCATTATTAACTTCCATCCTTTTTTTAATCCCTACCATCTGCACACTCCCTTCCCTCACCCTGGTGAAACCTCTCAATTTTCCTACCTGTTACCACTATACGCTCGAGTCACAGCTGAAAAGCCTAACCCAGCCTTCCCCAGCCAGCCCAGCAGTTCCACTCGAGGAACAACCTAATGCTGTTTTACCCTTCAGTCCCTTTGCTGCCTCGCACACCAAGTCATGCCTCCCCCAGGTTACATACCAGTTTCCCTTGGGACACTGTACCGAGTGCTCTTCTGAAGCCTCAGAGTAGATCTACTGCATTTCCCATGCTAGAAAATCAGTTAGGTAAGGATATCCATCCAGTTCACATGCCTTGGTATGCGTTAGGCGGAGGCAACAGAATATGCAGTGTATAAATACACATCTACAATTAAAGAAGGCTCCATGCAGCAGTTTATTGGCATCGTCCTCTTTCATCATTCTCAGACATGCCTTATAGTATCGTTGACGGTAAATTATTTTCCTAGATTATTATAGTCTGTCTGGTGAAATTTGAGGCAGATAACACAATCACTCTGCCAATAAGCAGTCAATGCAGGCACTGTGGGAGGTGTAATAGCTTTTCATGGCAGTTCCTAGAGAATTGATTAGCACTTGGCTCATTAGCTCAATAGCAATCAATGACTCTAAACAGCTTAGATACCATTCTTGCACATCAGAACTGCATAATAAAAATCCTTATGACAGATTTACTTAGTACACATTTGCAGCACAGTGTTCCACATAAGAGAGAAGAGATTTAAAGGGCTGAGGCGTTGGAGAGGTAGGTGCAGGGGAGGGAGTGCAGACAGCTCAGCAGGTAACAGAGGTGCCCAGCACCTTTCACATGCAAACCCTCTGCTGCTCCAGCTCTAACAGGTCCTGCAAGTGTTGGTGCACGCCACCTGCTCCTTGCCACGTTGGACGGCAGGAGGGGTTTGTCTTGCTACGGAGGAGAACATCCATAGCATGTGCCTTTGGCACAACTTTCTCCTTGCATGGGGCCAAGAAATCATGACCCACAGATTCAGATAAATCCTTTTTAAAAAGGTCGATATACTTAAAACAAAGTGGTTTAAAGCTCGAGTGCTTCATGTTACACACCATAGTTCATATTACACACCATCACCATTCACAGAAATTAAAATGCTTTCCAAATATTTTTGAAAACATTAAACCAAGACATAATCAGTTTTAACAACTCTAAATTTTCTCCTCCCTTTGGAATATTATTCTCTCTAATAAAGAAAACAGGAGGGTGAAACTCAAGAACACTCAAGTCTTGTAGCTCTCTCCCATGGAGATCCAGTATCGAGTGTCTCACAACAAGGCCCAGCAGAGAAGGACTGAGTGCTTTGGGGAAAAAAGGTTCAGGGGCAGAAATGCACCCATACCTTACCCACGGAGGCGGTGGGGCACAGCTCCCCATGGCACAGCCAGCGGACCACAAGCCTGGGCTGCAGGTAGCCCCCAAGGTGGAGCTGAGGGAGACCAGCACCTCCCCAGGGAATTTAAATCAGAGCTCACAGTCTGTTTAGCTGGCTTTAAAAACCAAAAAAATAAGTGGTCAACAGTCTCTTGGCCTACATACTCATTCACAGTTGGTAATGAGGCACAGCAGTAAAACTAATTTTAAACTTCTTGAACAGTTGGACTGGAAGATCATTGTGGGTCCCTTCCTACATTGCAGGTCGAGGGTGTTTGTCCAGAGAGTGGTGGGCTCAGCGGGCACATGTGAACAACACAACCTGTTGTGAGGGGACGACGGGGCAACACACAAGGCAGTGATCCCTGACTCGAGTGGGGAAATATTTTCAAAGTAGGAGATGAGCCCAAAGGGTAGTACCAAGAAAGAAGAAAAAGCACAAAGGACATCCTCAGGTCCCCACATGGAAAGTGGTAAAAACAGAAGGTCTGAAGGACAAGGGTACCAGCACGGCTGGGAGAGGTTAGAAGCAAGCAGAACTGTGCCATATTGATTAATTTAATAAACAAATAATTTAATGAAAAGATGTTATGTATGGCTGGAGTGTGGTTGTACCTTTATACTAAAGGCTTAATGAGAACAGCTCCTACGGGCTTTCACTGATGTTTGTAAGCCAGGCCCTGGGAACTAGGCTGCTAATGAACTTCTGAGCTGTAAGTGATAATTGGGTAAGAGATTCAGCAGAAGGAGATGTTGTTGGGAACCATTCAATAGCAAACATGGTATCAAAGGAGTAGGGAAAAGTCCTTTGCTAGAGACCAAATCTTGAGTTAATGTTTTTCTAAATTACACCACCCATCAACTCTCATTAGGTCTTAGAAATCCCCAACTTTTCCCAGACCTTCATCCCTCTGTCTATTAAAACAGTAATTACATTAAAAGGAAATATATGGACAAAGACCTTGGTGAAGGAGAGACTTAGATATCTGATGCATCATTCACTTTCCCATTTACATGAAAAAGATAAAACAACAGGAAGAGAGTGAATGAGGTTTTGTCTTTTATAGCTGAATTAATACAGCTCTAGCAGTAAGGTCTCATTGGACTGACTGAGCAGTCTCCCAGACATTTGATGAGCCCTTGATAAAGTGCTTGATAAAGGACTGAATTTGTCTGGTGCTGGCTGATTAACTGCCCAGTAAACAGTTGATAGATAATACTCAAGTGGCAGCGGAACTTGAGACAACCCAGAATACAGTACCCATGAAAGCAGGATAGGCAACCTTTTCATTACCAAAAATTCATCATAATACAAGGATATTTTAAGAATCATATACTACAGTTATGACAGCAAAAATATCTACTTAAAAAAATTGGATAGAAATTCACATATGGTTTTAACTCCCTTGTTCCCTCCCCCCCGCCAGAACTGTAAAATTGCCATTATGCAAAAATCAGCCTTATTTGTTTTGAAAAATATTCCTGATTTTTTTACAAATGTGTTTAATACTGAAAATTAGTTTTAAATCATTAAATCATGAGACTGCTAAAATATCAGTAGAATTTCAAGACAGATTGTATAAGGGGAAAATTAAGTTTCCATAGTTGTTAATATACTTAGATGCAAATAACATTTCATTTTGGAGCAATTGCTTTATGAATCTCTAAGTCTTATTTAATTAATCAGTACACTTTGCATCAGTGACAAACCACATATTCAGCAGATTTAAAGATGCATATTCTATTATGGGAGCATTAAGTGTAGCTTTATCAGGGATTTAATAAATAACAGCAATATTCTAATATGAAAAACTCATAAAGAGCTGAGCTCAAGGGGGCATAAATTGTGACACAAGGGCATTTTTAAATCAGAGCACGCATATTTTTTAGAGTCTTAGAAGACAAGAAATAGTGCCTACTTTTGTTTTTTAAAGCCAAAAAATGCATTGTTTTCATAACCCAAGGTGGAACAGAATAAGTCCCGGGAGGGCTCTCTTGGAGAAGGTACCAGAAGTGGAACTGGTGTCATGTTTTGACCTTTCTCTTCTGTACGGAGAGCAGTGCTTGGCAGTCCACCTATATCCCAAAAGCAATGAAACAGCAAAAATGGCTAAAAAACGCAGTCTGAGAAGACTGGAAGCAGATTTGTGTAGTAGCAAGACCTCTTTTTGCAAATGAGGAAATGTATCACAGAAACAGGTGACAGATTTGCACAAAATCAAAGCAAGCCAATGAGTCAAGAGACAAGAGGGGCATTGCTTACAGTGGGAACACAAGTGTGAGGATCAATTACGTATCTCTCATTTAGATGCTTTTGAACAGCTCAGATTCTCAGCATGGGGCAACCTCAAAAAGAAAACCATGAATGTGTGTTCATCTTGCTTACACTATCATTCACCTCAAAAAAAAGTGACAGAGTCAAGAGCATGTAGCTGTGCAGGAGACCCCACACTCACCATGAATGCAAGGAGCGGGCAGCCCATCCAGCCCCACGCTTCACATCCCAAGAAACAGAGGGCAATACTAACATATAGTATCTCTGAACTAGGAGCAGTTTGGGTTCCTCGCTTGTACTGTCCCAGTTTTAAATACAGCGAGACACGCAGCAATGCGTTGTTGGCATTTCAGACCACCGCTCTAGGTGTTGACCACCAGCTGTGACAGACAACACAACACACAGTGTGTTCACAGGACGCCAAACCCCACAACCACACAGGCTGCTGTACAGCTCTCATTCCCTGCTACCTGAACAGCTCACAACTACAAACTCACCTGTCTTGGAAACAAAGCACAATGCTGTTTTACAGGAGGGAATTGAGTTAATCTTAGGATTTCTTGGCCGTTGATACTGGGTATGGCCACCATCAGGTCACCCAGCAAGTCTGTGGCAACCTGTATTAGAAAGGGGCACTAAATTTAATTTCTGGAAAATTACCCAGGGCACACAATGTGAAATATGCATGGGCTTTATGCTAGCTGCAGAAAACCAACAACTCATTACCTGACCATGGCTTTCTAAGACTGTCCACTGCAGAGGAAACTTTGAACAAACAAACAAAAAAATCCATCCCTTCCATCACTGCTCCGTACAGCAGAGTCATCTGGAACTAGAAAAGAAGATATGTATTTTAATCAGCACTGATCGGTCGTAGTTGCTGATTTTTATAAATGACATTAAAATAAGAGAATGTTTCAGCAATAATGTCATATTATGACAAGTCATTGATTTGACTGCTATGTCATAAAATAATGCATGAATAACAAAAAGCATATAAAATGAACCCTCTAAAAGACTAGAAATAATTTTTTAAATTCTGGAAATGTTTAGAATAGAATTTCAGAAGTTAGAAATGCCTCAGCTGGTTTTAGTCCCCTTGCACCCTCTGGAGGCCTCCTGTGAAGTAGGAAAAAGTAGATGTATTTGATTTCCTTCAATCTACCGAACAGATGCTGGGACACCAAACCGCATTACTGATGAGAGCCCCAGCCACCGCACTGCCAGGATCCTCCGGTCACCGACCCCGAAGGAGGAAGTAGCAACACAAAACATATGCCAAAAAATCCCCTTGGAAGTTCCGCTGAGCTCCCCCTGTAGCTGCACCCCAGCGGGTGTTGGCAGGGGTGACCGCTCCTGGGGCGCAGGCTGCTGCCAGTATTCAGCGATAGCGGTTCCGCCGTCCTCTGGAGCAGGGCTCTGAGCAGGTGCCATGCGCAGGAGGAAGGCACACTGGAGTGGTTACCTCCGGACACCCAAATGGCGTGTTTACAGGATACGTATATGTAATATGTATATATTCAGATCTACCTTACAGGTCTGAGTAGAAAATTGTCTTTTCCATCTGGCTCCCATCTGTGCCTTCAAGGCAGCATTAAACACTCAGCACGAGCTGGCCTCTTCTTTTACTCACCGGCTGAGCAGAAGTGTTTTCTAGTGCAGTTAAATAATCCCTGCTTAACCCTAGTCTGGATGCAGTGAAGTATGGCCAGTTTTTCAAAGCCCTTTCTCTGAATTTGGGATACAGGCTCCATGCTCCCACTCACTGTACGGTTTTGACAGCAGTGAGTGGCTCCAGGACAACACACACGGCACCTCTGGGAGAGAAAATAACGCAGACCTGTAGGACAGTCGTGCCGTGGAGAGGTACAGGTGCAATCACGCCAAAATCAGAGCTGTCAAAAGCAAACAGCACACTTATCGGGCAAGATTTTTATGGCTGCTGGTTTTGTTTTTAAATTTTAAAGTTCCTAGCCTGGAAGCCGCAGTTTGCTGTCAGTACTTTGCTGTTAAAAATATCAACATTTGCAATGAATACTAAGCACATGCGATAAAATGCTAATAATAAGGTTCCTCTTGCTTGCTGCAAGAGGCTTAAAAGCAGCGTCCACAAACAGCGTGTCCACACAGCTGGCAGGGCTCTGAGCTGCTTTTCCAAGGGTCTAGATACGAATCTGAGAGTTTAGTCAGTTCTGTGCCAGTTGTTGTCATGAAAAATTGCCTTTCTCCGGATGGCAGAGGGACTCGGAGCTTGTGCTTCTCCTTCTAGGCAAAAGACAAAGAAAATGTTAACAACCTCAAACTAGCTGCATTTTAGCAGCGTTGGCATTTTCTGTGCCTTTTGGCTAGATGAGGGAGCACACACTGGCAGATTAAAGGTTATAACTCTACGGCCATAAAATGTTCCAAGACAGGAGAGATATTTTTGGCACCGGCTGCCGTTACGCCATTGTCAAAGGTGAGTGAAGCACCGTGGCAGCAGAGCCCTGGCACGGCAGGGCAGGCACCACCAGCACGGCTCGTCAGTGGCGGTGCCACCGGTGGCTCACGAGCCTTACGGGTGAAAGCACCGCGGCGCAGGAGAGCATTGAAGCGGCCTTTTGGCCAGAGGTACGGTTGCAGACAGTTGTGGGGACACCTTAGGAACTGCCGTGGATTGACTGCAATCTCACCGCTGCTAAAAACTTCAAAAAGGAGAGAGAAGAAACTTTCCAAAAAAATACATAAATCGAAATATAAAGCTTGCTCAAAACTAAGTCTAACTTCTATTCTTCTCTCATAATGCATGGGACAACCTCAGATTAACCAGCCAAGCGAGTTGTTCTAGAGCCCCCTGCACAAAGCACGCTGGAGATGGGCTTGGTTCCATTCATCTTTGGCCACATTAATGCTTTTAGGTAATTGTGTGGAAGCGGGGACTCACAACGCTGTATGTCCCCTTGTGTCAGGAGCTTCGTTAGGTGATGAGTAAGATGTAGCTGCATCTTGGCTGAAAGCTTCAGGGGACCTGAAGGTGCCTGGCATGGCTAGCATAGGTATGGAGCATGCGGGGAGTGGTAGCTCCCTACGCTAACAAAAACCATTGCTCGTTTACTGGTTTAAATGTGTCAACACTAGACTACTGCAAATCATTTTGTGCTTTTTGCCAGCAAAAAAAGAAAAAGGTTTGAGCTGACCCGAGTGAAAGCATGTTGGCATAATCACTGCCCTAAAAGCTTCCCCCATCACTTGGCATCTGCAGCACGGAGCCATTCCCCGGCATCTCCCGGGAGAGCAGGGGACGAGGCAGAGCCTGTGGCCGAGCCCAACCGCGGGGCTCTTTGCTGGGGTCGGTTCTCCATTTGTGGTTTAACCTCTGCACGGGTTCCCTACCACTGAAAAGCTGTTCTCCATGCAGTTACTGGTAGACTGCAAACAAGGTACATACTAAAATATCCCTCAGATAAACTAGGTAGTCAAGCTTTGTAAGTCTCTCCTTTGAAGATAACTTCAGGGGCTCTCATTTTTATGAACTTTGTCCAACTTACCAACAGTGTTTTCATGGAGGAGCAGCACCCTCTGCTAGACCAGCCGATGATAGCCCTTGTGCACATCTCCACAACGTGTGCTGTTACAGCCGTGACGACAGCGGGGAGAATAGCTTGCAGGGGGAGGTAGTATGTTTTATTAGGCCAAATGATGTAGCTGGACAAATCAGAAAAGCTTTTGGATATACAAACCTTTTTTCACATCTATGTAACAGATTTGAGACTAATAAAAGATACTAGCTTTCCCTGCAAACCTTGCCTCTTTTATAGCCTTATATCATCACAGCTGCAGCAGCAAATTACAACTATCGATGTGGTATTCAAAAAAATGGTTACCTCTGTGGTATCATTCAATATTTATTGATACACCAAGCATTATCCCTCTTAACCACTGCTCACGTAGGACACCTGCAAAGCCCTATTCTACCATCATGCTTCCTAGACTACAAAACCAAAATACGTATTTGTGCACTGTGACTCCTACACCCTAGATTCATCAACTCCTTTGGTGTCCAGGGGTGGGGGAGGCTCTGAAAACCTCCAAGTACAAGTCAGTATGGGTCTTTCCAAAAATGTTATCCCCAGCTTGTCAACCTCACCCACATCTCTTCTTCCTGTATCTGCAGTCTTGCAGTTTCCCATTAATACAACACTGATTATTAGAACTAGACCAGTTATCAAGGAACAGAGCCTTTCCTTTCCTTTCCTTTCCTTTCCTTTCCTTTCCTTTCCTTTCCTTTCCTTTCCTTTCCTTTCCTTTCCTTTCCTTTCCTTTCCTTTCCTTTCCTTTCCTTTCCTTTCCTTCCCTTCCCTTCCCTTCCCTTCCCTTCCCTTCCCTTCCCTTCCCTTCCCTTCCCTTCCCTTCCCTTCCCTTCCCTTCCCTTCCCTCTGGAGGATGATTAAAAGAGTAATCTTATTCTCAGCAGATGTAAACTGTTTCACTTCTGGTCTCACCCTGCAGAGAACTGTGCCCGAGATGATTGCTGAATTCACTGGATATGAGCAATGTTCAGCATCATCAACTCAATGAGAGTTTGCTCAGTGGCTCCTGTATCGACGCCGATCTCTTTTGTACACAATGCATACCTACAGTTTCATTGCAAAGATTACAAGTAATAACTGTAGTCTTTCAAACTCTTCGTGGTTTAGTGCACCGGTACCAATCCTGTATCAAATCACCTCTACTGTAGCGAAGAGTCCCTGTTTTCCAAATGGACTCTCAGCCCCCACATTTGGCAGAGCTGTTTTCCAGATGTTTTTTTCCAGGCTGCAGCTGTCAGTACTGCCACATAACACTGCTCTTTTATTTCCTATTTCCTCAGTTGCACAAATCTTACCATTTATTTTGGTCTGCCTCGCAGCCAGACCTATACGTTTTCTTTCCATTCTTTAGGATTTCTCACTGCTTTACTGCAGAGGCTATTTTCACAGAAGTTATGAGTTATTCTGCACTGTTCATCTCCCATGGAGGAAAACTCTGCTCAGGGTAGGTCCTGGTGATGTGTAGTCTACATTGCTAAAACAAACAAAAGTCTTACAAAGAACACCATAAATACTCTACAATTTGACCAGGAAGAAGAATAACAGGTTTGAAAAATGGGCTTTTCTATTGTGACTTGAAGGCTGTACCTACTCCCCTTCATATAATTAATACGCATGGGTGGCACTGAAAAGCCCCATCATTCCCGACACAGCAGCATCGCGGCCAGCTAGGAAAAACAATGACATTCCAAATAAAGTAAATCTGGACTCCTTTTTAATTCTTGTAAAGAAAATGCAAAACAATTATTGCTGCTCCTCTGAGCATAGTGTCTTGTATCAAGCGGTAAGTTTGGCAGCTCCTCGCTGCAATTGTATGGAAACTTTTCTTCTTTTAAAGCATGAACAACTCCAGCCAAGATGATTTCTCTCCTGAACAGTAATTCTACTGCAGGGAACCTATTTGCAAACAAATGCCCTAGAAAAGGCACTGTACAGGTGATGAATAGGAGACTTAGAAAGGTGTGTCATGGCCACAGAGAGATGACATGGTTACATTTCTTTTCTCCTCCTATAGTATGGATAACAGTGTATCTTACCTTCCTTGAGTCTGTCATGTTCCCTAGCCTCTGAGATTACGCTTGTCAGCTTTGTAATGAAGAGCAAAAACAAGGGGCAAAATGCAAAACCTGTTAGTTTCAAACATGCCACCTTGAATTAGAAATTACTCTGAAAATGTCCTCGCCCAGAGTTGTCTAAGTCCTGCTTGCTCAGTGTAAATTACAGTAACTCTCCGGCCATCCCCTCGTCCTTCTGTTCTGTGAAGGCACAAGTAAAAAGTGAATGAACATCTGGAAAATTTTACAGGCGCCGAGTTGACATGTTCATAGACCTCTTTAGAAAGTCAGCACTGATCTGTCCTCACATTCACCGAGGATGCTCAGCCATGGTTCAATCATCTTCCTAGATGGTTCATGGAGGCTTCATCTTAACCCTTCTCATGGCCTCAGAGGACATTAGCAGCTGATCTTGAGAAACATCCTATCTCACCACCACCACCACTGTAGTCCTTGTTCTGGATTCACACAATCTAAATTCATTTCACAAGACAGTTGAGCTCCGGACTGAGAAACCGGAGCAACACCTCCTGGAAACTCACATGCCACCAGGAACTAACAGCACCATCCTAAAGTCCTGTCCCTGGCACAGCACGGGCAAAACTCCCACTGACGGCACTCGGTACTCCGTGAACCCCCTGCTCCATCCCTAACAGCATCCAAAAAATAGCAGCGCCAGCTGGGGACTGGGGCACCAGGAATGCTCATCCGAACTCATGCTTTCCAGTGGATATATTTTTAATTTGCCATGAACACCCTACATGGAGAAATAGTAACAAGAAAACAAACCCAACACCTACTTGGACACCGAGTGCATCTAAGCTGGCCATAGCTAGCCAAAGGCAGTGCTGCCTTACATTTATTCATCCCCTGGCTCACCCGCCTGGCTGTCCGTACACCTTCTGTGATGGGCGCCGGAGAAAAGGGGCTCTTTCTGTGAAACCTGTCGCTCCTTCACCATCCGATTATGCCTTGATATACGCTTTCAGTGTGTATGGGGATTTTAGTCCTTTATCCTTCCCTTGGATCTCTGCAGTTGTAAAGATTGCCCCAGAGCCGATGCAACCGAAGGAGTGGGGCCTCAGGCTGTTGAATCTCCTGAATTAGAAAAATGCAGGAGAAGAATGAAATGACTGTCACAGATGTAACAGTAATGAATAATGAGACGAGTATGTGATAAACTGACCTGGGTAATGCCATTAATAGCAGCAGCCACACAAGATATCTCTCTAATCCTATTACAGTCGGAATACATGTGACAACGAAAAGCACCTATCTTTTAAAAAGGGTGCTTAATTGAAAGAGAAAACCGGACACCTCAGACAAGTAACTCAATGACAGAGACGAAGCCGTGCTGAAAGAAGAGTTCCCCGATGGGAGCTGAGTTGCAAGCTGTACCCTGGAGGTGATGCTCATTCTCCAAAGCTTTGAACGCACTGCCAGCGCTCCCCCACCTCGGCATCCTCAGTGAAGGGCTTGCAAGCCAGGCGCACAAGAGGGTTTTTCATTGGCGTTAATGCAGTTCACAGCTGCCCCCCAGCCAGAGGTGCTGGAGTGCTTTGCCCCCCTGATCTGCAGGCAGGAGCACCGTGCCCGCACCAGGGTGAGGATGCTTGGCCAGAATGAGCAGCCAGCCAGCAGTGCTGGTGCCTCTCTGACGCTTTTATCCAGGCTTAGACAGGCACTTTTGGCAGAGCTTTACACCCAGAAGAGATGCTGCAGCTCTGCTGCCATGTCCCCTTATCGCTGAAACCAAACAAGCTCGTTGCACTGCATGAAAGTCTCTTCTGTGCCTTCGTGTGCTTGGATCACCCTTAACAACCACCTATGAGTTTGCATTGCTCTGCTTTTTCTGCATCAAAGTTTCTGCCTAATAAAGTTGGCAATAACAAACTCACTAATGATTTTCCTCGAGGCTCGTGTACTGTGTTACGGGAGCCCTGATGGAAGCAGTGTGACGAGGCTTTCGAAGCCATTGTGCTAAAACCAGCAACAGATGTGGCAGAAGGTTGCTCAGTCAAAGCCTCATAGTCAGTCCCAGCTTCATAGACATCGATGTCCTGTTTGGTCTTTATGTGAAGCTCACAGTGAAGTGTTAGGACTGCTTCTTGAAGCATCTAATTTAAAAGCTTTACCTAGGCTGCTGTAGTTAGGGAGATAAAATTATTTAGACATATGTAAATAAAAAACCCTTGGGGAGCAAGCTGAGAAATGTCCTTATTCCTGACATTAGCATGTGCAGGATAATGTGCTGGGAGTAAAAAATTAAACATTTAAAGGCATTCCAGCTGGCAAGGAGAGAGGAAATCTCTTTCTTGGCAGGTGTCAGCAGGAGCTCTCCCTGCAAGCACAGGGAAGAGGGGAGAGGGCTGAGAACCGAGCCCAACGAGGAAGAGCAGGGTTTGATGTGAACTGGTGCCTGAATGGCCGATGGTGTGAATGGTCTGTGCTGGTGCTTTTATAATGGAAAAGGTTTTCAAAAAGGGTTTGAAACCTCCCTGATTTTATGAATTCACAGTCAATATTAGCCACAAGTTGTGTTTCGCTTTTCAGCCTGTGGTATGGAGGAAGATCAGTCATGAATTTCAGCTTTGCGTCACAGAAATGTAACATTTCCATGTTTGTGGCTTTGTATCAAGGTTTAATTTGTTTTCGGCTTGAATGATTTTGACATTTTGGAACTTTAATAGAACTTATTTCTATACATTTGAATATTTGTGCCTTTAAATTAGCTATAATCCAAGGGGAAAAAATATTTAATTAAAGAAACAAATATAGCAAAGGAAAGAGTTCAGCAGAGGCAGACCAGCCTCCTCCTAACAATTAGAAAGCGTGATTTATTAATGCACATTACAGTGTGAACATGGGTGTTAGCTGGTGTGATTAGTGACTGTGTGTTAAGATGCCTATGCCAGTTAACCCAAGACTGAGCAAGCCAAACAAACAAGGTATTTTTGGATACCGTATTTGTTCTTCAAACAGTAAACCCCGAAATAATGTCTGCACCAGCAGTAGGGCAGCAGCTTGGCTTGCCTTTTCCTGAAGCCATGCGCAAGTCGTAGGGGTACGGGTGATGGGCTAAGACACCAACGCGCTCCCAAGTGCCGGGAGGGGCCGATGTACAGACGCACTCGCACACCCAGGCCAGCTTCCACCACCTGCTTGGAGCATGGAAAGAGGCCTTTGAGCCGTTCCCTGGCTTTCTTCATCACAGACACCGCTGGCTGCCGTTGCCCTCTGTGCAGGATCAGCAATGTCCTTTAAAGC
The DNA here is from genome assembly GCF_034638445.1 of Ciconia boyciana. NCBI lineage: Eukaryota > Metazoa > Chordata > Aves > Ciconiiformes > Ciconiidae > Ciconia > Ciconia boyciana. The sequence goes on along the minus strand of NC_132939.1, from coordinate 71,452,449 downwards.
CACACATGAATGCACACAGTACAACTTGGAAATATTTGCAGAAATTGTCACAGTTACAGAAATAAAGATCCACTTGGGATTGTTCTAAAGCCAACGTGGACAGCCTGTTAATTCTCAGCCTAATGAAGTGTTAGATAAAACCTTCTTTATCGAAACTCCCCATTCCTTTTTTCATGCTGAACTAAGTGCAACCGGCTGTGTTTACCTCTGGAGGGTGACTCTGCAGCTGAGGTCTAACACCTTCCCTGCGTCCTCACCACCGTGTTCTCATCACCGCTCCTCCAGCACAAGAGTGCTCCTGGATTGTCTCTCTGAGGCCAGTTCTTACACTGTAGCAGAAACGTAAGTCGATTAGATCGTTAATTCAGAGACTCTAAGGTACGGGGCACCTGTAACCCATTTAATCTAGCTGGGTACAGACAGGTCGGTGTACATCCAGTTAGTTACATTTTTCTGAGACCATTAACTTCTCTCGCTGCGGCGTAGCTCCCAATGGATGTCACGCTCGTTCTGAACCTGAAGGCATCTGGAGAGGAAGCACCCAGCTGTTCCCTTGGCAGGGACATCCAAGTTCAGCCACACTTGCTGCTAAAGCAGGTCTTATTTGCAGATTGAATGTGTCAGCTTTCCTACTAAACCACTGGTTCCTCTCTGCCTTTCCCTGCCAGAACGAAGCACTCTCTCATAGACAAGATGATCAAGATCTTCTTCCCACAAAGATCCCTGTGGGATATATTCAAGCCATCTCAGTCATTGTCTTGATAAATTACAAGACTGAGTTCCTTAATGCGTTCATTTAAGGCACGTTCCTCCGACCCCAGAGCATTTTGTGGCTATGCACTGCACCTTCTCCTTCCCTTCTGAGCAGGTGGGCATTAAACCCATGTGGGGCTGGCATCAGCAGTCCCACACACAGAGCGGGCAGAAGGAGGGCAGCTGCGGCCCCACTGCCCATAGATTCCAAGCAATGGTTGTATTTCCCATAGCACCAAGCACACAGTTTGTCCCCTGTCCTCCAAACCAAGATACAGCCACCCGTCCTGTACACCCAGCCTGGCTGTCCTGCTCCAGGCAGAGATGCTCGCATGTGCATGTGTACACCTGCATTTTTTTTTAATGGGCCCATCCATGACCCATATTACGCTGTCTTACTGACTCCTATTCACCGTTAGCTCAGTGTTAGCTACCACAGTTTTGGTAGATTTTCTATTCATTTTAATCAACAGCAATATCCTTCAAAATGATTGATTCAAATGCTGGAGAGGCCCTGCAGAGTCCCAGTGCAAACATTTCTACACAGCGATGATTTCCAACATGCAGTTATTCCCTTTCATTGCTCTTAATCCATTTAACTTCTGCTTTCATAACTTCTTACTCAATACATTGGAGGATTTTACGTTGAAGTTAAGGCTTTCAAAAAGTCTCTGTGCATTACACAGGTCACTGGTGTTCTTCAGTTTTGCAAACTTCTGTAATATCTGAAGCCATGATACTATTTTCTTGCACAAGGAAAGGTTAAAAACTGTGTAAACACTTCAGGACCTGAATGTGAGTCAAGCGCTATTCTGCTTTACAATCTCTACATACAATGCATGACAACAGCAATTTAAACTTTGGGCGTTTATCATTCAGAAGTTATCACAACTTTATTTCCTTTTTTTTTTTCCTTTGGTTTTTAACCCTCATTTTTTCTACCATTTTAATTCTTTGGCTGTTTTAAAGAAATGACCTCATTAAAAGACTTATGCCCCTGGGAGTTATGAATGCGAATTATTTAGGAAACCGGGTAGGTCTGCTGGGTGCAAGCACAGCAAGTATCCCAAATCCAATGTTGGCACTGGTCAGGCAGTGCCAGTAGCCCAGCACTGCAGCACAAAGTCACTCCAGCCCGAGGCTCACGGTCCACCAGGACTTGCCCCATCCCCAAACTGGTAAGCCTCATTTCTCTGCTCGCCCCAAGGCTTCGCTGCTCTCAGACACGAGGCGACTGATGCCCCCCGTCCTGATGCGAGGCTTGCATGGAGTCCACCCGGCAGCGTCTGCCTGCGATGCCCAAATCCTGGCACACATCGCAGCTGCCAGGGCTCGCCCAGTCCTACACTGAGCAGGCAGAGGGGGGAACGGCTTGGGGTTAACCACCGTCCCGGGGAGGGGGGCGTATCCTGGCTCTTATTTGGAAAAAACAGTAGGCAAACGATTTCCAGGAAGAAATGTGATTTTCAAGTCAATGAACCATTTAATCTGTAAATCCCTCTGATACAGTATTACCTCCATGGGGAAATGGAGGCTCAGATAAATTAAGTGGTTGCTCGAAAGGTCATGCAATAAGTCACTGTAAAACTAGGATTAAGCAGGGGGTTTCCTACTAGCTGGTGCTTTGCCACTGGAAAATGTCATCTCAGAGGGGAAGTTTCAATGAAGTGCACGCATGGCTATATCATTTTTGCACCGAGAAACTGAGTTGTCACGATGTGGTTGCCTGCCTCAACACCCCTAAGCACTCCAGCTGCGGGGGCCGCTGCCAGCGGGACTCTGCACAACAGGGAGAAAAGCCTTGTCTGCATTGTGGATAGATGTCCAAGGAGAAAACTCCCTCCTTGTTTGCTTTACACCTTCTGACATCTTGGAATAAGTCTTGTAGAAAAAGGACAAAGACAAAAGGGGACTCCCTGGTCATCGTCTCCAGCAACACTTCTTACAGGCAGCAGATACAAGTCCAGACTAAGACAAAGCACCTCCTGCCCCCCAAATGAAGGATGCCACACATCTCCCAGAGCAGCTGAAGCTCCTCGCACAAGAAGCCTCAAAGCTCCCTGCACATGCCCCAGGGCACTGGGAAGAAGATGCCCAGACAGCGCATGGAAGTAAAGGCAATATGGAAGTGCATGGAAGTAAATGCGAAATGCGGTATGAGGGAAGAGCTCACTCCAGGCATCTCCTCCATTCAGGGACCAACTGAAGCCAGAGGGGTGTGTGCGAAACCACTTTTGAGGCAACAGTGAATGTTTCTGTCAATATGAGGAACACTAACACAGCCTCATACGCTGTGCCTAACTAATACCAGTCTTTAAGGTTTCAGAGGAAGGGAAAATAGTCTAATAAACAAGAAGCGAGCCACAGCTCACAGACTGACATATGTTCCTCTCTAGAGCTGGCCAGTGGAAACACTGAGGCATTACGTTTCCCACCCATACTCACACTACATCTTGTAGGTGTGTTGAAAGCCTCTGGCTGCCAGGTGAGATAGAGAAGGAACCTGACACGTAAGGGGCTATCATTGCTATCCAGTTTCTTGAGATTTTGTACTTGCACCCCAGCCAGAGAATTGCCAGCGCCCAGAGCTGCACTTTGCAAGCGAGGGATCATGACCCTCCTCTTTCGGGTTCCAACAGATTTCAAAGAGAATCTCAAAATATTAGGAAAAGCAGCAATGGTCAAGAGCAAAGGGGTAAATGCTGAATTCATCTGAAGCCAAGAAATATAACCATAGCTCATTCCCTGCCTTGGAGGAACGGAAATGCTGCATGTCGAAGGACAACATGAAAACAGGCCAGTCAAAGGGAATGACACGCTCGAAACGTTTGAGATGCTCTGAAAACCTGTGCTTTGACAGCACAGGAGCTGCTGTCTCGGCAGCACGACGCCTCAGAGCAAAGCCGCTCGGGGGCTCAGTCCTCCCCCGTGCAAGGAAGCCACACGGCACCGGGAGGCAAACTCCTCCAGGAGCATCTCTGCCCGAGCCCCTTTCCGAGCACAGGGGCACCTCCAGCGAGCGGAGGCGAGGGGTGGGAAGGGGGCAGCCCCACCTGGGGGCTGTTCTCAAAGAGGAGCACTTTTCCTTAGTGGAAGCACTGTTACCCCATGCACCTATTTTAGACTTGCTAGTGTCTTGCCTGGTTGATGCATGTGGAAGTGATCCTGGTGACGTGGACACATCAGCATTTAATGTCAAGCTAATTACTGACAAGCCTTTCCTACTCATAGGTGTAGTTTCAAGGCATGCACTGTGTGATGAGACAAGAAAGCAGTAGACATGAGCTGGAGGGAAGTGAAGGGAATGTGTGTGATCAAGCACATAAGCAAAAAAATTAAATATCAAAAGTTGTTATGTTTCTTCTTCCTGTTTTGTAATCCAGGGTTTGAGGTTGGGGGGTTTTTTGATCATTTCAAAAAATGAAATTTTCAAATAAACCATTCTGGAGCCTAAAATGATGCATGCTTCATGCACAGCCTTGCAGGGGGAAGGGGAAGAGAATTATTTTAAATGAGGAAATTTGCCTAAAAGTCTTTGTGATTCATAGAAATGTTATACTATACTCACATACTTTTCAGTTCTGTTTTACTTGTGGTAGCCCTAATTTTACCCGAAAGTGTAGCGATCCTCCTATGTATACCCTCTGTTGTACTCTGAAAGGAGATTATAATGTATTATAGAAATATCGTTTTCTAAGATACATCTTTTGTCAGTAACATAAATGAGAAATAAATATTTGTGAGTTTTACACCCACCATAATTACGGGTCTTCACAGTATCTTTTTGATTCAAGAACAATTAAACTGCGGGGTGGGAACACGGAGTGGCATTAGCCCAGATCTCAGAAAATGTCCCCGAGGCGGACCCCCAGCCTTGCAGAGCACCGCGGGGTGGGTAGAGAGCAGGGCAGGGGGTGCGGGCAGCCCCGTCCCCCCCTTCCCATGTCCCCTGTTACCCTTGTGATGTCTTGTCAGCTTCCACCCGCCCGTCCCCCCGAGGGGAGATCAGCCCCAGTCCCACAGCAAAAGGGCTGCTGGGCACACGTAAGCCCCAACACCTTCCTCCCGCAGGCAGCTGTCACGTGCAGATCCTTGCCCAGCAAGTTATAATACAGGAGCTAAACTATCATAAAATGTCCAGAATAAAGCATTTTGAATGGCCTAGATGCACTTTAATATGGAAAGCTAATACCTTGTAATCTTTAAGTTACTGTTGTAATTGCTACCAATCTCCATTGGCTACCAGTAATTATCCTTGCCTTCTCTTAAACACTTTGGCTTCCACAGCTCAGTGCTTTTCCGTACCGGTAATAAGACAGGGGTTTGCACTGCAGCTCTCTTAATCAAGTGATTGCACTTTGCAACAGAAAATAAGGCTTTAATCTCAGTCTGAACCTGGACGCAGGTCCTCTGCAGCGTGGCTGTTCGAGCTGCAGCGCTGACCTGGCCATAACTTCTCTGTAATGCAGGGAAATGGGGATTTGGATTTGGAAATTACCAGGATTCTGGCTTTGGGCTGCTCCAGCCATTAAAGAAACTTCTAGCATACCGTCCCCCGTGTTTCTTCTTTCTGTCTTTAACATGTTTCTGGTAAGTTTTAGTTGACCAGGTAAATTAAAGCCTGAGCTGTTCAAGTAGTGCACACAGGCAGCACTTGCGTGGGGACGCGTGCGGGGAGGCTTGCTCCTGCCACCACAGCAAGTAACGCAGCCTGTCCCAGTGAACCCCACGACAGAGCCTGTCAGCGCAGACCCTGTACCTTTTCATTACTTACCGAGTGATCAGAGCCACAGAAACAACGAGATAGCGGTTTACCGCTCCCCAGAGCGAGTTGTGGTGCTGAGGCAGCAGACCTTGGCCAGGCTGTGGCTGCCGGCCGTGCTGTGCGAACGGCAGCGCGGGCTCCTGCCAGCCCTCCCAGCTCCTCCGAACGGACGGCACTAAAACGACAGGACAGCTTGCCTCGTCGGCAGGTTTGGATAACGGAGCGAAGCCGTTGTGCTCCCCAAAACCCAGAGTGCATAAATGAACAACGCTCTCACCTGAAAAACTGGAAGGACGTCAGTTCGGATCAAACAGAGAATCAGAACTGTGGTTTGTCCACATTAGTCCAGCTTAAATCTAAGAAAAAGAGACGTACATGAAGGGCTGAGCATACTTGAGCAGCCCCGCAGCCCCGTCCCCCCCGCAGCTGGGGGGACATGCGGGGCTGGCCGGCTGTCCTGGTTTCGGCTGGGATAGAGTTAATTTTCTTCCTAGCAGCTGGTACAGTGCTGTGTTTTGGATTTAGCATGAGAATAACGCTGATAACACACTCATGGTTTAGTTGTTGCTAAGCAGTGCTTACACTGGTCAAGGGCTTTTCAGCTCCCCACGCTCTGCCAGGCGCACAAGCAGCTGGGAGGGGGCACAGCCAAGATGGTTGATCCAAACTGCCCAAAGGGCTATTCCATACCATATGGCGTCATGCCCAGTATAGAAACTGGGGGGACTTGGCTAGGGGTTAACGATCACTGCTCAGTGACAGGCTGGGCATTGGTCAGCGGGTGGTGAGCAATTACATTGTGCATCACTTGTTTTGTATATTCTTTTATCATTATTACTATTATTATTTTCTCTTCTTTTGCTGTCCTATTAAACTGTCTTTATCTCAACCCACAGGTTTTACTTTTTTTTTCTGATTCTCTCCCCCATCCCACTGGAGGGGGGAGGGTGAGTGAGCGGCTGCGTGGTGCTTAGTTGCCAGTTGGGGTTAAACCACGACACCAGCCCAGCACTGCCACCCCGGGGAATGCCAGAGGCTTTGCCCGGACAGACCCACGCCCAGGGCTATGACTGGATGCAGCTCATGTCCTGAGCTCGCCGTGCCACCTCCGCCCCACCTCCCACTTTGGGAAGGGACTCTGGCAATTGCCATCTGGCAGGAGGGGTCTGTAACGTGAAAAATAGAACAGGAACACAGGAACCACCTGCATGGTGGAGAAACCCTTCAAACCCTTTAACGGCCTTACCAGGCACACCCTGCCAGCACTCCTCCTCTTACCTGTGTACGATATAGAGAATATTGCTCTTTAAACTGTAAATCGCATACAAACACGTAATGTCAATCTTTGCAGCACAGCCCATGCAGGGAAGGAGAGTGACTGTACTCAAGTACCCTTGAGCTATCTCTTGAGACACGAAGCCTCAAAGTTCCTGAAAGGAAGAGTGGGGAAGCCTCAAAAGCAAAGCTGTCGACAGATCTTGGAGAACAAGAACACAACTTTGTTCAGGACATCACTGCCAGGGGGTCAAATTAATGCCTTACCTGGGCGATTTAATTCCCATGTGCAAAGCAGCAGAAAAAAGAATTGAAAAGGAATGGAAGCAATGCATAAGCTTGTAAAAATTATCAGACAGACCCGTTTAAATCAAAACTCTAAACCAAAGAATTCCCAAATTCTGATGGCTTTCATGGAGAGAAAGTGAGCATAATTCCTTAAGTGTATCTATATCAGAAACAAAAATAGTTTTAAAACTAAAATAGGAAAGTAGAACAAGATACCTGCAGAGCCAAGGAGTTCTCGGTATGATTTAGAATAAAACCTTGCAAGTTATACTTTAAAACTTCATTAATGTAATAAAGAATAAAAAAAAAATCCTAAAGTATATTGCATTGAACATTACGCTGTTTAAATCAGTTCCGAAACTCTCAGAAGAGCACCAATCTCTTCTGCTTGGTGCTGTGGTTCATGCTCATTGTACTCATGGTTCATTGAGTAGCTCAATTCATCATCGACAGTTCATCAAGGCCTCTAAATTTATCGTCATTTTGAAAGTCTTTTAAAAACTAGTACTAAGCATAGTACTTTCTCATCCTCCCAGACCTCCCTTTAGTGGAAGGGAAAGGAACATTGCTGCTGTAACTCAGCATTGTCGCCAGAATTAAGTGGGCACTTCTTCCTGCATTACTTTTTGTGGAGGTAGCATTTGCAGTTCTGTTTTCCCTATAGATCAAAATGTTCTTTCATAGTTGTTGTTTTTATTAAAAAACCTTTATTGAAATCTTACTTTCTATTTTTTAGTGAGTAAAATTACTGTCTCTGCACACTCCATCTTAAAAAGGAATGTCCTCTCCAGTCGTTGGCATTTGCTCCTGCAGGTTTCAACCCAAGCACTTTAGCCTGAGTGTATATGGAGCTGCTGCTATTTTAACCTAATAATTATCATATAAAATGCTTCCTGACCACAAACAACAGTGTGTAAAGACATCCTTCATATGGGAGCTCACCTCCAAGAGAAAGCGGCAATGAACACTTCCAACGACAACTCCTTTGGATGTTTTATTATCCATCACCTATAGAACCCATTTCTGTTCTCCTGTGCACTGTGCTGCTGATGGGCACTTGAGAAGTCTCATGTTCATTCACCAACATAACTAAAATAACCAAAGCAAGTTTTTAAAAACAAAATCCCCTCCATTTAAGGATCTAACAGCTCAGAACTAACATCCTCCTGCTGGGAACGTTTGTCATTCTCCCTTTCACCGCACCTGGAAGGAAAGCTGAGCTGTGCTGCCTGCCCGGGGATGCTGGTGGCACTGGTCGCTCCTCCCGGGTGTCGTGGTTTAACCCCAGCCAGGAACTAATCCCCACCCAGCCGCTCGCTCACTCCCCCCCGGTGGGATGGGGGAGAGAATTGGAAGGGTAAAAGTGAGAAAACTCGTGGGTTGAGATAAAGACAGTTTAACAGGGAAAGCAAAAGCCGCACACAAGCAAAGCAAAGCAAGGAATTCCTTCACTCCTTCCCACGGGCAGGCAGGTGTTCAGCCATCTCCAGGACAGCAGGGCTCCATCACGCCTAACGGTGACTTGGGAAGACAAACGCCATCACTCCGAATGTCCCCTCCCCCTTCCTTCTTCTTCCCCAGCTTTATATACTGAGCATGACGCCATATGGGCTGGAATAGCCCTTTGGGCAGTTGGGGTCAGCTGTCCCAGCTGTGCCCCCTCCCGGCTTCTTCTGCACCTGGCAGAGCATGGGAAGCTGAAAACTCCTTGACCAGTGCAGCAACAACTAAAACATCTCTGTATTATCGACACTGTTTTCAGCACAAATCTAAAACATAGCCCCAAACCAGCCACTATAAAGAAAATTAACTCTATCTCAGCTGAAACCAGGACACCGGGGCAGCACTTTGCACCTCCCTGGCCGAGCACCCTTCCGCCCACCCGCATCCCTCTGAGCATCCGCCACTCCTCACTGCTCTGTCTCGTCTGCGACGTGCAGCAATGGAGATATTCCAGTAATGAGACACGTCCTCTGCTGCTGCCCCAAAATACAAAGGTAGTCCTTCCTCGCAGCATGCTCTGCTCACAGGAGACAGATGGAGGGAGCCGGTCTGGGAGGAAGAGGAGGGACACCAGCAGTCATATGTGCTACAGTCGTTTTGGTGTGTTTCTGCCAAACTACTGAAACAAATGTCTTTGTGGAAAGCTCAGATTTTTGTAAAAAATTTGTAATAATATTGTTGGGGTAGAAGACGACCTTTGAACTAGTTTTGCAATAATCAAGTGGATCCTGATGTGTATTATTATTGTTTTAAAGCAGGTGCTATACTGGTTTAAATTCACTCTTGCTTTTGCCTAATTTGACTCTGAAGGTCAACAGGCTGGTGTAGCAGCACTGAGGAGGGCTCCCTGAGAGTCTGGATGGAGAATCCAACTATCAGAACTTCATTCCCTCAAAGGAGGTGTGCTATCCAATGGTGACCTTATCTTAGACGTGTTCTTCCTTGCTCAGAGAGCAGATTACGTTGTTCATGCTTATTCTTTCGGTTTACATCCTGCACCATCATAGGAAGCTCCAGGACGACAAGAGCAATTTCAGGAATCTGAAATGCCTTGGGTTGGTATCTTAACAAGACAAACCTCCAGCTTTTTCACAACTTAGCAAAATATGTTGCATTGTAATGGCGCTGCAGCCATGCCAGTGCTCTGGTCCTGATCCTGACCCACAGGCTTGACTTCCCAGCTTGGACCTGGACCTGCTCCATCCCTGGGGACCAGTCTGAGAACAGGGCTGGGGGACAGCCCACCCATGCCACTGCTCGACCTTGCCTTTGCTCAAGAGCAAGCCTTGCAGTAGGAAGTCACAGGAGAAGCACCGGGGTGAAAATCTGATGAGTGTAAGAGCAAGTGCCGTGAATTCTTGTACTGAACCTAGTCCTTGGTATGATCACCGGAGGATAACATTAAGACAAAGATAAAAGGCCATATGGGTAGTAACAGATGATATTACACAATGTGCTCATATCTGCCTTTTTAGTCTCTAAGACAAGTAGCTATGTTGGGATATTTCAATTTTCAGTCTGAGATAGCAGAAGGGCAGACCTGGTCCTTTGTTTTTCCTTTTTCACAACTTCCATTATTTCATTATGTAAGGGTTTTGACTTGAATAACTGGCTAATTTATATTAAGTCTATACTGAGTTTCAGATTTTCACCTGTAGGATACTGCCCTTTGGATACCTTCCTCCCTCCCTTTAGCATTTTGCTTATTTCTGTAATTCAAGCGCCCTTTCAGTTTCTTTCTAATGGATTTATTAAATGAATCAATTAGGCAGAGAAAGAACACTGAGGTACTTTTGTGGAGATTAGTATTTTATGTTTGATATACTCAGTCATAGCTTAGTAATTATTGCCATCTAATATTTATTTAATGTATATGCTATGCTGCTTCAGTGAGGAACTTGTAGAATGCAACATCCTTTTCTCATTTTCCCTCCAGCTACTAAGCTAGTGAGCTCTGAACCTCCAGACAATGGAAAATAACAGAAAAAGATTCTTTCTTTAAATTAAGTAGTGTTGCTACCATGTCTCGTAAGGGAGTGGCTGCTGCTGAAACACACAGCTTCCTCTTTTGTTCCCTACTGATGAGCTTCTGAGCCCTGAAGCACTTTTGGGCACTCTCTGATCTTTGCAGTGGAAGGAGCTGCCCTTTGGCTTTGAGGAGCAACAGCCACTGCATACACGGAGGAGAATGGGATACACGACCTGGGCTGGCCACGCCATCTCCTCCAGCCTGAATAGCTGACCTGCCGAGGCTTTGAACAGCCTAGGACTGTGAGCTTTGCTGCCTAGAAGTGAAGGGCTTTATCACGTTAAGGACACAGGGGTATAACTATAGACTCGTTAGGCGGCAGCTGGCAGTTCTGATGAAGTATCAGCGTGGCTTTGCTCTGGTCGTGCCTCTGGCCTCTCTACCACTGCCTCATCCACAATGCTCACCTCTGGGACTGGGGCCAGCCGGCCAGAGCTGGGAACTGGCAAAGCAAAGTGAAACTGCACGCATGATCTTCAATGTCAGTTCGCTTCATTAAATAACTGCTGCTTTTCCTGGGAAAAGTCTATGAAGCTGTTACTTGCCTTTGCAATCTAACGTTTCACCAGCAAGCAATCTCTAATCAGCAACACGTCTTCAAACTTCAAATAGATGGGAAAAAGACAGATGAGTTTGGCTTTCCAGTTTCTCCCTGTGCCTCTTCATCCATGCATGCTACGTGTTGAATTGATAAACATCCAAGAAAGGTATTAAAAATGGATATGTGAAAAAATAACAATTTTGTTCAAAACAATTTCCTTCAAAATATGTTTACTGAAAGATTCTGGTAAGCCCTAGCTTAATTTAAATTTTAGGTCCTTACCTGAGGATGCAGTTGGCTTAGTTATCCAAGTATCACCAAAATGAAAATATTTTTTAAAAATATTTAATTTGACTGGGAACTCATTATATCATGGAATAGGTGAAAGTAAAACTAAGATTCCTTTTTATTATGCAATGTCAATAAAGTATCAGCAAAATAGCCAAAAAAATCCAAAGCCTAGGAATCTGACTCCTGAGAACAGGAAAAGAATCTGTTCCTATTTCTCAGCTACAGTACTTCAGCAAAAAAAGATAAATTAAAATGTTGCCTGTTAGCAGGACACACTGAAGACAGTAAGTGCTTTGCAAAATTATCATATGAAAGCTGATCCACAGTGTTACTGAAGAAAGTGGTTTTTCCTTATATTCCTTGCCTATTCTCATTTATAGAGGTGGTAGACAAATAAGATGGCCCATAGCACTAGCCTGGCACGTAACAGCGGCGTTTGCACAGGAGAGGTGCAATTCCCATCGGTCACCACCTAGTTTGTGTGTCCTGCTCTGTGGTGGCCTCCCACAAAAAGCTTTTGTCCTTGGAGGACTGGAGTTGGGAAAACCCTCTCGTTAAAATGGGCACCTCCAGCCGTGCTTAAGCCCTTCCTCTCTCTGCTGGTGGGAGCAGGAGGGTGCTGCAGCTCTGAAACCTCGCGCTGCCAAAGCAGGGAAAGGGGCGGACAGGCGGGGTGTCCCGCTCCGGTGGTGGGCACGTGGGGACAGCAGCTGGGGCCTGGGGGCAGGCGGGGGACCACCGCGGCTGGGACTGCGCTTGTTCCGTGCGCAAAAGGTTGTTACATAAAGGAGGACAAATTCTTCTCTGCATCCTCTGGGAAAATGACAAAACGGCATAAGGTTGACGGAAAGCAAAGGTGATTTAGGCTGGATTTCAGGTATAGCGCTAGGGCCAGTGGAGCGCTAGAGCAGGCTGGCCAAGGAAGTGGCAAAATCCTCATCTGCTTTCTGCAGGGTTTGGTTTGTTTTATGTCGGTTTTTGTTTGTTCATTTGTTTGTGTGGATTAGACTAATGTCAGCCAGAGGGGCTCAGCTGCACAGGCACATTTTCACAGCTTAATAAGTTACCAGAGATGTCAAACAGGAACTTTTCATGGGTCATTTCCTAGCCTTTGGCAGCCTGAGCTAATTAAGTGGATCTTAGTCCGTTCAGTTGGGCTAAGCTAAGTTACATGGCTTTGCCCTTCTCAGGGTCCATGACGCATGCCTGAACTTCTAGTGTTGTCCAAGCAGGGCGACCTGACCTAGCACCTGCACTGCTGAGCTGGACTCAGTGCAAAGGGATGGCCCAGACTTGTCACCCTTGATCTCTCCCAGCCGCACACTTCTGCGACGAAGGGAAGATGCACCGTGGACAACCTACACCACACACAAACGTGTGGAGCTGGGAAGCACCACTGGTACCACACTTGTCCCTGTGGCCCTAGAAGAAGCATTTGTGGGCATATTTCATCTTTCCACATCAAGTTATAGGAACATGAGGAACCACATCTGGTGGTGGATCCCACCAGGAGACACAGCATCTATCTACCAGTAACAGCAATAATAGCCCTCACCTGGTGCCTGCTTTTCCCCAAAACTTCATATTTGGGGTGAAAAGTTAAATTCGATGGTGTCTTGTTCTGTCTTTAATAGTTTGCCAAGTTAACAGCAGTCTAATTTCCACCTCTTTTCCCCTCCCCCCCAAACTTCAGTTTCAGTTACTTTGTGCATCATTTTATATTATTTATATTAGCACTGCTTTGTACTATTCTGGGAATACTGGTAAGAAGCTGTTTGTAGGCAAAGAAAGAACAAAAGGAATTAAACAAATGAGACATAATTATTGCACCTTTCCAAGAACTGAAGCATGCTACTGATGTATTTTCAATACATATTAAAGTGAGAATAGAGTGGGAAAAGAAAAGTGAAGAGAGAGAAATAAAAAGAATATTACTAGAGACAGAAATGCAACCATTTAGTCATATTGCCTCACATTTAACATCTCTTAGCTATATCTATATTAAATACAGTTAAATTAAAACATACAAAACTAAACCCAAATACTCACTGAGAACACCACAGTAAAATAAATAATAAGAGACAGTATTTTGATGCGTACACAAATGTGGGAATAAGGAATATCTAAAGCACCACAGTAAAAAAAAATATTAAAAATTAAAATGGAGTAAATATGGGAGCCCTAAGGGCTGATTGATACAAAACAGAGACCACACAACTGTCATCCATTTAATAGCTCTGTGCCTTTGCTCTTTCGGGTGCTACCTGCCGCGGCTTTACTGTCCCGCGCACCGCAGGTGCCTCGCTATGGGAATCCCTCCCCTGCTCTGCTAAAGCCAGCGCAGCCTGGCAGAAGGGAACCTCCCGGGCGGTCAGGGCCCCCCACCTGCTCCACGGGCAGCCAGGCTGCAGCTCTCCTCTGGAAAATTTCCCCTAAATCATCTATTTTCTGCTGTGCAATAGCACAATAATCTCCTTACCCCTCTTTTCCAATAAGCAATCTCAGTGTTTGGGACATTGAATTCTAAGGGTCTTCCTTTCTAGTGGAAAATAATACGCTGAAATCCATTTACTGCACTGCAGGTCTATTATCATCATTACTAACATGAATTTCTCCTGTGCAAGACAACATTCAAAAATAACCTGGGGATAAGCTCTAACATAACTGCAATTACAAACATTTCATTTGTTTTCTTTTATAGGCAGCTTTAAAAAAAATACTTCGGGCTGATTCATTCATTTAATTTCTGTTTAATTTTAAAAGTATATTTTTTGTCCCAATCTAATGATACTATGAGCTAAGGTTCATGCTATTGGATGCATAGTTGACCGCAAGTCTCACAGGTACTTAACTGCATCTAACACCCCTTCTTGCCAGGCTCTCACTTTTGGAATTGCATTCAAAACTTTAAACTGCAGTTTAAAATACAAACTAAAATTTTTACGCTTTGAAAAACACTTAACCAGTAAAAAAGGATTGATAATGCATTAAAATTATTGTCAGATTGAAAAACACTTTGTATTCGTGGGATTAGAAAGCTGTTTTTTAGTCTTAATGTATTTTTTTTTCCAAATTACCGGACTCGAAAACCTTTACTTCCTATGGCACAGACCACGTATTTAAGCTTTTAAAATCAAGAGGTGAACCTGAGTCCTGCCTCCATTGCGGAGCCTTTGAGTTATTTTGCTAACAAATATCTGATGCATTCTCAGGAAAAGGCACTGTAAGGGAAGACATCGGTTCAGTGTCACTACGGTTTTCAATGACCTGCCTGAGATGGTAGCTGCTTTTCCATAATGCCCATTAACTAGCTAAATGAGTTGTAGGCTGGACTATGAAGCCAAGATACATGTTCTCAGGATGCGCATGCACGAAGACGTGCGACCTTCATCCGCCGGCTGGGGCAGACGGGGCAGCATCCCGCCCCCCACCTGGGCACGGCCACCAGGACAGCCCAGGAAGGGGCTCCCGTGTGCGGCTGAGCTACATCGAGAGTGGCAATAGTTGGCTTCAGCTGCTGCCTCTCCTTGATCTTTTCAGGAATTCTTAGCTCAAATATGCTAAACGGCTGCTGAAAATGAAAGTTCTGGAAAAACTTTGTATAGAGAGGCTTCTCTCCCCAGTGAAATAACTTGCTCTCTCTCTCCCCCAGTGCTTCTATTAATGGTGCAAACACAAAGGGCACGATGACCCATCTAGCACCTTCCCCTACAGCTGCCTCATGTTCAAGCACAGCCTTGGGATTTTCAAGGCACGCTCCTAATTGGTTGCGGGACACAGATCAAAATGGCATTTTAGCGGCTGGGAAGGTCTGAGAAAGGCCCAGGAGGCCTCAAAGCAAAATTCTGTTTGCACTAGAAAATTTGAAGGGGTAAAATGGAGTTCAGGTTGATTAACCCCATGGCAGTGGGGTGCTGTGAGAGGACAAGTTCTGGCCCAGAAGTGCCTGCTGGAGGCAGAGGAGAGGGCACGGGGACCGCCGGTGGGGTCCTGCTTCCAGCCCCCTCCCCAGGGCACGGACAGAGCTGGGCTTTCACCCTGTGCCCTCCACAGCCAAATCCGTGTCCTGTGTCTCTCTAGAGATGCTACAGCCGGCTCCCAGCCTATCGCTATTGTAAGTGCAACTAGAAGAAAAGAAAAAAAAAAAAAAAGAGTACCTGTTTGAATAACCTGGTCTGAGAAACCCTGTAACTTCCAAGTCTGGATCTAAAATTAATTTCATTCTCCACAGAAGTCAGCAAAACCCAGATGATATCTGTTATTCTTAACTGGTTTGCAATGTTCATCTTCTCATTAAATGTCATTGAGAAGTGTTGGAAGGGAAAAAGGGAGTATCGACGTCTTGGTCTGCCTAATTACTGCTGCAGTGCGGAGGGCAGAGTGCACTTTCCTCCCTGCTATCTCATGGCACAAAATGTTTAGATAAGAGCCGGGCCAGGTTATTAGAGCGTACAAAATGCTTGGTGGTTTTGAACTCCCATTCAATAGAAGTTACAAATACTTCTTCAGGCAACGGTAATCCCTGTACAGGCAATTCTGGAGGCAGCCCTCCAGAGGAGGTGCTACAGCCCCCCTCTCCTGTTTATGCACGCCCACCAGGACTCGATGCTGCTCTGAACAAGCAGGAAAATCAATACAACGCTGTATCCGCTCTGACACTGAGATGTGCAGCAGCATGCTAAAAACAGGAAAGAAAGAGAAAAAAATTCTAAATATCATGCCTGGAAAAGTTACAGGGGTGTTTTGTGCCCTGAAACCAGGAGACTCCTGAAACTCATCTCTCTCTCATCCCAGCACGGTTAGCTAAGCACTAACACATACTTTGTTATTCGGTGCTATTTTTTTCATTCTTTGCTTTCTATAGAAGAAGTATGGATCACCAAGACTGAAAAGAAACTCAAGATGAAGAAATTGGCATCTTCTATAAGCTCTGGAGAACAATTATTTATATTTAAAATACAGCTAACCTTAGGCTAGAGCACATTGCAAAGGCAAGTCAGCAGTAACGGTGTCTCTGGTAGGGCAAACACACTTTTTGAGCCGGACCCCTGCTCCGCCACCTCCCCGCACGCCGCGCTGTGCCGCGAGCATCGTGTCAGCTAGCGGAGGAAAGCGCTTGTCTGAAGCTCTTTGCTTTCCTGTGGGTTCAGGATGAGTCTGTGCTGTCACTAACGATACAAATCAATCTCACGTGGATGCCACCAGCTTTTCTTCATAACTGTCACTTTCCTATTCTGTGCTCCCCAGCTGCGAGTGCTCTGGGAGACTGATGTCAGGAAAATTTGACAACAAAGCAAGAACATTATTCCTTCTTTAGAAAATGCAGATAGCTCAGAAAGACAAAGTGAAACTCAGCAAAAAAAAAAAAATAATTGAAAAGGTAGTTCAGAAACAAGCCTAATCCCCACCCACCCCGTTTCTTTGATCAGTCTGATTAGAAGAGCTGCGCAGGGTCTCCCTCCCTCCCCTGTGAGCACACCCAGGTTCTCTCTCATAAAACCAGAAATGAGTAGAAACGTTTCCTGCTGCAGCCACATAACAGGTAAGCTTCTCAGACTGCCATGCCGTTTCAGTCTGTATTTCCTACACGGGTACTTACAGGAATCGCTGAGGACAGCATTTCCAAACTCACATGTCTAATCTTAGGTTGCAACTATTATTCTCCAGTATCTGAATTGGTTGATGTTTAAACGTGCAACTTTGAGATCTACCAGAGCATCTGTAGAACAGGGGAGAGGAGGGGCAAGAAGATGTCAGAGGAGGAAGAAAGAGTCAGATAAGTTGTCAGAAATGACCCATGAATTCAGGTGCACAGGTGCTATCCAGACCCACAACACTGCCCGTATGCAAACTGGTAGCTGGCTGCAACGGCCACAGAAAATAAACCAAGCCCCCAACTGAAATTCGGAAGCAAGACTCCCTCCTTAGATCTATTCAGGCAATCAAGAGTCCAGCTTATGGTATTGAAAGACGCCTGGCAGTGACTGGCAGGGACACTGCCACACTTCAGCACACCGAGAGGGGGAAAAGCATCCAAAACAGGGAGAATTCTGCCCTGCCTGCTGCTGAGATCAGACGCAGAGAACAACCAAAGGAAGATTTGAAAGCACACGACCTGGAGGGTGTAGGGGGTTGATTTGGGTTAGGAGGGGTTGCGTTGAAGATTTTTGGTCATACATGAAAAAGGAATTTTGCTACACATTACTGAGCGTCACCTATCAGTGCTCTTCTCTTTACTTGAGAGAGAATCCAAATTCAGGTAGAAAAATATTTGTAATTTAGGTCCTTGCATTCAGTTTGGCTGCTTTCCTGAAAACTGGTGGAAAAGCATATACCTCTATGCGATGTTAACCCTGTGTTACCACACAAAGCCAAAAGCTGGCGATAGATGTCCAAGCACCTGCAGAGCTCCCTGAGCTAAAGGCAGCAATTCCTAACCCCGAGCGATGCCAAAACACAGTGCAGTGATTTCGGGTCAGACCTCAGCTGAGCGAATGAAGGAGTCAAGCCCGGAACACGAGGTGGTCGCTCAGCACAGGGAGACCACCGCTTGATTGCATTTCTCAGATGCGAACAGAGTGGAGAACACCACAGCGATGCACGCGCAGCAGCCCAGAAGGGCCTGGCTTGAGCCACAGCGGTTTGAAGAAAGGACTTTATCATCAATACTCGAGTGATAATTAAGAACTATTTAAGAACAGCTCAAAAGAGCTTTTGTTCCCAAAGGAGCCTCTGAGCCAAGAAACCAGCCCTGCACTCGGGATAAGCAGGGAAGAGAATGGAAATATAAAAATATGTATAAAACCAGGAATTCTGAGGAATTTTGATAAGATACCGTACCTGAAAAACCTCTGCCAGCAGAGACAATACCATGAGTTTGTTTTTAAAAGTTCGTTAGGGATCTTGAAAACTATATTCATCAATACGCAGACAAAACCACTATGATCGTCAGTAAGACGAAAAACAGTACTGCTATGTATTTCTCCTCAGTATTTGAAGAGAGATGCATGTGCCCATAACAGCTGGTAGGATATTTATTCTCTTCCACAGTTACTAAGAAGGCTACTAAATAGCACCTATGAAAATAAAGTATTTTTAAACTGTTAGGAAATAACAGAAAAAAATTGAATAGCAGGGAAATCTGAAAGACAGAAAGAAAACTGATCATCTATCGCTATATTAAAAGATGAAAAAATTGTCTAGAAAATGTAGTTTCTTGTTGATCTGAGTAAAATTGATCCAAGTAACGGAAAGGCTAAAAATGTAACTAAATAATTATTTTGAATAATACAATGAATGACAGTTAATGCGAGTTTGTGATAACTTATTACAGTAGAAATAATCTAACAACTTTCTTGACTGAAGAAGGTTACACCTTTTGGCGATAGATGAAACAGTACTGACATAATATACTTAAGATTTGAGTCAATACCATGCAGTTTCTTAACTAAGAAAGTAGAAAAATACACAATCAATACAATGGTCTTTAAACAATTAAATGCTATCTCAGTGATTGGTCTCAGGACGGAAAGCCCACTGAGCCATCTCATCTCTGCAGGAATTGATGGTTAGCTCTAGGTTGCTGAGAGCTTTAATCATTGGCTTGGAAGAAAACATAAAATCACTACTGATCAGATTTGCAGAAGACAACAGAATTGGAACAGTGGTAAATAAGTAAAACTTATTTCGCTAATGCAATGCAATGGGGATCTCATGATAATTAGAGTACTATTTCTTCCACCACTTTTAAACATCTGGCCAGATTCCTAGGAATAAAAAGTATACATTGGACTTGCAGGAAAACACTTTTACTCAATGTTCACCTTGTGACCAAATAAAACAAAAGAAAAAACATATTTTTATGATTGCTTTCGATAAAAATGAGAAATTATTCCCATAAATTCTATTATTTGTAGCAGTGCAGTTGTGTAAAGACCTTGTAGTGGTGGTGGTGGTGGCACTGTGATTTAAAGATATAGGAAATGCAAAGCTTGGAAAGGTGTTGCCATATCATTGAAAATATCTTTTCGATGAAAAATGAAAATTGGAAGGGGGAAACGGTGTGAGTTCATGGAGAGGACATCCATCGGAAAACACCGCGAAGCCCCGAGCTGCAAATGACGGGAAGCTGGAAGGTATTAAAGCAAGATCCCCTGCACATTTGCTTGTTTTAACCACCTCCCCAAGCACCCACCTACGGCCACGGCTGGAGCGGGACACCCCTTTGGCCATTCAGTACCACCTTCCTGGTGCCGCAGAGGCCCCGTCCCACCGTCTGTCCTTTCAGCTTTCAACACCAGCCCACGCACGCGGGTGGCCCCGGGAGCTCACCGTCCCCCTGCACCCTTCCCAATCCAGGCGCTTAGCGCTGCAAGGCCTGAGGTTTGTACGAGTTGAGCAAACCCCATTCACTAAGGCAACAAGAGCAAGCCTTTACTCCCTTGCATTTAATCATAAAATAAAATTGGAATATTTCTTGCTGTTTAGTAAGGAGACGCGATCCTCTGAAGACCGTCCAGCCCCATCCAAGGCACGTTCATGAGCTGTGTCACTCGGCGCCTGAACAAGCGTCCCCGAGGGACGGGCGGTGGCTGCGCTCTGATCTCACAACTTGCAGGCTTTAACTGCTGCTACTTTATACCTCTGGGCACACTTGATTTTATTTTCAGGTTTCTGTTTGTGCTGAACGGCAAGTGAAACGATAGGCATACATTCACACTGAAGATATAGAAGGTAAACCTTTAAGAAGCAAGAATTCAGGTTTTAACTGTCACATTTAGAGGACAGTTACAATGAAATTAAAGATAATTGTACTTTTTTTTAAACTAACAGATTACATTAAAATAGGAGCTTTCTTTTGTTTACAAACTTCCTTTATTTTTCAGTAGCTTGCAGCTATAAATTACTGCTGTTAAATACAGCAAAACAAAAGTGAACTTACAGGAACAGCCAAATTGCTCTATAAATGCCTGAGGCAGCCATGGGCAGGATGCCTCCTTGTACACACACCTGGAGTTAAGCAAGGTTCAGAGATTTGCAGTTTGTAAATATTTTTTTTTTATTTTAGTGGAAAACCAAGATTACATGTCAGCTCATTTATTGAATTGTGAGAAAGCCTGTCATTAGTGAATGCCTAGTAAGCTTTCCTCTGTTTCTAAATAATTCAAGTCAGAGTTTTGAAATTAACTTCTGAAATTAACTTCTGAAAAATAAAACCACTCAATTCCCACGAGTGTGCCCCAGAATATTATTAACTCCGGAAATAGTTATAGCTTAGTGAAATCAAATTTTAAGAGTTTTTCCACAGTCTCGGGGATAAGTAGAAGTTCTGCTTGACATGCAATTGCTTGACATCAATTCTCTTCTCATTTCCATATTATCTTCAAATAGGCTGCGCGGCCGCTCGTCGCACACCGTCCCTGAGGGAAACCCTCAAATCGCTCTCGTGCTCGTGGATGCCTCTTTCTGCTCCTCTCCCTATCTTTTACTTGGTATGTCAAATATTTTCCCCAGCTTAATTGTGTAGCTATTAGAATATGCTAATAATCCTCCAGCATTTTAACCATTGCCAAGGGTATGGTCACGTCCCCGGCTTTGGGGGGAATTGCTGATGCTGAAGCTCACAGTTGGCTTTTCTGCTTCTGTGACTCACTGAAAACTCTTACATGATTCCCTGCTCTACTGGTGTTTGGTGCTTTGCTTAACATCAGCTAATTAACCAATTTTTTTTTTTGTTAAAAAAAATTATTTTTTTAAAAACCTTTTTTTTTTTTAAATTAAAAAAACCTAACATTGTTTTCTTCTAGCTTCACAGAACTGAACCTGGAGTCAATATGGCCCATTTTGTAATATGTTCCATTTTTGGTCATTTCTTCCCCCTGTCTGTTTTCATCCCGTTTTGAATTGCCTGGAAATACCGACCTCCTCGTGCTGCACGGTGGGACGAACACAAAAGCATTTCTGGCATTACTGGAAAGGCTTTGGATGCCATCGGGTTGGCATTTTACACCCTGCCAATGAGGGTTTGTCGTTCCTCACTCGTACGGTCCCGCAGGGAGGTTGCGGCGATTTGCAGGGGTTTCTCCTGGCCCTGCATCCGCGGGAAGGCACACGGGAGGTGGTGAGAAATGAGCGGGCAACACTGCGCATCTCTGTCCTCCCGGTGCTTCGGAAGAAGAGGTTGCAATTCAAAAACTATGTCTGTTATTAGAAGTCAAATGGCCTCTAAGTGCCCTGAAGTGGCAGTTCTGCCGTTGAGAAGATCACTGTATTCCTGCCCTATTGTATCTGCTAGGGCTGAAGCTGAAGAGAAGATGAGAGGTTATTTTTTCTGTCTGTCCAAGTCTTTTTCTCTGTGTTGATACAACCTGAAGAAACAAGCAGACGTGGCTCCTCAGAGGAACATTACGTACTTGGGAAGCCCAGGAAAAAGCACCACGGACGGTGTTTTAGTAGGCGATGATGTCCCACATCATAAAACACCCAAGAAACAGAAGAACTGGAGTAATTAGTAATTGGGTTCTCCATGAGGAAAAAAAGAGAACAACTTCTCTACTGATACTTCTAGGTAAGGAACAGTTTAGAGAAAAAAGCTTTCATGCAATTAGCAGGGGCTAGAAGACAGACCTGTGGGAAGTACCTGGTATTTTTCCTTACCCTGTTATTACTGCTGAAGAACATCTTTGTTAAAAACAAACAAACAAGAAAAAGGGAAACAAACTCACTTTGTTCAGTACCACCATTCCCTGTTCAGGAAATATTTCCCATGTATAAACACAAACTTTAGGTACATTCTATGAAAAAACACTGGAATAATATTATAAATTATTTTACATAGCAGCTTGACACGCTAGCGGAAACAATGACTTCTCCCAAGGAGTTCTGACACTTGACACAACTGCTTTAATACAGAGCATCCTTACATGCACCATCCCAGCTCCTAACGACAAAAAGATTACTGCAGAGGGAAAAGAAGAAAAAACCCGTGAGATGAAGCGTATGGCCTACCACCAGTGTATCCGACAGCAAGCAGAGGCTGAGGAGGTGGGAGCTGCCATTTCGGGCAGGAAACTCTCCGTGCGGGCACGGGGTCTGGAGGGCAGAGGGTCAGGGCAGGCGGTTGGCGTGTGGGCAGCAGGCTGCCCTGTGCCACAGCCGCTCTGCTAAATTAAGCTGCGTTTACAATCAGCATTTCCAACCTCAACATCTGATCTCCTCTAGTGCCTTCCTAAATTTTAAGACAGTATAGCTTGCATTCTCCAGTGTGTTGCGGCGCGTCCTGATAACCTTAAGACAAGGAAGAGAGCAGCTCTTCAGGAATTCCCAACGACATCCCAGTGCTGCTTCACCCAAAGGCGTCAGCATGGGATGGAGCAGACCAGCCTGTCCAGCGCTGCTGCGGTACAAGCCCTGTCCCCTCCTCCCCGCGCTGCCAAAGCCCGACATCCCATCGGATCAGGTTTGCACCAAGCCCAACTCCACACTCTTTAGGCAGCCCCAAGCATCCTCCATGCTAAACTTTTTATATCTGCTTCTCCTTAAAGGACGTGAACTGGAGAAGCAGGAGGAGTACAGAGCAGGGAAGGGGTCCGTAGGTTTGGGAAACAGTGCTCCATCTTCTACAGGAGAAAAGCACATGAAACCACCTCCCCATAGCCTCCTGAAGAGGAAACTTTCCACCAGGAAGAGGTACAACGTGTTTAAAAGGCAAGCAATGAGCTGGAAGTACAGCCGCAGCCGAGCATCTCGGGGAAGCTGACATTAAAGATTTCACGCTGTTAATCCAAACATTATTCTGAGGGAAACATTGCCATTTTGCAAACTTTGCTGCCAACAGGGAACCAAAATAATGAGTGGCGTTTATTTATATCCAGGGCATGAATTATGGGAATCTTTGAGGGCGACTTTTTTCACTTTGTTTTTATAAACCTAGAGTTTTGAAGTTACTCTCAGGTCTTACACACTTACAAACATAAAGGGACAGCTCTGTAGCTCCGGTAGTCCACGGATGGGTTGGACTGATTGATGATTTCCGACTCTTAATGTGTTTTTAATTTCTCATCGCAAGTTTTTAACAACACATCTTAAAGTGGAAAACATTCACAGTGACCAAGCCATATATTTAAATTGAATAACATGCACTTAGAGGGAAGCTAACAGCACTTTTAAATCCTAAAAGCAAAAATCAAAATCCCCTTTTAATCTAAATGTCACTTTCTTGAGCTGTTATATGAAGAGGTTGCTCAAACTAGGCAGTTTGCTACTGGCAGCTACAAAACAACATACCAGGCCAAAAGCAATTAAATAAACTGCATGGTGGCCTCCATCCCCGACGCTCTCGCACAGTGCCCAGGACTGGGAGGTCCTGCTCTTCGGCAGCAGCCACAGCACAGCCGCTGGGGTCAGCTCCAGCCCGGGGGGCCCCTCTGGCCGGTGCCGCTGCAGACCCCTGCCCACGAGCCAGCGGGGACACTGCTCAGGAAGGATAACAAAATGCATTCGGGGTGAAGGACGTGCTCCCAGCAGCCACGCACGCTGCAAAGAGCTTCAGAGGTGGGCCGAATCCTGTCCCCAGGACCAGAGGGTGTTAGCCCCGAAGCACATGGCCGTTGCAAAGAGCCTCCAGAGCATCCCCTGTGAGGGAGTCGGCTCAGCTGAGCTGCTCCGCACAGCCAGCCCCAGGGGCCGTCCTGCCTGCGGGCAGGAGCTGCCTGACCCTGGCAGCACTGCCCAGGGCTGGCCTTGCTGAAGAGATCTCACAACTGATCCTCAGATACGGAAAAAATTCCCAAGCAGAGAGAGGAGGCTGGTGATGCTGCCAAGAGAGAAGCAGGCATCAGCCGGTGTCTCAGGATGGCCGCAACCCTTCAGACCAAAGCTTTGACCGGAGGGGTGCATGAAACGCTCAGCTCCCGGGGACAGCCCCACACGCAGCCCTGGGGATGGTATTCACCAGCGTGCCTTAGCGCTTGGAGGGGCAAAGCGCTACGCGTCAAGTGTGATTATAAACTGCCTTCTGCTGCCTGCCTCTCTCTCTGCATTTAATGCTGTGTCAAAGCTCACAGAGTAGCCCCAAGGCACTAGTTCTTACAGCATTACTGCTGAGGAGTCCACACCCGCCGGAGCTGACGATTCGCCTGGAGCAGCCGCAGATCCCGAAGCGATTTGGTGCACTCGCACGCTGGGGAGAGCTCCCGATCGGGAGCGATGGTTGCAGGGTGGCACCTCGCAGGAGAGGAGCTCGCTCACCCTCTACAAGGTCGTTGGGATGCTCTCGGCTCCCAGTGCCGCTGCTGGCTACCGGGCGGTCTGCACCCGTGCCCAGGCAGCT
This sequence comes from Ciconia boyciana, assembly GCF_034638445.1. Taxonomy (NCBI): domain Eukaryota; kingdom Metazoa; phylum Chordata; class Aves; order Ciconiiformes; family Ciconiidae; genus Ciconia; species Ciconia boyciana. Next base: position 71,427,674 of record NC_132939.1, on the reverse strand, counting down.
GCCTGGAAATGCCAAAATCCGGGCTTCGGCCTCAGCAACAGACACCCCACAAGGGGCAGGAGAGCAGAAGCAGCCACCGCCGTCATCTCCTGGCCCTCCCAAGGGAGGCAATGCAAGCAGGAGCAGCCGGAGGAGCAAGGAGCCTAACAGACCCCACAAGGCAATGAAAGCCTTTTACTAAATACCTGGGGTGGAATAGAGCTCTAGCTAACTGCTATTCTGATGAAGCATTAAGGAATATCTTTACCAGCACACAGGAAAGTCAAAGCTTTAGATGCTGGAGCACATCCAGGCGCCTCGGGGTGTTTGCCTGCGTCTGCTGCTGGGTGCAGTATTCCCAACAAGACAGCCAGGTCTGGAAGCTGAGGTGGTCCCCTGGCTCAGGATGGTCTGAGGGTCACTCCAGAGACAGGGAGGAACGCATGGGTAGGGTAGAGCAAGAGGCACTGGCACCAGCTCCAACATGGCCAAATCTGACCAGATACAAGGGAGGAAAAAAGTCACCGTGAGAGGAGTAATGTACTGGGACAAGGGCCCAGAAAGATTTTGGAGTCTCCATCCTTAGAGATACTGCAATGGACAGGCCCTGAGGAGCCTGACCTGGCTTTCAGGCTGACCCTGCTTGAGCAGGATGGGAGACCAGGCACATCCAGGTCTCCTCTCCACCCAGGGTTAGGGCATGATGCTGCAGGTCCGAGCACCACACCGGTGTTAGTGGTGTGTTCTTGGAAGTGGAAATGAACCATTTCCATTCGTCCTGTACAAAGAAACCTTGAAAGCAGTAACGTATTTTAGTAGGAAACTGCCCCAAACAAACGCCTTCAGCCGACGCAAGCCAGGCTCTTTAGACAGCTCTATTCAGTGCAGCCAGGTACCCCGAAAACAGCAACGATGGCAGGAAACGAGACCCTTGCCAGTGTGATGAATGCCTTCACGTCATTACCCTCCCAAGAAAATCCATCACTGTCAAATTTCTCTTTTATATTATTGTTCACAGTAAAAACTAATTCTAGCCTGAGGGAGGACACCGGCGCGGTGGCCACGAGCAGGGGGTTCGCTGCAGCCCCCCTCACCCTGCTGCCCACACGCACACGTGCTGCGAGGCGCTTCCCCTCTTCCCCGGTCCTCTGCTTCGGGCACGAACAGCAGATCCAGCACGAGCATCAGCACGAGGAGATGCTGGTCAGAGCGTTTAATCACGCACAACCCGTGCCACCATCACCAGACACCTCGGGGCAGGAGCGGGGAGCACCACGAGCGTGACCCATCGGCCGAGGCACCCAGGAGGTGCCGGCGCAGGGCGCTGCGTTACGAGCGCAAAAGCACAGCAATTTTCACACCGGAGATCCTGTGCAGAGAGGGCTTTGTCACGGGTTAATGCTGCTACCCAGATTCAATATTACATGGAGGAAATTAGCAGAGAAAACATCTGCTCATGACATCTTTTTTGTAAATACTTGCTCCCGATTTGGGCATTTGGGGCAAGACTGCCTTGTTTGAAGTCATTAAATCCCTGAAAATTCAACTCCTATTACATTGAAAAAAGATAGTAAAATCCACATGCTTAACCAGGAAAATCGGGAAGCAAGACCGGACTGGGGAAGGACGGTAGGCACGTGCTGTTACTGTACTCCTCCTGCAGCACTCGTTACCAACCGCTCCTGAGACAGGCTATTGCCGCAGCTGGACCTTCGTACAGCTCCTAAAATGCTACCACTGATTCAAACAGAGTAAAAATCTTCGGGTTTGTCTCTCCAGAGATATCCAAGTTGTATGCCGATTCAGGCCCTTGTAGAAGGATTTCTCTTTTCTTGATAAACACTATACAACAACAACATGGTGAAGATGTTTAATCTTTAAAGAGCCATGGTCTCGAGGCTGTTACCTCAAAGACAATTGCTACCGTCCGCTTTGTATGGCTACGCGTGGTTAAAGCACACTATTCATTAGTGGCTCTCCCTGCTTCATTCATGCCTGGTCTGTAAATAACTCGGAGCCGTATTCCCAGGACAATCACTTGCTGAATGTTTTCGTGATCTATTGTTGAATGCAGGAGGCTAAATTAGCTGTATTCCAGCACTTCTCTCCAGTGCTTTGGAAGGGCCAGAGAAGTCAGTAACTTTTTAATCAAACACTCTGAGGAGCTGCAGATTGCAAACAGGAATTAACACCGACTTACACCAAGCATCCTTACCACTGCCAGGAGACACCAGCGCGGCTGTTTAACATTATTAAAAGGTGCATACAAGGAAACAGAAATTACTTGGTAGTTGTTTTTTTTTCCTGTACTTTGTTGCTTAGAAACCACTGTAGGTGAGGGTTTTGGTTTATTTAAAATAAAAAAATAAAAATAAAACCAAACCACAAACACGCTTTTCCACCGTTACTTCTAGTGAGGATACAAGAGTGCGAATAACAGGAGCTTTACATGCCTGAATCCCGTGGTCAGTGAGGTTAATGCAAAGAATTAAAGAATTTCCATTAGCATGAATAGATGACGGATCAGGATCTAGATGTCAAGAGTTTTATTACCATTGCTATATTCTAAGCATAAATTATTTTTTCTTTACCTTGTTTACAAGAAATAAAATCTTCAGATTGTTTTGACCTTTAGCCCTTAGAAAACTTAGAGTGAAACACCAAATACACTTTTAGTAATAGCATCATCATTTCACCCTAGCCTACATGTTTTCTGCTGCGATTGCTTTCTTTCCTGGTTCAAGTATCTCTAGAATAACTAAGAAAAACCCAACCTTTGCATTACTATTGCTCATGCATTTTGAGTTCATGTTTGTTCTTCATCCATTGGTAAGATTACTGATTTTAGGGGCACAGTCTTGATCGTACTCTCATTGATAAAGGTGGAGCTAGATGGAGACATGAATTTATCTCTCTCCTGATCCCTCCAAGGTTTGTGTTCAGAGACGGGACGAGGACAGGGCACAGACCACTGCTTATTGCTGCACCCATCTCACCCCTACGCTACCGGTAAGCTTGAAGAAATAACAGGCTGCAAAACTACTTGACAGAGGAAATACAACACTGCATTTAGGATTCAATTGTACCTTGATCCTAAGGTATTCAAACCACATCTTTATAGAAATAAAAGCTTCACAACATTGTTAGACAGGTAAGTATTATATCTGTTTCATGTATGGGCAAATGGAGGCAAAAAGCATGTAACAACTTTCCAAAGTCATGAAAATGGAAAGGAAAAAAGACCCCAAAACCATCAGAATGGCAGCTTGATAATAACAGCTTATTTTTCAGAATATAACTTCCAGAAGTGATTGGAGACAAGTGATACAAGATGCACTGTAAACACATACAGGCAGAAAGGAGTCAGCTAGGACCCGAGTGAATTTTCTGCAACAAAAAGTGCTAAATCAAGGCAAGATTGCCCAAGGTGGGGTTGTGTGATGGAAAAACAAGGTATGGTTTTCACTGCCCGCTGGGGAGAGAACGCGCCCACAGCCACGGTAGCTCTGGAGTCACTGTGGCTCGATGGCTCTCCCTGCCTGCAGCAGGCAGGCTCCTGGGAAGTACGTGCACAAGGAACAGTGCGTGTAGACACACAGGTTTCCTAATAAAATAATTTGCCTTAGCATGCTAATTAGTTCACGTTCATGGAAATTGCATTGTTTGCAGATGTTACAAGAGCAAAGCATGACAGACCCACTGAGTCCATGAGCACCCTCTCCCCGTCACCAAGTATTTCTGAGTGCAGAAAATATCCTCGTTTGGCTCCGGTGCTCCCTTTCAATCTGCATGAATTGCAATAAAAACTGAAAAAAATGAAAAATTGTTGCCTGACTGTAACTCTGTAGCCACTAAAACACAAAGACTTAATTGCAATCAATGCTGAGAGTGTTTCCAGAGCAGTTACACGAGCCTGAGGAGGGAAGGACAGGACCTCTTAGAAATTCCCAACTGCAATACCAAGTTAAGAAGCAAATTCTGCCAGACTCTACAAGACTCAGAAATTAAGAAAAGCTGCTTGAGATTGCTTCCCAGCTCTTTGCTGTGTCTCATCAGGTTGCTGTATGCATTCACATCATCTATGACAACTGTGAAATCATGTATGAATGTTGAGAATATTTCTGTAACGTTCGCATCTAGAACAGGATAAATGCTTTTATTATATTCTGAGATGACATCTATCCAGAAAAGGAACATGTGTCTGCACTTTGGGTGCTGAACTAGAGTACAGACACTTTACATTATTTTTTTTTTTTCCCCTGCAGTTCACCAAAGTAGAAATACCTGAAATTTGAGCAACCGGTGCACATTAACATCAGTTACGGGTGAGGAGGAGCCAGCACGCACAGAAGGGCCGCAGACAGACAGCTGCCTCAGGAAGCACAGCAATCCATGACGCCTCCGTGGTTTACCACCATACTACAGGCTACAAAGCTGTTCAGAGTTTCAGTTCTCCATAGTCTAAACCTGCTCTTTCTGAGAGAAGCATTACTGACGGTTTTCTTTACTATTACCTAAACAAAAACTATCAATAATTTCAAGACTACAGTATTACTTTGGCTTTCAGTATGCCCCAGGGAAGGCCCGCGCCCTGGGGTGTTGTGGGGGCTGCTGGGGGTACACACATGGGGTGCTCCAAAGGGTGGGTGCCACAAAATCTGGTACCAGAGGAAGATATACATAAAGTTTGAAGGTATAGAGGTGCACTTACTTAAAATCCAGCACAGAAGGTTATATAGACTCCCACATAATTGACCAAGTAGGGTGATTTAGACTAGAGGGGACATTCAGACTAGAGAGAAGGAAGACATTTTTTACGCTGAGGGTGGTGAGACACTGGCCCAGGTTGCCCAGAGAGGCTGTAGATGCCCCATCCCTGGAAACGTTCAAGGTCAGGTTGGACGGGGCTCTGAGCAGCCCCATGTAGTTGAAGGTGTCCCTGCTGATGGCAGGGAGGTTGGACTAGGTGACCTGTAAAGGTCCCTGCCAACCCAAACTATTCTACAATTCTATGACTTTAAGTCATCCGCACTTAGAGCCACCCTTTCTTTCCTGCGGTAACTGGTTCAAATGAGCTCTGGGTAATCCTTCCCTGCAAGGTGCTTTCCAGTCCCTCACTCATCCTCACACCTCTGCTCCAAACCCCTCGGACACCAACGTCCTCTCTGAAATGCTGGCACATGGCAGCACAAGAGTCCGGCAAAAATAAGTTAATAAGATAGCAAGCAGAGCCAGCAGAAGGCACAGCCTGAGACGTCATGCCGCTTTTAGGAGATGGAAATCTTGCAGTGACAAACATCTGGCATTGGTGCAAGGTGCTGCCAGCCAGTGAAGGCATGCCCTGCCAGCGGGGCTCTGCCAAGGGCTGGCCTTACACCTGCAACAGGCACCAAAAATAAAAAGGAGGAGCACAACAGCACTTTTTCCAGAGCTCAAGTTCCTAGGAAACCTCATCTGCCAGCGGCACATCAGCTGGGCTTCACTGACCCCTTAAAATAAAAATAACAACAATTATGCACCGCAGAATCTGTGCCTAAAGAAGAAACCTACAGTTTCAGTGTGGTGCTGCGTTGGTGCTCACACCTAATTTCAGCAAAAGTGTCATGTGTAGATACGTGTGAAACCAAATCAAAATAGAGTTCTTCCACAGGCTAATCACTTAAAAATAATGAAAAACTATATCTAGATGTCTGTTGTAAACAAACCTTACTTTTTCTTCACATGGTTCAAAGTGACGTTTCACCAGCCACTTATTCTTTCCCAGTTTTTCTTTTCCTGCACGTCCAGAGAGCTGTGCTGTCTCGGAATAAATGTCATTATAACGATCAGCTTTACAACAGAATGCCATGAGCCATGAATTTTTAATGCCCTGTCTGGAATTCAGAGAGCGTGCTGCAGCAACGAAGCACTGAAACCCCACGTTTTGGTAAAAGCAAAGGCAAGGGTGGTATTTATTCTCTGAACACTCCAGTAGGACAGAGCTGCTTGGGAGAGAACTGACCACAGCTCAGGTGTGAAACAAAGTGGGTCTTAGAGGAGAGCAGGCTTTTATTTAACAGAATGAAATAAGGCTCTTTAAGCAGTGAGACGGTCTGCAAGGTTTTATTTGCCTCTCTTCACTTCTGGCAGATGCCAGGGCACTTCATTACCCTCTAAGCTTTATCAGCTTTGGAGAACGGTATCAACAGTGCAGCCTTGCAGCTTGGAAGACTTACACAGCAAGATAAGGCAAAGGATGCAGTAAAAAGGCAATGGGCAGCGCATGAAAAATTGATAGCTCCTCCATCAGTGCTTGCACACAGCCACCATGAATACCCCTTGGGCTATTAGGGATGACCATGATAGCTTTCACCAACAATTCGTGCATGAGGCAGTGCCTACCTAAATCAGCCAGTTTTGAAAAAAAAATTAAAATTATTGATTCAGACTATGTTAGGGCCTTATGCAGGTTGTCTGTATTTAAAAGCTTCCTCGGCTCTGTTGAGGATGCTGAGCTGCATCCTCCTGATTGATGGGCGAGCACACACTGCACTGCAGCACCAGCTAACAAGACTGAGATTCACTTTTCAGCTAACAAGATCAGAAAGAGACAAGTCTTTTTTCCTCTGTCCCAGAGAATTAGGATCACTGCTAGACGCTTTGGCTCTGCCTAATGTAAAGGAAAGGGGGGGTTAAGCCCAGCTCTGCAGGAGCTGCCTGCCCGCTGGGTGCAGGCAGCGCTGCCTGCAGCTGGTGCTGCGGCCGGACCCGTGGCGTTGGCCACCATGTCCACCCTGGCCCCACCAGCGTGGCAGGGAAGGTGCTCCACAGCCAGGTGGGAAGAGGCACTTCCACCCCCCGCCACTTTCCGTCTCTCCCTCTCTTGCTCCAAACACCACGGGGAAGAAAAGACCAAATTAAAGCTCCTGCTGTGGCACCAACACCGCAAACAAGGGCTGTCAGAACGCTCTGTTTTGTTCAACTTGAGTTGCTCTCTGTATAGCTTAAATCCTTTAAATCTTTATACAGAAGAGAAGTATTTTGACATTTTTTTTTAAACCCAAAAAGTGCATCCAAAGAAACCTTTAAATCAAATAGCAGCAGTAAACTATTTCAACAAAAGTTTGCAGAACTTCTCTGGTCCGTTTAACTACCACAAAGTTTTATTTCCCACAGCCCTAACAGAGCCAAGTAACAGCTATGCCGCTCATTGCACACTTCCCTCTACTCTGCCTTCTTTGTAATGGAGAAATATGGGACGTAAGAAAAATAGGGCACTATTAACATTGAACAGCTCTTTGAGGAAACAAAGGGATTCTGATTTGTCAGCAAAAACATTGACAGAAAATCCAAAGCTGTTGAAATTACCAGTGTTGCACAGTCACTATTCTGCATTAATTAACCTATTGAATTTATTACAGCAAGATAATTAAAGGGAATTATCATGACAAGATAAATAAGGGAAAAAGCATTGTGTGTACTATCAGAGAAGCCTCAGGACACACTTTTGCTAAGTTATAGCTTGATCTATGTTATAGCCTACATTACATATCTGCTATAAGTTACAGTCCACACAATGGTACTTGGGGAATTAAAGAGTTAAGAAAATATCCTTGTCTCAGGAAGAAAGTACACCTCCAGTAAATAAAGTAACATTAACAGACATTTCTGCAACACTAATGTATTATTTATAGCTGCTTTAACAAGCCACTGTATAAATATTTCTAAGTGGCTCTTTCTAAAGAGGAAGATACCATATCAAAAGTACATTGAAGGATTTTGGGGGTTTTTTTGTAACGTTATTCAAAGGACGAAACCATTTGAAGTTTAGAAATTTGCTGCTAAACCATGTTTTTTAATTATACTCGTGTGGACGAGGTATCCATCTGCTCCGAGATGCTTAGTGCAGCAGAAGGGGGGACCTGCCAAAGATGCTGCCGGCAAAGGCGGTGCTTTGCGGATGGGTGGGAGAAGCAGCCCCACACCTGCATCATCCCCAGCTGTGGGGCAGGGACCCCACGTCCCCTCCGCCAGCACAACCGCAGCCCACGTACCCTGGAAGCATCCCATGTCAGGACAGGGAGTCCTCCCCACACCGTAACATAATCCAGAGGGTTACAGCAAACACCTTCAAAAACAGCTCTGCTCCTAAGTCACTTCATCGCTTTCTCATTCTGATTTCCAGTGATTTGCATAAATATCTGTTAAATCCATTCCTCTCAAAGGAAAAATTTGACTACACGGCAATGGCTCCGCTCGGATTTAGATGCTAAATTCTCAAAGACACTGGGGCCCAATTTCAGATGTGTCAGCAAGGGTAAAACCATGTATTTTTTATTCATTAAATAATGGTTTCTGACTCCCTCCCTGCAAAGTCAGGAGCAGCCATAGATGCTCTTGCTCAGCACCGTGCCTGGTGGCCTCCTCGGCAGCAGGGACGGAGCTGCAGCACACCATGGCTCGGCTTCAGCCTGCTTTTGCTCAGCTTCCCTGCTGCATCACCGTCTCCCTGGGGAGAGGGAGAGACGGAGGGCACCCAGGACTTGCCACACGTTATAGCCAGGTCCAGGGGCTGGGAAGCACCTCCAGATGCTGCTATTTACTAACTTATATACCAGCCAAACCAACAGAAATCTAACCTGGCTCTTTGCAGAAGGTCATTCAACGTGCAGCTGAGGTTAAAAGGCAGGAGGTTTGAACCGGTGCCCCAAAAACAGGCTGACAAAGCTGCAGAAATAGTTTTGCTGTTGTGCCTGGAAAGCAGGAGCACAGAGCAGCAAAGCAGCAAGCAGCACTGCGTGGGGCACACCGCAGAGACACAGCGGGCAGCTCTGCATCCCACCAGGCTGGCAAACGTGTATTGACGATGGCGAGAAGGGCATCTCTGCTTGGACCTGATCACATATGAGCATTGAGTTTTTCATTATTTTTTGTCTTCACTCCTTTTATTCACTCTTATCTATTGCTTCTTACCTTATTAAAGATACTATTACACAGGCGCAGTGTGGCTGTTTCCTGTGCATCACCGAGATGGTGGCTGGCAGTCAGGGAGCACGGTGGCTGCAAGCAGGAGACTTCCATGAAAACTCAAGGGACAGTGGAAGAGGTGCAGCCGAGCTTTGTCCACTGCAGATACCTGTGGTGCGTAAGTAACACAAACTGGGTTTTGCTCCTGGCTTAGAATAAGAACAGGTTTCACGTCTGAATTCGGCGTGCAAAACTGAATTCCTCCTCTTTCCATCCCTAGCTACAGAGAACATGCCCTGGAACTACAGGCTGAAAGAAGCTGAGCTCCCCAAAAAGGCTTTCTCATTTAATTGCGTAAAATATTTAGAATGCAGATACCATTTGATACGTTTTCTTTTTTGCATTGTCATTCATCCATTTTATTGTTGCTATTTCAATGGAAACTCTCTTGGAATTGCAGCTACGTGGCTGAATCCTGGCTGTGGTGCAAAGACAAAGTTGGGTCCATGAGGTCAGCTGTACTAGTTTTATTTTCAGTCATCAACTACCAGTGCAAACTGCATATTGAACAGAGAAAGCCCAATTTTGCCTGTGCACGCCTGACAAATGGTGTTGCTTTACCTAGAGAGAAACATAACTGATCAGAGCAGCCATTGCCAGAGGGCATGACGCACTTCTGAGGGCTGAGCATCACCTAAATAAAATACAAAACCACATTATCGGGGCAGACCTGACATTATGCGGAGACAGATTTTGTTCCTGAAACAGATTTAGCTCGAATTTTTGCCCTTCTAAATACCAGCATTCATCAGGTTAGGTTATTTGCCAACGCATAATAATTCCATATAAAGACTATTAGGGAGGCTGCAGCGAACAGATTAGCACTGAAAGCGAACCCATGTTTTGAACAGCAAGAGGGAACATCACTGGCACATCTCCCACTTCTCCCCATTTTTGGCCTTGCCAAAAGCAAGCAGACAGGGAAAACGAAAGGGAAGCAGCAGCTGTCGGGGTCCGTGGGCTCTCTTTGCTGTGCAGGTTATTATAAATATTACATTAGAAACATTAGTGAGACCACACATAATGGCAGCTGGCCCAGAACATTTAAGTCTCAGGCGTGAAACAGAGACGCAGCAAAACATTCTGGTGTGAGGATCAGCCCCTGCCACTGCAAAGCAAGAAATTAGGAGGAAAAGGGAATCTTCCTTTGTTCTCCCAGCTTCAAAGCTGGGAAACTTAACCCCAGTCCACTGCAGCGGCAAGAAATTACAAGCGACTAAATTCTCGGGAAAATAACTTGGGAGATGAAAGCAGAGATGAAAAGCTGTTTAAGCGGGACCACACAGCCGCAGGAGCCGAGCACCCCGCTGGCGGGGCACCCGCGTGCCAGCGGAGAGGTGGGCGCAGCCCCCCACGAACAGCTCAGCCTCCCCACCCTTCAGCGGGGCTGGAAGCCACCGCCGGGTTCTGGGCCCCATCCTCCGCTTTCCTCAAAGCCCCCGCGCGGGAGGCGGCAGCACCCCCGGCCCCACGGGGTGCAGCTGGGGCGAGGGGGGTCGGGGCTGGACGTGGACACGGGAGAGAAGGGCTGCCAGCAGCAATGCGATCGCAAGCCAGAGGTCTGGGGGCACCAGCACCGCTCAGCCAAACTCCTCGTCCTCAGCCAAAATGCAGGAACCGAGCACCCCCATAACCCTGATGGGACCGGGGTAAGGGCTCTGCTCCCACCGCCCAAGGGCTGAACCCAGGGACTGATTCCTGGGTGATTTTTGGTTTCCATTTTAAATCTTTGCAGGATGAATTGCATCCACACGCTAGCCACAGCGGCCAGCAGGCACACAGCTGCTGCCGGGAGCGAGGAGGGCTCCTTGGCATGGCCCAGCACCAGGCACCGCGGCTCAGAGCGGTCCAAAAAGCTTAAGACTCACACGCAAAAGAAAATTGGCTATAAAACAAGTGCAAAAAAGCTAGTTTCTTTGACCATTCTCATTTTTATTGAGGGTTTTTTGTTTGGGGTTTTTTTACCTCTCCATTCCTACCATCACAAAGGTTGTGGTGGTCACAGTAAGAGGTCTTTCTTTTCATACTTTAACAATTATGGTTCAACAGTCAGTGTGTTCTGGGGAGGAACGGCTGCTTCACAGGTCATCGTGTCTAGGTGAAGCTTTCGGAGTCAATGGGAGTAATAAATGGCATAAATCAGTAAAATCAAGGCCCATTCCCGTCCACTGAAATTTGTCAGCCATGAATCTGTAGGGGAAGCGCTGGAAGGTGCGGGCTAAGGTAGGAGCTTTATTGCAAGCACACACCCCAGCCCCCCCAAAGGGCTTTTGATTTGGGGATTTGTTGTTGTTGGGGAGTTTTTTGTTTGTTTGGAGTTTTTTGGGGGGTTGGATTTGTGGGGGGTTTTTTTGTGTTTTTTTTTTTTTAAATTACTCTGTCTACAGAACTACAGTTACCTCTAACATTCATTGCTCTTCCTAAAAAAATTGCTAAGCACAGAGCAGATTAAATACAATGAAGCAGATAAGCCCAAGAACTAGAAGGGGGGGAATCAAGTTTAAGAATGATAGAAGGACTTTGCCTTAATGTCCACAGGAAAAAGAAAGCAATCGCTCCAGAGGAGCTACATATGAACAAGTTTCCATCCAGAATGGATACACACCGCTAAGTTACAAAGCCGGGGAAAAGGGCTCTTCCCAATGGTAACACTGACAGATGCTTACAGAAGAGACAGTGGGAGCTGCCACAATTTTATAAAATTAAGGACAATGAATGCAAGCAGCAAAGAGTCTTTATGTGATTTTACATTTTGCTTTTTCAAAGGAAAACTAGCAAGTGAAGATTAAATTGAGACGGGCACAATAATGCCACAAAAATACTCTAGCAAGGAAATTAAGGCAAGAGCAGTTTGAAGGAGGAAGCACATCACCATTTCAAAAACCAGACGTCCCCCAGCGATGGCAGAGATTTCACGGTGGGTCCCACTCCTGTGGCTTTGGCACTTTTCCTGAGGGCAGGGCAAAGGCTGAATGTATTGCAAGACAGCCTTCTGTCTAAAAATGAATGAGGCAATCACAAAACTAAGAGTAGAGTACCTTAAGATACACTTTTCTTCAGAGGTAATTGTTATTAACAGGTTACGGTGTCATTTTGTCCTGGTAATCTTCATTTTTCTTCCTTTTTTTTTTCTCTAGTTATGAGTAGAAATGGTCTTAAGATTCACATGACTAACTGAACTATAGTTTGACCTAACCCAAGATAAATTAGAACAATAATTACAAAATCCCTCCCAAAATTCTGAATTAGATCACCTACTACCACAGCAATGAGCACCACTAACGAGCTGGACAGACCTCGCCTTCCAGCCCAAGCTCAGTCGGATCAAGGCTTTACCTGGCGAGATTAAAGAAATCATACTTCAGGAGAGAGGGAGCGCATCGTGCCGTTAACACCGGTACTGCACAGCAAAGGTGTGGGTGTAAACAGCATTGAATCAGCTTTTGGTCTCATTTCCGTAACAATGCCAAGTTTCTGAATTGAATTGGTCTTTCCAGTGAATCACTGCAGGCTCAGCCCTTGTCTCCTATTGCTCCTAATGAAATGTTTCCTTGTTGCAAAACCCCACCCAAATAATCACATTACTCAAAGACAGAGTCCCCCATGGATTTGGGACCTTTATTTGCCTCATTGCCTACCCGCTCGAGGAGGAGCACACCTGAAAACGGGGCATGTACACTCCAAGGCAGTTCTGATGCAGAGACCCCCATCCCTAGGTCTGGGCAACCATGTTGTTGTTGAATTTAGCCACTTTGGCTCAACAAGAAACACTGTGGCCTACAAAATTTGGAAGTGATGTGCAGGAGAGGAATTTCCAAGAATATTCACCTTTTTTTTGTTTTGGGTGGGGTTTTTTTTTTTGGAAGTCCCCAGCTGTTCCTGCTGAGCAGCAGGGCTGGATTTTGAAGATTTTTATTTCTCTTTGAGCTGTCAGCAGTACACGCAGTGATCTCTGAACTGTGACATTTTCTCTTTGGATGCATGTTTCTGCAGCGGCAGTATCAGGAGAAACAGGAGTCAGGCATCAGCAACTCTAGGAAATTCAATAAGGAAAATAAGAGGGTTTGGTTGTTCTTCTAGCATTACCGTGCAGCTGGGAGAACCCCAGACATTTAGCCGTCTACATACAAATGCTGGCTTGGTTTTCTAAAATCCTCTATAGCCTTGTTAAACGCTCGCTGTAAGCTCATGCGGCAGCACTAGTGCTCAGAGGGCAGGTAAATCTGGCAGCTCGTAGCTCACGCTCGCTGCGGTTCGCTCCGCGGCTCCTCCACCGACCCCGGACCAGAGGCTCCTGCCCTGGGAGCTTTGCACCTCCAGCAGAAGGAGACCCACTTCCTTGCGTTTGGCTCTCTTCTGCTCTGGGACAGCTCACTTTTAAACACATCATGCTCAAATAAACATATGACACAAAAGCACTAAAGTAATACAAAAACAATCACCATAAAGATGTTTTTAAAATAAAAGACAGTAATATTAAGCAAGAAAATGCCTAGGGCTACTATAGCTATTGAGAAGTGTCTTGAAAAAAAAAAAGGTCTGTCCTTTAACCCTTTCATTTTACCACTGAAAACTGGAGCATCAACGTGCAACCCTGAGCACTGCTCCAGGCACCAAGACATCAAATTCTTGCCATGACTTACAGGAATATAGATATTGCCAACTACTTCCACTTGCAAAGAAAAAAAAAAAAAAAGGTTTATATTTGAGTGGGGAGGGTAACAGATTGACTCAAGTACAATGCTTCAGAGCATTTTCCTCTGAAACTGAGAGAATAACCAAAAGAATAAACAATGTCCTTTCTCTTTTCTGTATGAAGTAAATTCTTATCATTCATTACTCTCCACTGCATTTTGCTGTTTTGGCACAGAAAGGAAGAACATAAAGTCTAGTTATGAAGATACTACTATGGCTGTTCCCTTCAAGTTTAGTGGACAAATTCCCAATGAGTTTAATAAAGTCAGGATTTTACCCATAGAACAGGAAAGAAAATGGACATAAAAAAAGGAAGAATTAAGAGACATCACTGAAGGCTCTTCAGGAGGGAAGATGAACACAAGTGTTGTTTATATGTTGGGAACAAGATAGAAGAAGTGCTTCTTATGGAAGAGAGCAGGGTGCAGAGCTCAGGGTGCAGCCACAGACTATTGAGTCCCTCTCCGAGCCCTAGGGTCAGAGCTTGCCGATGCCCCCGCGCACTGGAGAACATCCCTGCTCGGCACCGCGCACACGTGCGCTGCCACAGCCCGGGACGCCCCTGGGACCGTGCTGCTGGCACCCCCCGCCTGCCCCCCAGATCTCGCCTGCTACCTGGCGCAGGCAAGCAAGAGGCAAGCGTTGCGACCGCCTGCAAGAAGGGATCAGTCCAACGCAATTTATTTCTGGGTTTCTGCTGAGTTGCTGTGCGGCGCACAGCGCGGGGAAGTCATAACAGAATTTTGTTTCTTCACAGCTGCTGCACCTTTCTCAAAGTAATTCCCACAACCAAATAGGTATCCATGCAACAGGGACTAGAGAGGACATGAAAAGCAATTCTAACTGCTGTTGGGTTGTACAGGTGTTGTGGTTTAGCCCCAGTCAGCAATTTAGTACCACCCAGCCGCTCGCTCACCCTCCCGCCGCGGTGGGAAGGGGGAGAGAATCGGAAGAGCAAAAGTAAGAAAACTCGTGGGTTGAGATAAGAACAGATTAATAATTGGAATGAAATAATAATACTAATAATAATTTGTAACGAGAAGGAAAACAACCAGAGAGCGAGAGAGGAACAAAACTCAAGGGACAAAAAAAACCCCCACCAAACAACATAGTGATACAACCCCTCACCACCCACTGACCGACACCCAGGCAGTCCCCCAGCAGCGATCGCTGCCCCCCAGCCAGCTCCCCCAGTTTCTATACTGAGCATGACGCCATATGGTCTGGAATAGCCCTTTGGGCAGTGGGGGTCAGCTGTCCTGGCTGTGCCCCCTCCCAGCTTCTTCTGCACCTGGCAGAGCATGGGGAGCTGAAAAGCCCTTGACCAGTGTAAACACCGCTTAGCAACAACTGAAACATCCGTGTGTTACCAATATTATTCTCATACTAAAATCCAAAACACAGCCCCATACCAGCTACTAGGCAGAAAATTAACTCTATCCTAGCCAAAACCAGGACACAGGTCCGTCCAGATCCTGTGCTACAGCCAAGCTTCACTTGGCATAAGTCAGGAAAAGAAGAGGACACAGGGCAAGACGTAATTATGTCATCTTGTTAATGACCTTATATCACTCAAGGAGCTCCCCAGCAGCCAGGCAAGAGAGCTCTGCACAGCAAGCCAGCCCAAAGAGAAACATCAGACAAATGAGAGAATGTGGCAGAAGCGCAATCAGCCAGGGCAGTTGTGGCTGAGGACTTCTAGTAATAAATAGTTAAATAATAATCAGTACCATGGTGGGGCTCAAAAGAGAGCTCTCCAGCTTGGGACCAAGTCATCTTTCCTTCATCCAGGCTGTCTTGTCAGAGCTGATGGAGAAACCCTTAGGCTCCATATCTGGCAGCATTAAGAACTGTGACAGTTCAATAAAATCTTGCATACTGAAATCTCCATTTACAGGAGAGTAAGCTTGTGATGAACAGATAGTGCTCAGCTCCCATATTTTGGCAAATCTTGAGAAAGCATTTGCATTTGATGACAGCTGTGATGCATGGCACTGTTACAGTCAACAGACCATGTGATATTCAGCACATAGCATTAATCTGAAGTCTGGATAGCACTGATTCGTAGCACAGGGATATCAATTCCACCTATAATTTTCTATAGAAAATAGCCCACATGTAATTTTCATAATGCCAATTAAACTAGGACTCCCATTTATTAAACTGGATTAAAAAGCATTTTTACAAGCTCTGCTAATGGTCCTTAAGTACCTTTAATTACAGCCTGGACAGCATTGATTTCACTGCTCCAGACTCTCTCCAGACAGCTGCGCTCCCGACATGACGTCCTCACCACGCATGCTCTCACCGAGTTCGGGATTCACTGGTGCCGGTTTGGTGCTGCGGTGACCGGCTGGTTCCCAGCCCCCAGGACGGTCATTGTCACACCTATCTCTATGAACCCCTTTTAGATTACCACACCTCTGCTTCTCCAGGTCCTTCACGGCTGTAAGACAGCACACAAAACAGGCCGAGGAAAGGCTGCAGCACAGGGATGCTCATCAATAACTCTCCCCACTTCAGCAGTAACAAATTCACTGCCCCCATGGGAGCTTCTCTCGCTCTTTTCCCACCTCTCAGATGAACAGGTTCCTCCTCCACTTCAGATAACACCCTTAAGGACGAACAACAGTGCTGGAGGGCAGTCACTGCTATTAACTGCTGTAGAACATAAGTTAATATTGCAAATAATTCATGTTACCAAGTGCACTGATAAGGCACTTAACAGTAATAAAAATAAAAATTACTCTACAGCAATAAAACATTAGTTTAAGAAGTCCATCAAGATGCAAACAGCCAAAGAGGCATAAAATTGTTTCAGTCAGCTGCCAAGAAAGGTTTGGTTTCTTTGATGTTGGGGTTTTTTGTTGTTGTTGTTTCTTTCAAAGTTGCCAACTAGCAAAGCAAAAGCTTTACATGAAACAGAGACTCATTTATGCTGCTTTAAAAGGATGGAAGTAGGGGTTAATTTTCTCTGCTGGATCAGTGAGTACAGCTGCCTTATACTTTTAAAGCCATAGGTCTGTAGGTGAACAAAAATCCTCACCCTAAATGCTGGCACTGACTGTTCAGTGGGTGTTTGCCTTTGCTGCTTTTGATTTGGTTCCGTAAGTACAGAGGCTACAGAGCAGCACAGGGCTGTTGGCTCCGCTTTCCGTAGGGCACATGGGTGAGCTGATGTAGGGTGAGCTGTGCAGGCTGAGCTAGGGAGGAGTGCCATGCACAAGCTTCACATCTGAGTAACACCGCTATGTGATGGAACGTGCACAATATCAGTATTTGCACAGAAACTTCCTATTGAGAATATTTTAAAGATACAAAAAAAATTTTAAAAAACTCATTGTGGAAAGACCTAAGTGTAGAAATATCCTCATATGAAATTTGGAAAGAGTGATCTGGACAAGTTAAAAATCAAAAAGCCCTGGTTTTGCCAGCAATAAGATCATGAGCTGAGGCTGCCAAATGTTAGAAATGCAGAATGACGAGGTTTGTCTATTTTTTCAGACTAGAAGACCAACTTTAAACTGGATCTTGGAACACATGGGAAATTTTCAAAGATGCTCATTATGTGATCATGCAAGTAACGTGTCTACACCTCTCCCCAAAACTGGAAGCTGACATCAGCCCTCCTGCACAAGAGAAAAGACATCCCAGCCGAAGCAACAGACAACTTGGGCAAGGAGCATCGCCTCAAGTTACCCACTTCTTGTGCATTGCTTTTTCAGGGTTGTGAGAAAGATGAAGGATTTGAAGGGGAAATTCTCATTGTAACCGCTCAGCAGTGATAACTCGTGCCTGAGGAATGGTCTGGCAAGAAGGGGTTAAACTGAGTGGAAGCAGGAATGCCGGAGACAGAAGGGAGTGAAGTTTCCCTGGGTGATGAGATAAGAAACAGCCTCAGCATTGTCTTGTAGCCTCCTGGAATGGGAGGCTCAGGGGCCACCTTGGGCAGCAGGGCTGGGCTGGAGGATGGACCCAAGGCTGGGCTGAGGTGCCCCGTGCTGATGCTCACACAGGACCGGTGCTGGTGCAAGTCGATATAAGGAATCTGCTTGTGGCACAACTTGGCAGACTCCATGTAGGACCACGTACTGTGGAAGGACTATGCCCAATGCATTGTTCATTAAATTTTTTTTATATTTAAGCACAAATGTGTGTTTAATTCACCTCAAGGGGTACCATAAAAATTCCCCAACAGATTGATCCAGTTATGTGGAAAAGACAACTCTTGCCCTGCCTTGCCAGGTTTGTACGGTAAGGGATCTGCTCCATGTAGTGCTGGGAAGGAAAGGCAAGGGGGGGAAGGATGGACTCTGGTCAGCTGGAGCTTTTCTGGATCTTTCCTCTGTATCTTACTGCTTCATCATGAAGTCATTCAACTGAGTTGTACCTTGCACCGCTGCGCAAAGCGCAGGCTTTAAAATCACAAGGCAATACCTACTGACAAAGGCCTTCATGAGGAAGCTGTCAGCATTACAAAACCAAGCGATGTCTTCTCCTTAATACGAATCAAAATTTATTAACTACAGATTCCCTCACATGAGAGGATCAGATTACCACCTTTGAGCAGCACCAGGGGCATTTCTCACTGGGCTACATCTCTCCTTCCACCCAGTATTCATCAGAGCACCTCACCTATTCTAGCACCAGTTATTAGCTCTGACCAGCAAGTGCTGATTGTTCCAGACTCCCCCTCTCCCGTCAAGCCGGCACCTCAAAACCCCGACGTAGCTCCAGCAATAAACTGACTCAAGACCAAGCACCTTACTTAAGTATCTTTACTTGGACCATATCCGAGATGCCTGTGCTACCTGTATCAGGGACCATGCAGCACAGCATCCTGCCATCCAAAGCTGAAAATCCAAGTGTTTCTGTCCTTTATCAAAACCTGAGATTCCATATTATTGTCTATCATACATCACACACTTGCTTCATTACTTTCTTTACATGCTAAATGCACAGTCAGTCATTCTCAGCAACATTTACTCAGTTCCAAATGCATGTTTAAGTGACACAGTAGGACAACTCTGGGTTTGTACATGTGGTGGCTGACCCTGGCTGGACGCCAGGTGCCCACCAAGCCGCTCTGTCACTGCCCTCCTCAGCTGGACAGGGGAGAGAAAAATATAATGAAAGGCTCGTGGGTCGAGATAAGGACAGGGAGATCACTCATCAATTACCATCATGGGCAAAACAGACCCAGCTTGGGGAAATTAGTTTAATTTATTACCAGTCAAATCTGAGTAAGGTAATAGGAAAATAAAACCAAAACTTAAAAACACCTTCCCCCCACCTCTCCCTTATTCCCAGGCTCAACTTTACTCCTGAATTCTCTACCTCCTCCCCCAGCAGCACAGGGGGACAGGGAATGGGGGCTGCGGTCAGTTCATCACACATTGTCTCTGCTGCTCCTTCCTCCTCAGGGCAGGACTCCTCGCACTCTTCCCCTGCTCCAGCGTGGGGTCCCTCCCACAGGAGACAGTCCTCCACGAACTGCTCCAACGCAAGTCCTTCCCACGGGCTGCAGTTCTTCACGAACTGCTCCAGCGTGGGTCCCTTCCACGGGGTGCAGCCCTTCAGGAACAGACTGCTCCAGTGTGGGTCCCCCATGGGGTCACAAGCCCTGCCAGCAAACCTGCTCCAGCGTGGGCTCCTCTCTCCACGGGTCCACAGGTCCTGCCAGGAGTCTGCTCCAGCACAGGCTCTCCACAGGGTCACAGCTTCCTTCAGGCATCCACCTGCTCCAGCGTGGGGTCCTCCACGGGCTGCAGTGGAGATCTGCTCCACCGTGGGGACCTCCACAGGCTGCAGGGGACAGCCTCCCTCACCACGGTCTGGACCACAGGCTGCAGGAGAATCTCTGCTCCGGCACCTGGAGCACCTCCTCCTCCTCCTCCACTGACCTTGGGGTCTGCAGAGTTGTTCCTCTCGCATATTCTCACTCCTGTCTTCAGTTGCAGTTGTGCAGGTTTTTTTGTTTTCCCCCTTCTTAAATATTGTATCACAGAGGCACTACAGCCTTGGCCAGCAGCAGGTCTGTCTTGCAGCCGGCTGGCATTGGCTCTGTTGGACATGGGGGAAGCTTCCAGAAGCTTCTCACAGAAGCCACCCCTGTAACCCCTCTCCCCCCCCACCAAAACCTTGCCACCCAAACCCAATACAGTACATAATCCTCCTGCTTTCAGGGAGAAGCCTTTGTGAGCAGATCGCCGCTAATCCCTCAACAAACATCCCACTCAGTCGGGCGCATCTGCTCGGCAGCCTTACCCCACTCACCTCCTCGTTTCAGGGGCACAATCAGCAGCGTGAGATAGAAAAGGCTTTTCTCTGACGTTCACTGCAGCGTATTTAATGCTCCACTACAAAACCAGAAAAGCACTAGCCGGTTTCCCAGGGAGGAGCACGACTCGGGCTGCACCCTGACATGCAGCGTTTGGGACAGTGCTCCCCGCTGATGGGGGAAGCAGGGTCACACGCTGCCAGACACAGCTCTGGTCTCTCCAGAAGAGAAACACAGATACAGATGTGCCAAACCAGGCCAATGCTGGTGCATCAAGCGCAGCTGATTCAGATTTGTGCTGCTGGCAGAGAAGAGGAATTGGCACCTCGGGGGAAGGCTGGCATGAGGCAGGTTATTGGAGATCGCATCCTCTGAAGGATGAGCTGAGCTAATGAAAGAAGTGTGCAAGTATTTCACTCTGAAGATTTATGTGGCTTTGTGAACTAGGCAGCCTATAACGAGAAAAGTACTCTGTGGTAATTCATTCTATTCTTATTATAGCTCTAACGAAGCTGCATCTCTCTCAGTGGCGAGAAGGAACATCTCCAATCTAAAAGCCATGTTAAATCAGCATGAGCGTGATCTCCCATTTTTCACATCTTTCCATACGAGTTTAGTAATAAAACTAACACCTTTTGAATCACATGCAATAAAGACAGTTTTCACTGGATACATATTTCCCTGTTTCAAACTCAAAGTTGGAGCAAGCTCAGAGTAGAAAGGTGCAAGGACCTGTGCCCTCTGGAAGCACGCAGTGAGTAGTAATTAAGTTCAGCTCTAAAAAGATTACAAGTGCCTGACTATTGCACATCTTCCATATGAGCTTGAAAGCACCGATTTATTTAAATAACAGGCTGAAGAACCTAGAATCAGAAAAAGCAGAAGATCCCAGAAGCATCTCTTTAAAGGGGAACATTAGCCTGGGGCAGGAGTGGGAAGGGTCCTGCTGAAATGCCTGCAAGCAAAATCTCACTGCGTGATGTGGGAGAAACCCTGGCATTAGGAGCGAGATGCTGTTCTCTGCCCCAGCAGCCCCATGCCACCAGCCAGGCACCCCAGCAGGCTGCTTCATGCCAGTGGCAAGCAAAGTCACACCCAGAGACCTTCCTGAGCTCTTGTTTCTACTGCTCCTCCTGAACATGTTCTGGAGCAGGGGATGGAGGCGAGGGTCAGATTTAGCAGCATCGTCCAGCTGCAGACGCTACTGTCAGACTCTCCAATTTATCTTCAGCTACAGAAAATCCATATCTGAGACCCTGTTGATTTTCAAAGTCCACTAAAGAGCAGGAGGGCGTTTGTTCGCAGGCTGCCTAAGCAGAGCCAGGCGGCAGCGGAGCGAGGGACAGGTCTGGCCCGGGCCAGGCTTGCTGAGCAGTGCTGCTTGCAGAGGGTGGGCAGTGTCTGTGGGCAACAGACATCACAACTGATCTGGAGACACCTTTGTGGTGACCAGCAGCAAAGCTGGTCAGCTGAGCCTTCAGGGTTTAGGGCTGCTGGGACCCACCAAAAGCACACAGACATTAGCCAGCCCCAAGCAGAGGGACAACGCAGGTGCTGCCCAAAGCTGTTCATGACAAACATCTGGTGCTGAGGAAGCAAGTCCTGCAGAGCAGGGAGAAGCAGGTGGCCTGCACGTTGTCTCACCTAGAGCTGCATTAGTTCCTTTTACTTGTCCTCAAGCACCCTCCAGTGAGGTGACAGGACAGGGCAGGGACACCCGGATTTTGGGCAGCAGTGCGAAGCAGTACCCGCGGAAGAGGAAGACAGACAGCAGGTACATAGCAGTGAGTGCCCATTGCCCTGCAAAGGTTCAGCAACATTTCCTGAAGGACTACCAAAATAATCCTAAAAATGGGCCTGATGAAATGCAGATTTGTCAGGTATGAGATTTGCTGTCTACTTGTCTGATATGTTTGATACTTCACACAGCTTAATAACACAGGAGACAGACACCTCGCTTTCTCTCTGTTCACTGTTTCCTCCTTAACAGGCTATATAAACATCTACTTTTTCACCAAAGTCATGCACTTGCTAACAGAAGCAATTTTCAGTTGTACTTTTCACCCAGTATATCTTAATTACAAGAGAAAACAGGCTCTTACAGTTTGTTTTATTCATACCACCTATTAATTGGTTCTTAAAAGCTAACCTCCCACTGAGTTACATCTCCTTAGTATCACAGCTATTATTTTAGTACGGAGATTAGATCATTCATGTTTCTATGCGAATATACTGGGGCACTCAAGGGTTATTTCCACACTCATTTACACACTTGCACAGCTGATTAGGTTTCAGTTGAAAGCAGCACCCAGCAGTATCTGAGGGGCAGGTTCGTCAGGGTGTCCTGGTATCAGACCCTCTTTTAGAGTCATGCATGTCACTGGTATAAAGTGAAAACCAGGGCTATATAGATATTTGAAGATCTTCAAAAAGAAGACATCTGCATTCCTTTCCCTACAACATTTTCCAGCACCACCAGATCTCTTGGTGACTGCCCAGCGAGGTCAGATCGTGGATCTAATGGTTCCTTCTTTATGGTCCTTGCAGTTTTAGATCGATACAGCGTTAGATAAGAGCAGAGAAAAAGCTGTTAACAGGAATGGGGAAATTCATTCGCGGCCAGAGCGCCACAGGCCCAGAGCTATATGCAGCTTCCACACAGCAGGAGCCGTCTCTCCTTGTTAGGGTCAAATAATCAGAAATCAGAGCACAGAGAAAGAAAATAGGCTGTAAAAGTGTCAGACTGCTCAGACGAGAGGCGCAAATCTGGAAAAACATGAAGATTAGCAATGGAAATAGAAATAAATTAACTGCTTCTTCCATCCTCACATCAGCTGTTTTGGGGAAGGGAGGAGAGAAAGGGAACTTTTGAATCAGTGGGCTTTAGAAATAGAGAAGCCAGACCTCCCGTCAGCTCTGCTCCTTCCTTAAACACAAGAGCCCTCTTAGTCTGCTGCGCCGAAGGTGCAGTGGTAGGTACCAAGTCGCCGAGCGATGCGCTGGACTGGGCTTAGCTGAAGCGCAGCCGCTCTGCGGTCCCCTTCCCCACAGCTCACCAATGCGCACGGTTGCGGGCGGAGCGGGGGTGGGAATGTCAGCAAAGCTGCTGCAGTATCATCATCGCTATAACTCATTCTAACTGAGCCTCTCATCCTTCCCTCCCTAGTACTTCACAACAAAAGCCATCAGATTAAATGGCTGCTTCCTAACTGAAAAAAAGGCACTGAAGCCAAGGAATGCATCTCCTCACAGCAGAGTGGCACAGGAATCAGTAACGGGCAATCGTCCCATGGAAGTAGCATCCTCAGGACAGTATCCCTGCTTGCAGGCAGCGCTGCACACCGCCAGATTTTCCCCTCCAGCTTAGAGGAGCATCCTCCCCAACAACCGCCACAAAGAGGACAGAGCTACCTGCAGCTTCGGAGCTGGCAGAGCAGCATTCTCTGCTGACAGCTGGGACACGGCCAGCGGGGCAGCGGAGTGCACAGACTGGATTTTTTTTATTAAATTTTTTTTTTATAAAGACTCTCCAAAATAAATTGCTGCAATATCAGGGAGTGCTGACTAGAGACATTTAAACAGCTAGCTCCATCCTCCCTCTGATAAGGGCACAATCAACTTCAGTTTGGTTTCTTTTTCCTAAGGCAAGTTTCCCGAGAGCCTTTCTTCCCACACTGCACATGCCATAAGAAGAGGTTGACTCCTCTTAATTTCTGTTGAAATGAGGTGAAAACTCAAAGAGAAGTGTTTTGTTCTCACTGTGACAGCAAGACGTCCAGTCACTTGCTACAAAGCTGATGGAGAAATTTTAACAAGGGAGATACCTGCTTCAGGTGATGTTCAGTCACCCCCCTTCCCAGCGGTGCATACACACCAGTGCGGTTCCTCTCTCGGTGAAAAGGGAAGTCAGATGGGGACTTAGAGATGCCAAAGCAAAGGCAAAACTGGATCTGCCTCATTCACAGCAATGAGTCCTCACCAGAGGATGCCGTCAGCTGTAACTGCAGGTCTGGAAAGACTCCTTCGCATGAGTCAAAACCCAGGAAAGAGCAAGACAACTATCCCCTGACACGACACTGAAAAGAATATTTCAATGGTCTTTAAGAGCTTGACATGACGTGGAGGCACCATGTGCTCCTACAACAAACAGCCCTCTTCTGGAAGGCCTGCAGTGCCGAGGTGCACCTGCCTGATCACCAAGTGCAGGCTCTGGTGAAGGACAGCTCTGCATCCACCACCTTCACGAGGGCTGCTGGCCCCGACTGGCCATGCACAGGGACACTGCTGTCACAGCCGCCCTGCTGCGCGGGTTGCGGGATCCTCCAGATCTGTTTTTTGCAGGCAGAGGTGCCAGGGCAAAAGTCTTTTTCCTAGACCTCTTAATCACCTGTCTACATCCACCCTGC
Source organism: Ciconia boyciana (assembly GCF_034638445.1). Taxonomy (NCBI): domain Eukaryota; kingdom Metazoa; phylum Chordata; class Aves; order Ciconiiformes; family Ciconiidae; genus Ciconia; species Ciconia boyciana. The sequence continues at coordinate 71,403,308 of NC_132939.1, read as the reverse complement.
TGTGCTTCCCTGTTCTCATTTTTTAGATTTCCATTTTTAAAGTGGATTTTTTCCCTGCCATCACTTCCTTAACTTTTCCCCTGAACCATGGAGAGCTTCTTGGAAGGGCTTTGATTTCTTGTTGAATTTGGCACACTGTTTAGTCAGGGTCCTAACAGGAATTTCAAAAGCAGCTCCAGCCTGCTCACAGGCTCTTTGCTTTTTGGGTTGCTCTTAAGAAAACTTCTGGCAATTAGTGTGTTGGGGTTTTTTTGGGGGGGTGGGGGGCGGGGGTGGGGTGGGGGTGTTTTGTTGTTGTTGGGGTTTTGTTTTTTTTTTTTTTTTTTTTTGGGTCCCCCTCCTTCGAATTGTTTATCTGTATCTGGATCCATTTCCCTTACGCTCTCCTCCTGCTGCGCTGCACCTCCCTCTATCATGGTTGCTACTCTCCAGTATGCCAAATGCTTCTTGAACCAGAGTCTCTTCCCTTCCCAAGCCCAAGACAGCAACCCTGCTTGTTTTAAGACTGGCCAGGCAGCACCATTCGGTGCTTCAGCAGCTTATCTTTACGCCTTGTCCTGCTGAGACGCTCACTGAGTCTGTCAGGGAGACCAGAACTCTCCCATTAAAGCCACCTGCTGTGTTTCTGCATATCCTCAGCCTCACTCAACACATCTGGATAGCATCACATCTGGATGGCATCATTGTCTCCCCTGGGCCTTGGGAGTACAACCCTGGCACCACATTTCTTTTATCTGAGATGTCACCTGCAGAAATGCTATCATTCTTATCTGTTCCCACAGTATTTTTATGTTTTTACACCTCACAGCATCTCTCACATACAATACCCCTTCCTACTCATTCTTTTTACACTGGCAGCCTGGCAATGTGTCCACACACCCTAAAGACAGGTTAAAACTGTTATTTTGTTTGTCCCTCCACAAGTAACAATACAGAAAAAATTGTTACTAGTGCATTGAAAGACAAAATAACCTCATATCATCTGAAACAGAAGGTGTAATTTTTAATTTTTTTTCCTTAGACAGTATTTAAGCCTTACTAAGTCCCCAAAACTAACTTCAAGATGGAGATTTTTCATCAAATCACATCAACAGCAGTAACTAAAACATATAAGCAACTCAGGTGCACAGCCACTGCCTTGCTCTGTATCACTTTTAATCTTATTACAAGCACATCAACATCAGCACAATAAAGATTATGCAATTTTAAAGAGAAAAAGCACCTGGCAAATAAGGCCCTCTCCACGTGGAGTGAAGTCCTCTCCCGAGGGAGCACAAGTGTCCACTGCCTTTTCTTACAACCGATTGCCTTTGGGAAGGGGCAAACAAGTCAATAGCAGGAATGATGGCAGGAACCCAGAGCATCAGATTAAGAAAAAAGTAAAACAAGAGAACAACGACAACAAAATTATCCTCATAGAGTGCAAGTTTAAATCCAGGATCTCTGTGCTTCATCTGTGAAACCACTCAGTCTGGAAATACAATTCCCACACGCTCTGATCTGCTCACACGCACGTCAACACCGGTCAGTAATCCGACAAACATTCAGTGGATCGCATGGGCTTTCATACAGCAGATACCATTACTTAGATCAGAAGAGGACAGAAAACACTGTTCAGTTTACATGTTTTCAGCCATTTTAAATGGGAATTAATATGAGTCAAAGACAAACTCAACAAAAAGCCTTAAATAGGAACAGGCAGACATGGAGAAGAGCATCATTAACATTCCTCCCTCCATACAACCATCTGAGGGAATACAGCAGAACTAAGGACACCAAAAATCTACTGCCATTATCACGAGAAGAAGATTAACTGTTATGAAGTGTAATTGCGCCGCGCACGCTGTGATCCCGAGTACTGCATGAGAAAGAAAACAAAGGGGCTTTTCACCCCTGCCTCCCGTCAGTTAAGCCTCGGTACCTCGCCTGAAGGCCACTCTGCCTCGGGGACGGGCAGGGACCGCAGCAGCAGCCGTGCCCACAAGGCAGCTCAGCCCCCCCAGTGAAGCACTTTGTTTCCAGGGGTAATGGGGAGGACAAAACAAAGCCTTTCCAGCGGATTTAGGTATGCCTTGTCCTGTACTTTGTTGCCCCGAGCATGCAAAATACATTGCTGCTAAGAAAGCATTGCACCAAGTTTTATACTGCCTTTCAATACAGGCAGCCACTGTTCTCATTAAGGAGGTCAGAAACTAAAAGCCAGCAGGCAGCCCAGGCCGTGCCAGGCTCGTTGGGGAGCTCTGAGGATACAGCCCAAGGTTTAAACCTGTTGAGCACAGAAATTTGCCCCACCACAATCCCCACAAACAACCGCTGCTGCAAGCTGCCTTCGCTTCTGCAAGCCCCGCATCACATTCCTAAATCAGGAGCTGGCCTATGCGCGTGTTCAACCTCTGTCACAACTAAAAATCTTGCAGGCTTTTATCCCTATCAGCTTCTTGGGTTTTCACATGTGCTTAAACCTCCCTCTCCAGTCTAGCTCTCAAAGCCACGTTACAGAGTAAACTAGTCATGCTTCTACAAAACTCCCTTTTCATCATCTAAAAGACTAGAAGAATAGAAATAGGAACCCAGACTTAAATCCATCTACTGCTGAAACACCTATCTACATTAAATTGCTTACTCACCTCACAGCCAGGAGCCACCAGCGCTTCTTCCCCACCAGCACCATGCCTAGGAAGGGCAGGGGGGCTCTTCGACTGCCTCCTTTCAAGGGCCATGGGCCCTCCTGCAGGTGATAATTGTCAGCTTACATCAAGATTAGACGGTGCCTAATTAAGACTGGCTAATTCTGCTAGACTGATTTTGATCAAGCACAGTAAAATTATTGCAACCACGGATTTATTTAAACTGAAATTAAGAGGTGGAATTAGTATTTTGAATCATTTGGGAAACTCCCCCCAAAATCACTGATTTATATGTACCATCTGTACCTTATTTGCCTAATTTGCAGTTTTACTTCAAAGCATGCCTCGGGTGCATTGACTAACACATTTGCATCTATCTCAGAGGGGTCAAGCAAACCACTTCTGCTAAAAGTACATCCCCCTGACTAATATACTGCCGCGTTTACGTTACTATTGCTGTCTAGCCTTGCACTTCATTATTAACCAAAAACCAGGGTTTAGCAAACAACTCGCGGTTTCTCTTCTATGTGTGTAAAGACTGATGCTCTCCCTCACTGATGAGGGCACCAGACCTCTCTGGGTGCTACAGTCACTGCATGGGCAGATTGCAGCATCCCTACAGTGCCATTTATTTATGTCAGGCAAACTTCTTAGGCCTAAAGTTTTCTTCCTTGTATAACTATGAAAGCACATTTTTTCAGCTAATTTAACACAAACCAAAGGAGCTGACTGTGAGGACAGGAGGGGTGGTGGAAGGGAAGCCAAAGATTATTTTGCTGGTCTGTTTTGGTGACGAACGTTGCTGACCCTGTAGCTGAAATCACCCCTAACCCATGGACCCTCGGTCCCAAGAGCATCTTCAAGAAGAGTTTGCAGCTTGTGCACAAGCACTCTTCTAAATGTAGGACTCTTCAGTGAATTGTTTTTAGAAGAGAATTAGAAAGATTAATTTAGGAACAAAGGGACATGTTTTAATTGCTATTAGAAACTTCAAGGCATGTTTCATGAGACTATTAATAAAGTGCCTCAAGGGAATGAAGACACCAACACATCACATTCAAGACAAGAATTAATGACCCCATAAAATACTCCCTGGTGTACCTTAAAGCTAAACTGGCAATATTTATAAATTAAAAATTAACATTTCCAGGCCCCCTACTTGCAGCAGCTGTATGGCTGAAGAAGAAATTAGTGACAGCCTTAAAACAACAGAACAAACCAAACCAAAACCAAACAAGAAAACAACACGGTCGCACTGCTGGCAAGATATTTTCTTCTTTATCAATTCCAGCTCCTGATAAATGACAGATGTAAGTTGGTATTACCAGGCTGGCAGCAAACTTGTTATTTCTGAACTTGTTCTCAAGATACAGTATAATATATTGTTGATATTGATGTTATGTTGACAATCCTTTGACCTTGCAAAATTTCACAGAAGAAAAATGCATAGGCCATGGACCGAACTGCAATTTTTTTTAATGACAGGCCAGTGAAGACTGAAGGAGCAGTTCCCAACTGTGTATCAATCACTATTTTTCACTGCCTTCAAAACTGAGAAAAACTGTTTGATAAATGACAGTATTTTTAAATTTACCCAATCAAAATGTGTTTTAGCCTAAAACTCTAATGTCAAAATCTCACATTTGTACACATTGTTTTGACAAGGAAAATCATATGTTTTGCAGAATTTGTTTCACCAAAATGAGATTCGTTGCAGTCAGAATGAAAACTCAAGAGTCAAGGCTTGCTCATAATAACGGCTGGCCAGGGAGTGATTCTATTTCATGAAAACTGTCGATGCTGTAAATATTGGTAAATGCTGATCTGCATAATAGAAGGGGGAACTTTTGACTGTTTTAAGGAAGAACTGGCTGCTTTGTGGCCTCCTTCCCCCAGGGCCAGGCTGCTGGGAGGGAAGGTGGGACCCGGGGGCTGCAGCACTCTCTTCCTCATTTTGACCAAAAATGTCAGAACAGTTCATGGGTGGAAAGTTGGACATGTTACATGCAGCAGAGTGTGCATTGCAATGGGTTTTCAAGTCATGCCAATATTCACTCTAGACCCTGTGGGACCCCGTGTGCAATACAAAGGTGCAGCCCATCCGCCACGGTGGGCAGGTAGAGCAGCAGCTGGTGGTGGAGAAGGCGTTCACCATGCTGTGCTGGGACATCAGCCATGGTGTGCTGCCTTCTGAAATCCTCCCCAGCCAGGAAGAGCAGGACCAGAGGATGCTAAAGGAATGCCTTGTTTGTCACTTTTCAGACAAGTTGCTCTTGCCTTTTAGTCATCGTTTCTCATGCAAAGTTAAACATTTTTTCAAAGAATTAATGTCTTTTGCTATGTTGCTAAGCAGACTACAGTCCCTTTATCCACAACCCCAAGCATTGTCCAGCTGTTCAGTATCAGGCAAAGCTGTTGGCTCCTCCAGAAAAAAGCCCACTTTTCCACTCTCCTTAGGGGTCAGCAGACTGAGCAGGAGAGATGTGCAAAATGGGCTATCACTTAAGGCAAAGTGGCACCAGCATTACAGGGGAGCAGCTGCAGGCTGATGCTTTGTGGGCATAATTAATGAGCACACTATGGACATCTGACGTAGTGATAAACTTATCCTGAGCATCTAAGCTTCATCGTCATATAAATCCCTGTTACGATGTGACAGTGACACCAGTGAGGATCTTTCACACAAGTGGAATCACCAGAAAAACCCAACCCAAACCAAAGTCCCAAAACCCAGAAGAAATAAGTGTCCTGCTCTAGTCTAGTTAATATAACATAATTGAATAGACGTAACATGAATTGAATTTGCAAGGTATTTGACTTTAAAAAATGTACAATATTCACATTAAAAATACAAGCATTCTCAGGAAAAAAATACGCTGGATTAATAATGGAGTAGCTTCCCTAAGCTGAGTCTTGGGGACAAATGTTTTAGTAGGACCTGTTGCGATAGGCCTGAAAGGAGGTGGTAGTGAGGTGGGTGACAGTCTCTTCTCCCAAGTAACTAGTGGTAAGACGAGAGGAAATGGCCTCAAGTTGCGTCAGGAGAGGTTTAGACTGGATATTAGGAAAGATTTCTTTACTGAAAGGGTGGTCAAGCACTGGAACAGGCTGCCCAGAGCGGTGGTGGAGTCACCATCCCTGGAGGAGTTCAAAAAACTTGTAGACATGGCACTTTGGGACACGGTTTAGTAGGCAAGGAGGTGTTGGGTTGTCAGTTGGACTAGATGATCTTAGAGGTCTTTTCCAACCTTAATGATTCTATGATTCTATGACAGGCCAAGGGGTAAGGGTTTTAAACTAAAAGAGGGGAGATTCAGACTAGAGAGAAGGAAGACATTTTTTACGCTGAGGGTGGTGAGACACTGGCCCAGGTTGCCCAGAGAGGCTGTAGATGCCCCGTCCCTGGAAACATTCAAGGTCAGGTTGGACGGGGCTCTGAGCAGCCCCATGTAGTTGAAGGTGTCCCTGCTCATGGCGGGGGATTGGACTAGATGGCCTTTAAAGGTCCCTGCCAACCCAACCCATTCTGTGATTCTGTGATTCTAATACACAAAAAAGCAAACATCAGTGAGACCTTATCCCCAGGTGTGCTCCTTCACGGGGCTCCATGATGCCTAGTGCCAGAGATACTGCTGTAATTTCGTCATTAACCATCTGGAAGGAAAAAGCACTTCACACAACAAAATCATTTGTGGCCTGGGTGTTAATGGCAACAGAAAAAACATCTAAAACAATTTGGGAAAGATGGGCTCATTCAAACACAACACTGCCAGGGCAGCCAGACCCAGCTCGATGCACCCTGTAAGAGGCATGCACGCCAGGGAGAGAGGTTGCCTTGTGGGAAAGAATTATAAACTGCTTTAGAATTTACTGTAATGCAGCGCATGTAAAAAAGGAAATGTATTTTTATTTTTTAAGTTTTGCATTTTTCATTTTGTTCTTTGCAGTTCATTTTCTTGCTTTTTCAGGGCTTTCTCTGTTTTGACGTCTCTCATTCTGCCATAGTTTTAGAAATTATCGTTGAAAGGAAAGCATATCTTTGTTCCCACTGTAGCCGTAGAGCCATGTGAACAAAATATGCAGCCAAGTTGTGACACACGTCCAAGGAAGGCTTGTTTGGAGACGAGCTGCACAGCAGCCACCCCTTCTCCCACCTCCCCGCCTCCTCTGCCCCCCCAGATGACATACTGGCTTTGTGGCTCACTGAGCCTGAGTGGGAAAGCCCCTTCGGTTCCCTTCCGAGCTGACGTGCCGGCGGATGCAAATGATGGTCTGTTTATACGTAGTGCAGCACCATCTGCATGGCCCCTTTTTGGTATAAATTATATGTTGAGCACAGAGCTTGGACCACAGCTATCAAAACCCCATCAAGATCACTGTGTACGCCAACAAACCATCCTGCAGAACCTCCTGTTTCCCGACTGGTTTTTTGGCAGGGCGGAAGGACCAGCAATACAAGGAGATGCTGCCTAAAGCGCAGTTTTTACTATTCAATATTTTCCCTCTCTGGGAAAGCTTCTGTTTTGTGCTTGAGATCTGGCAGCATTCCCCAAGCAGAGGTGGGATCTCTGAAGAGAGAGAAAGAGGCAAAGGAGACCTGGTACCAAGGTACATCATTACATAGCCCCTTGATTTATCTCTCTGTCAAGGAGAGTCAGTCAGCAATAATTTGACGGGGCCACCACACATGTCTACACAACTGCAGCACCTCCGGGCACACATTGAATTTTCTTCTGTAACTAAAGCAAGGGACAAAGGTCAGGAAAAAATAGAAAAATTGATCTCCAGTCACAACTCTACATGTTCCCCTGCTTTAAAAATTATGATAGCAATCAAAAGAATATGTGTAAAGCTTAAGAATAGTAATTTCCCTTGAACATCTTAAAACGTTTTGCAGATTTCCCTTGCCAGGAGCAGGAGCGTGTTTCCCAGCCTGCCTGCATGCCCTGTGCCGGGGAGGAAGAGCTGCTGCCGGCAGCTCCGGCTGCCTGCACACGCCAGCACTGGCCACGTTCGGCACAGTGGGCGGCGATGACTCAAAAAAGCCCATTTGTGTTGTGAAATAAGACAGAGGGCAGGGAATCTAAAATTACCAATAGTATTCGGGGAGACAGACATGCAAATCAATAACTATAGGAGATTTATACGGTAATAAGCAGTAATGCACAAGATACTAACACATTAGAAAAGATAAGTTTTAGTTTGCTTACTTAAGAACAGGAATGTTTGTTCATGCTGTGTTTCCAAAGAAAACTTTGCATTTTTTTTGTTTTTAAAGCAAGTCTGTCAAGTTACATAGCAAAGCGTTCAATGCGAATCAGAAAATCAGGCCATCCTTGTCCTTCCCTTCTCCTCCCTCCCACACCAGCTTCTCACGACTTACGGGTGACCTGGAGGTTTTTGTGGGACAGTCAGCTCTCTCATACCCACGGCAGAAGTGGGGGCTTGAGTGACCCGGTATCTGATGTCCCTCCAGGGACCTGGGTGAAGCCACCTGGATCCCGCCAGCCCCAGGACCTGCTGTGCACCCAGCCCAGCCCAGGGAGCGGGGTGAGGGCAAGGGCTCGGGGCAGACCAAGAGGGATTTTGATCTCCAACTTGACTGTTGCAACTTCTAAGACACTCAGGTTGGAAATCATTAATTAGGCATCAAATTTGCTTGGGACCTTGAGCTTCTCAACAGCTCACGCAGCAAGCTGCCGGCAAGCGGGAGATGCTAAGCACAGCCCGTCTCTAACACGTGGTCTGTGAACTGGCTGATACATCTGGGACATCACTACATCCACTGGGAGAGCACGGGCTCAGAGCTGAACCTCTCCTCACTCAGTCAGGATGTTTTCCAGGGCAGAAACCCATTTACCAGGGCTGTACGTGGGCATCCCCTGAGCTGAAGGGGGACTTTTTTAAATATATAATTACTGTTTGTATATATATACTCATATATTTACACATATATATATATATACTTTTAATATATACTTATAAATAAAAATATACTTTTTTTTGTATTAATATATAGTATATTAAGCACTGGAAGAGGCTGCCCAGGGAAGTGGTGGAGTCCCCATCCCTGGAGGTATTTAAAAGCCGTGTGGATGAGGTGCTTAGGGACATGGTGTAGTGGTGGGCTTGGCAGTGCTGGGTTAACGGTTAGACTCGATGGTCTTAAAGGTCTTTTCCGACCTAAAACATTCTATGATTCTATACATAAATATATATAATTATATACATAGACATATATATTTATATACATACAAACAGTACTTTTATATATATTTACGTACAAACAGTGTGTGCTTACTCAAAAGTGGGGGAAGCCGTAAAGAACCTGTTCAAACCCACCCTACCCCTGTGCTGATTTTATCATCAGCATTTACTCTGGCACACAAAAGAGGTTTATTGCCCAGGCCTGGGGCAGAGCGAGGCACGGGAGGCAGTGACGTGCCAGCCCCATGCCACCACCCCATAGCCATTGCCATGTGCTCTTTGGGTCACTAACACCAGGGCATCACACCGCAGGCAATAAGACATAAACCAAGAACAATCCAATTTTTTTCCAAATGTTACTTTTTTTTAAAAAAAAAAAGCTGTGTGAACCCTCTTGGAAAAACATAATGGTCAATAGGATATTAATCTAATTATAATAAAATTGAGTTTTCTGAGCCTTAGCCTGAAAACCAAGGCCTGTGAATTTTCCTCTTTGAGAGCTTACGAAGGAAATCTGGCATATTGTTTCATAGAGCAGGTAGTGCAGGACAAAAACTTGAAAAGCAACTTTCCCATGAAATTGCTTTAACTTTCCATGTCTGTTAAGCTTCCTAGTTGCTTAAACCACTAAATCACTTAGAATATTCAAAATCCTGACTCTGGCACTGTTGTACAATTTGGCATAATTGCAAATCACTGGATGACAGCCCAGAGAAGAGGATACAGCAAGCAACTATATCATTTACTAGCCCTTTATATCGCAAACACTGTTCACTAAGCCCATTATTGCACAGCACACAAGTGAATTACAGTTGTGATGTATAAAAGGATTTTCATATTTCGGTATCTCCTCCATTCCACTTTGTCGCATTGCTCCATTATAAATTTTGCTAAAAGGACTTGCACATTTGCCAGGGTACGTATTTTATATCACCTACTTGCTGCTAAATTATTTATAGCAGTTAGGCAACATCCACTGTACCATATGTTATTGGGATAAAAACAAACACACACAAAAAGATAGCTTGAAAACAAATTTTATGTAAAGCAAAATTATTTAACTCTAAAGAAGAAACTGAGGCTTTCTTTTCTTGTATATAAGTCGCCTTCTTGTATATAAGTCTTTTCGTACGTAAGTCGCCTTATGTAAGTGGCTTCTCATCCACAGCTGGTCGTGCACTGACCCACGGAAACAAGTTACGGGCAAAAGGGAAAAAACAGATCAACGCAGACAACTGTGAATATGTAAGTTGTCCAAGATGAATTGTGTGAAATGATTCAGGCAAAAGAGAGAGGAAAAAATGAACAAAGAAAAAAAACCCAAAGGGCATAAGCAAAACTGCTAACATAATGCTAATGTAATAAAGTCCCATAGAAACTCTGCTATCACAGCCTTCATTGCTGCAGAAAGACAGCTACAGCCCCGGAGGCACGTCTAGACAGGGTTTTATGTTGGCCGTAGGCTAAATCCAGTGTCGTGGCAGTGCAGGTGAATTACTGAACTACAGAAGCCTTTGCTGTTTTGGGGTTATTAATTTTTTCACCAAACATTTATGGTTGTGGTTTCACTCTCTTGCAGAACAGAAAACAGCCCCTGAAGCCCAGCACGCCATGCCCATGCTCTTGCAGAGGCACTGCAGGTAGCACTCAGCGTCTGTAGGTGATTTTATTTATTCCCAAGCAGTTGTAAGTGATGCCCTGGACCTTTCGTGTACCGGGGGAGTGTGCTGACACCCCTTCGCAACCCTGTCGCCCTCCCAGCCTCTCCACTGCTGCCTCGTGTCCCCCAGACATGGGCTGAGCTCAGCGGGACGGTGGGGGCTGAGTCCTGCTGCCAGCACCCCAGGCAGCCGTGCCCCCGTGTCCCCCCAGCACAGTGGCTCTCCTCCATGGGGTTCGGTACTGCATACGTGCACGTTTCCCACCCTGTGGTCCTAAACCCCATGGGACACAACTGAACATCCCTTCACTAAGGTCAGGTTGGCACCAAAAATTCCCACAGCCTGCAAAAACCATCCACTAAGAGAAATGCCTCTAAATGATCTAATCCTGTATTAAGGGTCCTGAAGAAACATGCTCTACTGATACACATTTCAGTGACCTTAATCTGTGAAGGTCGTAAAAAGGATAGGAAATTACACATACACTTAGCTGTTTAATAAGGCAGTTCTGCAGAGGGTCGCAGCAGATATTTTGTTATTCTTGACCCTGAGGTGCTAATTTCTTAGGTGATAATGAGATGTAACTTACACATTTTACAGCCAAGAGTGTGGTAATGGAGAGAGATTCTTTTCACCTCAGGAAGCTTTACTCCAATTTAATCCATAACAACCAGAAAACGATCTTGTATTTCACACCTTTTTTAGCTTCTCTAACAGTGCAGCAAACTCTCCTTCAGGTGTGGCTTCTTATTTGAGGAAAGAAGAGCTGCAAAGAGAAACAAAGCTGCTCCTTAGTAGAAAAAGTGGACAGGGAAAACAAAACCATTGGACTCTATTAACTTTTTTAAATGCTAAGGGTTCGTTTTACATACTCAGTAAAAAGCTGTTGATACTTCTAAAGGAGGCAGAAAGCTGCATATTCATGCGTTGGTGAGATTTGCACGAAGTGCAAACCAAGCACAGATGCACACAAACATAGAGTACCTAAAGTTTTTTTTTAAAAAATCACATTTCATAAACACAGGATTTTGATTAAAAAATCCCATTTTAAAATCAAATTCTTAAGATAATTCATTTATTTAACCTTTTCACAGAAATAATTGTCATGTTTGGCCAGCGCTATGAAGAAATAAGTTTGATACGATAAGCCATACAACACCCGTCGCTCTAACATTTTGTACCTTTGGTGTTTTGACTGCCAGTCTCAAAAGATCTGTCCAAAAACATAACAAGCTTTTACTGTGTTATGAAAATTAGCAGCAAACCACACAATCTAGTTTACAAATGGCTTACACAGCTTAAGGCTGAACATGTATCCTTTTTTTCTCTTAAGTGTAGGAGCGAGTACAGTTTTTTATTTTGAAGTTTAAACAACAAAAAAACTTGACACATCTGTTAGTTCGATTAGGAGGCAGAAGAAACAAACGCGCAGGAACTGCAATGCTCTGAACGTTAAGCATATTGGCCCCATAATCTCTTAATAAGTCTCAGTTAGTGGGGTTTTTATATCCCGAGTTTTCCGAGCCACCCACGCAGGCGTGAGTGACATCGGGGTGACGAGCTGTGCCTGTCCTCACTCCCCAGGCAGCCTGCCAGTAAGCGCTTGTTGTAACAGCTCTTCCCTCAGTTCAACTCCTTCTCTTTAGCCTTGTGAAATGGGATGCTCCCAGGAATTCACCAAAGGCAAAGCCTTGCCTTCCAGCATGAAGTCTGCATTCCTTTTCCAGCGGGGGTTTCCTCCGCACTCACCCTGCAGCGCGGTCACCCGACATCTTAAATCGCTGGCTCGCTTCTGCTGCACCCATCATGCCAGCCTCATTCGGATGAGGGAAAAGACAGGCAAAAAAATTATGTGGCTGGCTTGGCACGTTAAGGTGTGGGGTGTTAAGGAGAGCAAGCTCCTTCCCATGACCTCTGCACCCCATCAAAGGATGGGGCTTTTGGCTTGGTCTGGCAGACCCGGGGCAGGGGGTCCCCTGCTCTGCACCGCACGGCGCCGGGGCAGAGCCCCCCGGGAGCCCCGGCTGCCAGCACCCTGGCACGTACTGCAGCACAGCGTGGCAATGCTAGGGCCCCCCGTCTGGGAAATCCAGCAAACTCAAACAGAAGAGCAGAAATCCTTTTGGCAGTGAGATTGCGTGGCTATGCAAAAAAAAAAAATCACCACCAAAACCCCACTGGGAGCTGTTGAATTCCCTTTGTTACAGAGAGGACGTCCAGTGGGGCTGCCCATCAGAGCTTGTGCCCATAGAGGTCCTCCAGCTGGTGTGGAGACCAGACCTCTGACCCAGGGCACACGGGGGACTCCTGCCCAGGAGGGACAGGACAAACAGCGTTGGACACCAACGCTCGGGCAGCTGCATCACCTTCATCGCCTCTGCATGGCCCGTGCTGATGAACCAAGAGCTTGTCAAAAGCTCTTCACACCACTTCATGGCTACCCAGTACGACACTGGTCACTGGCCCCGAAGAGCCCACACATTAGATAAGCCTTTAAACACCAATGAAAAACAGCTATTGTTTAAAATATTGCCCAATATGTATATCAGGCACACAAAGTAATTCTTGTTACGTTCATGTTTACTTAAAACCATTTTTCCACAGCACTGTTTTAACTGTGTTGTCATTATCCCTCCAGAAGAAGGAAGAGATGTGGACATCTGCTCCACAATCAGCTGCTGCCTGCTGCATTTGTGCCACTGAGATTTCACTGAGCTTCCAGTTAAATCTCTTCCATCTCTGCTCTGATCTCTTCCTCCGCTTGCCTTCCCTCCCCTCGGGCAGTAGGGCTCTGTGGTCCCAGTGGTGCCAGCGCTGAAAGACCCTGGTTGTTGCCACCTCGTTCTGGCAGAGCGGGAGGCAATTAGCAAGGGAACATCACCACTGTTTTGCCACTTCTTTCCAAATGTCATGTCTCTTCCCATTATGAAGCCTGATGATCTGTGAAGACTATAAACCATCCACCCAGCAACAGTGGTGGGCTTTTACAGCCTGAGCCGCTGCCAAGTTTTCCAGCTCCACAGCAAAATACCATCCCTGTCAGCTGCTCAGCTTCCAGCTGCCAAAAGCAATGGTTTGCATCTGTCAGTGCCATCTTGTTTCTCTAAATTCAAGTCCATCACCATTTGGAAGCATCGTAGTCAACAATAAATGGTCTGTGGGAGGCTGCAGTCCAAAAAAATATTCTGGTTAATCTTCATTTCAAGTTGTGGGTTGCAGATTTCTAACTGCCTTCCCAGAAAAAGCTGTCCTTGAAGTGGAAGGGTCATGAAATGTGTGAGGAATGCCTGCAGTTCACATCCTTACAGATGTGGTGTGTATTTTTATAAGGTGTCCTTTACTCTCACCTTCATCAACTGATTGCATTGACTACAGCAGTGAGAAGGTTTGGGCATTGCCCACGGATACCGTCCTGCCAGCACCTCCTCTTCCGACAAGCTTCTCAGTCATCCCAAGGCTTCTTGCCCCAACCCAGACAAAAACCTGATTAGGAGTGGTCTATATTTAACTGAAAACGTTACAGTAATTTACTTTCATCTCCAAATTTTAAATTATCTATAAACAAAACTCCCACAAAAGTATTAAATTATGTTCCTATGTCCCTGAATTCGATGAAACAGATATGCAGTGATGATTTCAATCAAGCATCCAAAAAGTCTCTTCTTCTAAAAACATGTCTTCCAATTTTGATTTTAAGGCTCAGCATTTTCCTGCCAAGTGCTAGAGGTGGCAGCCACTCACTTCCCATCGCCGACACCGAGGACTCCCTTCGCTCCCCTGGGAAAGCCAGGCAGCCGGGCTGCTGCTCTCAGCGACGTCCTACCCAGGAACGCAGTCAGCGTTTGCCCTACTCCAAATCAGACTGGATTATACGTCTCTGTTTAAAATTCAGGGACAACATATCTATATGACCTGTTTACTACTGCATAGTTTCCTCAGACCATTTTCTTCTCTTTCCTGCTACTTTGGATTTTTAGTGCCCCTTAGTGTCTCCTCAGAATGAAACTCCGAAGTTGAAGGCAGTGCACGGGGCTGGGCTTAGGGACCATGGCTGGAAAGCAGGCTGTGGGCACACACCCCTCAGGACAAGTCGGTTGGGAGCAGAAGGTCGCAGCCCAGGGCAGAGCTGCGGCAGGAGATGGAGGCGAGCGGGACGGGGCTGGCACGAGCCCTGCCTGGCCGTGCCTGTGGAGCCACGCTCCCCAGCAATCACATGGATCACGGGCTCCTACCGTAGAAATACCCTTCAGCAACCAAACAGCCATTAGCTTTGATTATTCTGCCATTATTCGGTCATTCTCTGCAGAATGAATCTCCTTTGGGGGCTGCACTGAGCCCGAAGTGTTGCCCTGCCTTCAGAATAACTGCAAAACCAACTGACTCGGTCTGGCTTTTCTGGAAAACTTGCTAAATACTGAAACCTGCCCGTCGCAGGAGAGAGCTGGCTGAAGGGCTCTCCGCAGGTCGCTCCCCTCTGGGGAGATGGAGGAAAGCCTTGGGAAGAGTGTCACCTTGCCTAGAGCTGCTCCCAGCACCGGGAACTGCGGAGACATGCTCCAGGACAGGGACGGAGCCTGGAGGGATGAGAAACGGTTGCTGGATCTGTCTGCGCTGCCCCACCTATAGAGTTAAACTGTGGCTGCACTTTCATATATCTATTCTAAATTTTTAATAATTATATACTTATTGCGAACTGGCAGTTACTGTGGTGGAACCTGACAAGGCTTTCACTCAGGTAATGCTCCATTCCAGTATGGACACACAAACCTGGTGATCCCAAATATTTTTTCCAATATGATAGAAGGAACTAAAAGGGAAATCTGAGGGAAAAAAAAAAAGTATGCAAAATCTTATGTTTGCATAGAAGTTGCTAAGCAAAATATTCCTGGCATTTTGGCTATGTGAAGAGAAAGCTGGGTTTGTTCCTACAGGAAGGGCTATACTGGTTCAAAACCACAGATCCACCAGTCCAACACCTGCCTCCAGCAGGCCAAAAAGCAGATGCCCAGGACATCGTATACTGTATCTTAACCTTATAGGCTACTTCCACGATATAGTGAAAAAGAGACCTAAATTTTTGTTACTTTGGTTTTCCCCTTTGACATCTTCTTGGCTAAGACTTCTAGGAGGAAGCACCAACCGAAATACAGGGCAAGTCACAGAACACTCGGGAGAATATAAAGCGTGATGGCTGCAAGTGTTTTATACAGGTAACGCATTTACCACTTGGGATCTGAGCTCCTGAAGACTTCCTATGTGGAATTAGACTTTGAAATTAGACTTTAGAGTGCTTTCATGTCTCCAGACATAGCTATGTCCTCATTTCAGACACACAGCAGTGAATGAAAAGGCTCCTGTTAACTTCAAGGAGTTTTGAAGCAAACCCATACTGTATACTAAAGACATATTATATAGTTGGTAACATAAGTTTTTGCACAAGACGAGACGGTAGATCTGATCAAAGATTTCAAAAAAGAGATGGAAGAAAGATAAAGCACATGCCTGAAGTTCCACATATCATAACAACCACATTTCAGAAAGAGGCAGAGAAATTTTAGTTGAGGAGGGCATTAGAAGAACAGCAATTTATCTGAAATAGTTTCAAAAATTAAATGTCTACAAATGATTATGTATTATGAGCACATCCGTGTTAACACGGTTACTGGTTCGCTTCTAATAAATCTAGAGATGAGTGTAAAAAGGCATTTCCTTCTGTGCAAAATTGCCCTACCATCAACTCGGGAGAAAAGAAAATAATTCTGTTTGCTTGTTTATTTTTCCCATGGAATATGACGTTCAAAAGATTTGATTCCAAATACGGGAGAGAAAACCACCGTCACCCACTGGCTGGGTATTCAGAGCAGCGCTGCCACGCAGCTCCCCGGCTGCCCTCGCCCATGGGAGCAGCAGCCTCCTCCTCCTCCTCTGGCTGCGAAGGCAGAGCAGCACCCGCCCACCCTTCAGCCTCTCCTTTGCTGTGCGTGCCACCCCGCAGCACCCCCGCACCCCACAGCATCCCTGCACCCACAGCACCCCTGCACCCACAGCACCCCTGCATCCCAAAGCACCCCTGCACCCCACAGCACCCCTGCACCCCAAAGCACCCCTGCATCCCACAGCACCCCTGCATCCCAAAGCACCCCTGCACCCACAGCATCCCTGCATCCCACAGCATCCCTGCACCCACAGCACCCCTGCATCCCACAGCACCCCTGCATCCCACAGCACCCCTGCACCCCGCAGCACCCCTGCACCCACAGCACCCCTGCATCCCACAGCATCCCTGCACCCCACAGCACCCCTGCACCCACAGCACCCCTGCATCCCACAGCACCCCTGCATCCCAAAGCACCCCTGCATCCCACAGCACCCCTGCACCCCACAGCACCCCTGCATCCCACAGCACCCCTGCACCCACAGCATCCCTGCACCCCACAGCACCCCTGCATCCCACAGCACCCCTGCATCCCAAAGCACCCCTGCACCCACAGCACCCCTGCACCCCACAGCACCCCTGCATCCCAAAGCACCCCTGCACCCCGCAGCACCCCTGCACCCACAGCATCCCTGCACCCACAGCACCCCTGCACCCCGCAGCACCCCTGCACCCACAGCATCCCTGCACCCACAGCACCCCTGCACCCACAGCACCCCTGCACCCCGCAGCACCCCTGCACCCACAGCATCCCTGCACCCACAGCACCCCTGCACCCACAGCACCCCTGCACCCACAGCATCCCTGCACTCCACAGCACCCCTGCACCCACAGCACCCCTGCACCCATGCCCAAGCCGTGCAGCAGCGCGGCGGGCAGCACCCGTCCTCCTGCAGATGCATGGCGGGGTGACACGAAGGGCCCCCGCTGGTGCCACCCCCGCCCTGAGACCGGGGTGCAGCTCCTCCCGAGCGGGGCTCCCTGGGAGCGGACCTTGGCCTTAGCGCCTGGGCCAGGTTTTGACAAACAGGATCGGGTCTCTGGCTGCCGCTTTGTGTTTAGGCATTTGGCACTGATCAATTTTCATTACTGTGAGGGCTTGCTTGGATGTTATTAATGGCTGGAGGAAGACCAATTTTCTTCAGATTTTATTATGACACATCTGCAGTCGCCAATCTGACACACTAAATATTTATGAAGTATGCCATTTTTCAAACATACAAAGTCCCAGTTCCCTCTAATCTGCAATGAAATTAAAAATCTGCAAATTTTGCTGCCGCGTTATTGCTAGATATTGTAATTTCGATTTGTATTAGCAGATCTGAACCTATTTAAACCACTAATATACCCAAGCAGCATACCCCAGCTTCCTTAGGTGATTGTGCAGGTATTAGCACACACTTCGGCCATGTGCTAATGCCACTGATGGAACCCACGTGCTGTCCTCCAGCCCGCCCAGCCACGGGTGCACTGTGAGGGGGACCTGCGTCTCACGGCAGTCTCGGGGTGGGTCCAGTCCTGCCACCCACACTTCTGCTCCAGTTCACGGTCCCAGAGAAGCTGGAAACACCGTTAGTGCCTGTCGCGGATGGAGTGAGAGTGCACTTCACTCGTAAGAGAGACGTAAAAATATAGTTTATTGATACAAAATAGGGAGTTAACAAAGTTCAATGCGACAGTGTTTTAACAAGATTCGATGGCGAGGCACACTTGATTATTTACTGCATAGAGGACAGGGTCAGACAAAACTGTCAGGGAGACCCTCCCGTTGAGTCATGAGGTTCGGAAAGGATCCCCTTGCTTTCTAAACTCCTTCTCAGAGAGGAGTCTAGGTGCGGCTAGATCCAGTCCTAGTCCCAGACTTGGTCAACGGTTTATATCTAAAGGATTATATGTGCGCAGTCAATCCTTTATATCACTTAGCTAAGATTTCAAAGTTTAGCATGCTGTTAGTCACTTACCGAGGATCTGTTGCGGCAAGGAATCTCTCAACCTCGAGGAGTAACCTTGAGAGGCGTCCCTGCTCAAGGGGAGATCCTGGCGTGCAGCCCGCTGCCGTGCAGGAGAGCTCAAAGGGCCCTGGGCTGTCCACTATTTAAGGAGTAAGATGATTGACTTATGGTCATATTTGCATATCAGCAAGAGGTTTAGATCCTTGCTTCAAAGCAGCCAATGGCTACTTTGTTGCCATTTGTCCTCAAGGTCCAGGATAACTGGATGCAGCTATCAGGATGACTCCCACTGATGGTTACTGCTTGTGCAGGGAGCTGGGGAGCTGGGGGGGGGGAGCACACCGCCACACTCCACCCCGTGACTATAGTCAATTCATCTTACCTTCACAGAGTGGTGGTACGGTCACCTCTTGCCTCTGTGCCATAAATAGTATACTGATGGTTTGTGCGCTTATAGATCCATGGTAAGTAGACAGTGAAGCACTGCTATTTGTTATGCGTTAATTTGTATGTTTTGGGTGGTTGAAGTTGGGTTATCTGTTTTATCATGTGCCAAACCTTTATATACAATATAATTATAAGCAATAGACACACTAATGTTAGAGTTAGTAAAATGACAACTGGGTGAAGCATAAGATTGAACACTCCTGTTGCTGTCGGTGACCATCCAAGAAGAGTTTCCCACCAATGGTGTTCTCCATCCTTCTTCACTCTTTCCAAGACATGGTGTATTTCTTCTGCATCATGATGAACGGTGATTAGAGTTTTGTGTCCATTGTTTCGTATGCGTTCTAGCAGTTGACACAGGTCATCATGTTGTAGTAGTTTCTTCACCAATGTAAGATTCATTCCGATGGGGGTAGACAATAAATCTTGACTCAATGTGTAGTTAGATTGTAACAATTGATAAGACGTAACAGGAGCTGAATAATTGAAGTCACATCCCACAATTTTTGTAAAGTTACAAACACAAATATTTGAGCGATTGCTTGTATCTACAGTAACGTTGTCTACAAATATAACATCACAAAGGGTTCTCATACAAACACATCCTTTTCCAGTATACACAAGTACAGTTTCAGGGGCTTCATTAGGTCGTATTTCAAAATGACAAACATTTTGTTCAGTGTCAAGACAAATGTCTTGGGCTTTGAGGGTGTTACTCTCACAAATAAATCCTTGTTGTTCCCGTACAACGCATGCATTAACATCAACAGTTTGCCATTTGTTTCCATTTCGGTGGGCCCATATTCTATGTTCTAATGGATAGAGTACAGTTCCATTGTGATTCAATCCCAGCGCAATGATTGGGTATATGGTATATACCGAAGCATTGTGAATTGTTAAGACAAAAGCTGTGGCCTTATTGCTAATGGGGTCATAAGTGAAATTGACTAAATACCACCAGGACTGGAATTCTTTCTCAAATTTAGTTGCATTATCCCAAATTACCTTTCGAATTTCAGTGGGTAAGGTGCCCTCTTCACCTTCTCTTATAATTGCTGCTACCATAGATTGCATCCACAGTTGAGCTTGGATACAACTAAGAGCTAGAGAAACATTGGTTTGGGCTACACCAAGTGCATCCACAATCAGTTGGTGGTCCCTTTCATTAATTCTTTTCCACTGAGGTAATATATCAGATAAGAGCCATTGGTTAGTTCCCAATGCTAATAGAGAAGACCGTAATGGGTGTTCTAATTTGTTCAAATCACTTGTTGTTGTGCTCAGTTTGTTTACGAGTACTTCGGCATCGATACTATTTAAGACTCCCAATCCTGTCCCTATGATACCGGTCACATCTCTCCTTGTTCGTCTTGGAGAGGTGAGGGTTCGCCCATGTAACCATGCTAACCATCCTGCATAGGACGTACCTAGGAATGGTGAACAGGTCGGTTTGATTGCAGAGATATTAATTTGCATTAGTAGTTCTACTCGTTTAAGAGACCATGATGGATTAAATAACACTTGTTGTTGGCCTGTATTCTTGATCACATATGGTCCAACTTCAGAAACCTGTGGGGATAGAATTGTCTCATCCTTTACAGTCAGGGCGGATGTTGTGCTAGGCTTAATAATGTCTATTTTAAATTTAAAGGATAATCCCACACGATGGTGAGCCCAGAGGCAGACTACAAAAACAGGTCGTACTAAGGTAAAATTGTACCAACAGTCCAGTTTTTCAAAGGCGCAAAGTTTCGTATCTTTGGCTATTGGTTTTGATGTAATGTTGTACACAGAAATCTGAGATGCCTTCTCATGGGTAGACCCATTGATCATCCGGCATCCTATTTTAATTTCTTTCCCTGCTGTTCCTCGGAGCCGGGGAACTTTATCATCTTTATCCCAGCTCCATTCATTTTCTAAGTATGTTTCAGTTCCGTGCATGACCACGGTGGAAAGCTTTAAATCCCCCTTACTAGAGTGTATTCCCATACTTCCAGTGTACTTAACACGAGCTTGGGACCATGGCCATTCTAGGGTTCTTTGACCACAGGCTAAGAAGAGCAGCATTGTTAGGGTTTGGAATAGTAACATGAACACAGCATTTCCGTCTGCCATCCTGTGGGGTGCTGTAAGAGAAAATAGAGACTTGTTTCGGTGGGGAGAGTCCGAACAGGTTACCCCATTAAGAAGAAGGAAAAATCCATCGTGAACTAATTCTGTGTTTTGCACCACTGCTATCAGTAGCTTCCCAGGCAAGTGGGCCACGAGGTTTAGTTAAAGTCATAGGCACAGTACCGATAGATGGCAAATTGACCATCACAGGCTGTCCTGGCTGTAATGTCATTGGATATTCTCTTTTCCTAGTAGGTGGAGCGCTAAGCTCAGTTTTTGCAAAGAATGCTCGGCTTACAGGGCTTCCAGTAGGCCCAAACCGGTTGTTTAATTGATGGAGTACTTTGGGAAGTCTCGTATCCCATTGAGCTTCCTGTGGTTTGAGACTCCTTTTCAACAAGCCATTAGCTCTTTCTACCATCCCATTTGATTGAGGGTAGTATGGGGTGTGGAAAACCCATCTAATTCCCTCTTGTTTTGCCCAATCTTGCACTTCCTTACAAGAAAAGTGTGAGCCATTATCACTCTGGATAACATCAGGAGTAGGTAGATTTGAGAACCAAAATGATAGCCCTCGCACTGTGTTTCGCCCATCGGCCTTCCGACATTTAGTCGCCATAAGCAAGCCGGAGACTACTTCCACTCCTGTAAGGATGTATCGATATCCTGCAGAGGATTTGAATGGTCCGATATAATCAATTTGCCATGTAGACCATAAAGTTTTCCCTTCATTGATATGTAAAGGTGGTGCTTTGGCAGGATGATCTGCTTGTAATTTCAATCTACACTGAGGACATTCTGTAAGAATAGTTTCACAAGTTTTTCTATTTATAGGCCAGCCTTTACTCTGTGCAGCAAAGTAAAGTGCTTCTTTACCTGTGTGGCCTAGGTTTTGATGTAACCATTCTCCCAGTCGATACCACTCAGGATTTAAGGTGATTTTCCTAATTTTAGTTAGCTCATCTACCTTTTGATTCCACTTTGTGGCTGGTTGATTATCTTTAGCATGAGCTTTTACCCATCCCATCTTGAAAGGTGTTTTCCTGGCTATATCTAGTAATAATTGCCAATCTTTGTTTCTCCAAACTGGGGATCTATTTACTTCCCAATTCAAGGTTTCCCATTGACAGAGCCACTGTGTGGCACCGGCCCACACAGCATAGGAGTCTACATATATGATTTTTGCTCCATTCTGTGCTGCTAAAACAACTGCTCTTATTTCTCCTACTTGTGCACTGCCTTCACCTTCTTCTACTACTTGTTTGCCGGTGGTAATGTCTAATGCAACAGCCTTATATTGCCATTTACCATTTACCCTTTTTGCTGAAGCATCTGTAAACCAAATGTTTTCTGTTGGTGTACCCTCAGTGAGGGTGGTGCATCCAGAATGGGTGAAGGTTTAAAAGGTTGTTGTAAAGCTAAAGGGTCTGTGTTTATGGGCATCTGCAATTTGGAAACCTTAGTGTGTCCTTCAGTTAGTTGCATATTTTCTGCAACTCCTGTTAGGTAGGCATACCATTTTCGGACAGTGGGTTTTTGTGCAACTCCTTCTGGGGGAGCAGTCCCTTTTAGGATTGCTTCTAGTAAATTAAATGGTCCTCTAGTTTGCACAGGTTGTCCCTGATGTATTTTCTCAACTTGTTTAACTGCTCGGACTAAAGATAAAAGTCCCTTTTCCCATTCAGAGTATCGTTGTTCTGTTTCTTTAAATGCAGTTGAGCTAAACAATAAAGGTCTTTTTGGCCCATCGGGTCCAGTTTGGAACAGGTTACAGTAAGTAGCATGTTCGGCGAAACCCCATTCAGCTATAATAGGGTCGCGGGGTGCACTGGTCCCAGTGACTGATATGTTTTTAACTCTTCAGTTAGAGTTTTGACTGCCTCTTTATGTTCTAATTTCCACTCCCAGGGTTTGCCTTTCCGTAAGAGTGAGTATAAGGGACGGAAATAATAGAAAATCCAGGCACATGTTTCCTCCAATATCCTAAAGTTCCCATTAATTGTTGTAACTCCTTCCTTGATTGGGGCATTTGCAGCTCTTCAATTTTTCTTAAGGTATCTGGAGGAATCACTGCACTGCCTGCTATCCACCAAGTACCTAAAAATTTTACTTCTTTACTTGGTCCCTGACATTTTCCGGGTGGAATCTCAATTTCTGCTTTATTTAGTGCTTGCCATACTGCTGCTGCTGCTTCCCAACCTTTTCAGGGCAAGTTCCTCCAATCAGAATATCATCTATATATTGGTACAGTTTCACTTCTTGGGGGAGTAAGACTGTCTGTAAAAGTTCAGCAAGCGCAGCATGAGCAATCGTGGGTGAATGTTTATACCCCTGTGGGAGTCTGTTAAAGGTGTATTGTATTCCCTCCCAAGTGAAAGCAAACTTCTCTTTATCCTCCTCCTTTAAGGGAACCATAAAGAACATATCCTTTACATCTAGCGCTGCCATCCACGGGTGTGCAGCTGCTTGCAAAGTAGCTGTTAAGTTGGCAATGTTTGGCACAGCAGCTGTGAGTGGGGCTGTATTGGCGTTCAGGCGCCGATAATCGACAGTTAAACGCCACCTCCCGTCTGGTTTCCGGACGGGCCAGACAGGTGAGTTATATGGGGAGTGCGTTCTGGAGATAATTTGTCGTTTCTCCAAATCAGCTATGACTTCAGAAATTCCATTTCGTGCCGCAGCAGAAATGGGATATTGCGGTACGTTAGTGATTTTTGACGCTGGGAGCGCAGGGGCTGCGCGCAGTGCCCGCACTGCAGCCTCCCGGCTTCTGCTGGGGTTGGGATCGATGTTCGAGCCGAAGGACCACACGCTGCCATTTGGCAGGCGCCAGGTTCGTCCGTTTAAAACATCGAAACCTAAAATATTTTCATGGTGATCTTTAATTGCAAAGCGAGTACTCGACATGCGCTTCTCGCCCGGGAGCCATAAATTGACCTTGGCAGTTTGGCACTGAACACTCACTCCGTTCACGCCAGTAATTTTAACTCTTTGCCGTCTGGGTCGTACACCCAGCTTCTCGGCATCTTGTTGTGTTAATAGTGAAATTTGTGCTCCCGTATCTATTAAAAACTTTACCAATTGTCTTTGAGGACCAACTGGAATTAGAATGTATGGGCCGTTATCATTTATCCACTGATAAGCCTCCACTTTCCGGACAGGCAGGCCCAATTGCCTTCCGGACACTACTCGTTTTTTGACTTCATGTCCTGCAGTTCCTCCCTAAGGGGGAGGAAGGGGTTATCTCCCCTTCTGGGGTCTGGTGCAGGAGGAGTTGAAATATGGTCCTTCCTTTCACCATTATCTCGTTTCTGGAATGCTTCAATTAGACTTAAAATAATGCCAGTAGGTTGACCTTGAATCGCAGCTCTGGGAATGCCTAAAGCTAATGCATTCCTCCACAACTCATTCCTCTGTTCTCGAGATTCTGTTTGGGGGATTTTAAATTTGTTTCCCTTCGATCTAGTTTCTGTTCCCTGTTTTATGGGTCTTACTTTGTGATCTCCTCCCCGGGGCTTCAGGTTTTGTTTTTCAGCTGGTGCATCGTCCCAGCCCATCTCACGGCTGTAGTTAACAATGCCGTGCATCAATTCTGCCCAGGTAGGGAGCTGCTTGTAGGCATTTTGAGCGTTATCACCTAGTCCCTCATTGTGCTCTGTGTCTTTCTTGATCTCATCTCGTTTTGCAACTAAATGGGATTTAAGAATTGCCGGGGCTCCTCTAATCAGTGGTTTTAACATTGCAAAATCTACTGTAGCAGACAGTGGGACATCATGGGACCCTCGTTTGTGCATGGCTTGTATACAGGCGGCTTTTGTGATGGCTGTAGAGAGCTCACTTAAAGATTTAATGGGAATTATGGAGGGTTCACCTCGCTCCATGCTGTCTATTCCTCCAGCCCAATAAGCTACTCGGCTGGTGATAGAATGAGGTGTATTTGTCGGGTCAGGTCCTAAATTTAAGAAAACTCCCGGACCCCAATAGCCGCTTGCTTCGTCCTCACTCAACATTATTCGGTCACCGCCACTG
Source organism: Ciconia boyciana (assembly GCF_034638445.1). Taxonomy (NCBI): domain Eukaryota; kingdom Metazoa; phylum Chordata; class Aves; order Ciconiiformes; family Ciconiidae; genus Ciconia; species Ciconia boyciana. The sequence goes on along the minus strand of NC_132939.1, from coordinate 71,378,338 downwards.
AGGCATACTCGCCACAAGTATTCCGTTTCAGTTTCACCTGGTTTTCTGCTATATCTCTCTTGCAAATTTGTCAATTGCAACGGATCCCAGGGGATGGTTCGCGTAGTATGTCGCGGATGACCACCCCGAGGACCCACAGTTCTTTCTGTTTTAACAATGGGTCTGGCTTCGTACTCAGGAGGATTTGTGGGGAACAAAGGGTCGTCGTCTTCTGGCTCGCTATCATCGGGATCACCCCAGATGTCTCCATCCCAATCTTCAGGGGATACTATTAGTTTCCTAATCTGTACAATGTCGGGGGGGCGGGGAGCCTGTATAAGCATCATCTCGACCTTTTCTCCCAACTTTTGTCTTTTTTCCTTTTCCTCCTGCAACTGTTTCTGCAGTTGTTCAATTTTTAAAGACAGTAACAACTCAGTTGCCTTTCTACCTTCTATTTCCTTCTCTAGGTCCTGCTCCCTTTTATTTCTGTTATCTCTTTCCTGATGTGCAGCTTCTAAACAGGCACCTAGCATCTTGCAGATAATTCCTTTCCCTTTTCCATCTTTTGTGTGGCCTCTAGTTACTTTTAGGTGTTCTTCAATGGCTTCCCAATTATGCCAATTGTCACGAGTCCATTCTGCTGAGAATTTGGGACTCGGATTCACTCCATGCCTCCGTAAATAATCAGTGATACTACTTGCCATCCTGCCGACTACGCCAATTTGTCGCGGATGGAGTGAGAGTGCACTTCACTCGTAAGAGAGAAGTAAAAATATAGTTTATTGATACAAAATAGGGAGTTAACAAAGTTCAATGCGACAGTGTTTTAACAAGATTCGATGGCGAGGCACACTTGATTATTTACTGCATAGAGGACAGGGTCAGACAAAACTGTCAGGGAGACCCTCCCGTTGAGTCATGAGGTTCGGAAAGGATCCCCTTGCTTTCTAAACTCCTTCTCAGAGAGGAGTCTAGGTGCGGCTAGATCCAGTCCTAGTCCCAGACTTGGTCAACGGTTTATATCTAAAGGATTATATGTGCGCAGTCAATCCTTTATATCACTTAGCTAAGATTTCAAAGTTTAGCATGCTGTTAGTCACTTACCGAGGATCTGTTGCGGCAAGGAATCTCTCAACCTCGAGGAGTAACCTTGAGAGGCGTCCCTGCTCAAGGGGAGATCCTGGCGTGCAGCCCGCTGCCGTGCAGGAGAGCTCAAAGGGCCCTGGGCTGTCCACTATTTAAGGAGTAAGATGATTGACTTATGGTCATATTTGCATATCAGCAAGAGGTTTAGATCCTTGCTTCAAAGCAGCCAATGGCTACTTTGTTGCCATTTGTCCTCAAGGTCCAGGATAACTGGATGCAGCTATCAGGATGACTCCCACTGATGGTTACTGCTTGTGCAGGGAGCTGGGGAGCTGGGGGGGGGGGGGGAGCACACCGCCACAGTGCCAGGACTGCGCTGTCGGATGGGCCGAGCCCCACCTCGGGAGCCAGGGAGGTTCCTCCTCCACCGTGGTCCGGGCCTCTGCGGTGGTCTCCAGGGCCCCGATCCCTCCCAGTTCGCCTCCATCCCCCAGGTCCTTCCAGTAGCCAAGGTGAGCACGTACTCTCGATAGGCAGTTTAGGCTGTGTACAGTATACATGCGTACACACATGGCCGGCAGCACAGACAGACGCACAGAGCACTCGGTGTCAGCATCGATGGTTTCATCCTGTTTCTCCGGCTGAGCAGGATGGAGGCCCACCAGCGGGCACATATATGTTGAGATATATGTACAAGGTGGACCCCTCCAGCAGCCGAGCTCAGGCGCTCCGTCTGCCCAGTATCCCCCCGGGATGGGGAGTCTCCCAGAGTCTCCCCAGTTGCTGGCAGCTGGACGCACGAGCCCCGGAGGCCGCGGTCCCCTCCGGCTGCCGGGCAGGTTTGTCGCACACAGTCCCCGAGCAGCCCCCGAGCCCACCCGCTGCACCCCAGCGCACGCTCACGGCGGGGCTCGGCAGGGCCCGCACCCCACGCACGGCGCGAAGAGCCCCCGCAGAGCTGCAGCCGGGGCTGAGCAGGGAGACGGACAGACGGCGCTGACCGCCGGCCCCGACACGCCGCCGGCCCTTTCTGTCTCCTCACCCCGCTGCTTTCCCGCGCACCTAACCCCTTCCCCCCTCCTTTGGTTCCTCCCCTAAACATCCCATAACAAGCCCTGTGTCATCCCCAAATGCTCTTTGCCTGCATCCCGCACCCCCGTGCTGGCAGGGCGGCCCGGGAGCTGCTCCCACGGTGATGGGCTTCAGGTGCGGACAAGGGGCAGGGGGCCGTGCGCCCGCGCAGGGTGTCCCTCCTCAGGGCTCGTAGTGGGGGCTCCCCGCCGGCTGTTGCACCCCTGGGCTCTGGGGGCCGGTGCCTCCTTTCCCACGGGCTGGCGGCGGGCGGGCAATGGAGTCACTCCTCCTGCCATGTTTCCCTCTGCCTCCTTTGCGTACGCAGAGCTTACCGCTCACCTAACGGTACCTTACCGCTTCTCCAGGCGCTCGGAGCCATCGGCGGGGTGCAGGGCATCGCCACTTGAGACAAGGGTTTGCTTTAACCCCTGCAGAGCGAGCCCAGAGGCACCAAGAGCCTGCTGCCCTCCCCGACGTTTCTGCATGGACCTGCAGCAGCAAATCCAAATGGCCACACAAATATCCAGCAATATCGATGCTATCAATTTTAGAGAGGCTGCTTTAGAAAGAACTGGTGCCTTAGACCTCTTGTTTTCAAAGCAGGCGAGCTGCCCCGCAGATGCCATCTCCCCATCAGCCCAGAAACCTCAGCTCATCTCACTCCGCTCGCCCTGATCTCGGAGAACTCCTTTCAGGTTGCATTAAGTTTCCTACTCCGAGACGTCAGGTAAAGAAGCAGCATCTGCCTTTGTAAGGAGAGGTATTAATGGAGCCTATTTCTTCCCAGTTTGTGCAATTTGGTCCCTAACTCCTCCCTCGGGCCCCCTGTGTTACTGGCAGGCATTAACGTATTTGGTGACTAGTCCAGAGTGACCCGCGCTAGCCAACTGACTGGTCAAACAGAGCAGATATCTGCTGAGCTCACACTGGGAAATTTCCCTCAAAAAATTCCTCATTTGTATCTCTTTCCTTCTTTTTAGAAAATCTGTTTGACGCTGGCTTGACTATCAGAGAGATGCACGAATGGAGAGTGCAGACACATGTATTTCATTTCCTCAGGAAACTGGACTGCAAGATGAAAGCAATTTATGGGCTAGGCACTTTGAAAAGTGTTTGAGAACACTAGATTGCGATAAAAGCAAAGTCCAGTCTTGTAAAATCACCTTCTAATAATGCCCAGGCCCTGGCATTTTCTCTGAATGTTCGTGCCTGGATCCAACCTGTGGCATGAAGAAATCTTCCTCGCTGTAGGTGATAGGTATTAGATTTTTGTGAGATAGTGTTCAAAAGCAATGAGATATGTACTGAGACGAGTCTGAGGCTAAGACGAGTCCGGGCTGTGTAGGGACTCCTGGGCATCTTTGCTCTGTGATGCTGCAGGGACGTAATGCTGGAGGTGATGGATGAGCACCCACGCCGGCGCCTGAGTCCGGGCTCCTGATCTCGAGGACACAGCCGTGGCCTTCCCAGCATTTGGCCCCTTGCCGTAACTAACCAGCGCTCCCATTCTGTCCCACGGCAAACTAACAGGATCCATCCCTTCACAGCTCTCTGGAAAGACCAACATCTTGTTCACTCGTTCAGGTCAGACCAGGTTGTTTATTTCAGTTCATTTGAAGCAGCTATGACTCAATATAGTGTTCAAAAGCACTTTATCAAATTTTTCCACATGGTTTATAATTATTAAATGAAAAATCTACACTATCACAATGTGTGATTACAACTCATCAATGTTTCACTGGTCTAAAGGTTCAAACTCATCAGGTGAGCACTTTGTGGTCACCCTACAAAACCGAGGGTGTGGAAGATTCACAGCAGGAGCTCACCACGGGATTTTCTGGGCTGGATATGGAAGCCCTTGCTGAGGTCTGGCTATTGCAACGTGGAGGAGCTCTTGCTCACTCCTGCACATCTGGCTGCCCATCACGTCCCCAAAACTGAGCTTCCGCGATCAGCAGCGTCAGCCTGTCCCCGGGCCCACAGCGTGCTGCGTCCCCGTCCCCAGGCTCTGCTGCGTCCCCCTTATCCTCGCTACCCACCACTGCGTTTTCTGGCTCACTTCCACGTCACATCGTGCAGAGGCTGCCACAGTGTAAGTGCCCCACAGTGGTGGTTAAAGTTTACACATTTCTCTTTCACAGTTTGAATTTCTTAGTGCCCTGAGGTATTTTCATTTCTATTTATTCCTGCTGTAATTTTCTTATTTTGGACCATTTTTGTCAGGCTGCTGACAGCTACTTATTGCTAACGGAGAACACAACTTGCTAACAAGTTAGCTGGTGTATTGCTCCACATACACATTTTTGCTTTGAGTTTTCTCCACACGATACCTTAATTTACAGCTAATAGTTTTAAGATCTGAAACTTGTCTGGAAGGATACCCTTACTATGTTATGCTAAGCCTGTTAAATCGCTAAGGTCATTAAGACATCAAGTGTAATGAGAAATGATATCTGTCTGTCTGGTCTCTCAGACACCACCTTTTGTTTTTTCTAAATCTGTAGAACATATCAAATTTGTAAGTGATAACATTTCTCTTAAAAAAAACAAGTTATATATCTGATAATGTTTTAGAAATATAGGTAATAGCTCTGATGATGAATAAAAAATTGGGGGAGAGAGTTTCAGTAACCGCCCTTGGGCTGCAACAGGTCGTGGTCCTACACACAAATTTAGGGGGTCTATAAAAACCCTTCTATCCCAGGACTTCCCTTAGTGGAACATTTATGTGTTTTAGGGGCTGAAAAGAGCATAACAATCTAACATGAACCTTTATGCCAATTGCATGAACTTTTCTTACTATCCTTATTTGAAATGATACAATGATCTCCCAATTTGCTGCCTACTTAGCTATTTGTGCTCTTTTCATTTATTATTCACATTATATCACTTTCTTTTTCTTTCTTATTTTTCAGGTTACAATTGCTTCCACTGTATTCTCTGATTACCGGTGTATTTAATCTTTTTCTGTAACAAGCCAAGAAAAAAAAAAGTCCTACTTTGCTGCCAAAGAAAGGGAAAAAACCACGCACTTAATTATCCCGGGCAGTGCTTTGTTCCTCCTGCCTGTGCCGACCGGGAGCTTCTGGGGTGAAGCCGCCTGGCTTTTGGCATGCTGCTGACCTTCTGCTTTTCACGGGTTCGCTGGCCGTTGTTCCCGCACCTTTTCTGTCTCTTCTTCTAATACGCCCGAGTTCCCCTCTTCTCCCTAAGTCCTGGCGGGGTTTTGTTTTCCACGTACGGTGAACAGCCTTTAGAGAGGAAAAGCCATGTTTCAGGCCCTGTTTCAGTTAGATTTCTTCTTGTTGTTTTGGTAGTGATTAGCCTGTTTGCCTTTCATGCTATATGCGTGATATTTCTTCTCATCTTCAATAATTTTGCCGCTGTAGTCACAGAAGAAAACAAATCATCATCATCATCAAAATTTGGTATGTCTAGAGCAGGAGAGGAAAAGAGGTCCACTGCCCAGGGCTGGAAGAGTTCAAGATAAAAAGGGCGAGCATGTCTGCCTGTCCCTGTGTGTGCATATACATATACATATCAGTATACACACATTACATATTACATATGTACCATTCAGAAATGCTAGGAATGCCAGCAGTCCCTGACTATAATTTTGAGGTGTTTTGCTTCAGCTCAGGCTGGTGCCGATGAGGAGGGATGCCCGGGGAGGGGAGGAAGCTGTGCACAGCCAGCACTGCCTGACGGTTTGACCGATGAGTAGAGGATTCAAGATTGTCTTCAAATACTAGGCTCAATGCTAAGACCCTGCAGCTTCCCCTAACGGCAATGGTTTCTTCCAACTCTTTCTGCGTGCTAGAAGCAGCCCAATGTCATCCCGAAAACCAGGGATCCTCCAGGCAGTGGGCCATACGTGACACCTTTTCATGAGATCTGCTCTCAAGCTGTTAACTTGTCTTCAGTGTGATGAAACCTGCTAAAACCAACCCCACAAGATTACATTGTGTGTGCACAGTACAAACTTTTATCTGTTTATGCCTGTGCCAATATACTACATTTAAATATTTATAGAGTTCCAATACCATACATCTCTCTAATATTGTAGCGTTGGGTGTAGGTGTTTCATCTTTATTCAGCCTCATAACAGTCACATGTGCTTGCAGAAGAAGTTACCATCACCATTTAAAGTTACCATCCCTCTTTATATGTGGAAAATACATGCACAGAGAAATGAAATTATTTGCCTAGAGTCACAAAGGAAGTCAGAATCTGAAACCAAAACTGCTGACTCTTGACCCAAGCTGCCCACTTGCCTTTTCAAATCCCTGTAAAGGATCATCTAACCAAAATCTGCACTACAAGAATAAGACAAAATGTAGAGATGTCCCCCACATCCATGACCTTACAAATACAATCACATTATTCTGCCCCTGTCCAGCAGTGTGGACAGCAGACGCACACACGTACACGTACTGTGCTCTTCATTCTAAATGGCAGAAAATTATTGTTAAATGCAGTATATAATACTATTATGGTATTTGATATTCTGATGTAGATGGACTAATTTAGCAACGTGCTTTCTGCCACAGGCAGAACAACGCCAGCAGGTTTGGTACATCAGAAGAACCTGTAAGGGTCAGGCAAACGCTGCCCTAATAGCGATCCACACCCGAATGTGCCGAGCCTGTGGGGCAAAGGCACACGCTGGGAGCTGCGGTGGGAGCCCAGGGTAAGGCTGGTGTGCCATACCTACCTGTGATGGTACTGCCATCCACAGAATCGCCTGGACTTGTCCCATTCCCTGCTGGTGGCAGAGCCTGCGGCAACATACCCTGTGGTCCCCAGCTCTGCGAGGGACTTCTTAATACACAAATGTCCACAAACTGCCTTCTCAAGGCCCAGGTACTTTTCCCTTTATGAAAAGCAGGAACGGGGGAGAACTGTGAAAGAAGAGCCACTGAGAAACCACCTGAGTTGTCTGGCATCCTTACGTATTACAAACGGATTGTGTGAAATTATGCATGAAGCACAAAATTATTTATTGAAGAAAAAAAAAACCCTGAAGTTTCCTTTTCCTACACGGAGTATCATTTTGCAGCCAACAGTGGAGTCGTGACAGCCTGCAGGATAGGGCAAGGCAGAGTTTCGTAGAGCAGCTCAGGGACGGTGGCCAGGATGGATGACAAACATTTTGGGAGTATTTCCTGACCCATAAAGACACAGACTGTGCAGAACATGAAATCAAGCAAACAGGACTGTGTGCCATGCCCTGTGGTGGGGAATGCAAGGGGAAAGAGGGAATGGCTGTGCAGGGAGGTGACCCAGCCCCGCCAGCCTCTGTGGTCCCCGACATCTGTCCCAGCAGATGAGCTGCCCGCATCAGAACCTCGTCGGGCAGTGGCTGGGGAGGGCTCGCCAAGCCATACCACGTGGGCTGGGGCAGGAATTGCTCGCTGTGCTTCCCGGCATCTTCCTCGCTCTCTGCAGCTTCCAGTAACACAAGATTTTGCAGAGCACTGCTGATGAGCCAGGGAAAACAACAGGCTGTGGCTCAGCAAAGGGAAAAGCCAGCTCCCCCCGAGCAAGAAGCAGGAAGGCAGCAGTTCTCCCAGCAAAGGGGATGCAGCTGCCAGAAATAAATGTCTTCAGAGCAGTAATGGCAGAAGCACTAGGGCAAACGCTCAGGTCAGTGGCAGAGGTCTGGGAGAAACTGAGTTTCCCTGCGAAGGGAAAGCCCGTGGCAGGGGACGAGTCCCGTGGCAGGGAAAGCCCGTCCTCAACAGCGAGCTCGGGCCTGGGCATTGCCACCCGGGAGGCGGACAGCTTCCCGAGGGTGCTGCCTCTGCACATGCTGATGCCCCAGCCCAACGCCTCTGCTTGCAGTGCCACGGGGACTTCCCAGGTCCCTGGCCTCGGTGGCCCCAGCCCCAGCTCCCAAGTAATGAGTGCAGTGTTGGCTGCAAGCACAATAAAAGTCGCTCAATAATTCAGAACCCCCCACTCTAATAATCCTCCTGACATTTGCCTCTGCTTCATACGCAGTATCCATTAATGGTAATTTAATCAAGGGCCTCATTCATAAATTAGATCAATAGTGGGAGTTTTTGTGGGAGGCCAGTTCAGTGGGATGCACGCATTCCCGCCGAGGAAGATGAAGCAATTCATTGTAGCATCGGCTCAAAGGGAAAGAAGTATTGACCTGCCAGATCAAAAGCCTTCAGTGCTACAGGGTACATAATGTGCTGCTGCAGGCTCAAAACTTAAGCAAAGGGGCAGCTCAGGAGGGATTTACAGTAAATTTATTTCATTCATCTTTGCTTTGAATTAACCACCTTCCCTCTCATTTATGACAAGGAATTTAACGGAAAGGTAATTTCATGGGACTGTGCTCCCTCACCTCACATTACTTTACACTTGAAGACTTAATCAGGAACAAAGGTGCGCAGGCGGCAGCAGGCAGAGCTTGTTAAACAGCCTCCCCGTGCCCCGCCGCCGCCCGCTACTCACCCACCATTGGGAAAGCACGTTCCTCGCAGCACACAGGCACCGGGCACTCACTCCTGCCAGAGCCATCGCTCCTGCTCGGCATCCCTGGGAGCAGCCGGACGGTCAGCCCTGGCACGACGACAGCGGCTGCCTTCGGCACTGCTTAGCCAAAAGGGCTTTGCAATGGGTATGGAGAAGAGGCAGCACGAAGAGAATTTTTTTCCCACCCTTTCACTTCTTTGTGTTTGGTTTCTTACACAATATTTGTAGCAAAAGAGCAGAGAGCTGTCTTTCTTATGCATGTCCTGCACGATCGGCTGCTGCTGCCCATCAGCACCGAGGGGCTCGCAGACCATTTCACAGAGTGGATAGAAACATAAAACGATTTGGATTCAAAGGGACCGTAAATATCATCTAGTTCAACCCCTCTGCCTTGGGCAGGGACATCTTTCATCAGATCATGTTGCTCAAAGCCCTGTCCAACATGACCTTGAACGCTTCCAATGATGGGATATCCACAACTTCCCTGGGCAACCTGTTCCAGTGTCTCACCACCCTCATCATAAAAAATTTCTTCCTTATGGCCAATATAAATCTACCTTTTTCAGTTTAAAACTGTTGTTCCTTGTCCTGTCACTACAGGCCCTGGTAAAAAGTCACCTCTAAAAAAAGATGTGAAAAAGACTTAGCTGACCATCTGCATCCATAGGTGTATGGAGCCACTGGAGCCATCTGTCATTTTTGCATGAGTGTTTGCATATGAAAAAGATGTTTTTCCCAAGTTATTTACACATCTTATCATTCTAGGCTTAAAAATACATGTTGCATTTCATGGGGATTATTTTTACCTACCTTGACTGCTGTACTGCTCGCAATAACCTGAAACAATAGAAAAGCAACATCTAAATTTTGGTTTAACTCAGTGAAAATTCATGAAAAAAGTGACCTCTAAGCTCACCTGTGCTGTTTCAGGGCACCTGGTCCCAACAATCAGACCTACCTGACCATGGAGCCCCAGCTGCACCCACAGCCCTGGGGTCACCCAGTCATGGCTCTGGAGTGAGCTACCATCCCTCCTTCATTTCAAGGTCACAAGAAGAAGCCTGACATGCCCGCCTTGACTGTATTCTTTTTATCAGCCTGGGAAATGCAGTGGTGAGCACATTAACTAACGGCATTATCTAAAATTAATTTATTGCCACAACATCACCTTTTTATGAGTGCCTAGAGCAGGCTAGGGAAAGGTGTGACATCTGTGGCAGGAGGTATTTCACTTCCAGTTTTCAAATGCCATGAAATGACATCCCCCAGGCACACCAGTGAAGTGTTTTGTTGTCTTGATGTTTCATAACAGAAGTTGGACAAAGAACTGACATCGGTCCATTTAAAGCATTTCAAACGCTGAAAGTCTTTAAGGCTAAGACCAGTTGTTCTCCGGGTACCCAGCCCCCTGAGCTGGAAGACAGGGACGGGGAGCAGAATGAAGCCCCCATAATCCAAGGGGAAATGGTTAGTGACCTGCTACACCACTTAGACACACACAGGTCTATGGGGCCAGATGGGATCCACCCAAGGGTACTGAGGGAGCTGGTGGAAGTGCTCACCAAGCCACTTTCCATCCTCTATCAGCAGTCCTGGATAACTGGGGAGGTCCCAGTTGACTGGAGGTCAGCAAATGTGACACCCATCTACAAGAAGGGCCGGAAGGACGATCCGGGGAACTACAGGCCTGTCAGTCCGACCTCGGTGCCGGGGAAGGTTGTGGAGCAGATCACCTTGAGTGCCATCACGTGGCACGTACAGGACAAACATGTGATCAGGCCCCATCAGCATGGGTTTAGGAAAGGCAGGTCCTGCTTCACCAACCTGATCTCCTTCTATGACAAGGTGACCCGCCTAGTGGATGAGGGAAAGGCTGTGGATGTTGTCTACCTGGACTTCAGTAAAGCCTTTGACACCGTTTCCCACAGCATTCTCCTGGAGAAACTGGCTGCTCATGGCTTGGACGGGTGTACTCTTCACTGGGTAAAGAACTGGCTGGATGGCCGGGCCCAAAGAGTGGTGGGGAATGGAGTTAAATCCAGTTGGTGGCCACTCACAAGTGGTGTCCCCCAGGGCCCAGTACTGGGGCCAGTTCTGTTTAATGTCTTTATCAGTGATCTGGATGAGGGGGTCAAGTGCATCCTCAGTAATTTTGCAGATGACACTGAGTTGGGTGGGAGTGTTGATCTGCTGGAGGGTAGGAAGGCTCTGCAGAGGGACCTGGACAGGCTGGATCAATGGGCCGAGGCCAATTGTATGGGGTTCAACAAGGCTCAGTGCTGGGTCCTGCACTTGGGTCACAGCAACCCCATGCAACGCTACAGGCTTGGGGAAGAGTGGCTGGAAAGCTGCCTGGCAGAAAAGGACCTGGGGGTGTTGTTCGACAGCTGGCTGAATATGAGCCAGCAGTGTGCCCAGGTGGCCACGAAGGCCAATGGCATCCTGGCTTGCATCAGAAAGAGTGTGGCCAGCAGGAGTAGGGCAGTGATTGTGCCCCTGTACTCGGCACTGGTGAGGCCGCACCTTGAATACTCTGTTGAAGATTTGTTCAAGACAAGGAAGACACTGAGGGGCTGGAGCGTGTCCAGAGAAGGGCAACGGAGCTGGGGAAGGGTCTGGAGCACAAGGCTGATGAGGACCAGCTGAGGGACCTGGGGTTGTTCAGCCTGGAGAAAAGGAGGCTGAGGGGAGACCTCATCGCACTCTACAACTACCTGAAAGGAGGTTGTGGTGAGGTGGGTGTTGGTCTCTTCTCCCAAGTAACAAGCCATAGGACGAGAGGAAATGACCTCAGGTTGCACCAGGGGAGGTTTAGATTGGATATTAGGAATAATTTCTTCACCACAAGGGTTGTCAAGCATTGGAAGAGGCTGCCCAGGGAAGTGGTGGAGTCACCATCCCTGGAGGTATTTAGAAGATGTATAGATGAGGTGCTTAGGGACATGGTTTCGTGGTGGACTTGGCAGTGCTAGGTTAATGGTTGGACTTGATGATCTTAAAGGTCTTTTCCAACCTAATCTATTCTATGATTCTATGATTAAAACCCTTGCTGAATTGTACTTAAATGCAAAGGACCTTGACATTTTGTGAATTTAATTTAATACCATTGTACAGAGAAGCAATTACAGTTACATCATTATGTGTAATAACCATGACTGGAGTCTCACTCTAACCAAGCGTGAAAGGATATTATTTGGAAATCCTTGCCTATTGTCAGAGTCTTTTAACCTTCCCCTCCCTCCCCCATCCCTGCACCCCCGCCACAAAATATTAAAGCTTTTCTCTCCCCTATGCTCTGCAGAGCAACACAGACAGCAAGGCCCAGAAGAGAAGACTTCAAAGCACAGCTGTGTTGGTACTGTAGAGAAGAAAGGAAGAAAGGAACATTTGGAAAGGACAGGAGTGTTTCTTGCCTATATTATCTAGAGACATTTATCCTGAATCAGAGCGTCGGGGAATAAGTTAGTAACAGGTATGAACCCACACAGCAGTGACTCCTGGAGAGAAGGGCTCGGTAAGGGATGCAATGACAGAAGTGCCCACTGTGGGAGAGCAGTGGTGGGGGCAGAGAAGGGCAGAGCACCGCGCCAACAGTCCCTGCCAGCCCCATGAGCTTCACCACCCGCTCTTGCCCCAGCCCTCCCAACCACCCCGAAGGCAGCCTCGGGAGCACAGGCAGTCAGAAAGCTGGCAGAAAATAGCTCTCCTGTGCCATCCCTGCTCCAGGCAGCTTGCTAGGCTTCATTACTTAAATGCAAAACCCATCAAAAAGGCACAGTTTGGGTGAGCATGGGCTCAGGGAAGAGCATCATGAGCATGGGCTTGGGGTAAAGTGTGCCTGAAACGCACCTACTGCAGCCTAAATCCCCGACTGGTACTCCCCTGCTCAGCGACGTACCAGCTGCACCTCGTGGGACTTCTCAGAGCTCATTTCCCTTCACCTTCATTTCAGTTTGCAAAGTTTCACCACCAAAAGGCACTGAGTTTCCCAGGAGAACCTTCCTGTGGCAGCAGGGTGAGCTGTGGGACAAAAGGGGTCACGTAAGGAGCTTGGTTACTGCTGGGTTGGTCTAATTAAATGAAGATTCACATAAAACAGTGAGCTAATTAAAAATAAGACACTAGGTGTTAGATTACTAGAAGTCTTTAATGTTCATACGGCTTCACCTTTAGCAGCAGTCCTTCCCTCCTCCCTCTGCCAGAGTTTACTGCGTGGGCAACTGGAGGAGGATGCATGTGATTTTTTCATATATACACATGTAAATATGCATAAAGGTAAATATGTAGCATCTCCTGGCTTGGTTCACAGTTCACTTGTGAGTACTAGCTTACCAAAGCGGCCAGTATCAGCGTTTCATGCTAGATTGCCAGACGACGTACTTTTCCTGTCCTGTTCACTTGGCCGTGGGGTTACGAGTCTCTGGAACAAGGCAGTTTGGCTTTGCTGATGTGCTAATACCCATCTCCAGTCTGCAACCACAGTGCAAAAAGTGGCCAGTGTTAATCACAGCCCCCAAATATTCTGAATTTGAGTCAAAGATAGGAAAGCAATGTGCAGAGCAGGAAACATTCCCCCTCGCCCCAGGCTGCCAGCAAAAATGAAGAGGCAGGATTGACTCTCACCACAAAGGCAAGGAAGGGAATGAAGTCAGGGTGGCCAGGCTCTGGCTCCTGGAGCCCCTCTCGCCTGTGTGTGTGGTTCCACTGCTGCGCTGCTGAGCTGGAAATCGATTTCTTTTTTCAGTTCCCATTTTGTTATAAAATAATTGATGCAAATCTAACATATCACATTACCAGCACTGTTAATTCAAGGAAAAAGCAGAAACAGGATGTTTCCCACTACTCAACACTCGCATAGACGGGCCCCAAACACCTCTGCTAGGTGGTGGCAAACTAAGGTTCGTGCTGTTTCCCCTTTCCCTGGGGCTCCGGGAGCAGCGGGAGGGAGGTGTGCCCAGGCGCCCGGCCCGCCGCGATGCCCAGGGGATGCTGTGCTCAGGTGTCGCTTGGCCAAGGCTGGGGATGCGGCAGAGGGGTGCAAGGCGAGCCCGGGAGCGGAGGGGTGAGCGCTGCGAAGGGAACCCCTGCAGGGTATGGAGACAAGATGTTTAACAGCCTAACTTCCCGGTATTCACAATTAGTTTCTCTAACGGAAAGCTGTACAACTGTTCAATGCTAAATACATTTGAGAAAACTCTAATCCACCTCTTGCTTTCCCACGTGAAAGACTATGCCCTTTGGCCGTGAAGGGCTGACATTCAAACTTTAATTAGTTCCTCATCAGCAATATTTTAAAAGCTCCAGTAAAAGAAATGTGCCTTTTAAAAATGTTTTGGTACTCCTAAGGGAATATTCTCTCATTAAATACTGACATATCACCCATGCCAGTGTCTTGATAACTCAAGAGACTTGTATTCAGCAATGGTACTGTCAGACCCCAGGAGTCTGACAAAGGGCTCATCCTTTCATTTAAGCATTGTTTAACAGATTAGTTAATGTTTTTATTTCTACTCATTCATTTAGCTTAAAAGTTTCTCACTTCTTTGCTAAGGTCTTGAGACATTATTACCTTTTGACTCAGAAAACCTTCCCAAAAGCCTTTTCTTTTTAGACAACTGTGGCACACAATATAAAGGATCACATGTAGCTCTACAACAAAGCAGTGTTTATAGCTTGAAGCACCTGGATATCTCTGGTCAACATGAAGCTCAACTCAGCCAACACCCTGAAGCATTTTTAAGAGGTTTAGTTTTGTTAAGTGTGGTAAGAAATGTGAGTCCCTGCGTAGCCTTAGAGAGCAGAGCTGGTTTCATGCTGGCTTGAGGCTGAGCTTCAGAGCAATTCCCCTTGCAGCACTGTTGCCTTCACAATGCCTCTGTGCAGTGCTTTTAGCGATTTCCTACAAAGGCAAAAACCTAAAGTGAAAGGCCCCCTGAGCCAGGGCATCCACCATCTCCCAGGCAAGGCCTGGCAGCCCGGAGGACCACTTTCCTGGGCTTTTGGGTGGGAATACCCGGGGAGATACCGGACGCACGGCCGCATGTGGGCATCCCTGTGCTGGAGGGCGTCAGACACGTAGAGCCACTCCAGACCCAGCCACCCTGGGCTAGCCAATAGCACCCACACTGCTAACCAACAGCATCTTTAACTTTCTGGCTGCTGATGCCAGGAGTGACAGAAGTCCTGGTCTCCTCCGTGAGAACATGACCCCGAGGTCTGGGGTGCACAGCTGCCTGTTACTTTCTGCCATCCGGGGTTATGGGGCGCATCCTTTTGTGCACGTTGTCTTTCAGACTCCGACTGCTTCCCCGATCTATCATTCAAACCCTGTTCTCTGCAAATTTCAGTAATAAACTGTTAAACAGGTACCAGCACAACTGAAACAGAACACGCAGAATGAAATTCAGGATGCGTGGCCCCTAGATGGACAGATCTGAGAGCAAAGCAGTGCTGTCACTAAACACATGAGCAAACCGATTCCTCAAGTCTCCTTCACAACTTCTCAGGAGTTGCGGTGGCCCTGTTATAGCTGTGGGAGCAAAATTTCTCCAGTAATCTCTCTGCATTTCAGCCAACAGCCAAGTCAGCATCCTCTGGCTGTATTGGAAGTGCCCGTGGTGTAGGGGCCAGCCTCACACTCCAAAACAGATAACCTAAATTCTCCTGCCAGCTCTGCCACGGACCAGGGCAGGTCACATTCTTCTAGTTGCAATTTCCCTCCTATTCTCTCTGAGTGAAATACAAGTCTTAGGTGCGAGACACTTCCTAGGGTTGCATATTTATAAATTCTTAGCAAAATAGATTTTTTTTTTTGCATCGGGTGTATGTTTTTTGGTAAAGATACTGCTTAGTCTTGGGCAAAGGACAATTCCCTGGAAAACCACAGGAGAAACTTTCTGCAGAACAGCGAACTGCTTAAGCATATTTGCTGTTTATTTGCTGTTTTCATCCATTCAGAGTGTGTTGAAGTGGCTCTGCACACTGCAGGGGTATGAGCACAAAGCTCCTACGCACTTTGAGATATTTCAGTTACCTCTGTCAAGTAAATGCAAGATACCAGGCAAAATGGAAACAAATGTAAGAAAATGCTTTCTGTTAAGCAAAGTTGATTGGCTATAATTATGCTGTAACCTTGTGACTTGGTATTGACTACATCATAACATGCTAGCAAATATGATTAGATAATCAAATATGAGATATCATCTGATCATGCATTAGATAATCCTATATCAGCCTTGTCATAATCCATGACCATAATTCACATCAGACTCTCTGGCACTTTAGGGCATCCCATTGCCTTTTTTAAATACTGGCACGACATTAGTTATCTGTTCCCACAGACTTTTCCCAATACTTCATGATTTGTTAAAAATAGCAGACAAACAAATCCACAAGGTTAGCAGCTCCCGGAGATTCCTGGCCATTTTTTAATGATCTTAGATGCAAACTGTGTGGTCCTGCTGATTCAAAAACGGTTAGTAGTTGCTCTTTAACATCCTCCCCAGTTACAGATGGAATAGAAAGCATTTAATTATCACAGTAAGATGTGAATAAATCACCCTGTTTCTTTCCACACAGAGCGTGAGTACACATTTAGGGCTTCTAACCTCTCTGTATCCCAATATGTTTGGTCTTTGCCTAAGAGCAGCCCAATCACACTGCTGGGGTTTTATTTATTCAGAGAGAATCCCTCCTCATCCTGCTTAACCCCACTGCCCATCCCTTTCTACTGATACACAGAGCTTCTCTTATCTCCTGTTCTGATTTCCCAGCTGTGGATTTGCACATTTCCCTATATTCTACTTCTACCTTTTTCTATTGGTGTTGTTTTCTTCCCTCTTAAACCCAGGCGGAGATTTTGTTTTGCTTTCAAATCAAAGACACCTTCTTTCTGTGTAGTATTTGTAAGAGAGATTTGAAAAAATAGTAGAGAAAGATGCATAGCCATGTCTCGGGTTTTAGGTATAAATGTAGCTTTAGATTAACTGTGATGACGAGATCTGCTGGGACTAACCAAGTCGTCCATGACAAGACCTCCTGGGACCAGCCTCCCCTCCAGCCTCTGCAAGGCAGCCATGCTTTCAGCTTGAGCCATCCCTTCTCCAGCCGACCCGTTCCCGCTTCCACCCCGCTCCCTTTTCTTGGCTTAGCTGTTTGTGTGGCCAGAGGGTGGACTGGGTCAAGGAACTGGACCAGGTGGAAAAGGAAAAAAAAAATTCTACACTTTCTTACATTTGTTTATCTTTATTCCCTTTCCTCAAAATCGTTTTGCTGGTTTCAGCACCATCAGTTTTGACAGCACAATGAGAGAGGCAGTACAGGAGCAAGAGGAAACACTGGTGATGGGAAGCAAGGTGTGCGCGACCCCCACCCACCCAGTTCCATCACAGGAGCCCTCACCTACATGGTTTGAGCCATGGTGGGAGCAAGTTCTGGAGCTGCAAGTCTCAGGACCACGGAGAAGCAGGAATTACTATTATTTTTAAATGAATGAAAGGTTTATTAATGTTCTCCAGAATATTCTCCAGAACTTTGTGTATTTCTTTTTTTTCAGATTGAAGGAGTTCAGTGCATAAATGCATTTATCTTCCCAGGTAACTCACTTTTTCTATTTGATGTCTATGATAGCAAAAAACAAATGGGGCAGGAAAAGGTTTGAAACTGGACCCTGATGAGATTTTTCTCAAATCTAAAAAAAAAAAGGAAGCTTTATGAAGAGAGTATTCAATCCTAAACTCAGTTTCACAGAAGTAATGGCATAATATTTGCATCCAAAAACACAAGCAAATACCTCCAATTGAAAGCAGGTTAAAATCAGAGGTCGTTTGTCTGGGTCTGGAAACATCTTCCTTTGGCTTTGCCTGTGCGCGGCACCCATCACACAGGCAGGAGCTGCACGTCGTGCAGGGCTCTGCAGGTGCCTGGTGATGCACGACACCCAGCGTTTTCCTCCTGGCTTCCTGGGGACCAAGAAATGATAAAACCAATACCAGTAAAACATGATAACAATTTGGGGAAAAGGCAGCAAGCTACCACGTGTGTCCTCATGTTTACACCCCTCGCCATGCCCCTTGCTAAGGAGGCATTTGCACAGCTGGCGTGCCCAAGCCAGTATTTCTGAGCAAAGCAGGACCCCCGGCCCCACGTGGCATGGCTGTGCCAGAGGGACCTGGTGGCACCGGGCAGACCCAGTGAGCAGGACCTGCGGCTTGAATGTACAGCCAGTGGGACTCCGTCCGGGAGTACGCCAAAAATTCAAATGCATTTATTGGTTACCTCCAGATAGGGGTTGGGTTAAATTGCTCTTCTTTGCAAACAAGCATAAAAGCACATGTCTAGATTCTTGGTTGAGAAATGTATGTACAGAAATTAAGGTGTACGTGATAAGATGGGAGATGAATTTTTTTGGCATTATTAGGAAGAAAGAAAACTCTACAGATTATTGTGCTTTGGAAGCACCTCTCTTTCTTGTTGGCAAAGGGAAAGACAAAGCAGCTGGAGGCAAGCAGAAATCAAACCAGCTTATTCACCCTCCATTAGCGCTTGGCTGAGCTTCAGACAAGGACCTGGAGCCACCAAACCTCCATCTGCAAAAGCCCTGACCATCCCGCATGGACTGAGTCTACCCCAGCTCTGGTCTTCCTACACTTCCAGCACCCAAAGCACCCAAACGGTCCCTGAAAAAGCCCCCCAGAACAAGTGCCAGCTCTGCTCCCGGAGTGGGAGCCATGCTGTGAGAGAGGGGAGCTGTTGATGTGAAGCTCCTGCGAGGATGCAGCCCAAACTGTGGGAAATTTTTCTCACTCTTAGTATGAAATCTAGAAAAATTTGAAACATCTTAGTCTTATTATTTGTGTGTCAAGTCAACTTGTCCTGTACAGCTGAGAAAAATTTCCTGCAGTGAAGATATCTGAAATCTATGGATTTTTTTTTTCTCATTTTAAATTTTAGAGTGAAAGAAAGGACAAAAAGTTGCCATGCCTTACTATTTCCCTTTTTCTTATATCCTACAACCAAGTCCTCAATCTTAAATCCTATCATTACCCCCAAGTTAGTATTTTGCATATGGAAGACATCTTGCAGAATAGAAAATTAACACTGTGGCTTTGCAAGAAATAAGATATAAAAATCTGATGCGAGGAAAAAATGGATACAGAGCACAGACACCCTGGTTTCACTAGCAAGTGAGATTTCCATCACAAACCTGGGGGAAAAAGTTTTCCCGAGAAATAGTCACGTAAGAAACTTCCCAAATTTATTTCAGTTACAGGCTAAGAATCTGCTTCTCCAATTATAAAAACAAACCCCAAACTCGCAAGCAAGAAAAAATTTAATATTCTTGATTTTGTTGTCAGCCTAAGAGCAAAAATAGAAAGGTAGATGAGATGTACCTACCCCTAGGAACAGTAATTTTATTTTAAGCCTCTGTATACCATAAAGCAGAAAAAAACCCTCTCTTTCCTTTCCAGATAATTTCTAATTAATAAAGTTATATTTATTACATGCATTTAAAAATATAACCTCAGGGCATGAGCAACAATAGAGATATTCAGTCTGAAGCTTACTTATCAAAATTATTTTCATTGCTTTTTTTTCCAAGTACTCTGCATATGAAAATTCATTTATTGAAGCTACAGTATCCTGTTTCATAAAAATAGTGTTTTCTAATTAAATTAATTTAACAAAGGAAAAAAAGTATGTTAGAATGCTTCACATCTGAGAATAAAGCTAATTGAACCGAATCATCTTTTCTGTAATGGAAGAAGCTCTGATGCAATCTAATTAAAAAGGAATAGGCCCTATTTAATTATTTTATTTAATCATACCCAAGACAATTGTCTGGTTGGCACTTCTCAAGGATTTGGTCCACATTTCTGACGATGGGGAAGTAAATATAAATGACGCATTGATCACAGCCCTAAGAGATAATGAGGCATTATAGCCCTCACCACCTCCTGCTCAAGAGCAAGATGCCATCTCCACACCTCAGCCTCTCAAACCATTTCTCTTTTTGTTCCTACTCTTGGTTTGTAATGCTCTTCCCATGGACCGTGAGATGTGAAACGTCTCTCCACCTCCTCTTCTTGGACACTAGAGGTTCATAGAATTATAAAATCACAGAATGGTTTGGGTTGGCAGGGACCTTTAAAGGCCGTCTGGTCCAACCCCCCTGCCATGGGCAGGGACATCTTGAACTACATCGGGCTGCTCAGAGCCCCGTCCAACCTGACCTTGAATGTTTCCAGGGACGGGGCATCTACAGCCTCTCTGGGCAACCTGGGCCAGTGCCTCACCACCCTCAGCATAAACAATTTCTTCCTTATATCTAGTCTGAATCTCCCCTCTTTTAGTTTAAAACCCTTACCCCTTGTCCTATTGCTACAGGCCCTACTAAAAACTTCCTACTCAGGGTAATCTATCTTGGTTAGAAACAGTCGCTCCAAAATTGTGAGAAGGCGAGCAAACCACCTGCTGCTTTTTAAGGAACATTTCCCACCGTGTCTGGAAGCAGGACATCCGTCAACATCTAGCTGGTGCTTGGTGCAGATCAGCTGAAACAGCAAAGGGCAACACTTTGAGTTTTTGCCCAAGACCCGTTCCACAGAGGTGGGTTACGAGCACCGAGGCGGGGCAGCGGGGCAGGGTCACAGCACTTGGTGCTGGCTGGTGGCACGGTCCTCAGCCAGGGCCACCGTCACTGGAGCAGGACATGATCCTCAGTCCAGATTCCAGAAGGAGTTATTGGCTTTTCTGTTGGGCAGTATAAGAAACAGACATCAATAATACTACATATTAAATCACAAAATATGAACGCTCAGGCAGACATTTATATTTTGGCAGTATCAAGCGAACGGTATTTGAAATGTCAGTCTCCAGATTATATTAATTGGAGTTTTAAATCTCTGGTGCCGGTATGGCTACCTGAATATTAATGTCAATTTTCTGGGTTTCTGACTTGGAAAAAGAAGTGCCTGAAGGTTAGTTTCTATTCTGTATGGGAAAACTACTGAAAAAATATTTGCTTCAACACTTTTCCATGTTTTAACAAATTCTTAAAACAAGTTTATCCTAAAAATGTCAGAAATACATAATATAGATAATGTATGAATAGATTATGTAAATGAGTTAGTATAATGAGTTAGGCATTAATCAGTCCTCTTTTTTTTGCATACAAATGAAGAAGTCCTGAACAAAAGCAACTTGTTTTCCTAAAAATAAACAAAAATACACAGAGGTTCTGTCTTCCTTGCAGACTTTAGTCCTCATTTCTTCCAGTCCCTCACTACCACTCTTTATCTTAAATACAAAGGGACACAACTGAAACTTGAGGCTTCCTTACCTCCATCACAGGCATTTCCTGCAGGAAAGATTAACCCCATCAGTTAGATTATACTGTAAGAAGCAAAATGTTGCGTTCCTGATTTCTACAGTACAGCATTTCAGTACAACGGCAGAACAACTCGGCAGCACGGCAGTTTATGTGGATTTAAAACTGGCTGATGGGTCTCAGTGGCACTGTGACTTTGGGGTCTGTGTACTGGTGCATCGCTAATAGGGTACCAAAGAACTGGTCTTCAGCCCAGGTTATTAAGCATTTCAATCAATGGCCTGGGAAGAAACATAAAACCATGTTGTATAAAGCCTGCAGATGGCACAAAGACTGTGGGGATGCAGATGGGGATGATGGGACAATGGAGCTCTCCAGCTTGTTGGTCAGCTTGGCATAGCAAATCACTAACTAAAGGTAAGGTCAATTATAAAAGCCAATTTTAACATCCCAGGTTCAAGAAAGAAGGACCGAGGCCACTGCTGGGGGTGGGGGATTTTACTGTGAGCACCATGGCTCTGAACGTGACTTCGAGTCCATGGCAAGTGAACAGCAACACTGGCTTCCAACCTACACCTCGGCCACAAAAGCTGATGCAAATTTTGTGAGTATAGAGACAGACAAGCGGAGAGCTGGGAGGGAAGCTTCTGTATTCATCACTGCTGCAGGGTATTGGGTCCTCGTCTGTGTTTGTCAGTCAAGAAGGACATCCATACAGTGGAAAGGGTCCCCAGGGCCATGTGGTCAGGTAGGGAGCTCCGTACGCTCAGCCGGAGGAGGGGAAGGCTGAACAGGGCTTGCTGGCAGCATTCGGACGCCTTGGCTTCGAGAGGAAAGGAAGAGGACTCAATTATTATTTTTTTTTTTTTAAATACATTTGTCACCTTAAAACCTATGAGTATGGTTTTGAGTCAATGTCAATGGTACTCCAAAAATCAAAACAGGACTTTTTTCTTAAGAGACATCCTCTAGTTAAAATAGAAATTAATTCAGGGAAGCTTTATGGCTGGTATCAAGCAGAAGTTCCTTCTGGCTTTGTAATTGACTGATCTGCTGTGTGTGGAGCCGCAGGATCAAGTTTTTTAACTCCATGCAATAAATATTGAAGGCTATTTAAATGGAAAAGAGAATCACAGTTTTTTTGCTTTGTGTTATATAAGCAAGGTTTAAAATGAAATTACTGTTCCTGGAGATGAAAGAACTTAAAATCTGCTCATGTTTTTTACCCTTAGGTTTAAAAAGCAAATAAATACGTAAACAGATAAATCAAGAATATTAAATCTCATCTAATCTGCTTTAACCAGAAAATCTAAAAAGAAGTTTTCTTATTCTGCAGCTGAAAGAGTTGGGCATGCGAATCTTTCCCAAGGAAAGCTTTTCTTCTCAGATAAGTATTCAGAATCTGAATTAAATTAGTGTTAACAAAGCCAACTTCCTTTTAAAAATCTGGATTATGAACTATACTGCCTTAGATGTCCCTTACCTGTTCCTCGTGATACCAAAAAGTTAATTTTTCACTTTTCTGGAGAAGCCCTCCACGAAAAGTAATCAAAATTTGAGAGTGGCACAGCTGTGGCCAGGTTTCTGGGCACTTCTTTATATGCCACAGAAAAGAAATGCAGCCCTTTCTATCCTTCCTCAGTCCCTTACAGACAGGGCTGGAAACGAAGCACAGGAGACTTTATATGTCTTCTCTAAAATGTTAATCTTTTGACGTATACAGGCGCAGTCAGTCTGACCTTTACTCTTACTATTTATATTAATTCTTGTGTCTGCATTTTTATGGCAGAAGACTTGTTGAGTAACAGCGTTTAGGCTAAGAATGAAGCAGCCTCTTAAACGGTTTTATGCTTTTGTGTTTCCATAACCAGGCGTTGCCCATATAAATACCAACTATAAATATTCATGAGCTGCACTTTTTCCCTTCCCCAGTAAGTTCTACTATGAGTGTGGAGAAGGCGGGTGATTAACACCAAGTTAATTGTGCCAGCCTGCTTGATCATGGAGGACACAGAGCTACAGGCTCCAAAGGACAGAGCCGTGTGGCTGCAACTTTGCAATTATCTTTGTCCTTCTCTGTGTAGGATACCTACAGATGTCTCTGACTTGGCCAGTTGGCTGTAAAAATAACCCTGAAGTCTTTACCACTGCAGCTGTTTTCTAACCTTCAGTGCTCTTACCGCGGTGCCTGAAGCATGCCAAAGCTCTCTCTTAATTTGTGTCCTGCTTTTAAAGCCCTGCCCAGCCTTCAGTCAGCCTTACTGCAGCCGCTCCTGCCTTGCATTGCTCCCTGCAGATTTACTGCTCCAGCCTCTTCTCGGTTCTCCTCTGACGACTGCTGCCCCTCACGCTTACCTCCCGTGGTCACCTTCTCCCCGTCCACACTATAAACGCCTCTTACTCTCACCTGACTGCATCCTGCTGGAGATAGATCTCACTATTGCCTCCTTTCTCTGTATTAATAAAACACATTATGGCCTTTTTAGACTTTTTCTCCCCCAGTTTTCCTAACAAGCCCAACCTTGTTGAGTACCTTCAGATTTTTTCCCCACTGCAAGTCCACAAAAGCAGGTGATTTAAATGGCTGATCCATTCTAAAAAAGCAGGAATACATGAACTCACATGATATGCTCACTCAACCCAAAAGGTATACCTGGTAAAACACCTCCCCCCTTCCTTACTTAAACCTCAGCCTGCTCCTGTGAACTGTTCTAAATCTTATTTGCCCAAGCTGCATCCCTCTGGGAAAGCCTAACTGCCCTTACGGAAAATCCCCCCTCCCCATCAGCTACCCTTGGCACTCGTTTTCCCTTCAATTTCCCAACTCCCAGTGCGAACACTTTGGCTAAAGTGGGGATGAATAAACATTGTCAGACGATTTGGGAACAGACATGGATTGTTTCCTAACTGAGAGTTTCTCTATGCTTTTCCTCAAGGTCTGTTGCTATTCTGATACTGTTGGTTTCCCCTGTTGAGAGAAGCCTCCTCTTAATTAACTATCTAGTCATGCTAGACCACTCCACACCTAGGCAATTTCTTTTCATGCTTTTTTCTTAGAGATGATGAGCCAGCAGAAGGGCAAAATTCTCAGGGAAACAGAAGAAAATGTCACAGTCACTGTTCTTTCTAGCAGTATCTACTACTCCAGGTTCACACAAAACCAACTGCATCTGAGCGTTGTGCTTCTAATTGCCTTACAGCTCTGCTACATGGGACTGCAACTCGGCTCGTATTTTGTTCTGGAATGCTGCCGGTATTTTCTTCCGTTATGATTTTGCACTTTACGACATTGTGTTCAGTGCCTTGCTTTTAAATCTTCCCAGTGGGCTGGTCAAGCTCCCTGGGGGATGGATGTCTGTCCACTATAGCCCACAGAAAGAGCAAAACTGCACGGATGGGCTGGGGAGGGGAAGCTCTTCCCATGATATGAATTCTAGATATTGCTAGCAAACTCTTACTTATCTAGGCATTGAAATTCTCCAGTTTGCAAGTGAATTCCAAAATAGAAAAATTTGAAAAAGAAATATGATTTCAATAAATGTCAAATATGATTTCAGTAAACCCTGATCATTGGGCTAGTATTTTTTGGGAAAAAAATCATCTTTCTGAAGCTTCTTTGACCTTCAGACACACATGATGAGATAGAGGACTGGTATTTCACTTCTGCGTTTGAAGAACTACATGATGGAAAATAATTAATTTCTATGAAAGTCTTGTTTTATTTGGCAATCAGCAGGATGAAATAAAAATTCAAATAGAAAAATAGACAATTATATACTATAGGCAATCTTCACATAGTATGTACGTGGCACAATATTCATAAAATTATGTAGTAAGTGTTTTCTCATCACACTGAGTTTTGGATGATGGAGATAAAGTAATTCAAGCAGCAACTATGCACTCTGGCATAAACTAGTTAAAATAATTTGCTTCTGTGCACTACAAAACATGAGCATTGAATAGAAAATTATATTAAAAATTTATATAGTATTTCCTTGCTAAGCTTTACATGCATTATAATCATATCATGAGATTCATTCTGATAACATTGTAATACAAAATAACTGGGATGACTCATCTGGCATACAGAAAAGCAGAAAGCGTGTGGTGCTGTATGATTATTGCAGTGTTTATAAGTTGTTGCTTCCCATCACAAATGGAGGCAATGTTTTCAGAATAAAAGCAGGCACTGGAACGTAGGATGTAATTTCCAGAGCCGGTGCTGTAGGTGGACTTTCACTAAAATATTCATTATTTTAGCTGTTAGCAGCTCAAATTAATTGCCATCCATAATTAATCTGCCCTGTAGAATCCAGCTATTTTATAAACATGGGATTTATTGGACATGCCCCCTTAATTTGTATTGTAGGGTTTTTTTATTTGACAGTCAAGAATACAAAAATAGTACTTGTCATACAGAAAAATCAATATTCAGCATGCTGCGTCTGCTGCCTGATCACCTTTAAACCCACCGCAGAACTACGCAATTTAAAAACCAGTCATACTAATTTCTTAATTCTATGTCACTTACCGTTTACTCCCATGGCACAGGTGTTAATCTCATTAGCAGCTGAAGGAGCTGCAAATAAGGTGCGGGGAAGCCGGATGCCACAGCTGGGCAGCGGGGCTGGCTGGGCGCTCGCGGTGGGGTGGGGCTGGCTGGCACCTCGCCCGTACGTGGAGCTCGTGGGTGAGCCCAGGCTAAACTCACCTCCCAGCCAGATGTGTGTATTCGGAGCTGATTAGTAGGACAAGAGAGTTTTTAAACAGCTTAGGTGGACAGGAGAAGGGCCTGGGGTCTAGGGAGAGCTGGCTATTGCTGCTGAGATGCTGGTTTGCATCAGGCCAGTGCTCATTCCTGAAGACAAAGTGAGTAATTGACTTTGGACAACATGCATAACTCATCAAGTGTTTGGGCACCGCATCCTCTCTTGACCGCTTGCACAGACTGACAGCGTATGGCTGGTATAACTCTAGGCAGGCATTTTAGAAACATTGACTAACAAAAAAGGCTATTTTTGTCAAAACATTTGCAGTGAAAAGTTCCTACAAGATCTAGTAAAAGAAAAGTTAGATTTTGCCCAATTTTTAAATGAAATTTGACCTGGGTTTGAGAAGCTGTTTTGCTGTCAACGAGAAAGAGGATACAGAAACTACAGAGACTTCATCTATCAGCTACCCGGATGGTCAGGGTCCAAGAGCATGTCACCTATGGCGAGGGGCCGGTGCATCTAATGGCAGCCTACCACCACTTGAAGGGTAGCTGCAAAGCCAAACCCTCCTTGGTAAGGTCAGGAGCAGTAGCTATGAGTTGCAATTTGGGAGGCTTTAGACAAGATGTTAGGGTAGGCAGCTGTGGAAGAGACACCCAAAGGTGGTGCAGTCTCCATCCTTGGAGACTGCCGAACTCGTCTAGACAAAGTCACGGTTGGCCTGCTCTGGTGCTTCAAGGTGGGACTTTGGTGGGACGACCTCCAGTGGTCCCTTCCAAACAATAGTTCTATGATTCATGTCGCTGCTGTTAGTTCCAGACATAAGAGTTTTCCAAATTATTCTGTCCTACATAAGTTGAAGCTCACAACATTGAGTTTTATTTGTTGTCATCTTGATGATCACCTTGCTTCATTAGGGTCCCTTTAGACCAGAGAACTGCAGCTTTGGCTGATCTAAATAACTCTATCATCTGCAGATGTACCACCTCAGTAATCATTCCCTTCCCCACATCGTTAATTAGCATGCCAGACAGCAGCAGTCCCCATGTGGAAATCTCTGGACATCCTACTGTTAACCTTTTGCCACAGTCAAATGGCCGTTTATTCCTACTCTGTGTTCTGGGACTTGGCTGAAGACATCTTGAAAGCCCAAATAAATTATGTCAGATGGTGCTCCTTTGTGCCTGCTTGCTCAAGTGAAAAATAGACTGCTATTTCCATGCAGAACAATGACACTACGCAGCAGAAGTTACACCACCGCAGCTCTCGGGGGAGGCTGTGGAAATCCCTGGTACTGATGGCTACGCTGCATTCACCCCCCAGATTTCAAGAGCTTTTTGGACATATTCCTTACTCCTCCTATCGCTATCCTTGTTCTGTATGCCACTGACTGGGAAAAGGAGTTAAAAATAAAGCTGTGTTATTATCAAAGAGGAAAACACTCATTTAAGTGCTATTTATACGCCTATGGAGACTGTTCTTGGAAATTCTCCACCAGCTGCAGCCATACACAGTCACCTAGGCAATGGAGAAACTGAACAACTGGTAAACGTTATTTATGCATGGGCCACACCTATGGTGCTAATATGGAATCCCTCTTTCTGTACTGAGGAAAGGAAATGGAGGAAACGTGACACGGGTTCCTGCAAGGGATCCTTGCCAGACATGGGGCAATCACTTAGGCCAAGTTCCTCAGAAGGTCTTTGGTGTCTAACGCTGGCTGAAATCACCTTAAAATCATCAACCTTAATATCTCCAAGGACCTTAGCCTTATCATGATGAAATTGTCCATCTGCGTGATAAGGAGAACATTTTCTCATAGGAAGGCTGAGAAAACCCAACAAGCACTGCAACGTGCTCTGATGCCGCAGTAGCAGAAACCAGTAGGGTAATTCAGGTTATTTAGAAGATGAGCCCCTCCATTACAGAGGATCAGTACCACTGCGAGTAGCATCTTCAGCAAATACTGGCTCAACTACCCTTTCCAAAAGCTGTGCAACACCCTCAAACTATCCCCGCCTTCACCTGGGAGGGTGCAAGGACTAACACAAGCCCCCTGCCTCCCAGCAGTCACCAGCAGTGCGGGGAGCAAGACTGGGAGAAGTGGCACCAGTGCTGAGACACCGCAGGAGGGGGAAGCAGGGATGGGGAGCAAGCGCAGATGCTGTGCAGGTGACTCAGGGGCCGAAGGGTGAGATATAACTGGGATGTAGCGATGTCCACGCTGAACAGCAAGGAACAGAGGCTGCAATGTGCTGAATAAATCACTTGCAATTAGTCCTGTGACCAACTTCAGTTCCAAAGCTTGTTTATATCCATCATGGTCTAGTTATCAGAGAGGAAAAAACAAACTTACAAAAATATATTCCAATTATGTGCTTGTAGCTCAATGAGGTTTCAGCTCATGTTTTAGTTCTACTGAACTGTGAGAGCTCCAGTGGAAACCTTTTGATGTAGTCAATGATTACTTTAACAATTCAACTTCTTTTCAAATGATTTATCCAGGAAAATAGCAATTTCTAACTTCCTTGGATTCATTGAACCAATGTGCTATAATATGTCATATAATTAAACTAGTCATTAAGACTTTTACTGGATAGAAAAATCAAACCTCTAAGGCATCTGACCTTTTGGGCATTTCAGCCTTTCACACTTCAGTTACCCCGTTGTCTTAAAATTGCCTATTAGTAACTGCCTGACTTTATGGGCTTTCTGAACAGATTTTTGAACAGCAAATTTAATACTAAATAAATCTAATACTAATAACTTAACTTCTTATTTTTAATAACAGAGTCCTGAGAAATAATACAGCCATAATTCTCCTGTAGGTGTGCCTTGCTATTTTAACTAATTCCTCACTGGTAGAAGTGTGACAAATACAACATTTTCTTTTTGTTTTCAATAAATAGTTGTGCTTAAGGGAGCCTGTGAGAAGACAGTAGAATCTTCCAAACCATTACCACCATATTATGTTTAGATAGATATGAATATACATCTCGAAAAGACGGGGATTCATAAATTGCATTTGAAGATATGCCACAGTCTTTCTGTGACCTTTATTTTTGCTTCACACAGTGGAAGGGTATATCCCACATGATATACATCAGAAATGGAGAAAATCTTCCCAGCCTCTGCCACATACTTGCAAACCACTTTATGAATAACAACAGTGTGAATATTGATGTAAGTGATAGGCATGGACAGTATGAACCAAACTACAAGAATTACAGCAAATGATCAACTCAAGGACAGGCTGGACATAGCCAGGCACAGGAATAAACACACAGAAATCCATTGAGCATGGTTTGTTTCCCCATGGGATCGACATCAGGCGTGCTAGTTAATATTAAAAAATAGTTCACATTTTGGCTCAAATTTTGATTAGGTGACAGAGCCACAGTAAGAATAAAACCCTACACCGAGAGGAATTAATTTTCAGCACGCTCAAGGACAATTTCTAACAATTGTGACATCGGGGGTTTTTCAGCTTAAAAATGCATCCAGCAGGAAAGCCCTCTGCAACTTTCTGCTCTGAAAATGGCTCGTATTCATGCCAGCACAGGCAGGGACTCCAGGGGTGAGTGCTGCTTGGCTCACTGGTTGTACCGGGAGATTTTGGACCAGTGCTGTAAGAACACTGTGCTACAGCCAGGGAGCAAATCGAGTC